>NC_133234.1:22297394-23041561 GCF_040436345.1 Pagrus major | reverse complement strand
AGGCAGGCAGGCAGACCAGCAACATCTCCCTGATTGCCACAAGAGGTGTCCCTTACACTGGCCCACTGTGCAGTTAATGGAAAAATGATCTCACTCCTTCAAACACCACTGACTTCATCCCCCGATGTGAGGCCGAGAGAGGGCTGACATCAGTGCAGCTTTACCTGAGCGGAGCAAATACAGCCTGACACGAGAAGGGAGCGGTCACTTAGCGCTGCCCGCGGTACGGGCCCAAGTTTTCTCAATGGAATATTGTTTTTATTATGTCATGCTGCATGGCGCTATACCCTCCAAACATGTCCCGAGTGAGAGGAAAACAAGGTGCCAGGTTACATTACGCTGCTCACACCCTGTTTCCGCCTCTCTAATGTTTAAGCCAGGCAACCTTAAAGGACCATTTCAGTTTATTTCAACTTGTTTTCTCAGTTTTGAGCATCATTTCTGTCGGTTCAGAGATTGCAGAGATTACAGAGATTTGTCCTATGGGCGAGAAACACAAGGAATATGTTGGTCTGCAAATTGTGATGGATGTTTTGAGTTTTAATCAACAAAATAACCAGTTTATTTGTTTTCTTTTTCAAAATTTGTATGTAATGATATGTAATAAACCAAAATGATGGTTAAACCCAGCTCTGTAACATATCTGCATGTCTCGAGCGCTGTCCGAACCCGACCGAGTCTGAGAGAGCAGTGACCGAGCCCGACCCGAACTCGATGGGCATTCTGTTTTTTACGTCCAAAGCCGATCGGAGCCCGACACAGTTAGCTGAAGCTCTGAGTTTGTGTTACCCTGTCATGCTGTTTACCCCGATTAAAGACATGTTCAGTGTAGATGACTCTGAAAAGACATTTTTCTTTGCATATACGTGTAAAAAATACAAAACTACATCTCAGAGGAAGATATTGTTCCTTTTACTCCTCCTTTCACCCTAACGTCCGGTGAAAACGATGTTTCTCCAGATGTTTTTTATTTGTTTGTGATAAACTGAAGGACGAGGTTTATATACTTGCCTTATATACTTTTTAAGGCAAATAAACTCTTTAAAAAAAACGACTCAGATTGACGGGAAATTGCATTATAAAGCACAAAACAGGCAATTTCTTTCGACACCGTGAGAAGTTGATCACGTTTCACTCAATTCAAAACATTTTACTGCACAATGAATACTTTTACTTTTACTTTCACTACATTAAGCACATTTTGCTGGTTATACTTGAATACTTTGACTTACGTGAGGTTTTGAATGAAGGACTTTTAGTATTTTTATTTAAAAAAAAGTGGGTTCTGAATACTTCTCCCACCTCTGGGTCTTATCCGGCCTTATCTTTGGCAATCGCTTCATAAGTAGGACAAACTGTTGCACCAGTCCTGAAGTGTGTTGCATTAAAAAAGCCAGCACATACACAGAATGTGTTTATTGTTTAGATGAAGTGAGTCCAGCTTATTTCCAGTGTCAGGCCCAGTCCCAAAGTACGCCCACTCACAGCCCTCCCATTAAGCTCAGGGCCGTCACACTGAAATCGTCAAAAGTGCTTCAGGGCTCCTTTTTGGTGATCTGGGGGCCCTTCATGCACAATTTGTATGAGAGGGCAATTACCCATAATTTATAGCTTTATTGTGTTAAAAGCAGGCGTGACCGGGGAAAGCCCAAAGTCACGAATAAGAAAGATCTCTAAGTGTCGATTTTTGCGAGGAGTTATTTTGGGTTAACACGTGTCGATGCGAGAGCTGAGCGTCAGCCTGCAGGAGCCGAAGTTGCTTCAGTGATTTTCCTCCAAAGTGAAATTCAGACTGTCAACTTTGTTTCTTGATTTCCGTCCAAGCTCCTGCTGTGAGACTTTAGACGGACACAAAGCTCTGTACACAGTACGTGCTCATAACGAGGTAACAGCTTCCAGTCAAAGTAACCCGCAATTACCATAAATATAGTGCTAATATCACCCAGAGCCGTCCAGTGTCTGTCAAAGGATACCATTCATTAGAGCCACATCGCACAAACCCACTGGCATCTCCAACCCCCCGCCAAGGACACAGCTTATAGTAACAGCCCTTAAACCGCCTCCTCGCTGCTTCTGAACTATTAGTCCCACGTACAGTTCAGTACCGGCACCTCCATCAAGGGCGCTCGTGCACATTCCTGGCCCGGTGAAGTCCCGGATGTCCCGGGATGGCACGGCTGCCAGTCTCACATACTTGCTCACTTCAAAGACGGCGTGGAGTGCCAGGCATCTGGTACATGTGGGGCATTAGCTGGTCCTCACGGGGGCAGGAGGTCACCTTTTATCTTTTGATTCGCTGTTGTGATTGAATGCGTGTGATTAAAGGCCCTCTGTGTGGCGATGATGCAGGAGATTTACTCAGGTGATGTATCGGTACGTATGTGCTCCGTGACTTTCATTAGGGACTGTAATAGCATCCATTTAAATCCATTTAATACACACTGTAATGTTTCCTTTCCATCAACGTGATATAAGTATTTCAATATGTATTTCAAATAATGGACATGAAGAGCAATATGAAAAACATAAAGAGAAACAGGAGAAGTTACTTACAGAGAGTCAAGATCCCCAGTGGATGAATCCTGTTGACTTTTCACCAAAATACAACCATATAGGTCGACTATAAAGCAGCTTATTATGGTCAATATTTACATAAGTTTTTAGGTGGCGACCTCTAGTGGCTGATCATTATTAAAGGAACAAAGGAGGAAGTCAGGCGATGTGGTATAAAGAGCGACAAGCAACAAACACAGGACTCTATTTATAGCTCCCAGAGGATACATTTTATGGTCTAATACTTTGGTTTATGAACTAACATCCTTAAAACTTCCCATCAGCCTCGGTTTTACACTGGTGTTAGTGCAAATTTTTATGTCAGCATGCTAAAATGCTAAATAATGGTAAGCATACAGTATTCCACTTCCCTGTTTTCACATTTACTTCATCACATCTAACTTCGGACCTGAACTTTGATCCATTTCTTGATTCAACTGTTGTTTTCTGTTGCTGTCAGAGGATCACGAGTGTCTCCAACAAAATGTCTCCTCACTCACAAAACAGGAACAGAAAACAAAGACAAACATTTCCTCGTAAACATGTGATCATATAGAAACTGTCTGAGCATTCTGCTGCGGTGAGTTTTTTTCTTTAACCTTCACATCCTATTAAATTCACCATCACCCATGGTGGGACATCTGCGGTCAAGCTGAGCGACCTCGTGTTATCAGGTCTCCTAGTACCGGATAAACCCAAACTAAACACAACCGCCCACTTGTTCAGGCCTCCAAACAGGCTTGTGTGTTGTTTTGGTGGAAAGATCTGGAGGCATTGTTTACACCACAGAGTTTACAAGGATTCAGAGTCATTACAAGCAGGAATCCAACAAAATTAGACAGGCTCCCTTGTGAAAACACTACAATACGGGATTGCAAAGCCATGAAACCCCAGTCGAAAATGAGGAGCAGAGCTCAGAAAAGCTAAAATAACTTGGTATTAATCTGGCTTTTGTTTGACTTTCAAAGAGTGTCTCTTTATGTTGAATTCATAAGAGACATCTTTATGGTCAGTATGCCAACAGTCCGACCATGTACACATGTCTTTGATTCAACAGAGGCAGTTTTGATGAGGGGGAGGTCGTGCCCCGGGGCCAGCCCCACTGGTTTTCCCCTTGTATGGATAGATAAACCAGCTGCATCACTATAAATGACATAACATGGGATTTTTTTTGTCCCCCCTCGAATTAGCATGGAAATGAAGTGGAAAATGGGATATAAATGGAAATGTGGGTGAAGAGGGGGACTGGTGGCAACAATACGAGGGTTTACACAAAACCAGCGCTATGAGGGCAGTGGGCGAGTGAGCAAGACAGAGAGAGAGAGACATCAACAAGGCTCCTCTGTGTCTCCTTAGAGCCGTCCTGCTTTAAGAACAAAACAATGTCTCCCACAACACTCCTCCGTCTCCACGATGTGTCCTTGGCTGCTAATAGAGGGCTGGTTTTATAGTGTGAACGTGTGAATACACATGAATGTGAATACATGTATATTTATTCAAATGGAGCTGTTAAAGACACATGCAAATAAGTTGATGTCAGAGCGTGAGATACAAACCTGCAAACAGTAAATAAAACTGATTAAAAATTAGAAGATTAGGTGACATTAGTTAACGGATAAGGACTGCTAATTGCTAATATTCTGTTTGTATGTTACTCTCGTTAAATCAAGTCAAGAGAAACAGTGAACTGACAGCACAGTCGCCAGAATATGGCGCTGAAAGTAAACGCTTCTGCAAACCATGGATACTTTCAAATTTGTAGGTGTCATATGAACCATGTTGACATTTCTACCGTACGTGATACAGGTGGGCGAGAGGGTGGCCAAGCCAGCAACCACTGTTCAAGACTGCGGTTCAGCATTTGTAAATGTGAAACCACTGGATCGTTTTCAGGAGACCTGAGAACAATTTCCAGCCATGTTTGTGGTGACAAAACCAGGTATTTAAAGCCAAAACGTGATCTTTTTCTGACCCTAACCAAGTGGTTATTCTGCCTAAACATAACCAGACCATAAGCACAGCACACAACGTTAAGCTGGAACAAAAAGAAATATCCGTGGTTTGCGGAAACATACACTGCCAACATTTATTCTGGCGATTGGGTTGAAATTGATCTTTCTGGCCAAAAATGTCCACACAGCCAAACCCTGACACATCTTCCTCCTTCGTGCCATAGAGCTCCACAAAAACAAGGAAAGTCAGAGGAATTGACTAACATATCGTTGGTTTTGGGCCTTTTCATGGAATTTGTTGACAATAGGACAAATTTCAGAAAAATCTTTTAAACAGTTCAACTGCAAATGAAGTGTTTCAGTCGTGTTTTATCAGAATTAGAATCAATTTCCAGGAAGGTAGAAACGTTACAAGTATGTCATGTCTGCCGCTATGAGTCTCTCAGCCAAAACAGTGAAAAAAAAAAGGTTGACGACGTGGTGGAGTAGTGTGGGATCATGGGTGATGACACCACTGCTGATGAAAATCTATCTGACGTGACTCCGGCTGAACGGTAATGTGTCAAAGTTTTATTCAGTTATGTTTAGTCACTTTCGCAGACTTCCTTCCTCACTGACGGATCATCTGATGATTCCCAGGAAGTTGTGGCAACGGGCGACCAAATGAGTAAGATTACAGATTTCACATTTAGGATAATTTAAATACACAACTCAACACAATATATAACAAAGGTGTGGTTGTTTTTTAGAGATTTGAATGCAGAAATGTTAAATATTAAATATCTTTCTTTTTGTGCAATTTAAAGTGCAAAAATATTGAAACAAAACAATAAAAGATGCAAAACAAAATGAAAAATATAAGATATTCTAACCATAAACAAAGCTTTAAAGGTAGGTTTCACATTTTGTTAGCTAAGCTATATTTTCTGCTGTCAAACCGTTAAGTTGGGTGTTTGCAGACTCTGTAGATCCGTGTGGGGGAGAGTTTAGAGTCAGCTTTGTGTTTTCTCTGGCAGCTCAGCTGGGCCGGTGCAGCTGCATGGCAGCCACTTCTCTTCGGGGCTGCCAGTCAAAAACACCCCTATAAATGCTATTGTGCTCACCTGATTGATCTTTCACAGGCCCGGAGCAGGCCAGACAGGCTGACTTTGGAGGGCGATGGCAAGGAATGGTCGGTGAACAAACAAGCGAGCCAGTGTCTGGTGCAGAGGAGGTTGGGCCACAGGTGGCTAGGAGGCACGCTTGGGTTGGCGCACTAGCCCTCGTCAGATGCCAACAGTGACATTTCCTGACTATGGCTATACACAAGCAGGCATCCCAGCAACGGTGCAGTGTCCCTGGGGGAATGAAGAACAGGCCTTGGGTGGGTTTTACAGCAAAAGGAGGTGGGGATGTATGGGACACGCATGCATTAAACATGACGCAGACACACTTTCTCATAAACGCGCTAATAAAGATCTCTTTCTGTCTCATCCTCTTTCTTCTCGCACACATACACCCCTTTCACACCGGACAAAAAACCCACTCGCATCTGGCTTTTGTCTTCAATGGGAAAAGGTACAATTGGCATTTCTTCTTGGGTCAAATGACTTTGCAGTCGTCTCATGTGTTTATCATGACAGCTGGGTGTACATGCCAATTTTTGCTCCTTTTCCAGCGCGATGCAATGATGCACGTTGAAGTAAAGGATGTTCAAGCAGCGCTCGGACATCATTCGGTCTGCGTTGAGATTAAAAATAGACACTGAAGTAAAAGATAACGACTGTCACTGGCATCCATGTCAGTACCCGGTCTGTACTGCACATGTGCAACTCTCAACAGAGATGAGAAAGAAACAAGAAGTCTCGGTCCTTAGATAAGGAAAAGGGGTGAAAATTAGTGCCTAATTGGTTAAAAGAAAAGTTATTGGCTGTTGTAGGTTCTAGGGCGGGCTTAGACGCTCCTATCAAATGAGATAAAAGCCTAAAAAAGCGTCACTTTGTCACCATTTAATTATGAAATACTGTGTTTTGGACTAAATGTGTTACTAAAATGGATCTAGTGGACATTTGGGAATAAAAGAGGACAGTTTTTGTTGGAGTTTGACGCACTACTGAAACACCCAGACACTTTATTGGTGAGTTGGAAGAACTTCGTATCTGCTAGTTTGTTAGCTTGTTTGCTTGTTTGTTGATTGTACCTTGCTGATGTGGTTTTATCTTGAAATGGCTGTCCCACTTGCTTAGCTGTGTTTATAGAGTTTGGCAATCTAGCAGCTGACTTTTAACAGTCAGATGAGGTTTATGTTCCACTGCTTTCTACTGGTCCCTGTTTTTCTGCAACAAACTCGTCCACTGGCAATGGGAGAGCAGCCTATTATTATGGGGTGCGCCAGTTTTTTTTCCAAAAAATCTGCATATATGTGCTAATTTTGGTGTAGAAATGGTAACACAGACACCTCCACCAAAGCTCCTCTGTTGCTGAGAGCAGGCAGGGCTCAGCTGAAGCCTGTCTGGGGTGCTGACTGAACGTCACTGCCAGGAATTCCACAGGGGTGGTGCACGGGTGGGAAATCACTCGTCTGAAGCCCAGCAGGCAGTGACAATCCCCTGCACCAGCCTCAGGAGCACATCGCCCGGAGGTGTAAATCACAATCCTGGAACATCACCGAAGCTAACAACCAATCATGTCAGCAGAAGTGACCCACAAATCAAACTTGTAGCTCTCTTGTATGGCGCACAGTGTGTTGACTGTCATAATGAAGGCGCTGATGCGTGTCTGTTCAGGGCAGCTCTCCAACAGCAACATGATATAGAAGTACTTTAACGCCCCAAACAATGGGGATCTTTCCAGGAAGGTTACAAGTTCAAATAATCCAGCGTGACCTTTTAAGGAAGTGCTATTTGCGTTTTTTGAAAATCACGCAACAAACATAGCTGTCTCTATTTTGTCTGGAGTTATTTTCAGGTGCGTATTGTTTGCTGAGGAAATCTTCTCCTGGATGTAAATCAGGCAGCGTGATTTTTTTTTGCACAAGCAGGACACAAGGCAGTCCTGGGGGGGTCCAGATTTGGCAACGTGGCACAGTAAGGATGTGTGATAAGTCAGGAAACTTACACTGTGTTGATATTATTTTTGGTCACGCTGGAAGAGAAACTGGAAAAGGTTTGTCTTTGGGTATGGACACGTAAGCAAAGGTACAAGGGCATGAGAAACAAGGGACTGACTGCGCTGTGTTTCACACAATGAGTGTTTGCATTAGGAATCATTTTTCAGTTGGCATGGCACGTGAGAGAGGCTGCTCTTCCTCGGAAGCCCGTCCACACTCCAAACAAACCCGGGCTCTCTGGCGGCCTGCAGCCTGAGAGTAAGTCCTGTTTGTTTTAATGGTCCTGTGACGGCTGAACTAATGTCATCCATGCGCAGGGACAGTGTGAGGTGACGGATGTGACAGTTTTATTTCAAAAGTTTACATGAACCATACGAAATATCAGAATATTTGTTTTAACTGAGAGCAGCTGCAGTGAATATATTGAGACAGTGATGGAATTTAATCAAGTACTTGTACTTTACTTGAGTATTTCCATTTTCTGCTACTTTATACTTCTACTCCACGAGTTTTAAGAGGCAAATATTGTACTTTTCACTGCACTACATTTACTCAATTACTTAAGTTACTAGCTACTTTGCAGAGAGAAAAGCAGCACATTTTAAAACAAATTAATTAAATCTGGAATCATATTCACTCGATTTTGGCTCCAATAATCTGCCAGGGTAAATCGTCCGACCCCTATTATACAGTATACAGGTATAAATATATATATAATTTAATTTTACTTACATTTTTGCCAGATAATATAATATCAGATACTTAGATACAAGTCTTTTACTCAAGCACTATTCGTATGGGTGACTTTAACATTTACAAAAGTAATATTTTAACACAATATCTTTATTTTTACTCAAGTATGACTTTTGAGTACTTTTTACATCGCTGTATTCAGAATGGATCACAGGACTACTTGAGTGCAAAAAGGTTAAACTGACGGAGCATTTTAGCATCTATCAGCTCATTGTTTTGGTTGTCTGGCCTTTTTATCTGTACTGTTTCAGTTCAATGTCTCATCAACCTCATTTATTTCGTGCTTCTGCTAACTTCACCTTTCTCTATGTCGCAACTTTACGGTTCTTTATGTTCAAATGTCAATGTTTATGTTGTGACAACGCCGTGTTTATGTTCTGGTTAGGTGTAGGAGCAAATCCCACTTGGTGAGTGTTCGGGACAGATCATGTTTTGGCTTTACACACCTGGTTCTGTTGCCACAAATGTCCCGACGTCTCGTTCGTCTCGCGCCTACAAATGTTGGACAGTGGTCTCTCACTTGACAGCCTTAATGTCACGCTGCCACCGACCCCTCCACCTCCTTACAAGAAGTCAGATCATGTAATATGAACGTGATACGACACATGTTGTAAAAATGTTGATATGATTTGTATGAGCATCGTATTTCAGTTTGAAATAACTTTATTAAAAATTACACTTTTCAACCTCAGAACAGTATATTAATGTTTTTACATTTCTTTTAACCATAGAGTTAAAATACACCAAAAATAATGAAAAACAAAAACCAATAAATCCACTTGTGGTGAGGAATTTAAATGTTGGCACAAATGGATCAAACCCAGATGGTTTGGTTTTGGTTTTGGCAGCGTCTGGCATTGCAGGGCAATACTTGTTATGGGAATCCATTACAGTCCCAGTAGGAGTTCAGCCGCTGCACACACGTTACGGACACAGCTGTTTGGTGAAGATGGGCGACTTTATGAAAAACACACAGAGATGATAAAGATCGATACACTGCCAGGTAAACACAAACCTCAACCAAAAATATCCATCCATTCTTAACATTTATCAATATCAGCTCCACTCTCTCTCTCTTTTCTCTGACAGAGAATTGACACATACACTATTTTAAAGGCTTTATTTAAAGAGGAAAAAAACATTTTCATCAAAAAAAGAAGTGTGATATTTGATGTTTCTTTCTCTTCTTTCTCTGCTACTAGCCGAAAATAGAAAAGTCACATCTTGTCGACATGTTTTGGCCTTGATATTTTCATCTTTTCATATCTTTGCCTTTTTTTTTCCACATGGTATCAAACATGGTCTAGAATAACAATAAGGTGTTGTATCAAAATTAGAAATTCCAGTATTGAAGCCTAATTTTTTGATAGAAAATCAGAGATACATTAAATTCATATCATTGATATGATGAAGAGATTTTTTTACATTAAAATGAATAAATCTAAAGAAACCTTAGATTAAATATTTTATATTTTTCATCCAGGTTTGTTTTGACCATGAAGCGAAGGAAAGAAGAACCCGTGTGTGCCTGACTGTTGTTTTTTTTTTAATCACTCTTCCAGTAAGTCCCTGTGTGGTGTCCTTGTTTTATCAAAGATCTTCACTTGTTTATCGGTCACCATCGGCCTTATCAGGAGCGAGGAAGGAGTGGGAGGGATGGAGAGAGGAAGACGAAGCTCCAGAGGGAGGAAGACGGAGAGGTGTTGTCGACAAGCCTTCCAAACAACACCATCCCCCCGCAGACGCCTCGGCCTCTGGCTCCTTCTGTCTCCTCAGTTCTTCCCCTCTCGCCTCGTCTCCATTCTTTAATTTTTCTCGCTTTGTTTCCTTTTTTTTTGTCTTTTAATTTCTCTCTTGAAAGTATTTCGCCGTCTCCCGTCTGCCTCCATCTCGACACATCTCTGTCTCTCAGCTATAATAACATTTCAGCCATCCATCAAGCCACAGCCAGCTTTGATCAATAAGCACTCTGAGTCCACTCCACAGCACCGCACTGAACTTAAAATGTCTCCCCTCTGTCTCTGTCAGTACTTATCTCACTGCTGACAAAGCTATATTAGACTCAGGGGTGGATGACTATTACAATAGATTTCACAATGCATCTCAGCGCTGTGTTGCACTTGTGTGTGTGTGAATGAAATAGGTGATCTATGGCGACTGCCTGTGTTCTTTAAAATTTCAATTCATCCATAACCATCTGAAGAGGCTGTAAATCTTGTAGCGACACGACTGTATCAGCACAATATTAAATGGAGGTATATCACGGCGGCGTAGGTATTTAACACGGCTGTTTCTGCCTCTAAAGATGTCAACCACATGTGAATTAAAAACACATGTGCTCTCCGAACACGTGCCTCAAATTCAAAAGTCAACTTTTTCTTTGATTTGACTCAAGGGTGAGAGGTGATGGTGAGCCAACGAGAGGGGTTTTCCACACGAGAACTGTTATTTCTTTCGCTTGAAATCAATATTTTTCACATGTGAGAAGTTAATTTCACATAAAGACGAAAAAGAGATGATTCACGTGTGGAAAAAATGTCATTTTCAGATGGAAAATGTTGCGCCCAAACAGCTCACGGGGTTTAATGTGACACATCTCATGTGACCTTTTTATTTTGCAAAGGCAGGAATTTGCCAACATTGTGGTCACAACACAATAATGTTGAGTCATGCTGTAATATCTGCGACATATGAGGTTGCGGTAATGAAATAAAGGGGAATCTAACCATCAGCATGTTCCTATTCTCCTCACAGTTTATACAAGAAGGAAGTCTTTACGTAATAAAACCAAACAGTCTTCACAGGTTGTGTCTCGATCAAACCAAAAAGGGATTTTTCTTGTTTTGCTTTAAAGAGATAAGTGTCATACAGGTGTCTGCGTCTACGCCAGCAGCTCTGAGAGGCTGCTTTCAGTAGCACTTTGAGATAAGTGATTATGTCAGCATGCTAACACAGTCACAGGGACGGGGACTGCCCATTGTTCTGAAACCCGATTAGCATGAAAAATGTTGAAAGATTATACAGTGCACAGTGACCCCTCACCCGTGATTTCTTTCTCGCTGCTCTGCCTCTGTTCGGCTAATGTTTGCTGCTTGAAAAAGGGTAAGATTAGATGGCGAGTGAGATGGCTAGGGTTAAAAAAAAAAAAAAAGTCAGGGTCGAAGCTAATCACAGGCAGTCGGAGCGGCTCTTCACGGACTACCATTAAGTTTAGTTGGTCAGCATGCTAACATTTGCTAATGCTTCTTCTAATTAATTAATTAATTGGCACAAAAAGTACAGCTGAGGTTGATTGTTAGTTTTGTAACAGAGGGGGACATGAAAGTATGAACCAAATTTCATGGCAATCCAGGTATTAGTTCACACAATTTTCACTCAAAAACAACAAATGTGAACCTCATTGTGGCACTAGAGGAATGTCAGGGAAGATTCATCCTCTGACGACCATGAATTTCGGTACAATATTTTTGGCTAAACCAACGATTACTTGTGCAGATATTTCACAGGATAAGTGGAAGCTTTGACGTGCTGGTGACACTAGAGGAAAAGTCAGAGGACCACCAAAGTCATTGAGGTTCATCCTCTGAGGAACATGAATTTCTGAACATAATTTTGGGATAAAAACAATGATTGCTTGTGCAGATATTGAGCTCAATAAGGGAAACTTTGACCTGCTGGTGACACTAGAGGAAAAGTCAGAGGACCACCAATGTTTTTTGGGATTCATCCTCTGAGGACCATGAATTTCTGCACAAGAAATAGTTCTAAACCATCTGCAGTTATTCCTCCAGATAAGTGAAAAAAGTGACTTTTTTTAACTTGCTGAGGAAAAGTCAGAGGATCATCAAAGTCATCGGGGTTCATCCTCTGAGGACCATGCATTTCTGCATGAGATGAGTTTGTGCCAGACCATCTGCAGGTATTTCACTGGATAAGAGAAACCTCGACCTGCCAGTGGCCCTGAAGGAGAAGTCAGAACCACAATCACCATGATTCATCCTCTGAGGACCATGAACATTCGGGCAAAATTAAACAGAGATACATCTCATAGTGCCTGAGATATTTCAGTCTGGACTGACCCACCGGCAGACGGACATCCACCATGAAGTAAAGTGGCTAAAAAAAATGCTATTCTGGCTTTAAAATTGGGAAATTCCCTGTCTTGAGTTGACATGCTTTGAAGTCGTGTGTGGTTTTTGGGAAATAACAGAATAATGTTTAGTTTTGCTGTAATGTCCGGGATCGAATGAGGTACCGGTGATGAAAAACAACACGAGTCTGTCGCTGTTTCAGTCCAGTTGTTTCCCAGTCGAACAGTGTTTTGTCTTATGCGAAGGTAACAACTGTTCATGGAAGCATTATCTGCTGTTTGCACGATTTTTCCTCCTTGAAACTGTTTAATCTGAAAGATTTTTAGAGGTCAGAGAGAAAAAAACTAAACCGTATTTCACCCCAAGAAAAGAAAAGAAAGAAAATAACGATGTGTCACCACCTTTGTTTTCATCTGTTTCCCTTCACTTCTCCTTTGACCATTGCATATCCACTCTATTAGCCTAAATGGTTACAGAAGAGCTTAAATTTAATGAATCAAGTACTGAACACCCATAATGTTTCCTTTTGTAATATCCTCGAGCCTGTCCTGCTCGGTGCAGGCTGTAGAGCGAGCGCAAGGGCTAATGTAAAATTTATAGCCTGTTGTGTGTATCTAAATGTACATCTAAACATCATTAAGCAGGAAATAACATGTACAGTATCACCTGTTATGGAGATTGAATCAGATGCAAACAGAGGAGGAAGAGGAGTGTGTCTGTGTGTCTGTGTGTGTGTGTGTGTGTGTGTGTGTGTGTGTGTGTGTGTGTGTGTGTGTGTGTGTGTGTGTGTGTTACCACTGAAACTAGACCTCAAATCCCATCAGAAGAACTTTGTTTCCTGTCTCCTGGCTTCCTTAAAAAACAGCCTGTGGCTTCAGTTTGAATACGCAAGCAGAAGGATTTCACCCTCCTGTTAGTGTTGTGTACGAAGCAGAACTTTAAGTCCTGCGGTTCTTCATGTGGCGCACACTTTTTTTCACAAAAACCACAAGAATGTAAGAATGCATATCCCTGAGCCGGGTTGACATCAGTGTGGATGCTTGTGTGAACGTACAGAGCTCCTGCACAGGGTTTGTTTTTTTATTATCCTGCCTGATCACCACTTTGTAAAAAAAAAAAAAAAAAAGAAAAAAGGAGGAGGTCGAGACATGAAGTGAAGTAAACAAGTTCTTTGAGTTTGTCAGGGCGGAAAAAAGGAAAACATGTCAGGACTGTCGTGCCAGGGCAGGTTTTTATGAATGGAAGTTTTTTTTTTTTTTTCTGACTTTCCCTCTCTCTCTTTTTGTGAATGAAAAACAACTGGAAAATCCAGTATAAAAAAGCCCACAGCTTTGCCCCGGGTTCTGATTGGCTCGCTGCTGCTCGAAGCTCCGCCTCTGGTTGCTAGGAGCTCTGACTACCTCGCTTCTGATTGGCTCGCAGCTTTGAACCGAGACTTCATTCATAAGTCAGTGTATTCATGCAGGACAAAGGCAAAGAAATCCGAGCCCTTGAAAGAGGAAATGGACCAATCGTGGAGCTCAGTCTGGTCCGAGCGAGAAGAGCGAGTCTCCCTGCTTTACTGAAAAAAAAAAAAAGTCTGGGGCTGAAATGACAGCACAGCTGGCGCCCAAAAGTCACCAAAATTCAATATAAACTCCCTCCAACTGCGTGTGTCTGCTGTTTGATTTTATTTCTCGTCGAAATAAGGTTTTGAGTTTGTGTTGCTGTGGACTCGAACTACACAACATCTGTTTCCCGTCACTGGAAAAGTGGAGCCTGGCAGTCCGGGGCAGACGTGGCAAAAAGCCCAAAAAACATGAGACATGCTAAATAACACTCATAACTCACACACGACTTTATGAGCCGGTGGACATGTTGCTTTTAAAAATAAACGAAATAAAAAACAAAAACAGAAAAGAGCAGAAATCCACCAAATAAATGTGAATTATTGCGCACAAAAAAAAAAAAAAAAAAAGTGTAGATGAGTTTTCTTGAGGTGTTAAAGTACCTGGAAGTTAAAGGTAATGTCTGTCACACACATACACACAAACAAACACACACAAAAAAAAGAGATTTGTAAAGAGGGCAGCAGCCCGCTGGGTAATCACTCGCCATCACTTCCCCTCGGCATTTTTTGTGAATGGAGCTCATTATGCATGCAGCCTCCACGCAGCTCCATTCACAAGCAGCGAGCAGCTCCCTCCTCTCCCTGCAGGCTGCGTGGATCTCACTCAACTCAGCCTAAATGACCACAAACGGTTAACGGATGGATTATAAGATGGATGGATATTTGGACCAGCAAGTGCCTTACACTTTAGCAAATGTACGTATGGATGTTAACTTCAATGCTTTTTCCTTTTGCTTTGCGCTTTTTGTGTTTCTCCTTCTCTTGTGTGTGTGTGTGTGTCGATGTCTCCGCGTCGCGTCCTGCACGAGTTTTTGTGCCGAAGCAGCAGCAGCAGCAGCAGCAGCAGCTGTGTGCGCGATACAAAAAATACTTCATAAGTGACACAAATCTGCACAAAGTGAAGCAGAGCAATGTGCTGCGTTTTGGTTGTTGTTGTTAGTCAGCGGGGTTTGTTCCGTGGCACAGTTTGGCTGAGTGTGCGCCAAATGGTCACTTTCTTCAGACGCAAACAGCGCGTTTGTTTGTTTGTTTTTTTGGTTTCTTCCACCAGAAATGCCTCCACAACTGAGAAATGTGTGCTTGTAGCTGCAGCAGACTTCACGTGAAGCGTACAAATTAGTATAAATCGTCATGTTTTTGTGTCCACGTTAAACATGGCATTACTCTTTTTGGAGTCTGCGTCTCACTTCTCTGTTCACATCTGTGTGTTTTTGCAGAAGTCGCATGGAAATGGGCCCCTAAATAGACTGTTGATGGCAGCGAAAAGGAAATACATGGACACAGAATTACCCCCTCAGGAATCTGAAGGTAAAGTAGTAGAAGTTGGCCCTCTTGGTCTCTTTACATGACGCATGTTTACATCATGAACCCCGGGGGGGATGTCAAGGCTGAGACTGGAGTTAGTGCATTATCTTCACTTGTCGTTTAACTGTTTACTGTTTTCTCTGTTTCTGTTCAGACCTCTTCCAGGATTTAAGCCAACTCCAAGAGACATGGCTCACAGAAGGTGAGCTGCTTTTTACTTTCCTTTTCCTCGTGAGTCTGTCTGGAAAGATTGGTGAACACAGAAACCTAATGAATGCAACAAATACGTCCCATTTTATTCAGCTCTTAAAGGAAAAGTGTGGCCAAAAATCAGAATTCAGTCGTTATCTGCTCGACCTCCCTGCTGATGGAAAGTCAGGAGTCCACAAAGCGTTTCTGGAGCCTCACGGTGAAACAGTGTTGCAGCGTTCTCCTAAACAACTGAAGCAGATGGGGACTTGTTTTAAAACCTTAAAAAAACAGAAACAAAATGGCTCCGCACGGCTCGTCCTGTGTAATCCAAGTCTCTGGAAGCCCCAAGATCGGAAATCGATTTGAAAAGACGTCTTTCACGTCTTCTCTGTAGCTGCTAGGCTAAAAGTGTGAGCGCTTACCCCGTCTGAAGCGGCTCGACTGTGCAACAACGGTGTAAATAACATCTTTTCAAATCAATTTGAGAAGCTCTGAGATCTCAAATTGATCTGAAAAGACGTTATTCACACTCCTGACACGCGGTCGAGCTTATTCACCCGCTTCAGACGGGGTAGCGCTTTTAGCTAAGTAGCTACTGTGAATATTATCTTTTCAAATCAGTGTGGGATCTCAGGGCTTCCTGAGACTTGGATTACTTTGGATGGAGACATTTTATGTTCCTTTTCAGTTGCTTTTAACGTTTTAAAACAATCCTCCATCTACTTCAGTTGTGAATGTTGCAGTGCTGTTTTGCTGTGAAGCTCCAAAAATGTTTTGCGGACTACGAAACTTCACCTGACTTTCCATCGGCACGAGGCTGACGAGATAATGCCTGAGTTTTCATATTGGGACAAGCTGTTCCTTTAACTTCTGTCGTCCATTGACAGCATTTTATAACAAGTCCTGTGTTCATCATGAATGTGGCTTTGGTGAAAAACATGACCTCCTCGAGTTTTGCTCAATCTCACTCGAGAGCCCCAAACTTTTCTGATGCAACACACATGCTCATAAAACATACAACAGTTTAAAAAAAGGGTCCAGAGAGAACACAGACGGGACGTTATTAGCTTTTTGAGCATGTCCTATTTTGGCCATGTTGGCATGTAGCATGCGTGCCAGCCAGCAGCCAATGCAAACAAACAGGCTGTTTGGCTTGTGTCACTCAAAGGCAACATAGCAATGAAATGAGGCCCAGTCAGAGGCAATTGTCAACTAGTAGACTTAATAAGTGCAACGATGATGTGAGCCCTAATAGAGTAATTATACCGTACGTCAAGAGGAGGGAAACAACACGGGCCCGTGAGTCATTGTGCGAAAACCTGGAGCAACAACAGTGGCGGGACGGAGAGGCCGAGTGCGCTTAAAGCTGCCAGTAGAAAGGAGAGCTGCACCAGGAGGTGTGAATTCAGTTGTGTCGGAGGCTTTGATGTGCTTTTGATGTGGAGGTTTAAAGGGAAATGCCACTCATTCTTGACATTTAATGTGAACCACATCAAGCTGATAAATCCTGTTGAAAGTCCTCCTGCGACAGAGGGAAATAGATTTTGCTTATTGTTGCTTCACTTGGATGTTTGAGCTTCACTGTGCAAAAGGCTGTTTTCACCTTCATGCTCTCAAAAGTGATTTTGTGACGTGACAGATACTATTATAGATATATTTGATGTTATATTGTTAGCGTGATATGAAACTATATATATTACCTTTGATTTTGGATATTGTGACATCGTGATATGACACGTGTTGTTTTCTCCTGGTTGATATTGAGCTATTTGTCAAAAATGCTGTGATATTTGATTTTGTCGCCCAGTCCTCGCATTCATGAAGTGTTTCTGGGGAGATTTAAAAATACTGAGATATATATATTGTGCATCATTTTAAGGCCATGTCGCCCGGCCCCTATTTTGTTAATCATCAGCTGCAGAGGTGATTTTGTGACACCAAGAGTTTGGAAAGGGATCATGGTCCAATGTGCAACGTATACAAGTGTGATGTGGAAAAGCTGAACACTGAGAATGGACTTTTTAGTGAAATGTGAGACATCTTGTGACTCGTATTTAATTTTTTCTAGAGCTACTACAGGTGACTTTGATATTTTGTTGAGTTTGGAGCCCCCTGTGGACAAAAGTGGCAGTGTTTCCACCATCAAAGCCACAACATATAATGTTGAAAATACAATTTAAAAAAATCTCCTCCAGCTTCTTTTCAACTACTCACTCTAACTTTGCCTGGGAAGATGTAAACACAGACTCTGACAGTCTGTGCCCAGACCTGGTGGCAGGCGTTAAGAAAAACTAAATAGTTAAAGGTGCACTTTGTAGTTTTGGGGGAAGAAATTTTAAATCGGAAGAGAAAGATTTTCACTGACTGATACTTCAGTGACTGACCTTTAAAAGACGACACAGTTTCATGCTGTTTTACTTTGATTATATGTGGCGGACCCTGCCACCTTTCTAGCTTCAAACACTGTTCTGGGACCTTCTTGTTTATTCACTTATGATAAATATTTCTGAGTTTGTATCATTACCTCATTAATATTGTAAATTGAGTTTGTTGTGAATGTTGTGCCCCTTTTTAAAGAAATAATTTTTCTTGCTGATGTCGGTCATATAGAGGCTGTTTCATAAACCAGTTAAAAACTCCTTGTAGTAGCTTAAAACTTGATGATCATAGATTTCAGATTTGTATTAATGAGAAAGAAGGAGAAGATTAAATGTGAGGATTTTTTTGTTAATTGAACTCTCTGTGGAAAAACATGTAAGGCAAAGTATTATTCCAAGCAGAGACGTCTTAAAACAAGTCTGAGGGCATTTTAAAGTTATGGTTAATCTTTGAGAGGATGTGCCTTCAGCCTTTTAATTGGTGAATTATTTGTGTTACCTTTATACCCTTTTAGTTTTCAGCAGTTGGATCTTAAAGTAAGGTTATTTTATATTCTATGTAAATGCTTTTCTCATGAAATGAGAGTGAGTTACCCTGACATGTCTGGGTGCTGCTCTGTCATCAGGAGTGAAAGCGGATTAGTTAGAAATATTATGTCACCTTTAAACAGTAACAACTAGTCCCGGTATTGACTTTGAGTCATACGCAGACTTTGACTTCACAGCAGGTCAGTAAACTAAACTTAAGGAAGTGAGGCGGTTACAATCAGAGATGAGGTGGAAGCGGTCGTCACTCTGAGTGAAGACCAGACACTTAAGTCGAGCCCCCTCCTCCCCGGCCGGCCTGTTTGTGGCAGACAATGATGCGTCCACGTTAGCTTTCTCACCTTTTCACATGCAGCGTCAGAAACCAGCAAGTTCACTTCACACCCGCAGACAAAGACGCAAGGGCCAATAAAGCTGCGACAATGGGTGTCGCTTCAAAGTTTGGAGCCCTATTTGTATTCAGATTTCACTGTGAGGGCCACACTTAAAGGTTCAGTTCACCAAAAAAAGCCCACTTTGTCCACTTACATCTGGTGGTATAAAGTCTGTAGCAGGATGAGTTTGATTTATTCGCCAAGGCTGAGATTTAAGCCACCAACTCACTACAGTGTATGTGAATGGAGTTTAACTTGTGGTGCTCAAAGCTTTGAAAAGTGTTGGTAAAAGTACCCAGAAGTCATACTTGAGTTGAAGTTTAAACACCATTTTAAAATATTATTTTGGAAAAAGTAAATGTCACCCTTATAAATTGTACTGGAGCAAAAATCTTCAACTGTTATAAATTGTACTGAAGTATCAGAAGTAATTTTATGGCAATAAATGTGCTTGAGTATCAAAAGTAAAGTGAAAAAAGTCAAAGTAAGAGTATCAGATCTGATATTCAGCCTTTTTCTGATGATCACAATGACTGAATTAATTAATTAATTAAAGAAATACCAAATAAAAATGAAAGATGTGCTACTTTGGCTCTGATGCAGCATGTAATATGTAAAGTAACTGGTAACTTAAGTATCAAATGAATGTAATGGAGTAAAAATGACTATATTTGCCTCCAAAATGTGGCAGAGTGCAAGTATAAAGTTGCAAAATTGGAAAAACTCAAGTACAAGTACCTTAAAATTGTACTCAAGTACGGTACTTGAGTAAATGTACTTGGTTACATTCCATCACATATTATTTTTATATATTTAAACACCACAAACTATATTTCATTCTCTTCCAAACTTTAAAACCTTTGCAAATAAAACCAAAACTGTCTGCGTGGCTGCACACGTCTGTGAGGCGGATAAGAAAGTATATATTTTTGGTCATTTTGGTGAACTAACCCTTTAAAAGTCGACATTATGTTATGTCCTGACTTTACAGATTTACTGGAAGCTTATTGTTGAGTCACATCGAGCGAACTAGACAAAAAAAAAAAAAAAAAAAAAGGAGGCCAGGAGAGAAAGATGGAAGTGTAACTCTATCAAAGTGTTATTTAACCCTAAGTACGGGCTTGTTTTCAGCTTCCCCGGCTTAGACCTCTCCTTTCCTGTTGCATTAATTAAAGACCTTATCATGACTGATTGCAGTTGTGAGGGATTCACCAAGATTGTAAAAGCTGGGTAGCTGGAGGGAGTTTTTTTTCTCCAAAGGAGAGCGGAAGCAAAAAGAGAGAGAGAGAGAGAGAGAGACGGGAAAAAAAAAAAAGGGGGTGAAGCGTTGAATGGCAAGAGTTCAGGAGCTTGTCACATCTTGTCTCAGTTTGGCCTTCAGGTTTATATGACTGAAGCGGCTTCGCTCCTCCCAGGATCTCCCACTGAGAGAAAAAAAAAAAGTCATTCAAGGTGCCTGGAAGCATCGGGGAGAACATGCGTCTGCGCTCGTATAAACACACTTTCCTTCTTGTGCTGACTTGCATCTCAAAGCCCCCGACGAGGTGTTCCTGGAAACGAATCAGATCCACACACACACACACACACAGGAAAGCGCACAGACGCGAGCGCACGGCAGCGTCGTGATAACGTCTGATGCTCTGATCCCTCCTGCGTCTTTATGAGGTCCAGCGTGTTCCGCTCTGGACATGTTGAAACCAGCAAGAAAAGATTGATTGTTGGATGTGCAGAACTAAATATTGGCGGCTGCTCTGTCTCGTTCAGCAGCTTTGTTTCTCCCCCCCTGAGGCTGAAGGTCTGAAAAGTTAAAAGGGGGTAATATTATTATGGTATAGTAAGCCGCAGGATGCTGTGTTGTATAAGAAATCGATGTAATTTATCTGAACATGCTCCAAAACGCCGTCATCCGGTTTCCTCTGTACAGGAAGGAGGAGTGTGACGACACGAAAGTGGATTTGAATTTCTTATTTCCTCTTTTTGTCCTCTCTCTGGTGTCTCTGGAGCTCTGTGTCTGTCTTGAGTTTTGGTTTCTGTGTTGTGTATCATCGACTGGAAACTGAAAATGGAGGATGAGCACACACAGAGAGAGGAGAGAGGAGACCGTTGAGGTTGAATGCAGGGTCAGATTTATCGTCTCACTGCTTGATTTAAACTGTTTAATCTGTTTTCAATATCAGGAATATGCTTGATTTCAGATATACTCCTCGGAAAATGCTTGATTTTTTAAAGTAATTGGTGTTTATTCTACACAACCACTCGTGTAAACCAAAAAATCCTTTCAGCATTCGAAATTAAATGATCCCATTTGTCATATTTATCTCCTTGAGATGAGCGAGAATTAGATGATCTCGATTAGAGAGACGCCTCTGATGCATTTAAGAGGATCTATTGGAAGAAATGTGCTATAATAATCAAAACATTGGTGTATAATCATCTGAAACTAAGAATTACTGAGGGTTTTAGTCTGCTGTGTCAGCCGTGTTTCTACAGTAGTGGTTCTGCAGCAGAAACCGGGCCGTACACACTTTTCTGCAGCCATCATAGGTCAGGTTGAGACAAAGGGTCTTTACTTGGTTATAATGTTCAACCTAATGGCCCGACCACACTGCACCTTTAAATGTGATGAAAAAGGCTTTGAGTCTGGAAATTTTTGTTTTCATGTGCCTTGAAAGTACCTGGGAACCTCAATATCTCCTCAAATGCACTTCATGATGTTAGGACTTGGCAACAAAATCAAGACAAACACCTTGATATCGACGATATTGTAGGGGTGACAGGATGAGATTTCTGATCAATAATCATCAGTAATGTGGATATAATGACTATTTTGGTAAAGTCAGGTATTAGAACAACTAGAACAGTCTGGTAAGTTCACAAAATTGGCCTTTAAAAGCAGGAAAAGACAACACTTGTGCAACCAAAATCTAGGACGATAGTCTCACATCACGATGACGATATAATATCAATATATTGCCAAGAAAATGCTCTTTAAAAAGCTGTACGAGCCCTGGGTTGTTCACATCTTTTGGTGCCGAGTCATGGTGGATTCTGCAAGAGTCCTCGTCCCGTGTCCATTTGCAGTCAGCGAGCGGTGCCAAAGTTCCCCGCTGCATGGTGCCACTTTGTTTTGCAGCCCATTACGCCCCTGATTGAGTTCATGATATTTAATGATCCCCCATCAACTTTTCCCCTACCAGTTGGCTTGTACCATGACGTAAGTGTGAGTCCCCCAGCGGTGGAAACACTTTTAAAAAACCCCAGAAACCTTGTGGAAGCTGGAGCGGAGCCAGATTATAAAAAGGTTGCTGGTAGATTCAGAGGTTCGGTCGTTAATTCAAGAGCCGGCGATCAAACCGCGGCTCTGTGGGTGAGTCTGACCTCCTCACCCCTCTGCGGGGTGTTGGCAGGCGAATGATTCGGGCTTTTCTAACCTGTTTGTGTGACTCAATGTCCAAAAGCTCTGAACGGACAATTGTGAATGGGTTTGGATTCCTAAAAAAAAAAAAAAAAAAAAGGGCTGTACAATAGTGTCTGTCTAGCTCCGCTGCACCTGGGCTTGGCACCACTGACTGTGCTGTTTCAGTTTGATCCTACATGAGTTTCATTGTGAGAGCGTTTTCCAATCAGGGGCCACTGACTTCGTACACCACTGCAGCTCATTATGTTTCAGATCAAGATATCACACACGCTCCGCATCGCTGCATTGACTCATCTGTTTTTTACAAATCATTGTAGCCTCTCCTGAAACACACCAACCCTCCTCTGATTGTCGCCATTTAACGAGATCCACGCGGTGCTTTATAACCTTGACTCGCTCTTGTTCCGCTCCTTCACCTCTCTGGATTTGAGTCTTTTTTTTCTCCATTCCTCATTCACGCAGCGGACGAAATCCAGACTACTTTTTTCGATTTGTTAGACACTTTGGGACGGAGAGGGGTTGAATCAGAGGAGCTGGTTCGTCACAGCGCTTGACAGATTTCTTCACTTGTTCTGCCAGAACAGCCTGTTTAGTCTGTCTGGATTTCAATAATGGAAATAAAAGGAAACTGGTTAAAAGCTGGTGGAACAGACTCGACTGGTGGCGTACAGATGTCTGACCAGTTTGAGTAGTTAAGAGTGAAACTACATGTCTCTTTTTTGCTTTATATCGATACTTCAATATCGATATTGCAAGAATATTGTAGGGATGACTGTTGGTACTTTTACAAAATATTAAAACAATGAGTTTTTTGATAAATAATCATCAGTAATTTGGATGTAATGACCAAACCGGTAAAGACAAGAAGAAGAACAGTTCAGAAAATGACAACACTTTACTGTAATGGAGCCTTTAAAACCAGGAAAAGACAACACTTATGCCCTATCACAATAACAATATGATACCGTTATATGACCCAGGCCTGAGCTCAAAGTTCTGGTGTGAATGGTCGAATGAATGAAGCTCAGCCGGCTCTGACTCAGATTTCAGAGGAGAGAAAAAGTCAAACAGAAAGAGGAAGTCAGGAGAGGAGATGGAGAAAGGTCAGATTTGGCCTGAAATATAATAATGATGATGTTTAAGTCACCGTTGCTCTTTCTTTTTCTTCTCATTTCAGCTCAGGTTCCTGACAGTGACGAGCAATTTGTTCCTGATTTCCACTCCGAGAACTGTGAGTAATCCTCTTTCAGCTTACTGTGTCCTTTCCATGCACGCATGTCCATGTCACTGCGCCGAAAATCAGATTTTCCTGATCATATGTGACACAGATCAGATCTTTCTTTTTAATATAGTTTATTCAATCATGCATTGATCCATGCAGCATGCACAGCTGCACATGGACATTGTCAGCCTCCTCTCAGATTTGACACAGTTGCATGTGATGAGACAGCGAGGAACGAAAAACCGACCGTCCAATCTTGGCTGTGACACGGCCAGAGGCTTAGGTGGGGATACTGTAACCCGCTGATGTTACAGTAATCTCTCTGGCAGACAGAGCTATGCAGAAACAGAAGGCCTAATGAGCCAGTCATCATGGAGTGAATTTGGATGTGCTGCCGTCATCCATTTGCATGCCTTTGAAAAGCTTGAATGGGCACGGCCCAGGAAACCAGTAAAAAAAAAGAAAAAGGAAATTCAGGGCGCAGGTACAAAGATGGCCCTTTGTGCACGTCGGAAGGTGTAAAATGGAAAAGCAAATTCCTGGGCTGCACAACTGAGCAGCTATTTGAATGACTTTCCCTTTTTCTTGTTGTGTCTCAACAATGGCGAGTCAGGATCTGGGTGGGAGGACGTGTCGCTCTACAAACAGTTTTTTTTTTTTTTTCCTCTCCCATTCAACACACTGCAGGCTTCCCCCGTCTTTAGCAATGACACTGAACCGATTGGGGGGAAAAAGAGAAAATAATCTCATCCCCAAACTTAAAACTGACAGCTTTCAGTCCGAGTCAAAGGCGCTTCCTGTCATTGAAGCCCATGCGTCCTTTTGTGTGTAAACATCATGTGATTTGAGCAGCTCCGAGTCACGACCGCTCGGCCTTCCTCGGTGACACATGCCCTGTGCAACATTGTCGCTCTGTGTTGGCCCACAATGCCGAGGGAGGAAGTGCAGATGAGCCCCGGGGCACTCGGAGGCCATGTCTACTTAACCCCCTGACCTGTCAGCCAATCAGCTGTCAGGCCTCTGCTAACGCTTGACCAGGGTGTGATTTGCAGGGTCACGGGGGCTTCGGTTTGACGGGCAGCTCACTTATATGCAGCGGAGACACTCCCGCGTTGACAGACAGTGTCCCTGCTGGTCACAGTCAATGGCCGCCGAGTTGAGTTCAAGCATCTCTATTCAGTGAAAAATTGAAGCTGACAAGCGTCTATAAATATATTCATCTTTGTGTTTATTCTGTGCTGTATGTGGTCTATTAAAACCAAACAAAGCCTTATATTTTCCCAGAAAAGGCCTCCTCAGTGTCTGCTGTTCCTTTTTAAAAACAGGTGACTCACCTGTTTTGGAAACTCTAGCATGTTTAAAAAAAAAAAAAAAAAAAAAGCAGCATAAAGCCTTAATCCCAGGTGACCGGAATATAATTGAGGCCTGCATTGAAAACCGGCGCCCTGGTAAAAATTAAACATTGTTGTTTACTGAGTCAGGTCGTTACCTGCTCGGGCGTGGCGGTGACGGAGAGGAAGAGGGAGCCAGCGAAAGAAGAAGAGACGTGAAAACACTGGGACATGTTGGAATGCTAGATTAGGGAACAGCAGGCGGGGGGCAAAAAGGAGGGATTGTGCAATACCTGCACATCTGGTAAATCTATCTCATCTGGTTCATTCTCCCTCCGTTCACGGCTAACAAGCGTGCTCTGTCTGCAGGCTGCCATTGAGGGAAGGTTAGACAAACACCAAAACTTTTATGTACTTGCTGACCTGCCTGTGTGTGTGTGTGTGTGTGTGTGTGTGTGTGTGTGTGTGTGTGTGTGTGTGTGTGTGTGTGTGTTTTAAAGGTAATTGAGCCGTCGGTGATAAGGCTGTAGTCATGTAATGTGATTGGAAGCATTAAAGGAACAGTTCACTCCCAAAAAAGGGGAATTCAGTCATTATCTACTCATCCAAAAGGCCGATGGAAAGCTTTGTAGACATTTCTGGAGCTTCACATTAAAACCGCATCGCAGCATTCTCCTAAACAACTGAAGTAGATGGGGACTTGTTTTAAATAAAAAAGCATGTTATGTCTCCACACGTCCCTTGTAATCCAAGTCTCAGGAAGCCCTGAGATCCTAGATTGGTTTGAAAGGACATTATTTACACCCTCAACCTGTGGTTGAGCCACTTCACAGGGAGTGTGCGTGACGATTTTTAGCTTAGCAGCTACAGAGAAGATTTCTACTTTAAAAAATGGTGTAAGTAATGTTTTTTTTAAATCAATTTGGGATCTCAGGGCTGTGTGGAGCCAATTTGTGTTCATCTTCAGTTGTTTTATTTACATTTTAAAACAAGTCCCCATCTACTTCAGTTGTTTAGGAGAACGCTGCAACGCTGTTTTGCTGTAAAACTTCATCTTCCTTTCCATCGACATGTTGCTGAGAAGAGAATAACTAGTTTAGATTTTTAGTGAACTGCTCCTTTTAAAAGTAATCAAGCCATTGGTGACTGTAGTTTTTTTCATAATGTGACTGGAAGTCTTGAAGTAAAGAAGGATTCATGTTTGGTTTTGGGAGCTGACGGCACCTTCGGGGGTTATGTTCTCCTGACGTTGGGCTGTCGGACTGATCTCCTTTGTCTGTTAACCGCCTGCGGGGGAAGAAACACATGGAGGTGTCAGTCAAATTTATAGCGCAGCGATACTTAATTAAAAGAGTTTGAACGTGTCGCTGCTTTTGCCTTTTTGTGTCAGGAAACAGTAAAAGAAAAAAAAAAAAAAGGGGCCTCGGTCGGAGCGTTTAGCGAGAGCCGAGAGCTCGTTCTTCTTTGTCCAAGTATGTTGTTTACACTTGGAGCAGCTCGAGAGATGTGACCCATTCATAAATTTTCTTCCCTGCGTGCGTAAGAGGAAGTGTGCCTCTCCCTCCCCCCTCTCTCTCCCTCTCGCTCTCTCTCCTTCACCCTCCCTCCCTCCCTCTCTCTCTCTCTCTCTCAGTCCTCCGCTGCTCTCCTTCGGTCTTCATTCATAAAAAAGCCCTACAGTACTACAGACCCCCTCCTCCTCCTCTCCGACACCCCCCTCCTCTCCAAGTGGATACTCCAAACCCCTCCCTCCCTTCCTGTGTCTGTACAAACTAAGTCGAATTTAAAAATCTGGACAGCCACCCCCTCCTCCACCTCCTCCTCGTCCTCCTCCTCTCCTCCCCTTTCCCTTTTCTCTCTCTCTGCCTCTCTCTGCACACATTGAGTGTTCCAAGATGTGAACTAATCCAGCGATTTTCGGAGCTGTGTGGGACGATTGTTTAGTTTTGTGCCTTGCAGTAATTATATAGGAAGTTGTGGCCATAGAGCGCCGTCGCAGTGCTTTTCACTGAGCAAAGTTTGGTAAAGAGGAGAGAATGAAAGAAAAGAGGAGGGAGGAGGAAGAAAAAGAGGACATGCTTTGTCAAAATGTGCATCCTCTGTTTGATTTTTATTGGATCTTCCACCCTTTCATTCAGTTTTTTCTACTGTTGTACTGTGTTTTGCAGTGACGCTGCACAATTATTATTATTTTTCTTCCTCTTCTGCCAAATTAATCTATTTTTTTAAGGCCTAATCTTTCCTCAAAGACTCATGAAGCTTTGCACAAAATTCAAACATGGTGGAAATGTAGTGAGTTTCAGTGAGTTTCAGCAGTGGGCGCCGGGACTCCTTTCACCTGCATGTTTGAAATGTATTAAATACCTATGAAAATATGAATTCAGACATTTTGAATGTGAAGACGTTGTATTTTAACATACTCGTCCCACAGCTTTAATTCCTCTTTTATCGATCAATAAAATGCCAGAACATTGTGAGAAACGTTCTCGCAGCCTCCCAGTCCAGGTTCACATCTTTGAATTGCTTGTTTTGTCCAACTGACAGTCCAGGCGTCGACCAAAGTCGTCCCTTTTTGGCGGCTTTTTGGCAGACTGAGCATGTAGAATCGGTGGCGGACCCTGCCAGCGAGAAACACCTCTCTAATTGGCTGACCATTGAAGTGAATCAGTGCATGACAAGAGAAACAGTATCCATGATTTCAACCATTTTATCTCGGCCTCTCGACTATTTTTGCCAGAGTTGTATATCCGCATTCCTCCGTCTTCCAGTTTCCCTTTTGGAGTTTTTTTTCTGTGCTTATTCTCTGGTAACCACTTGGTTATGGTCAGGGGGGTAAAAAAAATCCTGATTTGGCTTAAAATACCTATTTTGTTGCCACGATCACGGATGGAGACGGTCCAACTTCTTGTGAAAAAATGGCGGTTTTGACGCCACATAAATGGCTGAAAACGTCCAAAGGTCTCCTTAAAAATATCCCGTGGTGTGACTCCAACGTGGCTCAGAATAACACCGCCACGTTTGGTACAAATGTCAAATGTTGGACTTATTTATGGTTTGCAGCAATATTATATCCTGGCGACTGAGCTGCTCTCGTGCAGTTAGCTGCTGGCTGTAGTCTTTGCAGTGTGTTAAAGTGCAGCGTGAGGCGATGCAACAGTAAAGCCTTCGTTGCCGCCAGTTTTTCTATGTTGGTTTGTTGTGTCTGGGCCCTGTGATATTCGGTGCACTATTGCATCAGACAAAGAAAACAAGCAAATCCTGGGAAACGGGAAGGTCATGTTCAGCTTTCACGCTCAAAGAAAGAGTTAATGGTTAATCACGAAACCCAAAAAAGTTGCAGAATGAAAGACACAAGTGAAGAGAGGAAACAGACATAAAGTAAGAAGAGAGGGGAAAGGTTCCAGTAACTCGGCTCTCCCAGCAGTGTGTCTCTCTGGCTCTGCGTGTTCTGCTTTGTCATGAATTCACAGCCTTCTTCTTGTTTGGGTTGTTTTTCTGGATCAGAACTGGCCCAATCAGGCCCTATTTGGAGCATGGGGCGATTGGGGACTGAATCGCACCCCTCCCTCTCCAACTCCCTCTCTCCCCAGAAGAGAAACATGCAGCTCTGTGTTCGCCACTTTCCAAAATACAGCTGCTATGCAACAAAGTGCACAAAAACAGCCAGGTGCCTGCCAGATATGCCCTGGATACCGCTCGCTCGCTCGCTCGCTCTGGGGAGGCCGGGCTTGTGTTTGTTGCGCTGTTTTGTTTTCCCTGCGAGTAAAATGCTTGATTTCATGTACAGATGATTTCTTTTGACAGCCTCTCATCCACTTACTCATGCACACACATAAACACACTTGGCCTGGTGACACATGCACACACACACACACAAACTTCAGCCCGGCAGTTTTATGAATGGGCTGGTTGTGAAAGACTGGCTGAGGCAGCACATTGAGTTGAGGGGAGTGAACCTTCATTCATCGCGCTGAGGGACGTTACTCTATCAGTTACAACACCTATGAGAGGTACCAGCCTATTTTCTGCCAGCCTTTATCCAGCGACAACATTTTTGTGGAGGCGTGTAATTTACGGAAGCACAGAGGGCCAAGATTTTTTTTTCTGGTGATCCATTTTTCTAAGTCTGATCTACAGTGTTTTCTCTCGTGTGTTTATGACTTGAGACCTGGTTTTGCCAGGATAATCTTTGTAAGTTCGTGAATTTTTTTTTCTTTTTTTTCTGTCATCTGTTTAAACGTGTGGAAAAAAATTCCACTTGGTTTAACACATTGAATTTTTTTTCTGCTCAAACAATTTTTTTTTTTTTTTAAATGTTTTATCACCTATCCTGAGTATTTTTTTTTTTTTTCATGCATGAAAAAAAGAAAAATAATTGACCATGTGTGAAAACTAGAAAAAAAAATTCAG
Organism: Pagrus major; assembly: GCF_040436345.1. Classification (NCBI taxonomy): domain Eukaryota; kingdom Metazoa; phylum Chordata; class Actinopteri; order Spariformes; family Sparidae; genus Pagrus; species Pagrus major. The sequence continues at coordinate 23,012,339 of NC_133234.1, read as the reverse complement.
GAGTTGAAAAAAAAAATTTTCCTCCTGAAAATGTTTTCGCCTTTTTTTAAAAAAAAAAAAAAAAAAAAAACGGAAGTGGAAATTATTTTGCCGCTTATTTTAACGCATGAAAAAAATGCAGGAGAATTTTTTTTTTTTTTTTTTTTGACAGAAAAGGACAAAAAAGAAATTCAGGTCATTTTCAAGTAATCAGTAAAAAAAAAAAAAAAATCAGCAGAAAAAATTTTGACCATGTGTGAAACCAAGTAGAAAAAAAGGAAAAAAATCCACCAAATGGTTCTGTTTAGTTTAGCACATGAAAAAAAATATTTTGGAGAAGATGTTTTTTTTTTCGAAAAAAAAATTTTTTGGTGTGTGAAACCAAGTGGAATTTTTTTTCAGTGGTTTTCATCATAGACATCAACTGTAAAAAAAAAAAAAAAATATCGTGGAAATCTTTTGAAACTTGTTTTCCCACATGGCATTTTATTTTCTGCTAATCTTTTTTTCTCCTGAAATATATATATATTTTTTTTTCACTGGGTTTCATGCATGGAAAAAAAAATTCCTCTGTAGAAAATGGTTCACCAGATAAAAAAAAATGTTCTCACTTGCCCCTCAGGGCTTCCATACAGACTCCTGTTTTATGTGGTGAAGATTCAGGCTTTTTTTTTTGCACTTTCTTTCCTTAGTTTAGCTGCAATCACCTCTCTGGTTTCCCCAAATTGCAGACAGTTTTAGTTACATTTGTTTCAGGTTAGAACTTAAAAAAAGACTCTACAATTATCCAAAAGTGACTGCAAGTTTACAACATTATTTAAGTCGATTAAATCCAGTGAAAATGGGTTTGTAAAGGCCGAGCGTGGAGAGTAATAGGCGTTTAACAGCTTCCAGTGGGGAAGTAAAAGCTGTACTCCTGCGTGTTGATTCAGAACAGCCCCGTCAAAGCCAGGGGGCCGCGGGGATTTGAGCCAGGCAGCGCAGCCCGAGTGTCAGCAGCATAGCTGTGTGAATGGACGGCACTGTGTGTTTTATTACAGGAGAGTGAGGGGAGGTGTGTGTGGAAGGAAAAGAGAGAGTGTGTGTGTGTGCTAGTACATCCCTGTGATGCTCGTGCCGCTGCATTTCTATGTCCGTGTTGGTGTGTTTAGTCCGGCTCTGCTCTCTGCAGCTGGAGCGTTTTCTCTTTTTGAAGGCGAGCACAGACCGAGTACAGTCAGTCCAAAAAATACTGGTCGCTGAGTCCAGTTTGGACATCTTGCCACAATGCCAGCTCATTAAAATGTGGGTCTTAGTCTCCTTCTGGCCATCATTCCTATTGGTAAAAATAATATTGTATTAAATGGTTTGAGAAACAAGGTTGAGAGTGGTCAGTCAGGTTATAAGCAAACATGCAGGTTAGCTAAACTAATTTACTTACTGTACTTGTGTACGCACAGTTTTCCTGGGCAGTGAGGGATTATTAGCTGCACTCGTTTTTGCTTTTACTTCCAAATGCAGCGATTGAGATGTTTCGGCTGAATTGGGTCTAAAAATGTCAGTATGATTCAAATAAAGGCTGTCAGATCTTCAAATAGTGCCTGAAACTCCCGTCACCTCAACACTTTTCCGATGTTGGAACTGAGTGGTTTGTGTTCGACAATTTTTGCATTTTTCCAAAACTGACTTATCGACAACGATTCCAATCGTGCTTCCTACTGTTGATCTGATTGGTTGAAGTTAGCTTGTGATAGACGGACGGTTCGTCCAATCACCTGCCAAGTATCTCTTGAAAGTTCCTGCCCTTTTCCAAACTGTTTCAGAGAAGAACTTCTCAGATGGTTCTGGTTAGTTTTATACAACTTCTATCACTTTTCATATGTGTAATGCCATGAAAGCCTTTGTGTTTTGTGTGGTGACGAGCTTTTCAGCCAGTTCGGGTCAGCTTTGAAACAGTTTTGCCTTCAGATGTGGTCAGACGACACTTCATACAAACAAATTGGTCTCAACCTCTTAAACATTTCTGACCATGTTTCTTGCCGCCTCTTACTTTGTTGCACCACTGTCACCATGTTCCCAGACCATAGCAATCACTTTGGTGAGAACAATGTCGTCAAAACTGTTAAAAATGATGATCAAAACTATGAAAACCAATCCAAGTTGTATCAAAACAGAACTATCCTTGTAAGGGAAGACAGACTGTGATCCGTGTATGACTGCTGACCAAGAAAGGAAAGCAAAAGCAGCCATTTTCATCCGCCTGACAGTCCAACACACACACTTCGACACACAAAACACACTCTGCACGTGAGTGGAGGAGGTGGCTGCGGAGGCTGGACCTCTAGTAACCTGCTGACACAGACCAGTAGGTGTGCAGAGCGAGCTGAGAGCCAGCGTGCGGCCGTATCGATCCTCGCCGATCCTGGAGAGGAGTAGGAGGAGATGGAGAGGGTTGATGGATGCCTTGATAAAGATAAAGCGCAGATAAATCAGCATGGAGGCAGATAGGGGAAGGAGAGGGGTAAGAGGGGGTCAAACGTGCCGTGTGCATCGCGGTCGAGATCCCGATCGGGAAGGGTGAAGGAGGGAGGGGTGTTGCGAGAAGAGCAGGAGGAACTGTGGATGTGGCATGTGCGCTGATAATTCCCAGCAAGGTGTCCGGCCCGCTCTGCGTCTTATCTCCTTCTGATAAGACCGAGTTTGCCTGGAAACAGCAGCTGGAAACACGCGTACAGGCACGCAACAAACAAATGAAGCACAGCACATACACACTCCCCCCTCTCCTCCTCACGTCCATGGTACCCTGGTGGGCAGTGGAAGCTCATTATATCATTTCAGTAACAGTGTGGGGGTGAATCGATCGCTGCATTAAACATTAAGAGGGGACAGCTATATTGGGGGCTGAGGGATTGAGAGTGAGGAGTCAATATTGTGCCAGATTAATTACATCCAGGCCTCGCCTGTGACGGGCTGTCCCTCTCGCTGCACATGTCCCGGGACAGGGATGTATTGTATCGGGTCCACTAAACAGCAATGGAGCGGTGAGATTTATGACTGGTCAATGGCCATTTATAAAAAGCCCACGCGGCACAATTGAAAGTGAAGTGGACAATAGGGAAAACGTGAGACGTCAGAGCGTTGACCGATTGAAATTGTGATCCCCCTGGCGCGAGCCAGAGCGAGGAAACATGAAGTATATAATCATATTTTGGGTGTTTTTTCTCGTTTTCAGTGTTAGGGTTGTGAAAATATACCGTTCTGGCTGAATGTCGGACAGATGATTACTGATATCAGGTTCATTGACAGGATTCAAGGCTGAAAGTGCAGCGACTATTCTGAGAAATAAAGCTGAGTGTTCCCGTTCAAACGAGAACATTCTCATCACTTCAGACAGACACTGCACCCTATTTCCAGTTGACAAAAGGGAAGTGAAACCTTGATGTTTGCAGAAATACACCGTGCTGCTGCCTTTCTCATGATGGGTGTCATTCAACATCTACATCCTGTTAGCCAACACAACATGATGCATCAAAAAAAAAAAAAACGTTTTAACGGCCCACGCAAAACAAATCCAATTTGCGAGAAGCGCCACAGGGCTGTCCCGGCCAATGGTGTGTCTCGCTGATACCGTTGTACTTTCCATCAATCTCGTTAGGCTTGTTTGGCAGGTATCTGACAACCATTCTTTAAATATTCAAGGAGCCTGAACCATTATCAGATGAGAGAGGGCGACCTGTAAATCAGATAGAGCAGACACTAATGGATCCAACACTCCTGGGCTCCCTGAGCAGACAGATACCGAAGCCACTCTCGGGCCTGTTGGCTCTCAGAGAGGATGGAGGATGAGTTTGTCAGTGCTGGCCAGGCTGCTTTACTCTCTCTCTCTCTGTCTCTCTGTTTCTGTGTGTCTTCCTGATTGTGCAGTGACCTGAGAGGCTCACACACACACACACACACACATGTCCAGCACATGTTTCCATGCACCAGTGGAATGACTGGATACAATCTGCAGTCGAAACGGTCTGGATCATATTGTACCGCCTCGCCTCGCTTCCCCTCACTCTCCCTCTTTCTCAGGATTTTTCCACTCAACTACAACCTACAAAGACAAAACACAGTAAATAAATATTTAGTCAACGCAGAGTCTAGACTCAAACATGACTTTTGTGACGTTCATACCATAAAACAGGAATTCATACTGGTGTTACAAGTCAAGTTTGTTTGTAACTTGCATACAAATATATGAAATTCCTTCGTACATGAATGAGCTTGAGTCAAAAGGCAAACGCATATCATCTGTAAAGGTACTCATTATGCAGACTGGCCCATGTCAGAAGACTCTGTTAGAATTATTGATGCACTCATGTCTAAAAGTCAATAATGTAAAGCTGGAGATGATTTTAACAAGCCTAGCAAACTGCTGGTCGGCAAAATACATCATGATATTACTTCATATTTTATATTAATGATCTGACTCTGCAAAGTACACAGAAACTAAAGCTGACAAAATAAATATAATGAAGTGCTGAATATTATTTTCATTTCGAACAAGTTAACAAGCATGTAGAGCTAGCTCGCGAGAGCGCCACAGCTAGCCTTAGCCAAAAGGCTAAATGTAGCCGCTGCTTTCTCACTAGTTGTTTCCTATTGTTGAAAAATATCATATTTGATGAACCAACATCTTCATATAATGTGAAGAAGTTAGTATCACGGAGGAGCAACAGCAACTTGTTCTGCTAAAAGGAAGCCATAAGTAGCCGAGCTGAGCAAAGTAGCAGGAACTGTTTACTGCAACATCAGCTTCTTACTTGTTCATGTTATCTTGTTTGATTTTAATCCTGAATGTAGTATTTTTTAGGGTTTATTGATTGTATTGATCTCATTACAAGGTATGCCAATGATGTTGGAGGTAAAAATCAACCTGTAAAGGTATCAAATGAATGCATTAAAACCTCCTCCCGTCGATCCGTTTGCTAGGCAAAAAACATCTTTTTCAGACCTTTCAGCCTTTTTCTCGTCTCCATTGTGTCGCACAGTTCGACTTGTTGTGAAGCTCAGAAAATGTGACACTGCGCTGTCAGCCTTTTATTTTCATCTAAATGTTTGGTGCCCTTAAAACAACTTTATAAAAAGCATCCAAACTCGGTCTGAGAAAGCAAAACATACTGCGTGCAGAACTTTAAAATTACAGTCAAAGTATAGGTTATATCTTACTTATAATGCAGTGTTGACAGTCAAATACTTTAAAATTACACTGTTGCTTTTCCCCATTACGCCGCCCTCTCACCACAATGGAGCCATGTCTTCAGCTAAGCAACTAATGTCATTTGCAACCCATGTGAATCAATAGCTTCCCTTTTAACCTTTTAAAACCATTGTGGTATAATTGCCATCCTTGTTTTTATTGATCCATCGCCACATGCGGGGAGAGAACCAGGTGTAGCCTATCACGCTTTCTCAGCCTGCTTTTAGTGCGTCTGCAGCACGGCGAGGCCTCGTGCCGCTCGCACCGCCACATGTACAGTACAATACATATCGTGTGAGATAAGAACCAGATCTCCAGACAGCCCTGAGATGTTTCCTCCTAAGAGTACGACTTTAAATCGTGTTTGTATGATTGGACCCACTGAGTGAGTATTTACGTTACGCTCACATGTTCTTCGGTTTAGCAAGATCCAGTCACCCTGTTTGACACAGGGGCTGATGTCCAATGAGTTATTGTGAGCGAGGCTGTCATGGGCTGCAGACTTCCAGAGGCTTAAGACTTGGCCAAGTCGCACATAAACATCCAGTGTAAGACTCTCCAGATCCGCGGCTGTCTTCAGATTGGATTTCCCTACTCTAGGGCCTTTAATGGTAGGAAATACTCCGTCTGAAATAAGATGGGGGAGTTCATAGCGAGGTCTCGTTAAAAAGCCATACGTGAGTTTAATCCCCTGATTTCGTCTCTTTCGTCGCCAATCGAAGGCCTCAATATGTTGAAAAATGAGTTGATCAATCTCAGTATGTTTTCGCACAACCTGCTGTAGTAAATCTCAGTCGGCGCGATTTGTTTTTCAGGAATCCCATAGAGACCCAATAGTGTTTCCCGACATGTTCACACCACCTCCATATGGCTCAGCTGAGGGGCCCATTGTGTAGAAAGAGTATGTGTGAGTGTGCTCGGGGTGGAGGGGGTGTCATCCCCGCTCCTGCGATTTGTTTGTGGTGGGCGTCTGTTGAATGGGACCCCCCCCCATGTAATGATCCCTCTACTTCCTAAAGCACTCAACCATGACCATCACCTTTCACCCTGCATCCTCCCCCTCTAAGAGACAACATTTACATATGTAAAAGTGGGTCTCCGCCCTGCCTTTAGCTGCGGGTCATCTCTTTACCTAGACCTCAGAATGGGGATTGAATGGGAGACGGTGAAGAAAAACACAAAATAAGGAAGGAGGGGATACGACAGGTTAGGAGTGAGGAAGAACCCTTTGACCTTATCAGTTTAGGAGGTGCTGGGAATCTGCCAGGGTTCATACGTACTTTAGCGTACACGCTCCTGCGCTATCTCAAAATTGTCTGTTTTAAAAGGCAACAGCTATTGTGTACTGTATCTGTCTTTTCACTTCTAAACACCTTTCAGGTTCTCCACAGTTCATGAACTGACCCTCCCCCCCACCTCCCCGAAGAAACAATGAAATATGAGGATCTCTGTGAAAGGGTGATGTAACATTTAACAAAGCGGTTAGAGGAGGTCATATTGCCCCAAATAAAAGCAGGAAGAGAAGGGAACCTGAAGAACATAACTCTCCCTGGATCCGTTTACAAGACTGCCACCACCTTATAAACTTTAGCAGCAAATTTGACATCATTTGGACAGGGAGATTTACTGTAACACGGCACGGAGTTTGTAATAGTTGGTGGGGACCAGAGTTTGTTTTAATTTGAGGACTATTCTTGGAACTGGATGTTAGATTAATCCCGAAATGATGTTTTCAGTCACGCTAGCGGGTTTAAGAAAAAGGCAATGTCTGTCCATCGCCTTTGTCGGACTCAAATATCTCAACGACTTTGGTGATCTCCTGACTTTTTATGTAGCGTCAATAGCAGGTCAATGTTGAAATTAATCCAGTAAACATTCACCTGACAGATATAAACACTGATCATTTACTGAATGCATTGGTCATCGTTCCAAGAGGATATTTCTAAATGATGTTGCCGATCCTCTGACTTCCTTTATCAGCAACATGAGGTTGACGTTTGTGTTTTTGAGTAAAATGTCTCTACAACTATTGAATGGATTACAATGAAATTTGGTGCAGTTATACTTGGCCCCCAGAGGTTGAACCCAAATTACTTTGACTTTAACTCACCTAGTGAATGATCTCAACATTTACTGAATGGATTGGTTTACAATTTCGTAAAGATATTCACGGTTCCCAGATGATGTTTGCGATCCTCTGACTTTTCCTTCAGCACCACCACGATGTTGACTTTTGGACAGACTGCCATGAAACTTGCTTCAGACATTCATGACCTCCTCAGGATGAATTGTAATAACTCTGGTGTTTCCATGGTGAACACGGTAAACATGAAACCTGCTAAACATCGACGCATTGTGAGCATTGCTGCTTGCATGGGTTAAGACGAGTCCTGTTCAAATTTGTTTAATAATTTAATCAAATTCATAAAGCTGTTCACAATCTCAGGATCAAAGTGCGTTGAGTTTTCCAATTTTCCTCTTTAGCTCTTTGATCCTCAGCTTTATAAACTGGTGAATCCTTAATCGGAACATTAACCAGCTCTATCTAATTGAAAACGCGTGAGATGCAACAAAACGGCAAGAACAATCGCTGGCAAACACACGAGCGCAAAAAGCTTTTCTGATGCTCATTTACAAGATTAATTAATAATCCAGAAAGGTCACACACAAATGGCTCGAACACACACACACACACACACACACGTGCATACGCAGACCTCTACATCTACAGCTGACGCCGTTCCCAGGCCGGACTTTTCTGAAATGGAACATCCTCATAAAACCGAGAGCCACATCAAGGGCAATATTCCGCCAATCGCATTAGTGGCTCTACTTGGCTGCGCTGTGAGTGGACTTATGTACACTCTGAGGATTGTTTGCAGTTCATGACCATAGCAGAGAAAGGGGGGGGAATGTCAATAGACAAACACACTAGTATTATTAGAGCGGCAGTCATGTGCCACCCTCTGTGTACCAGCAGACGAGCTGTCGGAGACTTAGAGGAGGCTGGAATCCCATCGCGTCTGTCTGGGAAATCTGGGTAAATGCTCTCTAATCCTGTTGATCCTCCGCTAAAGCCAACACTTCCTCACCTGCCTGCCTGCCATGGGAGAGTGACTACAGACCAAAAATAGGAAGGTTATTACGATGAGCAGCGCCGTTTGATTGTTCGGGCTCGGTTTATCAGTTTAAACATGTTTCTGTTTCTCGGTCACAGGCAAACGGGTTCGAGCGAAATAAACATTTGAACAGCAACAGGAAGCGTTTCAACATTTTTGAAAAGCATAAAAACCACAAGAATCCTGTTGTTTGAGTTCTTTATTTAGCACACGAGTTCACTTAGATGTTCGTGAATTACGACACACCAAAGCTGCTTGATCCCAGAGTCATACAACAAAAATGTAACAGTTAAGTGTCAGCCAGCGAAACGTTCCTGTACCCAAACGACTTATTAAAGATATAATACGCAAGAAATCGACCTTTGTTATGTTTTGTTGAGTTTTCCCAAATGTTTCTAACAATGTTCAAACCCAGAAAAATCTGGAATTTTACTAAAGGTAACGGTGTGTTTTATTTCGCTTTAACATCTGGGAAGACATCAGATAACGGGTCAGACAGTGAGGAAGGAAGTGGACCGAGGAGCCTAAACGTAACACGAATGAAACTTTTAAAACATTACCTCACCCGTGAACATTTCTGCCTGAGTCACAGCATCAGATTTTAATCTACAGTAGTCGCTGTTCAACAATGAAGACAACAATTCCCATGATCTCACACCACTTCACGACATCATCGGACTACGTCTTTTGTTTTCATTGTCTCATGACATACTCTGTGTTGAAATGTTAAGTTTACAAATAGTCAGAAAATGAATGGAAATGAAAAAAGCCCTTAAGAATTTCCCAGAATCCAAAGTGATGTCTCAAATTTGCTTGTTATGTCTGACCAACAAATCAGATTATGGCAGATGTTGGCACCCGAGACTAAAATGGCGAGCACGGTAAACAGCTAAACATCAGCATGTTAGCGATGCCGTTGCAATTTCCCAAGCTGACATCGTAAATTAGCTTGTTTTGTCTGACTAACAACTCAAAATAAAACGTTTACAACCATTTAAATCAGGAAAAAAACACTAATCCTTGCATTTGGGGAGCAAGAAAGTCGTTTTTACCTCAATAAATGAAAAGCAGACAATGAAAATGCGTATTTCTGAAGAAGAAATCCTTTTAAATCTTTCCTTTTTATTTCAAGAAGAAGAGATTTAAACAACTACTTCCAGCCAAGTCGAGCATCACCGCAGATCCTCAAGGCTGTTTGTGGTTTTTACGTCACTGTAATCTTTTCTCGCTTTTCGTCCACTCTATTCTTCCTCCTTGGTTTTTTTTTTTTCACTTTCTGTCTCTCTCGCCTTTTGTTGGAGCAGCCTTCTCTGGCCTTATTCAGTCAGCCAGACATTTCTTCTTCTCCTCCTTTTTTTTTGTGAATGGACGGCGGTATGTAATTACCTGGGCTGAGCTTTCAGTGTGGCCTGCTCCGTCAGCTCCACACCCACTGCACACACACACATTCGCACGCGGAGATACAGACTGGCCGAGATTCCTAATACACACACTCAAATGCGCACTCTCGCACTCGTTGCACACACATAAATACAGGCCTCCCCAGCTGGAAGTGCACAGCTGCTGCTGTTTACCCTGTCGGGACCAGAAAAACATCCTGTACAGTTCTCCGGGTGAAAACCTCCCCTCACATAATAAACACAAGCCCTCGGCACAGTTTGAAGCTCCACTTTGGGTGGTTTCTGTGGCCATCAAGGCAAAGGTCCCCTGCAGCAGTCCTGCTTGATGGACAGTTCGCCGTGCAGGAGGGTTAGTGGTTGTTTTGGGAAAAAGGAATTGTACTAAATATGAAGGGAAAATGTGGCTCTATCAGGTTATCACCCTCTGTCCTTTTGTTTTACTGTTACCCTCCTGCGCAAAGCAAAGCCTCCGAGCGATTTGCCAACATCTGGATACCAATAGGAAAGAATGCCGACATTCAGTGTATACGCTGTTCTAACAGAGGTGTGACATTCGCTTTCATCAGCCCACAGACATCTCTCTGGCCCGTAGAGTTGTTTAGCTTTAAGCTCGACTTTGACAGAGGAAGTTTTGGCTGCTGTTGTGTCTGGAAGAGTGAAGAAAAGTGGGCGAGGACACTTTGGGCTTCCAAATGACTGCAGGAATGCAGTCGTGTGTGAGCGTGTGTGTTTGTGTGCGCGTCGGTGTGTGTTTATACGTGTCTGTCTGCCGCCCCTGTGTTTTGCAGCTGACAGTCACTTGAGCATTTTGGCTGGCACGTAAAAGAGATTCCTGTGCAGACAGAAGTATTTGCTTTTGCCTTTGAGCTTAATGACAGTAGTATCGGGGCAGGGCTGAGTGAGAAGAGAATATACAAATCCCCGCCGTGTGCGTGTGCCAACCCTCATCTCTGTTTTCTGTTTACTGTCTCTTGTAGCGGTGGCATTTCACAGCCCTCCAGTCACTATCAAGAAGGAACCGCAGAGCCCGGGCTCCGACCCCAGCCAGTCCTGTAGCCACAAGCAGAGCTTCAGCTACCCCAGCGGAGAGCAGTGCCTTTATGCCAGGTATACCTCTAACAGGACGGATAAGTATATGTTTTGTGGTAGTTTATGTTGTTGGCCTCACAGCCCCTAAACCCCATCCGGCCAGTGCGCCAAAATTACCACAAAAAAACCCAACATTTTCTTACTCTACTATAGTTTCCAGTCTTGGTTTTATTACAGGTTTTGACATTTTGCCTCAAACCCAATACATGAAGGTTAATGTGATATTGGTTGTGTTGCTCAAAGCATTGATCATCTTCTTTCCAGAAACAGTTCTGCTGTTTCTGGAAATACTATTTTCTCAATTATGCCTAAAACATTGACTATAGTACGCAAGCCCTGAAGACATTGGACGGAGACATTTTTTTTCTTAGCAATCCAAAAAAACAGTTTTCTTGAAGTTCCTTCATTTTTTCCATCCATGAAAACGTGAAAAAAATTCCAGAGAAAAGTTTTCATGTGTCAAACAGTGAAAAAAAAAATTTCAGGAGAAAATATTTCTTTCACTCCGTTCCAGGCAGGAAAAAAACAGGTTTTACTCATGATTTTTTTTTTTTCAACACATTTTCACAGAAGGTGAACTTTCTAAGTTCCTTAATTTTTTTTTCCATTGTGAAAACCTGTGGGGAAAAAAAAATCTGATTTTTTTGAAAAAAGTTTTGGCAGAAGAAAATATTTATTTTGTGAAGTGTTTGTTTTTGTATGTTATTAAAAAAAAATTTAATCCGGAAAAAAAAATCACCTCATTTCACACATTTCAAAAATTGTTTCACACATTCTTAATATTCAAGTTGACAAAAAACCTTTGTTTTTTTCATGTGTGAAACAGAGTAAAAAAAAAAATCTTTCTAAGGAGATTTTCTTTTAAAGGGGGAAATCAAGTTAAAATAAAAAAAAATTCAGGAGGGAAAAAAAAGTTCCTGAATTTTTTTCATTTGGTGTTTTTAAAAAAAAAATAATTTCTAGCAATTTTTTTTTTCTGGCCAATCTCACATCATAAACACAGAAGAGAAAACAATTTAGATCAGACTTAGAAAATGGATCACCGGAAAAAAAAAAATTCTTCACTTGCGTCTCAGGGCTTCCGTAGTTTAGCTAATTAAACAATCAAAAATGTGAAAATTTGTTGCTTTCCTCTGTTTTATATCACTGTTTATCAATGTCTTTGTGTTTTGGACTGTTGTTTGGGCAAATTCTAAGAAATGTGGGAAGTTGTGATGAGCATCTTCACTATGAAGTAGAATTAGATGGAACGTGTGATTAAAATATTTGAAGTCACTGTTTTAGGCCAATTATTTTGAGTGTAGTAAGTTCTCCATAGTAAGGTCATTACACAACGCTGTGAGCACCAAAAACATAAAACAAGTGGCGGCAAAAGTCTCAGAGTAGGATATCTCTGAACAAATTAAACCAAAACCAGCTAAAAGCATGACATGCACTCTTTGGTTTCTCATCTTCTCTTAATTTTGGTTTTCGAGATAAGAGCAAATAAGAGCCGTGTCATTTCCTCCTCTGCACCAGGCTTCCTTTAGGCTTTTTCTAAGCTCTTATTTGGAGCATTTCTTAACTGTAATTGGCTGATTTATTGTTTCTCTGCATATTTACTGGCATCCTTTTGTTACCGAGGGCAGAACAAACAAAACAGTAATGAGTTTATTTTACCATTCTCAATAACAGAAGTTATCTATGTCCAATGACCCAGCACTGATCAGCTGTCATGTCAGCTCAGTTGAAACACTGACCACATGCTATTGACCAGCAAACCCCCCATTAGTTCTGTTTGTTGTATTGACTGAAAACAAATACTAGGACCCCTCCCCAGTACAGCCGTGTCCTAACATGTGCATATATGCATGTCCTCATGAGTGTGTTCGTGTTTTTTCCAGTGCCTATGAGCAGAAAAGGGCTGCAGGCGGGGCCAAGAGCTCCTGCCCAGGGACCCCCATGTCTCCCATGCAGCAGCATTACTCCCCAAAACCTGCCACGGCCGGACGGCCCGACGCTGGCTACATGAACCCCGCTGCCACCTCCCAGCCACTGCCCAGCAACAGCTACCCCATCAACACCAGGTGACACACCGGCTCTGATTGACATTTTAACCACATCCGTGACATTTTTGCAATTACACAGGAGGGTGTGCTTTACCGTCATTAGAGGCATGATGGTGATGACAGAGGTCCTCGTCGTGCCAATAATGACTGTAAAGCTCAACCTCGAGTGTGATTTAACAATACAATACAATACATATAAAGGATCAAGACAGAATAAAAGATTTAATCAAAATGTATTCATATGGTGGAATACTTTGGGGTCTGACTAATAACTGGAAAACATAGTCATGTCTGTAGCCTCCTATGCAGTCAAACCTAAATTACTCCACCAGTAAGTATGGTGCACCTTAGCAACAACCTAGCAACAGGGCCAATTTCTAGCCCCTGTTGAGTAAGCGAGCTAACGTACGCTAACGTTAATATTTTCTAGAGATTGTCGGATGTCACGAACTGAATAAATACCAGGTGTATAAACAAAAGCTCAATCTTGTTGAAACTAAGATATCTGCGGAAAAAATGTATATGAGATCCTGAAATGAGCTGCTGTTTCTCATTTCTCAGTACCAGGTATCAGGGCCCTTCAGGAGACCCCATGTGCCCCCAGTTCCCACCACAGGCGCAGGCCTTTCAGCGCATGCCATCTGCCCCAGCGGGACATGGCGGCAGTGGAGCTGGAGCCGGCGGGGGTGGAGGGCCAGGGGGCGGAGGTGGTGGAGGCGGCGGCGGTGGAGGTGGTTATCATCGGCAGCACTCTGACCCCTGCATGCCCTACCTGCAGCAGAGCTTTAAGCAAGAATACCTGGACCCGTTGTACGAGCGGGTGGCTCACATGGCAGGGTCCGGGCACGGGAGCGGACCAGGACACGGACACGGACACGGACAGGGGCATGGATCTCACCCCCACCCTCACCCTCACCCCCACCCCCACCCGCATCCACACTCACACCCGCATCAACACAGGTTCCCACCAGCTCACATGATGGTCAAGCAGGAGCCCACAGACTACACCTACGAGCCTGGTGAGTAATGCAGACTAGTGTTGATATATATATTTATTATTGAGTGTATGAAATATCAGAAAATGGTAAAGATGCTCATCACAGCATCCCACATTTCTTAGAATTTGCCCAAACAACGGTCCAAAACCCAAAGACATTGATAAACAATGTTTTAAAACAGAGGAAAGCAGCACATTTTCACATTTGATGGACCAGAATCAGCAAATGTTTGTTAAATTAGCTAAACTGCGGAAGCCCTGAGAGGCAAGTGAAGATTTTTTTTTTTTCTGGTGATCCATTTCTGATCAGTCTGATCTAAATTGTTTTCTCTTTTGTGTTTATGACTTGAGAACTGGTCAGGAAAAAAAATTGCTAGGAAAAATCTTTTAATGTTCCTTAATTCATTTTTCTATTTGTAAAAAACGTGGAAGAAAAAAATTTTCAGGATTTTTTTTCGTGTTTAACACCAAATGAAAAAAATTTCACATTTTTTTCCTCCTCCTGAAATTTTTTATTTTCACTCTGTTTCACACATAAAAAAAAAAAACTTTTTTTTTCCCCCTCCTGTAAATTGTTATTTTTTTACTTGTGAACTTGAATATTGAGAATGTGTGAAGCCAGTTGATTTTATTTTCAGGATTAAACATATTTAAATTTTTTTAATAACATACAAAAATGAGCCTTACAAAATAAATGTTGTCTCCTGCCAAAACTTTTTTTTTCCAAAAATTTATATTTTTCCTTTTTTTTCCTTTTGTGAAAAATGTGGTAGAAACCCACGAAAAAAAATCTTCCCCTGAAAAAAATCAGGACATTTTTTTCCTCCTCCTGAAATTTTCTTTTCACTCTGTTTCACACATGAAAAAAAGTTTTTTTTTTCTCCTGTTCGTTATTTTTTAACTTGTGAACTTGAATATTGAGAATGTGTGAAACCAAGTGGAAAAAAAATCAGGACATTTTTTTCCTCCTGAAATTTTTTATTTTCACTTGGTTTCACACTTGCAAAAGAAAATCTGCCCCAGCGGGACATGGCAGCAGTGGAGGGCCAGGGGGCGGAGGATTTTTCCTAGCAAAAAAATTGCTAGGAAAAATCTTCCTTAATTTTTTTTCCATTCGTGAAAAATGTGGAAGAAAAAAAATTTTTTTCAGGAGATTTTTTTTTCGTTTTTAACACCAAATGAAAAAAAAAAATTCAGAACATTTGTTTTTTTCCCTCCTGATTTTTTTTTATTTTCACTTGGTTTCACTCTTGCAAAAGAAAATCTCCTGAAAAAGTTTTTTTTTTACTCTGCTTCACGCATGAAAAAATGCGTGGACCTCCTAGGACAATTTTTTTTTTCAAAAACATATTTAGATTTTTTGTAACGTACACTTAAAAAGATTTCTCCTGACAAAACTTTTTTTTCAAAAAAAATCAGATTTTTTTCCCCACAGGTTTTCACAATGGGAAAAAAAAATTAAGGAACTTAGAAAGTTTATCAGGCAAAACTTTTCTTCCACCAGGTCTGAAGTCATAAACAAGGGAGAGAAAACATTTTCTAAAAAATGGATCAAAAGAAAAAAAAATCTTCACTTGCCCCTCAGGGCCTCCGTACCAAACACTTAATCAATTAACAAAAGACTGATTAAAAATGTTATGTTGATCGAAAAATTTGTTTGATTTGTCTGTTCTGGGCTACTGTACAAAAATGGCTACAATAGGGTGGATGGTAACAAAAACACATTGATCCTTAGATTCAGGTGATTAAACACTAATGGAAACATAAATACGTTCCATTTATGTCAATAGATCGCCCTAAATCCTTCACACTGCACCTTTAAGGGAATGTAGTAAATACAAAATGTGCCTGTGAACTGAAACTAGAATCTGAACACTGGTTATGATGATTTATAAAGGTTATTTGACATCTAAATCAGCCTCATTTTGGAGACAAAGCCTCCCCAGTGTGCACAGCTCACTCAAGAACAAAATGTCCAAAAGGCAAACAAACTTCTTCACTGTATCTACACTCCTACACGACTCCCTCCCACCTCCAAAACTCCTCCTTTCAACTCCCTGACACTTTGCAAAGAAAAGAAAAAAAAGTATTTTTTTTTTCTGCGGCAGCTACACTCCTCCCTCCTTCCTTACCCTCCCTCCCTCCACCGCTCTCTGTGAGAGAGAGGCAGAGGAATTTCATTGAGAAAATGGAGGGCACTGGAAAGACTAGAGTCCCCGGTGGAGTGCTCCAGGGTTTCAGGTTGCACCAGCGGCTTCCTTTTTCTGCAGGCAGATGAACTCATAATGGAAAAATGAGCGTGGCCGCAGTAACCCGAACCTTTCACTGGCTGGGCTTTGGGAGAGGGGTGAGAGGGGGGGAGGGAGTGGTAGGACTGGCGGGTGGGGGGGCACGGGTGGGGTAGTCAGCTCAGGCACTTTAACAACAAGCTCTACCACTGGAGAGTACAGAAACCAGCTCCTCTGCCTGCCTCTCTCAATTTAAAAACAAGGAGTGAGAAATTTAACACTCCACATACGTTGTGTCCTCGTTCACCTGTGCTGAAGCTGCTGCAGGACGTAAAGCAGAGAAGCTATTGTTGAGTTTCCCACAGGTCCCACATCGCTATGCCTTCCAGCGCTGAAACCAGCTCACTTTATGCTTCAACAGCGACCTAATTCCTTTCACTCTCTTGTGTTTTTATTCTTGCACCTTCGATAAGGAGACAGGATATAACACTGACAAGGAATCACACAACCTTGAGACAGAAAGAAGGGGGGAAAGTACAAAAGGATGTTTTTCTAGGAGGAGGAGAAAGTTGGATTTGGTGTGGTTTCCTCAGAGAGGTTCCTCTGATACGAGTTTGACCAACTGCAGAGACATTAAAGATCAGAGTTTATTGTTCTTTAGTAGACAGTTATACAAGACGCCACACTTTTCCCGAGATAATAAATGACAGGAGACTCAAAT
This sequence comes from Pagrus major, assembly GCF_040436345.1. NCBI lineage: Eukaryota > Metazoa > Chordata > Actinopteri > Spariformes > Sparidae > Pagrus > Pagrus major. The sequence continues at coordinate 22,995,534 of NC_133234.1, read as the reverse complement.
TTGGAAACACGGTTGTCAAATGAATCTGTCTGGAGAAGTTTTTATCCTCTCTTAAAGGAACAGTTTATCGGAAAAACAGAAATTCAGTCATCAGCTACTCAACCTCATGCTGATGAAAAGCTGGGTGAAGTATCGTAGTCCACAAAATATTTCTCGAGCTTTACAGCAAAACACAGTTCATTAGTCTCATTTTTATGGTCCATAGAGCTCATCTGGTGTAGTCCAAGTCTCTGGAAACCCTAAGATCCTAAATGAATTTGAAAAGATTTTATTTACACCCTTTTGAAAGCCCAAATCTTCACTGTAGCCACTAAGCTAAAAGCTTTATTACCTTCTGACGTGGATGCAAGAGCTCCAACTTGCATACATTCGCATACAAACCTCAGTCCTTTGTAGTAGAAGTTTTAAAACATGTCTCCAACTACTTCAGTTGTTTAAGAGATCAAGAAATGTTTAGTTGACTAAAACTAGATAATGACTGAATTTTTCATTTTGGGGTGAACTGCTCCTTTAATGATTAGCGCTCCTTGCATTAAAAGAACGATAGGCGATGAAAAAAATAAATAAAACTGCTTTAAAATGAAAAATGTTGATGTGATTTCAGGTAGTCTTTAAAGGGGCACTATGTAAACATTTAAACTCAGAATTTTAATTTTTACAATATAATGAGGCAATAAAACAAAATCAGAAATATTTATTTCCATCACTGAATAAACAAGCTGTTCTCAGAGGAGAATAAGGTCCCCAGAACACTCTTTGAAGCTAGAAAGGTGGCAGGGTCCGCCACATATAAACAAAGTAGACAAACTGACCTTAAAGGACAACACAATTTCATAATTTTATTCAGTTTATTCAGTCGTGAAAACAAAGACAGTTTTTTTACTCGGGCATAAAGACTGTGTGTTCTGTAACATATCTTTAATTTGCAGACACAGTAAAGGTTTTGTTCCTTTCAGGCAGCTACACTGCCAAATTGTCTGCAGTGACTGTTGTTTATTTGCTGATGATTTATAATGCCAGTCATTTATGGTCATTTAACTGAAAGAAAACTGGTCTCAGACTGTAGAGTCATAATGAGAAGCAGGTAATGGAGCGTACAAAAGATGTGTATTGAAGTAAATGGCGTGTTAAGACAACGACACCTGTGTTTTTCTTTTTAATGTGAACAATGGGCGCCGAATGCCCTAAGTCTACCGTCTCCTTTTTAAAAGCAGGCTTGAGAAGGAGGCTCCCTAGTTTCACATACAAATTGGCGTTCCAGAGCTTAATCACTGCTATTGTGTCGCATGAAAGACACAAAATGGTCATGCCACTCGGTACACAATTAACCCCGGTGCTCTCACACCCAATCTACCCATCGCTCCCTGGTGGGAGCCTGCCATCTCTGGGCAGACGTATTATTTACAGTATGATCGAGTGCTGCTGCCCCAGAATGGAGGGTTTGATTTTCCCCAATGGCATCTTATCACAGTGGCGGTGCTGCAGCTGCATTCCCCAGGAGTGAGTCACGGCCAGAGCCGGAGGCAACGAGCTGCACCTTTTCAGTTTTTTGTGCTCTCGCTTGTCTCGTTCATACAGTTGACAGACGGTTTAAAAGACAAACCAACACAAGTAGAATAGTCTGGGGACACGCCTGTTTTTTTTTAATACACAAGAAAAACATACACAAAGGTGAACAGGGCAGTCACAGGATGTAGAACACAAAACACTCCTCAGACAGCTGAACTCATTATCACACAAATGAGCTTGTACAAGTGTTTCGACTTGCAGAGAATTTTTGCTCGAGGGGTTTTTTATGAAGAGGGACGTACTGTAAGATCTATTTCAGTGAATGCATCTACAGTATTTGAGTCAGTCAATGATGTGCCCAGATAAAGTGCAGACACTGTATACTGTACCACTTTTCTGGTCTGGTGAAGGTGCTTGCTCACGGCCTAAAAATACCAGCAGAGACAAGAGAAGCGATATGATAAATGCAGCGTTTGTCCTTGCAAAATATCCTATATAACACACACACAGACACACACACACACACACACTTTCTCAAGCTGATACCGGCTGAGTAAGCAGAATGTTTGGGTTTTTATTGACTCGAACTTGATGATCAGATTTAACTCTTCAGTCATTATTCTTCTGCCACTTGAAAGGAACAGTTCGCCCACTCATTCTTTGTCTACTCACCCTCATGCTGACGGAAATGCGGGTGAGGTTTCGTAGTCCACAAAACATTTCTGGAGCTTCACAGCAGAAAAGTGTTGCAGCATTTAACGCTCCAGAACTGTTGTGTTGACGACGAAACTTCACCTGACTTTCCCTCAGCATGGGCGTGAGTCGATAATGAATGAATTTTAATTTTTGGGTGAACTGTTCCTTTAATTGATGGTTGACAGAGCACATTTTCAGGGCAAACCTTTGACCTGTAGCTGTTTGTGTTGCTCTTACAGATGTGCCTGGATGTCCCTCTATGTACCACCACAGCGAGGGCTACCCAAACCCCCAGCACAGCAGTGAAGGTAATTTTTTTTTTTTCCATTTCCTGTTTGACTTTTATTCCGATAACCTTCGTTTTCTACCAAAACATAGTTGGTATTCAGTTGAAGGAATCGAAACGATGTCACTTTGTCCAGCCTGCTCCTCTCCAGTGCTGTATCTATTGCTGGTTAGAGCTCTGCGGTCATTGGCTAACCGGCGTAGAGTGTCCGTGTTTCCATTGGCTAACCAACGGTGTGTCTATGTTTCCATTGGCAGGGGCTCTCGCCTCACCCCTGCCTCAAGAATCCTTGAATAAACATAACTTGTGGAAAAAGCACTCTTATTTCCCCGAGAAAGAAAGGAAAACAATCTTTCCCTTCACTCTCATTGTTTGTTGCACCATTTTGGGTCATTCAGATTCTTATTCACCACGAATGTTCAGTGCATGAGAGCTTTAAAATGACTCCTAAAGGTTTCAAAGATGTTTTGAATCTTTGCTCCCAATAACAAGTGCACTAGTCCTTTTCAGATGTTTCCAAAATGAAATGTAACTGAAGAGCTCTAGTCTACTTTAAGTCAACAATTATTGGGACTCGATATGTGAATATATCCTTGTTTTTTTTGTTGGGATGTTATTCAACGCCTGGCACAGATCCCAAATGAACCACCTAGCTGTGCTGAGATCAAGGTCCCTTGAAACTCTAACACAAGTCTCCCTTTGTCTCCCAGGCTATCTTTTTGAAAATGACTCCCGCGTGGTTCCAGAGAAATTCGAAGGTGAGCCTGCTGTACCCATAATCCCTCTGCATTCACACACAATTTCATTTGCACACCCCGAACCACTTGTTCTCGAGCTGTTAGATGGATGACAGCAGGTACAGGAGGGAAACACTAGCCATACAGTGACCCACTCCAATCTCTATACCTGACCTGACGTCTTAGAACAACGTGAGAGGTACATGGGTGTTTGTGCAGCTTAGTTAGTGGGTTTGGTTTCTCCGCACACACGATGTAGGGCTCCTCTGTCACGGCGAGGGCAGAGATAGACAGTTTCCCATGGTGCTGCTGGTGTTAGTGATTGATGCTAAAGGAGATTGAGTGGAGAGCCTGAGGGTGTCAGCACTGGTTGAACCAGTGAAGTGTGCAAGAAACACTGAGAGATTAGTTAGCTGAGCGTCTCATGTTCCTACACTTGTGTACAACATATCCAGTAACCGGTAAACAACTGAGAACGAAACAGGAATCCGTGTTCATTTACACATTGCTACAGAGGAGGATTAGGGCCACTGTAAAAACAAAAACAAAAACAAAAAATCGGCTCTGACTTGGTTTTTTTTTTTCAGAATTCTGAGTTTTAAGTCAGAATGATGAGAAATAAAGTCAGATTTTTTAGAAAAAAAGTCAGAATTATGAGAAATCAAGTCAGAATTTTAAGAAATCAAGTCAGAATTTCAAGGAAAAAGTCAGAATTTTAAGAAAAAAAGTCAGAAGTAAAGTCAGATTTTTAAGAAAAAAAGTCAGAATTTTAAGAAAAAAAGTCAGAAGTAAAGTCAGATTTTTAAGAAAAAAAAGTCAGAATTATGAGAAATCAAGTCAGAATTTTAAGAAATCAAGTCAGAATTTCAAGGAAAAAGTCAGACTTATGAGAAATAAAGTCAGAATTATGAGAAATCAAGTCAGAATTTTTTAGGAAAAGTCAGAATTTCAAGGAAAAAGTCAGAATTTTAAGAAAAAAAAGTCAGATTTTTTTTTTAAAAAAGTCAGAATTTTAATAAATAAAATCAGAATTTTCAGGAGAAAGTCAGAAGTAAAGTCAGAATTTTCAGGAAAAAAGTCAGAATTTTAAGAAAAAAACTCAGAATTTTAAGAAATCAAGTCAGAATTTTTTAGGAAAAAGTCAGAATTTTTAAGAAAAAAAGTCAGATTTTTTTTTTTTAAAAAAAGTCAGAATTTTAATAAATAAAATCAGAATTTTCAGGAGAAAGTCAGAAGTAAAGTCTGACTTTTTTAAAAAAAAGTCAGATTTTTAAGAAAAAAAAGTCACTTCTGAGAAGTAAAGTCAGAATTTTCAGGAAAAAAGTCAGAATTTTTTAGGAAAAAGTCAGAATTTTAATAAATAAAATCAGAATTTTCAGGAGAAAGTCAGAATTTTTTTAAAAAAGTCAGATTTTTAAGAAAAAAAAGTCAGACTTCTGAGAAATCAAGTCAGAATTTTAAGAAAAAAGTCAGAATTATGAGAGAAAAAGTCAGAATTTTCAGGAAAAAGTCAGATTTTTTTTTTTAAAAGTCAGATTTTTTTTAAAAAAAGTCAGATTTTTTTTTTAAAAAAGTCAGAATTTTAATAAATAAAATCAGAATTTTCAGGAGAAAGTCAGAATTTTTTTTAAAAAGTCAGATTTTTTTTAAAAAAAGTCAGACTTCTGAGAAGTAAAGTCAGAATTTTTTTTAAAAAGTCAGATTTTTAAGAAAAAAAAGTCAGACTTCTGAGAAATCAAGTCAGAATTTTAAGAAAAAAGTCAGAATTATGAGAGAAAAAGTCAGAATTTTCAGGAAAAAGTCAGATTTTTTTTTAAAAAGTCAGAATTTTAATAAATAAAATCAGAATTTTCAGGAGAAAGTCAGAAGTAAAGTCAGATTTTTTTTAAAAAAGTCAGATTTTTAAGAAAAAAAAGTCAGACTTCTGAGTAATCAAGTCAGAATTTTAAGAAATAAAGTCAGAATTATGAGAGAAAAAGTCAATTGTGGGAAAAAAAAGTCAGAGCCCTCAGTGGCTTTATCCTCCTCCCTACAATGCTTCATCCAGTATTAGTAATCAGTGGTATGAATCTTGTTGTTTCTAAATATCTATGACCTTAATGCACTAAAATGTCCCTCAAAATGTTCCCATTTCTGTCTCCACTAAACACACTGCTGCCATTTTAGTGCTGTACTCGATAAGCTGTAGTTAATGAGCATTTGATTCAGTTTACGTCAGTTTGCAAACATGAAACATCAAGATTAGATTTACTGGCTGCACTACAATCCAGATACTTCCCAAGTCAAAATTTCCTTGTTTGTACATGTAATATAAGACCCATTTTAGACCGTAATGCAATGATTGAATCTAAATGTGCTGATGCAGATTAACGTGCCGAAAATACATCATGTGGTAAACCACGGAGCAGCCGGAGAACCACAGATGTTTTTAAACTGCACCATTAACTCCAATCTTGTTTCCTCCTCGGTCCAGGTGAGGTGAAGCAGGAGGGCGGTGGAGTTTTTCGTGAGGGCACACCTTACCAGCGCCGCGGCTCTCTGCAGCTCTGGCAGTTCCTGGTGGCCCTGCTGGACGACCCCGGCAACGCCCACTTCATCGCGTGGACCGGCCGCGGCATGGAGTTCAAACTCATCGAGCCCGAAGAGGTACGTCTGAAAACCCTTTTATCAAACAGTGTTGGTTTTTTTTTCACAAAGAACATTCACAGATGTGGGACCAGTGTAGAGGCTGTGACATCATCTGTAGGGATGTTTGGATGCTTGAATTTGGGTTTACAGCTCAAACACTGTAGCAAGCAAAGACAGTTTGATAGGCTGAAACAAGCAAATGTGGTCACGATCATACCTGTTTTCAGATGTTTTATTTCAACAGTTTTTTCAGTGAAAAATGTTTTGTCCTCAACACAAAGATGTTCAGTTTACTTCCAGAGGAAAGAAAAAATAAATAATAACAATAATCTTTATTTATCAAGCACTTATCAAACCAATGTACAAAGTGCTTTACATAGAAGATATGAAATAAAATACCAAAATGATAAAAAAAAAATACAAGAAGAACAAATTAAAATCTAAATTAATAAACAACAATGTGCAGGTTGCACATTGCTGCATCAGATCTGGATTCATTTATTTTATTGGCAAACAAAGAAGACGAGGAAAAAAAAGGATCAGAAATCAGAAAAATGAATATTGGAGAGGATAATATTCTTAAGGCCTTCAGGCGTTCGGGTCGGGTTTGTTGGGTGTGAACCTCTTGCTCAGTATTGACTATTAAAGGGCATCTCCAGGTTCTCTTGGCCTCTTTCCATTAAAACTGTTGTAATATCCCCTCCTTAAAAGTTCGACTTAAAGAGATAGCATTTAAAAATGCATCAGCACTATTTTTAGCTGGTATTACTGTACGGCCTTTATCCACAGATAGTGGAGAACCGTTGATAGGGATCATGACGTTAATATAAATCTGATAAGGACGACACAGGAGTTATTCTCGGAATGAATTTATGTTAGCAGGGGTTTGAAGGCGCTACCTTTTAGATTAGAGCGATCTGAAGTGAGATTCTCCCTCGCAGGTCTATTCTCTGATCCATCTTCCATTAGTCCTCCCCATTCATTATTCAACACGTGAAACACTGGATTGATAAATGAAGGACGAGCGCCATCAGAGAATCATCCAACACCCCCCCGTTCTCTCTCTCTCACCTCCTCACGTTTCTCCAGTCGAGACATTTCTGCGATGTTTAAGTCTGAAACTTTGACTGGACGCCACAGACAGCGTCCATTTAGGTGGGTCCTAATACGGGCGGCTCTATACTGTGTTTTCCATTATCTTTTTACTGTACATTAAAAATGAATGGGCTGAGAGTTTTTACAAGAGCAATTAGAGCTGAGAGCGCACTCAGAGATCAAACAGGGCTGCTGGCTTGATGGCCACTGTGGGACACAACCTGTCTCTTCCTGAGTCATGAATCTCAGCGTCTCTCTCCCTCCCCCCCTCACCCCTCAGGCTTTACAGCTTCTTCCACCGGCTCAGATGTTTGTCAACACAAAGATCGCTCACTGTTGCGAAAATGATTTGATTTACTCCCCCCCCCCCCTGTCTGCCTGCGTGGGGTCGTTGTGAGACACTAATTTTCCATCAGAGTTAGCGGTCCCTCGTCAGCTGAGGGTTCAATTTTGGGGCTGCGAGTGTATTTCATGGCCTGCCTCTGACAAGCAGCCATGACTCCTATTTCACTGCGAACACTGTGGGACTCTGGTTGCATTCAAGTGGTAATGGGTTACATAAAAAGGAAGTGAATCCACATGTGGGGACTCGCCCTGGTCTTGGCATGTTGACGCTGTTGAGTTAAAGACCAAGGAGGGGAGGGCTTTGACTTGCCGCCGAGGACCCCTAGTGGCCACAGCGTGGAAATACAAACAACTGTGTCTGATTATGATTTTTTTTGGGAATACGAACTTCAGGAAGAGAGAAGTGCTGACACGAGTGATTCTCTTCTCTTCTGTTGACGTGTCATTTTGAGGAAGGCAATAATCTGAAGCATGAAAATAATCAGTCACATTTAAATAAAGCTCAACGAAGCTGAACTGCTCGAGAAGTGTAACCGCAACCATTTCCTCTTTTGCCATCCTCTCCCTTCCTCCTCCTCGTCCTCCTCCTCCTCCTCAGGTTGCCAGGCTGTGGGGCATGCAGAAGAACCGTCCAGCCATGAACTACGACAAGCTCAGCCGCTCTCTGCGCTACTACTACGAGAAGGGAATCATGCAGAAGGTACTAAAAAGCACCTTTTTTCATGTTGAAGTGTCCCTATTTCCAGATATTAGTCTATTGTCTCCAAAACGTCATATATTGTCCATAGTAGAGTAATATTTATAAGTCGTAACTAATTGCTTTCACTTATAAATCAGTTTTGAGCCATTAATAAGAATTAATTTTGGGTTGCCAGGTTGTAAATAATCCCAGTGGCTGGTGTTGTTCTTTCTGTAGCACGACACAAAAGGGTTTTTACTACAGTTTACCAAGTCTGAGCTGGTAATTAAGAGATTTTGGTGTGGACAGTCTGCAGTAGAGCCTGACAGATGCCGATATTAGGGAGTGAAAAATCTGGATATCGTTATATTTATGTTAAAGAAGGATAAACTCAAACAAGAGATTTTCCACTATAGACATTTACATTGTCTTCCTGCTGCAAGACTCAAATAGGAAAATTTTAAGTCTGCACACCTGGAAAAAAACAGTTGACTGTGTTTTTCCGTACACATTCCTGCATGACTCAAGCCGCTCCGTCTCTCTCCAGGTGGCAGGGGAGCGCTACGTTTACAAGTTTGTGTGTGAGCCCGAGGCCCTCATCTCCCTGGCCTTCCCCGACAATCAGCGGCCCAGCCTGAAGGCCGAGTTCGAGCGCTACGTCAACGAGGAGGACACGGTGCCGCTTTCCCACCTGGACGAGGGGGTGCCCTACACCGCCGAACAAGCCCCTCAAAACATGGGCCCCCAGCCCTACTCCAAAGGCTACATGTACTAAAGCCAGCCCCCCACCCTCTCCTCTTTTCTCCCCTCCACCTTCAGAAATCTTCCTGTTGTACCGACCCATCATCATACACACCCCCTGAAACCCCCATGCACCTCTTGCACATGCCCACCCCATCCACTTGTATATAAGGCTATGGTGTTTTTGTTTTAAATTAATCTCATTAGGGATTTTTTTGTTTTTTTTTTGTTTTTAAGAGCTGCATTCCTCTCACATCTGAGGCCTATTCGATCCATAAACATGACTGTGGTTGAAGAGATTGCTTAATAAATACCCATAATAATACCCAAACTGAAGTCCGGGCTATTCTTTCCTGTGCTTGTGTTATTAATCACACATGTGGGGTCTTTAACTTGTCCCTTGTTTTCCGCTTTTCTGAGTGAATAATCTTAATTTAAGAGAAATTTCACCATAAAAATTATACACTTTTCCTCTTAACGTGCTATTTATGCATCTACATTGTTTAGTGTGAGTTTCAGCCTTCTCTCAAACTAGATGGCGCCAAAAAAAACATCAATGTCTCTTTCCAGAAACTGCTCAGACGTTGTTGTGAACAGTTTCATGTGGGAACTATTTTCTTTCTGCATCACCACACAGGTGGAGGCGTGTAACTACTCATGGATAACAGGCTTGTTCCTCGTCAGCAGAAGATGTAAACGTTAACGTGCTTAGTTAAGCTAGCCTGTTGTCTATTAGTAGTATTCTTTTGCCATCTAGTTCCATTATATTTGAGAGAAAGCAGACATCTCCAAAATTTGGCAACTCCCACTGAAATAATCTAGATGGATAAACGGCAGTACAGGTAAGAGGAAAACTGTCTGGGTGAACTGTCCCTTTAAGAAATATGCTTATTTGCTGTCTTGCTGAGGGTTAAATAAGAGGATTGATGTCTCTCTCATGTCTGTAAATGTAAGTATGAAGCTACTCCCAGCAGCTGGTTAGCTTAGCTTAGCATAAAGACAAGACAGCTGTAATGTTAGTGAACTTTGAAAGATGTAGTAGTCGGATGTTGTTACCTCGGGACGAATCAGGACTAATGGTGTCACAGTTTCCAGCCTTTGTGCTAAGCTAGTCCGCAGCTTCATATTTACTGTAAGAGACAAAAAGCAAAAGGAGCACATTTCCCAAAATGTTGCACTATCCCTTTAACCGAAACAGCATTCAGACAAAATCGAGTATCGCTGTGAAAACGCCGGTCCTCCCATTAATTTGACTGTGGGTAGTGCATTTAGGCTTTGGCGCTGTGGACTGTAGAGGACGCCGAAAAAAAGAAGAAGCGGCCCTGCAGAGAAAACTCGCGCCAGAATCAACTTTTGGAGAAAAGCAACCAGACATCACGCTGTGATCATGAAAGCCAGCCATCAAACCGGCTGGTCGACAGAATTAAAAATAATCCTATTACGCATTTTAAGTTGCCACATGAAGGCGACACGGCTTCGCAATTTTTATAAATATATCGGCAATACTTTGAGCGGTAATTGTTCCAGTATTAAACTGCTGTAGCAGCAGGATCCAGGAGAAGAAACAGAACCACCAATTATCCTGAAATAACAGATGATGTCTCCACAAAGCATCATAGATCCAAAACTCCTCCACCAAACACGAGGAGACATCCATAATTTCAAAAGAGCAGCAAAATAAACATTAGCCTACTTTTTCAAACTGCAGTGGTTTGCTCACACAAATGGGCCGTATAATGACGCTTCGACACCGCCGCACTAACTGACACCGTGCACGTGCATTGATTAAGTATTCCATATATGTCCATATCCAATCAGACATTAAGAAGCAGAGGCAATTAAAAGTGCATCCAGTGTTTATGTGTAACCACCAAAAGTGAACATCAAAGTTACAATGAAAAAAAATTAAATCACTTATATTTTAAACATTTCATAGAAAGTACAAAATGGGGAATATTGACCGACTTAAGTGTTAACACCTGAAACTGGTATTACAGAGCGAATAAGGCAAAATGAAGTGTCAATGAAGTAATGTAAGAAATCTTAAATATTATGAAAAACATTCCGATAAGACGTTTATCTGTGGTTTATTTACTGTTTGGCTTTAGCAAAGCTTAATGACGATATCTATTCAAGTGTCCTTGTCACATCTGGCTCAATGAGTCCAACCTGGTGTAAAGATTAAAGACACCCTCAGCGGCGTCTGAAGGCGCGGGAGATTCTCCAGGCGTTGGGCTCCTCGTAGCGGTTGTAGAGCGGCTCCAGCTTCTGCTGCCTCTTCTGGTAGCTGAGGCGCGTCGGGTCGCCGACTCTGTAGAAAGCCGGAGCGAGCTCCACCAGCCAGCGAGGGTCGATGGTGGTCACCTCCCGCATGTACTCCTTGGTGGTCAGCACCAACTCGTGATACACAAGCCTGGAGGAAAAGTAATTAAGACAAAGTACAGTCAGCAGCGATTAGTGTTTCTTTTTAATTAAAATAAGTGTTAATAGCTCCAACAGTAATCACTACCAACGCTTATTACAAGGATCTACTATAAAGCATTACAAAAAAGGATGATTAGATTCACTGATTATCATCATCATCATCATTTAAACAAAGAAATAATTTTTAAAAAAAAACAGAAAATAGTGAAACCCTCCCATCACAGACTAAAAGCCAAACGTATTCAATTTACAATTATATAAAACATGGAAAAAAAACCTTAAATTTAAGATATAATAAGTGAATATTTGAATTTTAATGATAAATGACTGAAGTTGATGAATCTTCTGTCTTCAATCAACTTATAAACTAATCAGTCATATAATTCAAACTCTAGAGATGCAACATTAACAGCTCTTAGTGAGGCTCAGATAATGTGGGATATGGATTTCAGTCAGGACGCACCACTCTGGCTGTCGGTTGAAGAGAGTGCTGGAGGGGTGGAGGTACACCACCTGCTGGTCGATCAGGGTACGGTACCCATCATGGGGGTGCTTCCTGGCTGCGTTCCTGAAGAAACCGCTGCAGATGGCTTTCTGGACCCGCACCGTAGCTTTTCCACAAGACACCACGTCCAACTTGTGTCTAAGGAACATTTAGTGTTGATTAAGATTTGTATACTCGATGTAAAACATACAGCAAACACTGAAACACACAGAGATCATTCTAACAAAGGGTTAAATCACAGCTGAAGTTCATACCTGTCCATGATGCTCAGCATCTGCTTGCGGATGTCCTGAGCTCTCTTTAAGGAGCGGGCCTGGATGAAGTTCTCGAAGCACCACGGGTTGGAGAACTTGTTGTTCTTCCAGGAGTTGTAGACGGCCAACAGCGTGAGGTGGTCTCCCTCGAGCTGGAAGAACTTTGTCTTCTTCTGGTCGGCGAGAGCCTGTTTGTCCTGAAAATGGAATGATGGACAAGGTTTATATGACGTCCTAAGAGTCTGGAAAATGCTTCATTAAGTGAAAACACCTTGTTAGTCTGATCGTGAATCATTTCATGTGAATGCGTAAGTCTAATCTGATCCCATTAGTCGCGTACCTTTGGTCTGTAAAAGATGTTCTGGACGGACAACATGGAGACGATGGTGAGCATCTCTTCACTGCAGCCCAGATGGACGGACATGATCAACATCTTACACAACATGGGCTCCAGAGGGAACTCAGCCATCTGAACGCAGAGACAGGTGTAAGGTATCATCAATGTAATAAATGCCTTTAGAAGGTTATAATGCTACAATCTGTCTGAGTGCCCGGATCTCTCTATTCTCCTCACCCTTCTTCCCAGCCGTGTGAGTAAGCCTTCATCATCCAGAGCTCCCAGAGTGTAGAGCTGCTCCATGGCTGTTATCAGAGTCTCCATTGGAGGAGAGTCCATGAAGTCAAATGCCAGGAGGTCATTAATACCCATCGCCTGGGAGACAGGAAGAAAATAATCATAAATGGGGAACATATAAAGACAACTAGTTGGGCATCTGGAAACATAACAGTGATTATTTAACCAAAAGCAGTTGGACCGATGGAAATGATTCATGGAGTCAGTACTTTACCTTCAGAGACAGCACAGTGGAGGCCAGGTTGGTTCTCTGGATCTCAGGCACATTCGATACTAGCATCTCGTCTCTGTAGGCTCTCTCAGTGTACAGCCTGTAACACTTCCCCGGGCCGGTTCTGCCGGCTCGACCGGACCTCTGCTTGGCCTGGGCCTGAAAACAGAACAAGGAATCTTTAAATGATTATGCAGGAATAAATAAATAAAAATTACCATGTAGGATGAATGTTAAAATGTTTACTTCCAAATGAGGAGGACTGACCTGTGATATGGGAGTCACCACGAGCTGGTCGATGCCCGTCTTGGAATTATACACAATCTGTTTGACAAAGCCCGGATCCACCACGTAGTAGATGCCATCAATAGTCAGAGATGTCTCAGCGATGTTTGTGGCGATGATGACCTGGTAGTAAACAGAAAAATGAGTCAGACATGAACTACTCTTTAAGGTTTATCATCAGGTCTGTGCTGAATTTAATAAAAAGGCTTTCATCACACAGTAAAGATAGGTGTTTTTAAAAGTGCCATTTTGGATAAGATCGCTCAACGACTCAGAGCTTTAATTGAATCCAGAGCATTTTACTACCTTTCTGCTGCCTGGAGGTGCAGGGTCGAAGATCCTGGTCTGCATCTCACTGGGCAGAGCAGAATAAACTGGCAGAATAATCAGCTCGGGAACATCAGGCCCAAGTGACTTCATACGCTCATACAGGAGCTCACAGGCGGTGTCGATTTCCTCCTGTCCGGTCAGAAACACCAGGATGTCACCTGGACAGAAGGACAGGGGTGAAATGAAAATGTTTTAAACAAAAAATATTTGTCGAATTTAAGGCTTCTTAAAAAAAAAAACAACACAAAGAAATCTCCTCTCCCAGGACCAAAGTGTTCTGCAAGGGGATATATAATAAATAGTCCATAATTAATAAATAGTCCCTGACAGTGTCTGACAACGTTATAAAAAGGATCCCTGCAGAGACAGACCTCTCTGTTATAGAAAAACATCCTTTTTGTTTAACCAGAAACAGCCAGTACGACACTCTCGCCAAACCACCAGACTCCATTTACAAAAACAGACATTTTAACATCGTAAAAAAAACAAAAGAAAACAGTTCAATCAAATTTGACAGAAACAAAATAAAACTGGGCAAAACCATCCTGGTTCACATTTCCATTGTTATAAGAATCAACAACTCTGGTTTGGTTGAAATAAAAACCTTACGTCACCGCGTGTGATGTGGAAATATCAGGAGAGGAGGGAGAGCGAGGTCAGAGGGGGGAAAACAGAATACTCTTACATATAATAAGGTGAGTTAAGGGCTTATTTCAACCAAACTAGAGTTGATGATTGTTGGAACAGTGGACGAAACCGAGATGGATTTGGTGAGTTTTATTTCGTGCCTGTCAAGTTTGAATGAAATGTGTTTTACGATGATAAAATTACTGTTTGTGTAAGTAAGAGTCTAAAGTGAGTCTGGTGGATTTAGCAAGAGTAACATTCTGGCTTTTTGTGGTTGAACAAAGAGGATTTTATTCTTTAACAAGGGAATCTCAGAGGTCTTTCTCTGTAGGGATCCTTTACATAATGTTGTCAGACGCACAAAAGCGCTTTCAGTGGAAAAGATAAAACTCCCTACGAGACAGTTTTAGCGTGTTTCTGACACAACCATACCTGGGGGCTCAGTTAGATGGATCTGCATAACAGTGATGAGACCGGCGTCCAGGTAGTCTGTCTCGGGCTCTTTGGTGTAGAGAATCTCCACCGGGAAGGTTCTCCCTGGGATGGTGAAGATGGGAGCTTCAAAGAAATACTGTGAGAATTTGACGGCATCCAGCGTAGCAGAGGACACGATCAGCTTCAAGTCTTTGCGTTTCTGTATCGTCTAAAAGAGACAGAGGAGGTTATTTCATGTGAAATAGCATTTTTTGTATAGAGTTAGGTCTTTGGTAGAATGTTAAATACCTTCTTGAGGAGGCCAAAGAGCACATCGGTGTGGATTGTTCTCTCATGAGCCTCATCCAGCATGATGAGGGAGTACTGGCTCATGTCTGAATCCACCAGACACTCCCTCTGCAGCATACCATGGGTCATGTATTTGATTACTGTCTCTGTGCTGGTGCAGTCCTCAAAACGGATGGTGTAGCCCACCTAAAATTAATGTACAAAACATGTCTTACAAAAACTTGTATGAAATGTATCAATGCTACAAGAGAGAGGACAGGCTTTCACTAAGACTTTTGTGTCCAGATTAAAAAGATCACTCACTTCTTGGCCCAGACGGCAGCCATACTCCTCAGAGACTCTCTTGGCCACCGACATGGCAGCTACACGACGGGGCTGCGTGCAGCCAATCTTCCCCCTGGAGGTGTAACCAGCCTCTGCCAGGTACTGAGTGATCTGGGTGGTCTTACCAGACCCTGTTTCTCCAACTACAATCAAGATCTGATTATCATGGACAGCCTGTCAGGGAAAAGAATGAACTGTTATTAAAGTGTCTTAATAAAGACTGAGGAATTTGTACATGTTGCAGGTTGTAAATCGGCTTTATGTCTTTCGAGACATCTTTCATGGCCAGTTTTCCAATCAAGTTATCTGATACCTGAACGAGCTCCTCCTTAAGTTTGAAGATGGGCAGACTCTCCCTCTGCTGCAGGATGGAGAGTTCTGTCTTCTTGCCATACGACACCTGGTTCCCACCGAGGGCGTATCTCTTCCACGCTGGCAGATCGATGGGCATAGCGCCGATGCCTCTCATGTTGGCAGCGATCTGCCTTCCTTCATCTGTGCGGGAGAGGAACAGAGAGTCCGGAACGATGTTAAATTCTGCCAAGATCCATCCGAACCTCCCAGAATCTACTATTTTATTTAATCAGGATGAACTGCAACGACAATGAACTTCCCAACGAGATCTTTTTGCATTAACTATGAGTCAGAGGTTGTAACTGGAAGGATCTAAGCCTCCGATATTCCCTCAGGCTACGGAAGTCACAGTGCATTATGACTGTGTGTGCCAGTGTAAACTCAGAGGGAAGCCAGATAATCATCTCCAGTCATGCTGTGGTAACAATGTAACAGTGTAATAGGCCTGGCACAGGACAGATGGTTAAATTGTATTTTCTAAATTTTAAATCTCTGACACAACATGGATTGACGTTGTCTTATAATTAATTTCCGGGTGGAAGTCATATTTGTCCACTGATGCCTGAAAATGACAGGAAGAAGTCATCCTGTCGGGGTTACACAGCCGCATTTATCACAGTGTTTGCTGGGTGCAAATGTGTACTCCAGGTCCTTACAGTCAGGCATTGGGTCTATCCAGTTCTTGTTGAGACCGGTCGGGATGCAGTCCATCTCTGCAGCGCGGGCCGCCTGCTTCAGCTCTCTCCTCTCCTTAGAGAGAGCGTTCTGCATCATGGCCGCCTGAGAGAGGGAGCCATCTGGATTCTAAAAGGACAAAATTAGAGAGACTGTTGACAGATGACGACAGATGATGATGTAAGAGAAACAAATAGAAAATGCATGCCGGCGTTGCAGAACCAAAAGAGGTGTGACGGTACAAATCATAACGTTGACATCCGTGTGTTATTTTTACACATATCCCCCGGTTTCCACCTGTTAATATGTATCCGCTGTTTTTCGGGCAGAACTGTGACGATGAGTCGGCAGGACAGACAGGATGACAGAGGCTTTTCCACATATGGATGCGGAATTTTTCCTCATATAAGTTGCCAAAGACACTACCATTTACCATGTTACTGTTATTTGGTCCTGTAACGTTGCTTTGTGGGACATTTCTCTTTTATTTGATGAGTGAAGGCTCCATTTAGTTGTCAGACTGTGAACACCATCAGACACACCCCCGTCACACGCTGCCGGCTTTTCCATTAACACAGACGCCGCCTCGCCTGTGCTGCGGCTGTTACTACCTCCAATGGCGGATCGGAGGCCTCCACCTCTCCATCTCTTTCACACAGACAGCAAGGCGGAGTATCGGCGCATGATTCCCGCATTGAAAGGGCAGTGTGAATGGGATGTCTGGATAAATACCTTCACTATCTTCACTGGGCTCATGTTCGTGCTAAATTTAGTCTGTCCCCTCAGGAACGGTGGCTCCTCTTCAACCAGGTCAATCTCCACTTCTTCATCTGAACAGGGAAAAGTTACAGAAGAGACATTATCATGCAGCCCGACCTTAATTTTACAAAAACTTGTGATTAAAGTGTAAAAAGTTTTACCTTCGTCATCATCTGTTTTGGGAAGGATTCCCGTCTGCTCGTCAAATTCTGGGAACTCTTCTTTAGGAAGGACGTTGGCTGCGATCATCTGAACAGGAGAAAAGACATTTTTAACATAAACCGGATGGTTAAAAAAGAAATATGTCACAGAATCTGTTTTACATCCGTGTGAATGTGTTCGATGGACACCTGTTTAATCTCCCATTTCTCCAGGTCAGTGATCTTGGTGAGCCGCTTGCGTTCTGTTGGGTTATCCTCTACTTCCAGGACGGTGGCTTCAACAGGCCGGTCTGGGTTCCTCATGGCTTCGTCTCCGGTGACTCCAGCGTCCAGGTTTCGTCTCCGGTTGGGGTTCAGGTCCTCCCCCGTCTCCTGGTCGACATCCTGGGAACACGTGACCACTCATTTCAAGCTCACATTTGACGAACCAGCAGGTGGCAGTTTTCACTTCATCTTACAGTTTAGCGTTCAAACCAACTTCTCTTCTCACCTTCATGCTGAGGCTGGCTTTGGTCCCGGTGAATGACAGCACTTTGACCTTCACCTTCTGGCCTTTGGCGACTACATCAGCCACATTGGCGACACGTCCTTCTTTGCGCAGCTCAGAGACGTGCACCAGACCCTCCCAGCGTTTTCTGCAGACAATGACACACAACAGGCTGGCATCAGGGAGCAAACTCCAAAGTATATTACAGGCAGATAATGATTAAAACTAATCTGAGCGTGACATTAAGTATCATCTGGTGGATGTTTGTGATATTCAACCATGCGGGCACATGTTTTTTAGCCCACCAGGAAAAACAAAGACATATTTCTTGCTGTTTTGGTGTGTATGGATGTAAAGATGACATCTCGCCCACCAACCTGAGACCCTCCAGCTGCACAAAACAACCAAACTGCATAATACTGCTGATTTTGCCGTTGTAGATGTCGCCCACAACAGGCTCGTCCGGCGGAGGCCGATCTACAAGTCTGTCTCGCCAGCGGTCAGAGTCTCTGTCATCCTTGTTGTTGTTGCTGTTGCTGTTGTTGTTGCTGTTGTTGTTGTCATCATCTTTGCGTGGGCTCGGTGGATGGTCACTCCAGCGAGACGGCCGTTTCCTTTTGCGCTTCGGGTTTGTGTCTCCGTCACGATCTTTTGAGCGAGAACGGCTTCGCTTACGTCCGCTTTCTCTGTCTGTGTCTCGACCTCTGTCACTGTGCCTGTCAGACCCCAGGGAGCAAATGACACAGAGAGAAGTCAGATTTTTACTCCAGATGGTGCCAGTGTGAGGCGGTTATAAATAGGTGATTCCATTTTAAAATATATCATAAATTGCTGGATCAGCGAGAGCCACTTCTTCTCCAAATAGCTCTTTTTTTAATTACCTGTCAGCAGAGCTCGTTCCACAGACATTTGGCATAAGCATCTCCAGCTCCCTCATGGCTGCAGCTGCAACTTGCTCATCATCTTTATCTGGGTGTCGCGGTGGAATCTGATGGGGAGGTATAAAAAAATAATGACAGCTCCATAACTCCATAAATACAACCAACTGCAGTTCCTCTGAAATGTGTTTTTCATGCCATTCCTGATTTTTCCACTGACAAAGAGTTGAATTTTATTTTTAGAAGAGAGAAGACTGCCTCTCAGGAAAGTAGAGCTGCAATAATTTATAGATTAATCAATTAGTCGTCAACTATTAAATTAACTGCCAACTATTTTGATAATCTATTAAATCGGTTTGAGTATTTTTTTAAGAAAAAAAGTCAAGGAGTGACTTGAAAAAGCTCAAACACATACAGTCCTATGTTGATTTCCTGATCTATCTTGAAAAGCTACAAGGAGAAGCCTGCATCTTTCCCATCAGTCCAAAGTCCCACTGTGTCCCCAACACAAAAAGTTCAATCCAATGTGTTTATATTCTATACACAGAGGTTGGAAGTATCAAAGCACAAATACTTTGTTACTGTACTTAAGTAGATTTTTCAGGTATCAGTACTTCACTTGAGTGTTTTATCTGTACTTTCTCCTCCTTACATTTTCAAAGCAGGTTCCTTACTTTAGTTTTAATACATTTAAGGGGTCATGCTGCCTTCTCAACATCACAAGACTGATTTCAACCTGTTATTGTCTCTATGTTGCTGCTCGTGACACTTTACCAAATACAAAATTTTCCTATTTGACGTCCTGGGAATGAGACTCAACAATCAACTATCTCTGTGGTGCGTTTATGGACAGCTGGGACAAATCCTTCTGATTCTACCTTTAAGTTTACTAGTCTTGAATAGTCAAAATTACATTAATATGATGTGAGGTTCGGTTAGCTTTGCACAGAAATGGACGGTAGAGGGATGCCTTTTACTTTTATACTTTTCAGAGCCTGTACTTTCGTACTTTTGCGTGAGTAAAGAAGTTGAATCAGTACTTCTACTCTTACCAGAGTCTCTTTTTTACACAAGTATCTGTACTTCTACTTGAGTAATGAACGTGTGTACTTCTGCCAGCTGTGCCAACAGATGACGGTCTGTACATTAGATACCTGGGAGTACATTGGGATTACTATGCAATCTTCATATCGTGCCATGCTTAAAGCAAATGTCTTCAGATGAGCCTCACCGTCCACGCAGCAGCGTCTGGTTTACATAAAGCAGGGTATTTCTCTTTCAGCTGGTCCTGCTCACTCTTGACCTCTGACTGAAGACCTGTCACACACGACAGAGAGGAGGTTATGCAACAGGAAACCTACAGTTATGAAAAGTAATACATCATGACATCTAATACTGGTCTCTGTACCTTTACTTGTAGATGGTGAGGATCGCATGGTATTAATAAGTCTAAGTAAGTTACCAACGAGGGTGTCCTGAAAAAAGACATGAGGGTTTAGAGATAAAAACACAAAGCAACAAACATGAAGATGAAGGTGTTTGTTTAGTTAGCTGTGAACTTACTGTAAAATCTGCTCCATTTTCACACAGAACTGCTTTAAACTCATTAAATGTCGGGTGTTTATCAGCCAGACTGATGATGAATTCAGCTGTAAAAAAACAACAACTAGTGTTTAGCCCCTCATGCTAACTTAGACACAGTGTGTTAGCATCATCTTGCCTGTGTTAATAGCAATAGCAAGCTAGCTAACTTAGCTATATAGCTGAGAAAACAATGCTGTCGTGTATCGTAACGTTACCCAGATCTTTCTCGCTTATTCCCAGATGATTCTCCAACTCGGTGCACACCTTTGACACCAGAGATAAATATTCCAGACGTTTGATTTCGTCCAAAGCAGCCATTTCTTCTGTTTATTTTAGCCTCAACCGGAAGTGGTTCTTCTTCGCTTTCTTAATTTGCGCTCCAACGACGTGTGTCAGTGCTGCTGCCCCCTACCGGCCAACAGGCAGACAGCAGTATTTACAGTCAGGACTGTGGTGTACTTTTGAGGTACTTGTACTTTACCTGAGTGTTTCTATTCCATGCTACTTTTATTACTATGTACTTTTTACACTACTACATTAATTCCACTGCTACATTAACCAGTTACTTTGCAAATTAAGGGTTTAACATAAAAACATACATTTTATCAGCAAGATGTAGTTAAAGTATTAAAGAAAAATGTTCCCTGCCAGTGTTTTACTATTATATCAGATGTTTTTGGATTAATATTACTGCTACATTAATCTGTATATTTATAAATATGAATAAATTCAACTTTCTCAACACATAAAGGAACACTGAAAGAGGTCATTTTATGCTTTGTGCCTTTCCTTTCATGTGTTATGAAGTATTTTTGTGCATGTAAATGTCTGCAAAGTGAAAAAGCCCCAAGTCCACGCCAAAGGGAGATACTCTCTCCCACAGAAAGTCTTTTTGTATTTTGGCATTTGCAAAGGGACTTTCTCCACTCACTGAGTTTGGCAATCAGAGACCCCTTTTTACTCTATTTAAATGTATTCGCTTAGATCAGGCACTCATTTAACAAGTATTGTTTTTATGTGAAGCAGATGAGAACAAATACAACATGTTTAAATTTTTTGATGTGGCAAGTAATAGATATTAAGGACCTGTTCAATGAATTCTGGTTGTTTTTATGCCATTTTTAAAAAATGTCCCAAACTTGGAAGAGAAAATGTCTCCATCTACTGTACGTGTTCATCTACTTAAAGGAGCTACAAAGAACCCATCTTTAACTGATCGTGGTCGCCCCTGCAGGAGGTCGTGGCACAAAGTAAACTTTGTTTTAGTGTTGCACCACCAGACTACAGAGCAGCTTATTATCTCAGGTTTACGGTCACATTTTTGCAACTTATCCAATCCAGATAAGTTGGAATCCAACCCAGTGACAGGTATTTAAAATACCATAACCAATTACAAACTCACTGAAGTACATTTAAAGTTCACAACAAAACCAAAAGATTTAAGAAAACTTTTTATGCATTTAATGGGGACACATTTTCATTGTTCCACTGGCATGTATAGCAAAGCGAGAGTCTCAGTTACACATACAAGATACTGTGAAAGTTGTCTCAGTTATAGTACAAAAATCTATCGAACATATGCTCGTTCCATCCTGACAGTCTGACATCATCAGAGTATTAACTAGTGAAACATCAAGGTCCCATTACATTTCGAACCGGGCCCTTATTTAGGCGAAACATATGCTGTTACAATTTACACAGTCAACATAAATTAGTCCACTGTTGTGCAGAATCTCCTCACAGAAGATCTTTAAACCTGCTGTCTCAAAGGACACGTGGAAGTTTGTATTAGTTCCTGTGTCAGTGCTGTGTAAAGTAAAGGGCTCCAGATTTTCTAAAACAATGACACTAAAATTCCCCACTTTGATTTAGGAACTGCTGGAGGAATATATACGATGTGTACAAATATAAAAACAGGAGTGAACACACAGCTCGAAGATGAGGTCGGATCACATCTCCAGAGCTGGCAGAAGATGACGCATCCGACTTCATCACTGTAGAAACGTTTTTGTTTTGTATCTGTGGCGTCACACACACGTCAACGGCGTCTGAAGGCACGAGAGATACGCCAAGCGTTGGGCTCCTCGTAGCGGTTGTACAGAGGCTCGAGACGCTGCTGTTTCTTCTGTTTGCTGAGGCGTGTGGGGTCGGACACTTTGAAGAAGGCTGGTGAGAACTCCACCAGCCAGCGGGGGTCGATGGTGGTCACCTCCCGCATGTACTCCTTGGTGGTCAGCACCAACTCGTGATACACGACCCTGAGGATGAGAGAGGCAGGATGTCACAAAGCTGTTTTTACATCTGGAAGTAAACTGTTTATAAAAGGAGAAATGTTGAACTGATGAGTCGTCATACCACTCAGGTTGGCGGTTGAACAGAGCACTGGAGGGGTGGATGTATACAACTTGCTGATCTATCAAGGTGCGGTAGCCCTCCTGAGGATCCTTTTTGGCGGCGTTCCTGAAGAAACCGCTGCAGATTGCTTTCTGGACCCGAACTGTGGCTTTTCCACAAGATACCACGTCCAGTTTATGTCTGAAGAAAACAGAGCAAGTTGATGAGAAACCAGTGCTGCTATACTACTGCGAACGATATCCACAAGAGATTACTCTCATCAGAGACGATCCAGTGCAGGTTATGCCGTCTGAAGTCTCGTGATCTTATTATGTTTTGTGACTAGTGGTTAAATTCGGCATCATCAGTCCGGACCGGCCTTGGCTTAATTCTATCTTTCACGTCAGCCCAACCCTACCGGTCATCTTAACAATCATACCTGTCCATGATTCCCAACATCTGCTTGCGGATGTCCTGGGCTCTGCGCAGGGAGCGAGCCTGGATGAAGTTCTCGTAGCACCAGGGGTTGGAGAACTTGTTGTTCTTCCAGGAGTTGTAGACCGCCAGCAGGGTCAGGTGATCACCTTCAGGTTGGTGGAACTTTGCTTTCTTCTGGTCAGCCAAGGCCTGCTTGTCCTTTAACACAAAAAGAAATGAACGGTCAAATGATGAGGGGACAAACTGTCAGGATATGATTCATAAACTCGAGTAGAATTTTTAAAAAAAGCAAAGAAAGGGAAATTCAAAGTTGACTGAGCTTGTCTTTTCAAATTAAAGGCTCAACTGTCATTTTTTAATAAACTTCAAGCTGTTCTTTACTTTATGCATAAGGGACACAAAACAAACTGACAAGTGACGAGCACAGCAATGTTGTATCCCTATAAATCAAGACATGAAATAAAAACACTCCCCATGATCCTAATGAATCTTGACTAGAGTCTTCAATCATATTACATAAAGCTGTCCACTCAGGACATTAAATATAAAGTTTAGTGGTGGGTATACTTTAGGCCTGTAGAAGACGTTCTGCACAGACAGCATGGACACGATGGTGAGCATCTCTTCACTGCAGCCCAGGTGGACGGACATGATCAACATCTTACACAACATGGGCTCCAGAGGGAACTCGGCCATCTAGAGGACACACGCAGAGAGAACAAACGATGGAAATAATTAGAGCGATGTTAAAAGGGTTAGACGAGATAATTACATTATTCAAACTACAAAGAGCATTAATGTGATTTGATGCAGATTTATTCTCTTAGTTATCGCAGCTGAGGGGAAAGTAAAAGCATCCCTCACCCTTCTACCCAGACGTGTGAGTAAGCCTTCATCATCCAGAGCTCCGAGAGTGTAGAGCTGCTCCATGGCTGTGATCAGAGTCTCCATCGGAGGAGCGTCCATGAAGTCAAACGACAGGAGGTCATTAATACCCATGGCCTGTTGGAGGAAACACAAGTGTAAGCAGAAAGTGGTTTTGATGAAATTCTAAACTTAAAGACTGAGAAACTTTTTTGTCCTTTTTTATTTATGGATTTTTACTTCACTCAAATGCCACAAGACAAGCTATGATGTGTCAGTTCTCTCAGATGAATTTATTCCCATTCCTTTGAGATCTAAGCTACATTTCTACCTGGTGCTCATCCTAAAGATGCTGGTTGCAGAATGACCGTTTACCTTCAGAGACAGCACAGTGGAGGCCAAGTTGGTTCTCTGGATCTCAGGCACGTTGGTGGTCAGCATCTCGTCTCTGTAGGCTCTCTCAGTGTAGAGCCTGTAACACTTCCCTGGGCCGGTTCTGCCGGCTCGACCTGCCCTCTGCTTCGCCTGGGCCTGAAACACACGTTTTTAAACAATCCAGTATGCCGATATATCAGAAAGCATTTGCTAATCTTCTTCCCTGAATATAAAGTTCATCATAAAAGTACTGTACCTGTGAGATGGGAGTCACCACCAGCTGATCGATGCCTGTTTTAGAGTTGTACACTTTCTGCTTGACAAATCCAGGATCCACCACATAATAGATCCCATCGATGGTCAGAGACGTCTCTGCGATGTTCGTGGCAATGACCACCTGAAGCACACATATACAGATCATTCCACATTTGCCCATATATATTTTAAAGCACATTAAAAACATTAAAATGCCTGGTTCATAGACTTTGAAGAGTGAAAGTGTTCGAAAAGGACTTGAATTATAAAGTACCTAAACCAAAAAAGCCGTCTTCGACACATCTAAAATTGTTACTATAAAGTAGTCGTAGTAGTAAAAAAACAAAATTCAATATTTCATCTTTTTCGAGTTCGTACATGGTCTATAAATGGCAAACTTGCCATGTTAGGTACAGTGCAACATTGTTTGACAGATTGCCGTTAGATGCTGTCACCTTTCTGCTGCCTGGAGGTGCAGGGTCAAAGATCCTGGTCTGCATCTCACTGGGCAGAGCAGAATAAACTGGCAGAATAATCAGCTCAGGAACATCAGGCCCAAGTGACTTCATACGCTCATACAGGATCTCACAGGCGGTGTCGATCTCTTCCTGTCCAGTCAGAAACACCAGGATGTCACCTGGACAGAGACGAGGGACGAGACAGATTTTATGAGGACCGTTGTCGGGGTCTACTGGCGAAAAGTAGACCTTTGAAGATTTTAAGTCATACCTGGAGGTTCGGTCAGATGAATCTGCATGACTGTGATGAGACTGGCATCCAAGTAGTCTGTCTCAGGTTCTTTGGTGTAGAGGACCTCCACTGGATAAGTTCTTCCTGGGATGGTGAAGATGGGTGCTTCGTAGAAATACTGTGAGAACTTCACAGCGTCCAGTGTGGCCGATGTTACGATCAGTTTCATGTCTGTGCGTTTCTGTACAGTCTGAGACAAACAAAAAAAAGACTCAGTATCTCTTTTGTTTACCCATCAAAAGCCTGAATAAAGAAGCATTTTCTCATGTTGCTTACCTTCTTGAGCAAACCAAAGAGAACATCAGTGTGGATCGTCCTCTCGTGAGCTTCATCCAACATAATGATGGCGTACTGGCCCAGTTCAGAGTCGATCAGACACTCTCTCAAGAGCATACCGTCTGTCATGTACTTGATCACCGTCTCAGGGCTGGTGCAGTCCTCAAAACGGATGGTGTAACCCACCTGCAACAAAACATAATCATATTAGCCCTCTGGAGATCAAACCAAGCAAGTAAAAAAATCATCATTAAATGTGAGCACAGTGAAGGACAGATCTCTCACCTCCTGTCCGAGACAGCAACCGTACTCCTCAGAGACTCTCTTGGCCACTGACATGGCGGCCACACGACGAGGCTGCGTGCAGCCGATCTTTCCCCTGGTGGTGTAACCCGCCTCCGCCAGGTACTGAGTGATCTGTGTGGTCTTACCGGACCCCGTCTCTCCGATAACAATCAGGATCTGGTTGTCATGAACAGCCTGTGGAGGATTAACAGGAGGAGACAATGTTAAACTGTTGAAAAAACAATCCCTAGTTGCAGCCCTGTACTACAGATGATGTTACCACCTGCACTGTGGCCTCTTGGTACTGTATTTTTACTTTAACCACATTTTAGCTCAGGCTAATTTATGTCATACTTCATTTTGTTTAATTCTCTTTTGTGTGTTGCTGATGCAGAAATCTGGTAATTTACAGTCAACAGATGTTTCCCTTTAGTGCATCTCAAAGCATCAACATCTGTTTGTTAAAAGATAATCACATTTTCAAAAGAACCTCATCAGAATCATTTCTAAACTCTTCTGTGAAGCATTAAACTAAATTGCTGACAAGTCTCCCTTTGGGTTTTGTCTTTAAAGTGTTTTTAAGCGAACCTGAATGAGCTGCTCCTTCAGCTTGTAGATTGGCAGACTCTCCCTCTGCTCCAGGATGGAGAGCTGCGTCTTCTTTCCGTACGAGGCCTTGTTGCCTCCAAACGCATGTTTCTTCCACTCTGGGATGTCATTGGGCATCATGCCAATGCCTCTCATGTTGGCTGCAATCTGCCGACCATCAGCTGGAAAAGAGGAGCAGAAGTGTGCTTGATAAAGAAGAAAAAACCTGCGTCTACATTAAACACTTCCACTAAAATCTCATCACATCTTTAGTGTCGTCACTGGCAGATCTGTGCGGTTACGGCAGGAACACGTGGAAGCTGTCTAGACCACCTGAGGCCATAAAGGACATATAAACACACTGAAGCATGGCAAGACTACTCCATCCGGCCTGAAATGGAGATGCAGGAAGCCAGATACCAATCTCTAGTCCTGTTGAGCCTGAGGGGTGCTGTCTGCCATCATGGTCTCATGTATGACTCAGACTGGTTTTGATAAAATGGGTCGAACACACACACACTGCATTCCAAAATGGATTCTGATAATCAAAGCTGAGGTGCCAGAAGCAAAGATAAAACTAATATATAATTAAATAAAATCTGAAGATGCACAATAAGACAATCAATATGCTAATTTCCAGCTGGCAGATGTTTTTATGGCTGCAAACTGATGGGAGGAATCGTACTTAACAATCAACATCTGCGCCTCAGAAATGCATCGGGTGCAGATTAAGTAATTTCTAACCGTCTGGCAGCGGGTCGACCCAGTGTTTATTCAGCCCCATGGGGATGGAGTCCATCTCGGCCTCTCGTGCTGCCTGCTTCAGCTCTCGTCTCTCCTTAGCCAGAGCGCTCTGCATCATGGCCGCCTGAGACAAAGAGCCATCTGGATTCTACAAGCAGAGGGAAACATAAGTGTCCATTTTACTACGCTGCAGGCGCGGTGTGTATTTTCATTCACTGAACAAGAATAATCAACTTCTTTCAAGAAATAATCACTATACTAAATATTTCAATGCCATTTAACATGTTCAGACGTATACTGCACCTTGACAATCTTGACAGGGCTCATGTCCATGCTTTGTTTAGTGTGTCCCCTCAGGAATGGAGGTTCCTCTTCAACCAGCTCAATCTCCAAATCTTCATCTGAAAAGCAGCAAACAATATCAGTGAGCTTGCGGTCCACTGCAAGTCGTATTTCATACAAATGTAATGCAAGACACGCGCCTACAGGCAGAAATATGGTCCAGGCACGTATGCAAGATTATTTTCACGTGTTGCTGCATTCAGGGAATGTATCACCTGAAAATCATTACACAGCGCAAGCACGAGCTGCAGCCTCAGTGTTGCAGCCTGCAGGTGCTAAAGCATGAAATAACAAGAAAAAGCTGACACCTGCTGCTTCGGTTGACAGACGGACATTGCCATTGACAGAGGCACAGCCACAAGCAGCAAAAAACTAATAATTTACTAACATAATTGATTCAAACACTTCAGATGATTTAAACTGAAGAAATATTCATGTCATTCAAGTCTTTTTCAGGGTTAAACATGCTTAACAGTGCTGTGTTCGGACATAAGAGACCCTTTGTGCGTTTTACTTAAGAATCATTTCTTACCTTCTTCATCATCGACTTTAGGAAGGATTCCTGTCTCATCGTCAAAATCGGGGAACTCTTCTTTGGACAAGACGTTGGCGGCAATCATCTGAGGACAGACGGAGAGCATGAATACTTCCGTGCGGTAAAATAAGCCTTCAAAGATTTAAACAGAAATCCATTCTATAAAGACCCACCTGTTTGATCTCCCACTTCTCTGGGTCAGAAATTTTGGTGAGCCTCTTTCGCTCCAGGGTGTCGTCTTGCTCCAGCTCGGGGGCGTGGCCCAGGTTCAGGTTGCTCGGCCGGTCGGGGTTCCTCATAGAGATCTCCTCGCCTCCGTCTGGGCCTACGTTTCTCCTCCTGTTGGGGTTCAGGTCCTCTCCCGTCTCCTGGTCCACATCCTGGCAAAGAGAGGAGGAAAACATAAGGCTGTTTACATTTTGCCAATTCAGGGGGGAAAAGCCGACCCGGAGAGAAAACGAACAACAAGGATCACACAAAGAAATCTGAAAATGCTCCCCCTGAGTTCTGCTCACGCATACATTTGAACTGTTTATTCTCGGTTCTTCTTACCTTCATGCTAAGACTGGTCTTGGAGCCGGTGAATGAGAGCACCTTGACTTTGACTCTTTGGCCTTTGCTGACAACATCAGCCACATTCGCCACGCGGCCTTCTCGCCGCAGCTCGGAAATGTGGACCAGCCCTTCCCAGCGCTTCCTACATGCAGAGAACAACGACATGGTTGACTTAACTGGCAGAAACTGTAACTTATGCTCCATACATGAAATATTTTGAGTTCCCAGTGAGTTATGTCATCAACGCTTGTGTTGTTGACAGGAAACCACAGTTTGTAAGCTCTGCGCGTAGCATATGCTTCACATCTGCTGTGAAGAGTGCACACTGCAATTACAAAATAGAGTCACTAGATGGCAGGTAGCCTCTCACCTCTGACTTCTTTTGTTTACATTTAGTTTCCAAATGACTGGTGACACAAGTTATTGTTACATATATATGATGTTAATAAATAATTTAAATGTGACAACAAAGGCCTTAGTATGGTACATTGCAAACAAGTCAGGTCAGTGTTGTGTTAACACCACTCTGGTGACTTGTACTGACCTTAATCCCTCCAGCTGAACAAAGCATCCAAACTGCATGATGCTGGTGACTTTGCCGTTGTAGATGTCCCCTACAGAAGGCTCCTCTGGCGGAGGACGGTCCACATGTTTGTCCTTCCAGCGGTCAGAATCTTTGTCTTGGTCTTTTTTGGGGCTAGGTGATCGCTCGCTCCAACGTGAAGACTTGTCTCGTCTTTTGCCGCGATCTCTATCTCTCTCTCTGTCTCTATCTCTTTCTCTCTCTCTGTCTCTGTGCCGCTCACGGTCTCTGGAGCGAGACCTGGACCTGGATCGGGATCGAGAGCGGTGTCGTCTCTTCCTGTCCTTATCGCGATCTCTGTCTCTATCCCTGTCTCTGTGTCGCTCCTTTTCTCTGCTTCTGCTGCGACTTCGGCTGTGGCGTCTGCTCTTTTCTGACCTGCGATAATTAAGTGAAAAAGTACATAACAGGTAAACCTCACAAGCCACTGCTGACATACCATGAAAAAGGTTTCATTCATACAACAAACTTGAAAGTAGAAGTGCATATTTGCCAATTGTGGTTTTGCTTCCCTAACAAAGCAAACATCACATACATGTTTTTATATCAAGAAGGCAAATGAATCTTACCTGCTCTTGCTGCTTTTGGTCTCCGTCCCACTGACACTGGGCATGAACATCTCAAGCTCTTTCATGGCATCAGCTGCTACTTTTACATCATCTTCATCTAGGAGCTTCTGAAAGAATCAAACAAAAGACCAAAACCATTAACTGTCGGCAGCTTTGTTTAGTTTTTCAACCAAATAAATGTGATGTTATTTCCAACGAATGATTTCAATAAAAATTTGACTAAAGGAGGAGTTAGGAGTTCATGACTTTTGTAAACAGTGGCAACTCAGAGGCAAACTTCTGTCACAGGTACATTGCTCCCATTTCTAACTTTGAGAACACACATGGCAAAATGCAGCGTGAGCTTCAGTACAAGTCCACCACAATTAGAAACACGTTGCAAAACTTTTGGCTTCATCAAAGTGTTAACAATCAGAGCTGCTGGTCTCTCTCAGGAGTTAATACTGTGTAATGAAGCCTAATAAAGATAATCAGTCCATGTGTGAAGACCTTGTTTTGAGTTGTTTGTAGTTGTGGCATTACAAGTCAAACAGGCACCACCTACAAATATTGTGTTAAAGCCACATACCCTCGGTGCTGGATCATTTGCTCTACACAGCGCAGGAAACAGCTCCTTCAACTTGTCCTTTTCACTCTTCGGCTTAACCTCTTCAGAGGCTGCAAATCGAGGAAACACCACATGACATCGTACAAGAGAACCACAGATGTGCAACAGTTTCAATGACACGACACAAAAGCAAATCTAAACAGCTTTTTTAGGGAAAATATGCTATTTATTGGTGTAAAGAGCTGAACCTATGCAGTGCCCGATCCAATTTAAACTGTGAAAGTGCTTAAATGGTTGTCTACTCTGAATATATAATGATCTTTTCTGTAGTAGACTATAAAATGTATTGACTAAAGTGTCACTTTTGAGAAGAGCAAGACGTAATGTTATGTAACGTAATGTTTTAACAGCTCAACATTTAAATCAACTCACCTGTGCTCGTACACGCCTTGGATGGAGGTCGCATAGTCTGAATGAGCCTGAGCAAGTTACTGATGAGAGAGTCCTACAGGGAACACAACAAACCGCTTCAGTCACTAAGTAGTGTTAGCTAGCTAACTGCTACCGTTAGCTTACATCACTTTATGAAACTACTGTGGCGTAAAACTCAAGCGTTAAACTTACTGTGAATTCGGCTCCATTTTGAAGCAAAAGAGCTTTGAATCCATCAAACGCCGGCTGCTTCTCAGCGAGGTCGATGACAAATTCAGCTGCGGAGGGAAGAAACAACAAGTTACCAGTGAACAGTTGAGCTAACAGTTAAGCTAAGTTAGCTAACTCGCAGTCTCGCACTGACGTCGATCGAAACCCACTCTAGCATAGAAATAAATCGCTTTAAAATCTTACTAAAACTCCACCAACAGTTCGCAAAGTACTCAATCCGCAAGTAAAACAAGCCAATCTTAAGACAACGCTGTGGCGAGCTATAAACAGCTACTTAGTTAGCATGAGCTAGTTAGTTAGCCAAGCTTTTTCGTTTCAGCACGGGCACAAAATACAAACCTAAATCCTTGTCACTTATCCCCAGATGGTTGTCGAGCTCCGTGCAGACCTTGGACACCAGAGACAGATACTCAAGCTGCGAGAGCTCGTCAACGCCACCGTCTGCCATTCTCCACGAGTCTTGTTTTGTTCAGGGAAGCTAAACGCCAGCAGACATATTGGATTTAGTGCAACTTCCGCATCTTCTCGAACGTGCTTCGCTATTGGTTAACGTCATTACGTCATCACCAGCGACACGTTGGAGTTCTCGGTGTTGCCGCACGATGGCGCTAAAACCCCTTATGAGCACATGTGCGGTTTTTACAGTAAAATATGGATTTGTCTCGTGTGTTTTGCCAGCAGACTGTCCAAGTCTGTATTTTAAAAGAGTGAAATCAAATCTCTGAGGTATATCACTTAAACACGAAGTGAAATAAAGACTCAGCCTGCGTCGCCTGGTCCGTGTTTCACGAATTGCACGTGACTTGCGTAAATGTTTTCCTGCAGATTTTGGCAGAGATATGGTTCTTTGCAACATCTTCTACAATGCTGTAGAGACAAAAACACACATCTTAAACTCGTTTACCAGTTTAATTAATGCTCAGTGGGCCTACAGATACAGCGATGGCCCTCGGGGTGCATAACGGGAGCGACGTTATGTCTGGCATAGCCTTGTTGTCTAAATAACTTTGCAACAGTGGGATGAAGAATTAAGAAACTCTGGACGGTTTAGGATATTTTAGTCGTAGAAAGGGTTATGTTGCAGATGTGACCCAAGTGAACTCCAATAAAGGGCCATAAGTATGTGAAAAGGTGTATTTTTGGTCTGGTGCAGATTTTTGTGGCTTGGGGCTACTTACAATTAAGGGGAAATCTTAATGCTACAGCATACAATTATACTTTAGTCAATGGCGCACGTCCAACTTTGTGGTAAGTGTTAAGGGAAGGCCCTTTCCTGTTTCAACACGACATGAAGAAATGGTTTTCCCAGCTTGACTGCCGTGCACAGAGCCCTGACCTCAAACCCAGTCCAACACCTTTGGGATACACTGTAATCCAGCTTGTTCCTGACCTCACTTATCTTCTCACGGGAGCAAAACTCTGCAAAAATCTTCCCAAAAGCATCGAGGCTGCTGAAGGCACATACCGTATTAAAAAGGGTAACTTTTACACATTAAAGTGTGTTTACAAGGTCTTGAGGAGCACGACTGAATATGTGAAGAATGTGGTATTAAGCCTTTTGTGGCTCCAGAGGAAGCTGCGTGTAATCTGATAAATTATCTCCAGTGATGTCACATAGTTGGCAGAGTTGCATTGTGGGTAATGTAGGCACCAGCTGTTAAAAAGCAGTCAAGCAGAGGTGGCAAGAGTACACACATTCTGTACTCAAGTAGAAGTACAGATATTTGTGTGTAAAAAAAAGAAAGAGACTGGTAAAAGTAGAAGTACTGCTTCAACTTGTTTACTCAAGTAAAAGTAATAAAGTACAGGCTCTGAAATGTACTCAAAGTATAAAAGTACACAGTGTCACTTACAAGGAGTCAACATACTTTTTTTTTTATTTATGCAGCTTAGAAATACATAGTTGGAGTCACAAGTTACAAAGCGTTGAGCAAGAAATTTAATAAAATAAAATAAACTTAAGACATGAACTCTGTCTCCTAGTCTGCAGTCTATAGCAACGAATCACTCCGTGCAGTCTTGAGCACTTAGCTCAGACTTCCACTTCAACTTTATCTCGGTTTTTTATCTCGGGCCGGTACACAAAGTGTCACTGCACGCGGGTGATTCATGGTTTTGCACTCGCTAACAGGTTTTTGACTCATGGAGGAGACTTGGAAGTGTTTTATTGAGGGAGAAAGTGTGGACCGGTTAACCAACACTGCGTATTGTATCACTTTATGTGTGCTGTCAGGTGTATGCTGTTTATGTTGGGAGTATGCAGGACATGGAGGACGGGCCTTCCTCCCCTTCGTCCTGGGATAACCCTTTTATATATCTCCCTGCACATCCTTAACCCTTCAACACACACACACACACACACACACACACACACACAGCCCTCTGTGTGTTTACTCTACATATTTCTCTCAGTCGGTGCCTCGCTGGCTCTCCCTCCTCTCAGACCCCCTGCCTCTAATCTCTTTATTAAATTTAATCCTAATTACCCATCCATAAACACACCATGTACTTAACAGGCTCCGGCTTAATTCCTGATCAAGAAAACCTCACATAAATTCTCACATAATTCACACAACCTGTAACATTTGACCATTTGAAGAAGGAGTATGAGATTATGTCTGCACTTGTCTTGTTCCAGTATGTAACACAAGATGGGCGCTGAACCTCTGTAATCTCTGCTAATTATTTTTGCTTCACTTGTCATTTCTCATACTCCGACTCTCGCTTCCTTAAAAGCAAACATTTTCCATCTTTATGTCTTCCCATGTTGACTTAGACGGTAATGGATTCCCTCGGAAAAGCTCCCTTTCCCAAGAGGTCGCTCCGCTCGGACGTCACGCTGGTTCTTGTCCAAGTTGGTGCATTTTTCTATTTCCCAAGTGTCCCTATACTATAATTCATGAAGTAACTCTGGTGTTAGCAAGCACGGCCAAAAGTTCAGAGCATACACACAGCGTGGTCAAAAGTATGTAGACACTTCAACATTCAGGTCCTCTCACTGTTGTGGGAAGACTTTTTTGGAGTTTCGCTGCAGGGATTTGCTCCAATTCAGCCTCAAAAGCATCAGTGAGGCCCAGAACTGATGTCGGGTGATAAAGTCTGGCCCACAGTTCATCCCAAAGGTGTTGGATGGCGTTGAGGTGAGGGTTCGTTGCAGCCCGGTCAAGTTCTTCCACACCGAACTGGAAAAAAACAACTTTTTACTGTTTCAGTTGTTTAGTTGTTCTGATGTGAAGTTCCAGAAATGTTTCGTGGACCACTTTTACTTTCCATCAGCAGGCGGGTCAGTAGATAATGAGTGAATTTTCATTTTGGGACGAACTTGTCCTTAAACTTCCTGTACCGACTGTCAGCCTCGCTCTAGAGGTGGCAGTGTTCCCCCTGCTTTCAGTCCTTATGCTAAGCTAAGCTAATCCCTGGCACTGTTTTTCCTTTTAGGGGCCCAGCTCGACCCACGAAACACAACCCTGGACCAGAAGAAGATACGAGTGTCCACACGCTTTAGGCCACATGTTGCAAAATTTCCAATTTAAAATAACAGTGTGTTAATCGACACCAGCAAGACTCGTCATGTTTAAACAGGTGGTACCATGCTACTTTAGATTAAAACTGAATATTTATTTTTCTCCCTCCGTCCAGCCACATTGCTCCGGATCAGGCCAGTGTTTATGGAAAATGTTCCTCTTCCCCCCCCCCCCCCCCAGTGGTGTAGGCTTCAAACGTTATGTATATATTTCCCATGATGTCCTCATCTGACCACGGCAGATCTCTCACTCCGCCGTCCTCACCTGACCTGATTTGAGAGGAAGCAGGGAAGAACGTATGGAACCACGGGGACGGGGAGGGGCTGGCTGGGCTCACGCTTATATAACCGGGCCTCTAATGTATACAGAACACACGGTACATGCGCACGACTGTCCTTGATCTTCTCATGACAGACTGAGAAATAAAGAGGGGGGGGGGGGGGGGGGGGGGGGGGGGGGGGAAAGGAGCTACTGTTGGAGCTGGTCCATGTACGATTTCTTTGGAAGGAGGGAGTGTGTACAAGAGAGTGAAAGAGACAAAAGGGGGAGACAAGGGGGGGAGGTATTAGTAGGCCGTCCTGTCTCCCATGGGTCCCAGTACTTGGATTTGCATTCTTCTGCTCCACTGTCCTGGTAAACACACGCTGCTTTTGGCTCTATTTGTCGAGGACACGCAGAGATGAAAATGAGGAGTTTTGCTGCTGGCTCCCATGCACCGAACATGTACAGTACACTGTGTACTTTGTGTAGCTAGCTAGCTGCTGCGGCTCTGTGCATGTGTGTAGTCGTACACGTGGTGAAGGAAAAAAGCCAGGAGAAGCAGGGTTGGAAGAAGAAGAAGAAGAAGAGGAGGAGGAGGGGGGAGCGTATGCAAACAGTCTTTGAGATTCAACCATACAGTGCAGTTGACAGCGCAGCTGGCTGCAATGTTCTCCTGCTGCTGCTGAGTGGAAAATTCCTGCTATGACGGAGCATGAAGTGTGTGCATGTGTGTGTGTGTGAGAGAGAGAGAGAGAGAGGGTGTGTGTGCATGACATGCACATGAGAGAGAGAGAGAGGGAGAAGGAGGGCGATCCGAGGGGGCTGGGCTATCATCCAAAGAGCCGGCGAGGGATTGGTTGGCGGAAAAGCTGCCTTTGTGAGATCACAGCCCCCACAACAGCTTCCACCCACATGGACGACTTCATGTGACAAGATCCAACCCTGCCTTCACCAAATTCATAAAAAACAAAAGAAGAAGGAAGTCATTCACAGCACCTGCCACACACAAACAGACCCAATTACACCCTGCTCCAGGTGAGTCAGAACCGAGAGAGCGAGAGAGCTCCTGACGCATGAATCACCGTTTTCCTTCATACGTCCAGTAGAAGTGAAGACAGTGACAAACCTCCTCACCTACCAATATGATCTTGATGCAGGGTGACACTAAAAGTGGGTCAAGAACAGAACCGCACAACCTTCATCCTCACAGCTAAAGAAATAAATACCTACTAGATCACCATGTAGAGTTTCAGACGTTGAGTTCAGGTCTTTAAGTGTTAATCAATCATTTCATATTAAAGGTCCAGTGTGTAGGATTTTGTGGCATCTAGCAGTGAGGTAGAAGATTGCAACCAACTGAGCACCCCTCGTCTCACCCTCCCCTAAGAAGGCTGCTGAAAAAGCATATCTATCAATATCAATATCTATAACAGTTTAATACACATATTTCTTCATTTTATATAATTCTCATACTTTTGCTATGCAGTGACATTTCTGCTCAGGGGATCAACAAAAGTATTTCTCACTCGTAGTAACAAACCAACAGAGAACCAGCCGGTGTTTGGAGAGTTTTGTTGATTGGTTCACTCTCTCAGATGATTGATGATTGATTTTTCAGTTCTGATTGGCTGAAGAGCACAGTGGACTGTTTTAGCAGCTTAGAGGACATATGTGTCCCTCGGGAGTCGGTGGGAACCGAAAACTGAAGTAAAAAGAGGGATAAGATTGATGATGATATGATGTTGGGCTAACAACTTCACGCTGTTTGCAAATAACAACTTTATAAAGTGATATGCCAATGTCATTATCGGAGGTTCTACTGCCCCCAAGTGGCCAAAAATGTATAAATGCTGCTTTGAAAATTTGTTTTACCTGTTTTTTTTTTCATTTTTAGGTGCCAGATGGATATCATGACTCTTAAAACATATTGTTCGTATTATATGTTTATTTTTTTGTATTTAATCATTTGTAACTGTTGTCTATGCGTGCCGTCTCTACACTGTTTACCTGTTTCTGCAGATATTCATTGATGTTCGTATACTTCCCTCCACATGGTGCAAACAAAGCTGTTAATAAAGATGCTTTTTTCACAATAATTAGCTTGATTCAATGCAGAGATACATTTTAATTACTATTTTTATTACTTTTTATCTGTATTCATTTGCTCTTATATGTTGTTGTTGTTTTTATTGCCCTTCTTCTCTTTATTTGTGTTTATTTATATAGAAAATCTGCTTTCTGCACCTTTTGTCCTCTTGTTTGACTTTTATCTTCTTTTCCTTTGCCTGGCCTTGAGTGTTTGTCTTCCTGAGTATCCCACTTTAGCTTTCTCTGTCACTGTTTTTAAAGGTGCTATATAAAAAAGCTATTATTAGCAGCAGTAGTATTTTCTTCATCAACTGACCACTAGATGGCGATACACTGTCAGACTGGAGGTGTCACCCTCAGGTGACCTTTTCTAACCTGACTCGTCACTGCAGACCTTTAGCCCACATCATCAGTTATGTTTTCTTATGTCACACACTCCAACCTGGATCTGTGTTTGTACAAGAAAACCAATAACTGAAAACTCTTCAACCGTGAATCACATTTTACGGGGGGAACAATTTTTTTGCCTCACAAGGTTTTTTGGAGATATTACTCCACATTTGTGCTGTACTTAAGGTGTCACAAGAGAGCTGATGACAGCCTTTCCACAATTTGCTGAGCTGCTCGGCTGCTATCCGTAATCCAAATTGCCCCAACTTGCAGCCAAAGCATGTATCCTAAACCCATGACACAAGGATTTACAAGGTTGGTGCAATAATGTTGATGTTTTTCAGCATTTTTTTTATAAAACAGAAGCAGCTGGAGCTCACTGAGGGGCAATAACACATCATCAGCAGACATGCATCGAATTTGGCAAATGTTTCTCCTGAGCGTGCAGGCCGACAGTCTTCCATCTGTGACGACGGATCACTCCGGGTAGAAGAATTATCAGTCATAGCCGTGAGACCGGCTGTCTCTCACCGGGGGAAACCTCGCAGCACTCTGAGAGACATCTGATTCGATCTGTCAATAAGTCAGACAGGATACGGTGTGACATGTGCTGATGAACTGAGCAGTGCTGCCAGCGCCTGTCTTTCCGCTCTGACACTGATTCGACCAGACAAACCTTGTTTACTCCTCATTTAGCCATTATTTCGGCCCACCGACTTTACATCCCTTTTTGCAGCATGCAACTGTTTAGAACAATGTTTTTCAATCATGCAAATATTTTCCACAGACGGGGAGGTGCACGCATACCGCTGCAATACACGGCTGTCCTCAATCTAAGTAGGATTAAGCGCTCATGTTGGATTAAGGTACACGGGCACATTTACATTTTTCATTTATTATCACTGAAACCTGCGTCAGGAGGGCAGAGGATGTTTGAGTGAGGAGTTAATGCACTGATAATGTGCTTTTCATCTTTTAGATTGGCCAAAAAGGACAATAAACAGTGCGTTTGTCATGAATCTGGATTAGATATTAAGAAGATATATCTTATAATCTTCAATTTCACCAATGTGGATTACAGATATAATACAATCCTGATAGAAAAACAACATTCATTCCTTTGTACAGTGACTTAAAGGAACAGTTCAACCAAAAAAATTAAGATTCAATCATCATCTCCTCACCTCATCTCCTGTTTTGCCGTGAAGCTCCAGAAATGTTTTGCGGACTACGAAACCTCCCCTTCAGCACGGAGGAGAGTAGATGATGACTGAATTTTTGTTGGGGTGAAGTGTTCCTTTAAAAGCATACATACAACAGCATATAACAGAGACAATGAGGTGAAAACGAGAAAAGGGTTTTTGTGGGTTTAATTTATTAGTCCATAAATGAAAACCCTCCAGCACATGACGTAGCCGGCTGGAGAACTGAGAGCCAAAAAGAGCCAGTGAGATGTAAATTTAGTCACATATTTATTACATAAATATATAGTAAAATAGACCAGCGACAATTACCATAAAAATATCTTCCTTTAAAACCCTGACCATAAACAAAGATTTGAAAATCACACATAGACATTTACAAACACGCTGATTGTCTGGACCTGTCATAAGCAGCCCACCACAAAAACCTGACATCACACCACCCACTGGACTCGTGTTGGGAGGAGGAGGAGGAGGAGGTAAAGAGGGTGAGTGGGTGCTAAGGAACAGCAGGGGATTGGGTACTCGCAGGGGGGAGGACAGGTCCAGGTGAGAAGGGGCTCGGTGTGATGAAGGTGTGGGTGGTGTGAGAGGAGATCACAGTAGATATTCGGATGTTTCCTGCGCATGTGTGTGTTTTTATTGAAAGACAAGACCGTGTTGTGTTTATGAAGCCCAGAGTGTCGCCTAAAGGTTGACTGTACATCCTTTGCATGTTTGTTTGCCCCTGTGCTTCGTGGAAATGAATCCTCAACTATTAGAATATAATAAAAAATAATATAATAATAATAATAATATATTCAGATACTTCTTATTGTCTGCTTCGACCTGCACCAGGAGGCTGTAGGGTTTGTGGTAAGAGGGCAGTTAAATAGATTTCCTGTACTTTGTGAGACGCAGAAAAGTAAACTTATCTGGAATAAAACTCTTAAATAAAACTCTTTGTTTGACCCTGAAAATATAAACTATCTGGCACATCTGGATAGAGACAGAAGGAGGGAGCTCTGCTCTGTGTACAGTGAATGGCCATGTGTTTCCCTGTGTACTGTGTCCTCTGTCCGCTGTTTCGCAGGAGAGTCCAGCCGAGGATGTACCTGCAAACTCCGTTATACACTGCAAGCGCGATAATATATTCTACGACAGATCTCATCTGGATTTGTGTTCCCTTCTTATACTCTCTAGAAGCCTCCCTTTAGTATGTCCCGATCGAGGACTGAGATGCGAACAATCCTGGACATTTCAGTCACTCATGAATCAATACAGGAAGAATGTTGAAGATACAAACTCCGGTTGGGAAGACATCTTCTTAGTGACTGAAATCGATTTGCTTTTTTCTTGATGCTCTACAAGATGGCATCCAGATGACGTCACACACTTTTTTAAGGAAAGTTTAACAAATATAAAACTTTTATCGATTAAAAAAATCAAAATAGAAAGGGTTTTAATTGACCTCATTTGCAGTGAAAGATGTTGAGAGGTCTATTTTATAATGGCAGTTGTGTTTTTGGATGTCGGGGCTCGAACAACGCGGTCCACACCCTCCCAAACACGGGATTGGATGAACGCCACTCATGGACTGACTGCTCTGGGATTTTGTTTTAGAAACTTTCTCTTATATGAGAAATTTTCTTGGAGACATTTTAGGCGAGACACAAGCCATGAATTTTCTGACTCTGTCTCCAGTTGAACTCAACAGCGGTTCATTTTTATAGTTTTTCCAGGGGCGCTGAGTCCTACTGGACGCAACTTATTTGCAACCAGTAGCCAAGACCTCAGCTGTTATCACCGAAACAACGGATCCTGTGGACATCAAACACCAGACGACAAAGTTCTGCTACTCCTGTCACCGGTACACTGCAATGATCATATTGTTTTGGGAGTCACTGGCAATCGTCTTATTCAGTTGTTTAGGTTTGAGGATGTGTTGCTGAATCGATGCATCCATGGTCAACACAAAGCACGTAAAATCAAACATTCTTCCAATAATTAACTTTTTTGAGCCACTGAGTGATTGAAATGCTCGGGTTTCAGGAGATCACATCCATCCAGGACCGTGATACGAACAGTACCAGTCCTGGATCAGGACCGCTGGCGAACCTCACCTCAATCTTTTGCACACTGTTGTTCCCAGAAGTCTCCAGAGAATATAACAGGACGGGATTCTAGTTTTGCGTGGAGAGCTGTGACAAGAGGTTGACATGCTTTCAATACAACTTGACCGAAAC
Source organism: Pagrus major (assembly GCF_040436345.1). Classification (NCBI taxonomy): domain Eukaryota; kingdom Metazoa; phylum Chordata; class Actinopteri; order Spariformes; family Sparidae; genus Pagrus; species Pagrus major. The sequence continues at coordinate 22,955,210 of NC_133234.1, read as the reverse complement.
ACCTCACATCCCTGTCTTTGGCACCTTCCGACTAACCCTGATCCTTTGTTTTGGGACAGGTCGTGACCCCTGAGCGTCTGCAGAACACATCATAGTTTTCCCAGCAGCCTCTGCAGTCACAGTGAAGCGAGGAACTCTTGAAGGAGTGGTACAAAAGTAAGAAAAGTAGTTGTATTAGCTGTTGCTGTGTGGTTCGTTATAGCTTGTTTGCATGTTTATTGTGTTTGTCTGAAAGCCTGTAAAACTGCTGGCTTGAAGTCATGAAGTTATAGATTAGTTACACATACACGGAGCAGGCTGAACAGGGACCAAGAACACAAAGGAAACTTGAAAACAAAGAAATCAAAGATTCGCCCAGAGAGATCTCAATGTCGGTTGACTTCAGTGTGTTCCTATTTGTTGAATTTGCTGAAATATCCAATCACACGAGGTGTTTTTAAATGCACTGTCCGGACGTTGAAAGCGGCATCGAGACAGAGTAAACTCTTTACCATTGACTCTGTCATGATTCATCACTGATGTTCTCTGATGCACCTGTTTGTTCTCGACAGGTGTGTAAACATTCTTTTTAATTTCGAGCCTCTCGTCACGTAACAGGACAGCGGATTGTGAAATAGTGAGTGCAGACACATAAGACAGTTCATAGACATTTTGTACAATATCTAGAAATAAAGCCTGACATGGAGACGTCTACCAGCACCGACACGTAGGACTTGTCGCAGTCCACCGGGTATCTGTTTTGTGTTTTTTTTCGCTAAACATCCGTCCTTCTGTTGAGGATACCGCTTCGAAAGCATCACGTGTTTTTTGCTAAAACTTTTTCAAGAACATACTACAAGCATGCTGAGCTTTCTGTACATGCACCAAGTCCTTTCTGTTGTAAACAGTGTGAGCAAATAAAGGAGGTTCCAGTCAAGAAGATGTTCCCAGTGGACATGAAGCCTTAAAGAGGTGGTTGTTGGTGGTTTGCTGGTGCTGTATAAAAGTGGCTTGGACCTGCTACAGAGTGGAATAAACTGATCCCTTCCTTTAGGTTTCAGCTGAGCAGAGAGCGTTTCTCCTCTGGTTTTGCATACAACAGTGGGTCTGTGAAGTGTACGTTGCCAAGAGAGGTGAGTGTGAATGCTCGGAGGGATGTTGGACGACGGAACAGAGAAACAAGAGGACAAACGTTGGACCAGGAGCACAGGGAGGAGGACGGAAAGCACCCTTTGAGGCCGGTTTATCAAACCTGAGCAGTTCTGAACCAATTCAAAACCTTATTTTTCAACCTGACAAACATTGCATATTTTTCTCTTCAAAGCGCAGATCTCTCCAAACTAACAGAACTAATAATTTATCTAATCTCTGATCTATATCTCTGATAGATAGACATTTAATAGATGAGCTCATTTGCGTACATTCTTAGCTGTCTAGGCATGTGGTTTCCCACCCGTTTACAAAAATACCCCCGTGACTACCCTTCCATCCCACCTATAAGTGCTCTTAGTTCCGTCTTGGGTTTTGGTGTACTGGGCAACCGTCTCACAACAGGAGAGGGGACAGTGTCCACGCAAAGCTATTCATAATGTCTCGTGGCCAGATTGTAGTTGGGTGCAGAGGATGGAGCTCCATGTGCCATCGGATTAGGGACGTTGTGATGTGGCGTCGGCTTGGGGCGATATCCAAAATGTTAAATCATGATTATTGTCCCACCAAAATATTGCAATAGACGATTTATTGTCTCGTTTGGAACGGGCGTATCTATTTTTGTACGTAAAAGGAGAATAAACAAGCCTTTAGAAACTACGTCCTCCATGTCTGTATGTTAAAGCGCTGCGTGCCACTACGTCAGGACAATTAACCTCCCACCTCGTCAATATCGACGCGCATTGCCTCCGCTGCCACGACAGCCCAAAGATGCTGTAACTGCAGTTTGATATTGTAGAGAAATATTGCATATGACGGCAAATATCACGATATTCGATAATATCTAATATCAGCCCAAGCCTAATGTGGTGCAGTTCTATCATGATCAGTACATCCCTGTGTTTACACAAAGCCTCTTATTCAGCCATTAACACACAAGTGAGGCTGTGAAACAGTCCGTTAATTAATCTAAAAACAGTCTGAACATTTAATGTCTCAAATATTTGATGTAGATTTGGCACTTTGATTTCATCTTTCAGTTCATGCGTTTAAATATTCTCTACTGATTTTTTGTTGTTGTGTTTAATGTCCCCCAAAAGAGACTATTGGCTTTGATTTAGTCATTTAATATTGTGTGTTGCCATAACCTAAAAATCACCCCAGGGAGTCTTTAACCGCCACCACCCAGCACAGTAATTTACCAGAGATTGTGTAAGCTTTCATGATAAATCCTCTAGTGCCCTATGAAACACAGTGTAGAACAACACCACAGAGGAGCAGGGGATACAAAAAGCGATCAATAAGGCCATCATTTGGAAACAGAAACGAAATTGCAAAGCCTTGAACTGGCAGCAGTCGTCCGCTCTTCGTTTGAGGGAATCGTTTGCAGCTTTTTTTCTTTTGAAATGTCGCCCACTCTTCATCGCCTACAACCTCAACCACTCCCACGTATAAATGGTTCTCGAGACCCCCCTTTGCGTGTTGCTCTCCGTTAGCCTGCTGAACGCAGCATTAGTTACATTCTTCAGAGGATATAATACAAGTCTATGACAGGACTTCTGTCACGTGCCGCGGCCTAAAAAGGTGCTTTTTTTTGAGGGGTTCTGGAGGGAAAAGCGAAGCAGGTCGATCGGACATCAGCACCACAGACGTTCATAACACAGATCTCTCACATGAACATGGACGCTGACAATCACATGCACACACCTTTATATATATATATATACATGCACAGCCTTGAGTAGAGCCATGCCAGTCTTTCGGTATATCACAAAAGGCGAAACAGAAAGCACACTGAAATAGAGCAGTGGACGGATGGGGCCCGGCTTGGATGGGAGCCACATACTGCTGTATGAACACCATTAGCCAACTGGGTGAGGGGGAGCTGGATATTGCTTCTGGCGCTTTGACCGGAAAAAGTGCAAAGACCAGACCGACACTAACAGTAATGTCTGAGTTTGCTTTTGTTCACCTCTGGAACGTGTTTATGAAAAAATGTGATTTATTTAGGATCACAAGATCAAACTCTGCTATGGAAGCCCATTTCTGCCAGGTAAAGAGGATTAACATGTTAGAGATGATAAAAAATAACCTGCTGACGTTTTACTTTTGAATAACTTTGAGATTGTAACTCAAAATTTAAAGGTAATAAGTTGAACATTTTGACTTCTTTTATCATAATTTTGACATAAAAAGTCAGAAATTGTATTGATTTACTGTATTGATTTCATTAATTTTCATTTTCTCTTTTCATTTTTCATTACTACCTGTAATCTTCAATCTTCTACTTATCAACTCTGTTATTCTCTTCATGAAATCCAAATCCTATGAGACATCTAAGCATTTGGGGGTAGCCTCTGTTGCTGCCCTCTCAACTTAGTTTTAAGCCGAGTCACCGACAGCTAACGCCTAGCCGGTTTAAAATGGTTTGTGCTAACTGTTTTCCTTTGCAGATACGATGTGTCTTTTCAGACAGAACAGCTCAACTCTGCTGGCGTTACCTCAGATGTCAGATGACACCACTAGCGCAGTCGCGTCGGCAGATGACGATCGTTCTTCCTGTTTGGCTCCAAAGTGCAAATAACTGTGATTGTGTGGCTGAAAAGGGTTAAACAACGCACACTAATAATAAATTGTTAGCAACTGTTTACTGTCCATCTGGGGCTAGAGCTTCTGACATAAGACGCTAACATTAAGACATCGTTGGCATCACAGGAACTGTACAGACCACCTGGATCTTAATCCTGACCTTTAAAAGTATTTGGAGGATTTACCTCGTTAATCATTTGATGAGATTCTAATTATCGGTTATTTCAATATTCACTTGAATGAGACCTTTGATCATCAAGTAAAGCCTTTGTGGTACTTCTGGTTTTACTTGGTTTGTTATTTAACCAGCTCAGTTTGTTGGTATCACCTCAGACTTTCTGGGATAAAATGATATATACTTTATTGTCTCACAGGATCATTTGTCTTGGGTTCCGAGCAGCTGCATCACACAACACATACATCATTCATTCATACTTACACCTGCATCCTTAAACATGTTTAACTTCACATGTTGGAGTGAGACAGGAGTTATTTAAAACAATTTAAGGGAATAAATGGATGGATTGAATTAACTTTTGTACTGGTTTAGCCTAACATTTAGCATTCTGATCCTTCAGCTTTAATAAACCCTGAAAGTAGTTTTGTTTATTTATTAGACATGGACATAAAGTCACACTGGTGCTTCAACAAGTAGTGATGTTTCATTTCCTGTAAGATCGTCAAGGCTATTTGAGTCTTGAGACTTTAACTGTGCTGTCAACTTACCACACCATACTTGTATCAAATTACACTCTAAAATCATCTGATGAACCAAAAACATCATCGAGTTAAGCTTATTTAAACCTTAATTTATACATACCTGATTTATACTTAATGAATGATTGCTGGACTATGGTCCCTAATTGATTTTAAATCGAATATAATCTCAGTTTTCTTCACATTCAGAATAAGGCGGTGAGCATCACACCAGTCCACATACTGCTTTGATTTCAGAGTGGTAAAACGTTGCGTCTTGATTTCAATTTGAGAGCCTGTAGCGTGTAGTGCGTACGTTTTGTCCCCACAGATCACTGTTTGCTCTGACACCAGCTGGAAGATTCATTTGCCATGTGTCTCTTAAAGTAATACGACATAAAACACTTTTAATATGGAGTAACTAATGGCTCTGTTATTGGACATCTACTTTTCTCTCTTTATATTTCAACTCTCAACTTTATTTATACCCAGTAACTGAATTAAATTCACTTTATCTGCCCATAAAAGCAGATAATCATATCCAAAATATTTCATTAGAGGCTGGGTTGTCAGGATGTAACAGAGTGTCCTGCTCCTAAATTCAGAAAAATCTGAAATTCAGGCTACTACGCTCAGTACTTATAGTCCAAGTTCGTCCTGCTGAAGAGTTTTTGGTGCCCTTGAGCTTTTCTCCATTTCCAGGGCTTCACGGTGGAGAGTGTGTCACTCAGGCTCTATCTGTTCAGCGGTGGTTAAACATCCTTTTTCCTGATCCGAATAAAGTATCTAAGGATTGAGGCAAATTTGTGATATTGGGGTTAATAACTACATTTTTCTGGCAGGAACAGGCTTCCATACAGCGCAGCACCAAAACCCAAACAAACACAACTCACAAACACTCACCAATCAAACAAAAACAACAGACGGACACAACACTCTCCCGCCTCCACACATGAGGGAATATGTTTCATTCAGGGTTAAGAAAGCAGTGAGGGCATTATTCTTTGTGGCTGAGATGAGACTCAGGATCCAAATCGTTGAAACCTGGACGTCTTTTCAATCTGACACAGGAAAAAAAAGGTACATTGCTTGATTGTAAATGGAGAAGACAAAAAAAAAGATGAGCTAACATCATTTTTCATCTAAGGTTCATCATCATTTATTAGAAAATGTTCTTTTACCTGAGAGAATCCTTCAATAGCTTCCTTTACCCAGTCACAAGAAGTGGTCTGTGCTTGTGTGTGTGTGTGTGTATGTGTGTGTGTGTGTGTGTTTGGAGCGGGCCGAGCCGATGCTCTCACAGGTGGGCGCGTTTTTAAAAAGCAATCATGAGATTATTGTTTTTCCCCACAAATGTATAAATAAGATCCGATGAGGCGAGAAATACGCCAAAAGGTTCACTCACTCGCTTATTGCACTTCATTAAAAAATAATTGTAAACTTTATAATCGGTCATTTAACGTCTTTGTGCCTAAAGGCTGGGACTCTATTTATTTTTCGGGCTCGACTCATTTAAAAAACATTAAACGTTGGAAAAATTTAAATTAAATGTTGGAAAAAGGCTTGGGTGCAATTTAAATCTTTTATTTTGAAACACCAAAGATTCTTCCACTTAACGTGGCTTGGGTCGGGGCCGTTCAAAGTGCATTTTTAGTTAAGTGCTTAAGTACAATTGATGGTCAGGTCAGGTCGGGTCGGGTTGGAGATGTTCTCGGTGGGGTGATGCAGATTTTTTAAAAATCCTTTCCTCACATCTCACAAGCAGAGGTAATGGGTTAAGTAAACTTGCTTATGCGATGTGCGTCCCCACTGACGGACATCAACCAACCAGAATACTCTTTAACGTTACATTAACTTGGTCGCAGGGTAGAAAAAATTAAAGCTTCACACACATGTAGCAGAGGGATTGAATTTAGGGGCTCGTATAAATCTTGGAATTTGAGGCTCTGTGGCCTCAACCCACCGAATGATGAGAGCATCGCACCCAAACTACCAAACAACACACATATACATCGACACACACACACACACACACACACACACACACACACACACACACACCACTTTCCGAGCAGTTTACAAAAAACAGCACATCTCGTAGAATCCTTATTCTCCACAACATCCCCAGTACCCCTCCTACTTGTTCTCTGAGACCTGGGCTACTGTGAACAGTTACCGACCCTGAGGACCAGCCGGTGAGCCGGGCTAAAGGCCTGACCCTCGCCCACACAAGAGTAGCAAAGGGTCTCCAGGTCACGTCAAGAACCTCTGAGCCGAATTTGATTTCAGAAGCAAGAACCTGCTCGTTTGTTGTTGCGTCGAGCTCGTCTTTCGAAGGGAGCTGGAGGGAAATTGCATAGACATCTTGCTACTTGCATGTCTTCACAAACTCTACATTTGGCATAGGGGGGGACCAAACACAACCATAAAAACCATAAAACATCACAGACAATCTCCACCCTTGTCCAATGTGTCAACATGTGAGAATAAACCCAGGATAATATTATAGGAGGGATGGGCTCGGAAGCCCCCGCAAAGCCAGCCCTGAAACCCTCGCTTTGCTTGTTGTGGTCTATAAAATGCAATTTGCTTGAGTTAGGGGTGTCATTATAGACCCCAAATTACTTTCAGCTTCTAAGCAGTCAGAGCTGAAAATAAATATGGTGCTCAGTTCAAACTCTCATAATCATCTAAGACTCCATTTACACTTCAATACATGTAGTCTTGGGTGGATCAGATAGCTGCTGGACCTCAAAAAGTCAAGTTCAAATGCATCCAAGACGCTTTCAAGTTGTTTTTGAAATCAGGTTACGTAACTCGGTCAGTCAGTTATCACTGCCTCTATCCATGAGTTTCCTGGGCACGTCAATGCGGAGGTTACTGTGGAAACCATTATGGGCAGTACTTATACATACTTAAATACTTAATAGCGGTGCTCGTCAGAACTAGTGTAAGTAACAAAATTTTGTAATAACTGTCGGACTGGCGGCACTTTCAAGGTTGTAGAAGCATTAGCTAGGTGCGCTAAGCAGTAATAATAGTGTTAGTAGTACACACGATAGAGTCGCTAACCTTGATCTTCATGAATGATTGATACAGAATACCGATCGCTCTATGAACGAGGATTAGCGTCCTGTAACCGTGGAAAACGCCACTTCTGGTCAAGTGACGGGGCGCAAGGTATCATAGCGGCTAGGAATAAGGTCGATAGCTTCGCCGCCTGCACAAACGATAGCTAAAGTTATGCTGAAATGTTGCATTGTTAGCTAACTAGGTGTTTTTGCTAACTGTTATATATTGTAACCAAACTGCGAGCGTATAGGCGTTCTTCTTCCCCGGTTCGGTTCTGCTGTCTGGCTCATGGACTCACATTTTTGCGGCTTAGTGTAAACAAAGAATCTTAAAATCACATCTGGATTTTATCTGGATACAAGACACCTGAAAGTGTAAATGGAGCCTTTGTTGTAAACTGGTTCAGGTTTCTACTCGATTATTTTTCTTGATTATATTAAATCAGAATCTTAGCTTGCGAGGATTTTTAGGCTGGCTTCTGGGGTGGTGGACAAATGGGGGAATCCATTTTGGACTTTTTCCAACTATAATGTGGGTGTGCTGCAGCCAAGTTAGCCGACAATCAAGCCTCATAATAACTTGCTTATGTTTCTATTCGTTTCTCCCTCCCCCACCTCCCACTTAATCCAACAAGACAAACCCACGCTGCCTTCCTAATCTTCAGCCACTGTGGCTGCTGGCAACACTCACACCGATAGTTTGGAATAAACTGAACGCCGTTCCATAGATGAACACACACACACGCACAACAATAGGCATTCATGTGTAGCGTGTCCTGTTGTGAGAGTATGAGGGGTACGAATCTATCTCTTTGCAAACAAAGAAGAGGCACAGGGTTTATGATTAATGTCACGGGGCACTTGAATATGGATCGGCATGCACATGTGAGAGAGTGCACACATACAAATGTACGAAGCATTACACATTACTCTTTTTTTTTCCTCTTACATGACAGTGAGGGATGGAGCGGTTAAAATTTACTCTGTTGCGATAAATCTCGAGTGTCGTATGTTTTTTTTGTATTTACATCCTTGGTTATGGCCAAAATAAAAATGTAAATGAAATGAAAATAAAAACAGAAAAAACATAGAAAAATACGTAACATAGTATTGCACCTTGCAGACGGGCAATATATATTCTCAGTTTTGTTGGTTTGTTTGTAACGTCTATGTGACACCACTATCCTTTCTGCTGGTGTGTGGAAGTTAGGTTGTGGGTGCCGGGCTCAGGTCCAGCCCCCTCCTGTCAGCTACATTCAATACCATAAAACACTCAGCCATTACAAAAGTCTTAATCCCTCAGTCTCTGGGCCATTCACATTTTGAGTTTACCGTCTTATAAACTGTGCCTTTAAGTTGGAGAAGTGCTCACATTAGCAGATGATCTCTAACATCTCACGTTCGCGTTGCATCTCCCATCAATCCGAGAAACCAAATCGATAAGATAGAGAGCACAAAAGCTTGAGGGAAAGAGTCCTTTTGTAACTTCTACTGATGCGTACACACAAGCACATATTATCTTAACATATACATTTTTTTTTTTTAAATCTATATATGCATCTCTGAACTTTCACATGTGCCTGCAAAATATGACTCCTCCCAAGTTCCTTTGAGTTTTGTGTTGTGTGAGGTATGACAAGATTGTTTCAGTTTTTTTTTTCTTTTCTCTTTTTTTTCTTCTGTATTTTCAGTTTCTGTTGCATTATTTTTCCTGTTTAGGTTTTTTTTTTTTCTCCAAAGTTGTATTTTCATTAAAAAAAGAAACAAAATATAAAAAAAGAAATTCCTGTTTTGTTGGTTTTTGTAAATACCTCCTGATAAAAGGGGGGGGGGGGGACGGACAGCTGGACAGACACACAGACAAACAGATCAGTTGGCTTATCAACACAAACTATAGATGTGAAAAAGAAGTGAAATATTTTTCTATGTTACACTGCACGCATGGTCAAAAAGTGACTACAGCTGTTTTTTTTTCCTTTTTTTTTACACAGAGCAGTTTAAGCTTCAAAAAACAAACAGAAAAAAAATAAGAAAACAATAATAAAATGAAAAAAAAAAAAAATCTCCAATCATTTTTGTTCAGGAGTCTTTTTTTTCTTTTTAAAAGTCATCTCTTTTCATTTTTGTTTTATGGATTTATAATCATTTCATATATCTTTTTTTTTCTTAATCTAAATCAGACTCAGAAGGTAAAGCAGCATTATAACCCCTTCTGTCAAACACACATACCCAGTCAGCTCACGAGAACAAAGGACATCAATAAGGTTTTTTTTCTCTTTTTCAGTTCTTTTACAAAGACGTGTTGGAACTCCAAACCTGCATCTCTGGAATAAGGGATCTCTTTTTCCTCGATCCTTTGGAGGTGGTTATCCTTTTTGGAGGGAGCTGAAGGGGGGACATTTGGGGTTGTCAGCTGGCATGGGAGCGGGGTGGGCAAATATGGGGTTGTTTTTGGGAACCGAAGGGGAGACCGTACATATTCCCGACATCGCCGTCTCCCCTTCCCCCCGAGTGTTCGTTAACATCGTCTCTACAACCGGCCATATCACCCTCTCTCGCCCATGTCAATGATGGCAGTGAGGGTTTGAGGCCCTCAGCTTTTTGTTTCCTGTCCCATGCGTTCTTCTTCTCTCACATCCTCACATCCTCGCGCTCAAAGTCTCTCGTTCGCGACGCTGCTGCTGCTTTTTTTTTGCCGTTCACATTCATCCGGTGGCGCCTCTGTAAAGGGCAGTTATGGCCAGCCTTGTCTGACAAGGGAGAGGCCTGGATCCCGTTTGATTTGTCAATGATTCTGGGTCAAACTAGGGGTGGAGGGAGTCCCACTCGGCGGCGAGTGGGCACGATAGCTAGGGTAGAGAGGGAGAGAGGGTGATGATGGAAGGGAGGGCTCTGGATTTGAAATGTCACAGGGCTACTATAGGAAGGATGATGGGAAAATGAGTTCCTAAAAGAAGAATGGTTAAGTGCAACACAGCCCTCCTACCCTCCTACGCAGGGCTCTCTCTCCACCCCTGGTCGGGTCGGGTCGGTTACGGGGGCGAGGGTCATGTGCTGTTGGTCTAATACTGACAAGGGGACAGGTTTGGGACTGAGCCCACTGCGGCTGCCAGCCTCTGTTACACAGAGCAGCCAAATACTCCCAAACTGCTCTGTTTTACACGGAGCAGCAGGGACGTTAATTAATCCAACAAGGGGTGTAGGTTAAACTTTAATGATTAGGGGCTGAAGGGAGGACTGCTACAGTAGTGCAAAAACTCCACTCTAACACCAGCCTGGCTGGGTGGGGGGCTGTTTTTAATGGTGACGGGGTACAATTCAGTCAGAGCTAGGCTCATTGTGGTAGGGTAGGGTAAGGCAGGGCAGGTGATGGATCTCTGGAAGTGGGGGATGATGTTTGTGGAGGGGAGTCAGACCAGACTCCGCCATTGTGCCCGAACATGGCGTTCCAGTTCCTCTCTCCTCCCTCCGATCGGCATCGCTCCAGACGTTGAAGAAAGCGAGGCTCGGCCATCCGTGACGATTCCCCGTGATCCCTGCCACGCGTTACTCTGCTTAGGTACTTCTGAGGGGTGCAGATTACCCTTCCTGTACAAGTGCCCAGTATGAACTACTGCTTGGCATTGAATATAAAATAGATTTTTCTTAGTCTCTCTTTATCTTCCATTCTCTTCTCGTAAGAGTGGTAAACCCAGTTAGATTTGGCTTGGCCCCCAGAATTGGAATGAACAGAGCGGGCTTTATGATCAAATCTACATTCTTGAATGGTCATTTGGCTAGTACACTACGATATCTGCCATGGATATCTGTGGTGAGATATTACTGCAATAGTGGTGAGCATTGGTAAAGTGAGTGACGCTTAAAGAGCTTTTGAGTTGCCTCATTTCAGGTCGAGAACATTCCACCTTTTTTACGTCTAATGCACTGTCCATGCACGAGAGAAAGCTTATTTCATCGGGATTACTGATCAAGATCCAGTGGCAGTCATCGTAAATGTACTGTGGAAGATCGCCATGATGCAGAGGGAAAACTGCCCTTTCTGTGCATGCTAATTCAGCGGACGTGGCCACCACTGGCTCTCAGTTATCCTCCGGTATCTATCCTCCTGGCGCATGCTGCGATGGGCGTTAGCTGGGCTGCACATCCACACTGTCCTTTCGTCGCTTCTGTGAGTCGATTTTCTGTTTTGACAGAAACTGGTAAATCCAAATTTGAAAAAGATGACACTTGGTCCCATATAACAAAAAGAGATAACCCGAATGTAATGGGTACCATTCCCTGGAGTAGGTGACACGTTCCAGGGGGATGGCTGGCCCTCCTGTCTTCAGTGGTATTTCATTTCAACCAAGTGATAGCACTGAGGGTGTGTGTGTGTTGTATGCCGTGAGTGTTTTGTCTTTTCCATGACTACAAGTGTGCACCTATAGGCAAAAAAATTATGCACAGTTGTGTGTTAATCTACACATGCGCCAACTTGAATGGTGTATGTCTGTGTGTAGGCTGTGGGCAGCTGCCCTGTGTCCACAGAGGTGAGGTAGTGCCTGACACCACAGGGGCAGTATTGCTGCCCCAGCCTGGGGGTGTGTCCACTTTGAGGTAAATGGTAGCCTTCTTGGCATTTGCCTGCTCTCAGTGACTGCCCATGGTAAAAAAAGGCAAATGTGTATGGAAGCCTGGAGGGGCCACACTGAGCTGAGTCCGTGAGGAGTGGACTCTGAACAAACCCTGCAGGTTAGGGCTGTATATCATATACAGTAAAATGAGGCATTCACGTTACTTTGAGGTGATGTGTGTTTTCATGTTTATGTGTTTGTGTGTGTGTGTGTGTGTGTGTGAGAGACACAGATATAGAGAGAAAGTGTGTGTGTGTGTGTGTGTGTGTGTGTGTAAGATGAGCTTTGCCGTCTTGCTGCTGGTTGCTGCTATTCAAAGCCTCCTTACAGGCTGCATGTGGGAGATTTACTTCCGACTCTTGGCTCTGGATCTACAATCCACCTATTAAATCTTATCCCCTCTCTCTATCTCTGCTCCTCCCCTCTCTCCCTATTCCAAGTAACTCTCCCCCTTTCTCTCCTCTCCTCCCTTCTTTCTTTCTTTCTTTCTTTCACCTCCTCAATGCAGTAACTCCTTGGAGAGAGAGAGGGACTTAATTGTCATTCACAAGACAGTAGGCTGCTGGCACAAGCAGCACGGGCAATGACAAGGCAAGTCTGCTCATATGTGTGTGTGTGTGTGTGTGTGCGTGTGTGTGTGTATTTTTGCATGTGCACTGTATGTCACAGGAGCCGGTCCAATGACACAAATGAAGGTAGATATGGAGCCATGGTCTGCACGTTTTTTTTTTTTCCGAAGGTAGACAACACAATTTCATAAAACTGGAGTAGCCTTGTATAAATATAGCACCGGTTTCACTGGGATCTAAGAGGAAGGAGCTTCATAAACAGCTGTAACGGCTCAGATTGAGTTGAGGAATTGATAATGAACTAGGTCTGGTAGCTCCGCTTTACGACCGCGAGCCAGTATACACCAGAGAAATGCCTAAAGCATCTGCTGAATATATCAACGCGCAGTGTTTTGCTGATTGTGTGTGCCTGCATGACTGTGAGCAATAATATGTCACTGATGACCGTGTTTTCTGAATCTCTGCCTGAAGAGTGATTCAGAAATAATACTGAGAGGTGCTGGCCAGCGTGACAGCTGGAAAACATGGGCTTCAAAATGTGTAAATCTGTTCCCCCAGAACGGGGGAAACGGACCCCTGCAAAGAACGCCGCTCTGAAGAACTGAGGTGGAACAGGCTGTGGCTCAGTGTGTGTGTGTCTGTGTGTGTGTGTGTGTGTGTACGTGTGTGTTGTGTGTATCTGTGTACGTGTCTTGGCAAATGGCTACAACTCTTACTAGATAAGACATCATGCTCAGACAGAAGGGCCCCCACACGGATTTTAAAACAGGGGTAAGTAAAAGGAGGAGAAAGAGGTGGAGGAGAGGGTGTTCAAAAAACAAAATCCTCTGTTTGCTTGACTCTCCTGTTGCTGGTGTGTTGTTTCTGTGATCGCTGCTTCCAGTTTTGAAACCACATACTGTAAATGTGATGTCGGAGAAATGCAGATTCCTGCCGAGAGGACTCTCCCTCCATCCTTCCCCTATAAAAACGATGGCCCTTCCCATCTCCCAGTTTGCCCCAACTTCCACTTCCTTTTGCATGGTGGCAACTGTGTTTCACACCTCCTGGTCCTCAAAGACCTCCAGGAAGAGCGGCGGGAAGAGTTCGTTGGGACACTCCACCTTCATGTGGAGGAAGCGGCTGGCGTGGCACGCCCCGATCATCCGCAGGTCTGTCACCTTCATCAGGAGCTTCGGCCAGAAGTGGGGAATGTTGTGCTTGCGGTAGTTGATGTAGTGCTCAAACGCCAGCAGGTAGGTCTCCTGGCACTTCTCGATCTTGTCCATGCAGGTCAGGCCAGAACGGTCTGGTGACGGGGAGGGTTGGTGAAGGGTGAGGAGGAGAGACGGGAAAAGGTGGAAGGAGGAAGACGATTGAAAAGTGAGTGCACAAGCAATCATCAACACACTGTAATTATGTCTAAATGTCAACATTCTGGCATGAAAATGTGACCTTCAGTCAGCTCAGTGAACTCTATCATGTGTTATTATGGACAATTACCATTGTGCATTACTGAGCGTGCTGGTGGTTTGGGCTTTGCTGAATTTTTAATTATCCCAAATGCTACATGAAATTCACTAATCAAGTCTGAATCCTTTTGGATACGTTATTATATACTTCTAATTAACAAACGCAACAATTAACAACGTTCTCTCAAAAGGCAGCGACAATCTCAGCGAAATGAAATCAGCGCTCTGCCAAATGAAGCAGGTTTTAAGTGCTGGTGCCACAGACCGTAAGAAAAATGCTGTCTTATCTCATACTTTCACAAACTTGATGTGATATTTTCCCTACTTTTTAAATAACCTGTAGATAACCTTTGAATTATCTCACTGCTTCTTTCGCAAGAACCCAGAATTACACACATCCTCTCGTTATTTCTGCCCTGTTATTTCAAAACCTTGAGCGTATTATGTGACATGCGTCCTAAAATCAAAATGTGTGAGAGTTTTTACAACGAGTGAAGGCTCTTTAATCAAATTTAGGATGAGCTTTAGATTTACTCCTTTCAACACAGGATATGTATGCAGACTTTTATCTTTGGGCCGTAATTACATTTTGATTCACAATAGCTTTACAATATATACTTTGCAAAGAAGCGGGTAATGACTAGGAATATGGACTGTGGTGGGTGTGTGTCTCTAAGGACAAAGAAGACTGAAAATTTACATTTACATTACATTAACTCCTGCACTACCAGTGTTATGAGCAGCACAGAAGTGAAGGCATGCAGTTTTTTACAAAAGAAGTTCTTAAATCAAGAACAACCTGAGCTCATGAGCAGCACGGCCTGCAGCAGCGCCACCTCCGTGTCGTCCAGGTTGAACTGTGCCAGGCTCTTGCCCAGATCGAAGATGGCGTCCGACACGACGCCCAGCCCGCCGTTCTTCAGCTGCTCGCGCTTCACGGCCATCTCCCCGTTGAGCGTCAGCGTCTCGCTCTCCGGGTCGTAGCGCATGGCGGCTCGGAGAGACATGATCTCCATGCAGCAGCCCTTTAACAGGATGATCTGGTCTTCACAAGGTAGCTGATGGGAAAAAAAGTGTTTCATGTTAATGCAGGGTTATTCTTTCTCTAAATAATTAGAAAAATTAACACAGTTTGGACGATGCAATAATTATTTTGCCAGAGCTGTAGGGAGGAGCAACTGTAGCGACGGAGCAGGCTACAGCAACTAGAGTATAGCGGAGCATGTCAGCAGCATCTGACACTCTAATAATAACTTTATTTGCACAGGACTCATATTGTTATTCAAAAACAATAAATATGACATAATAACAATAGAACCAAAAATCCATATTCCATATTTGGGGATATATATATAGATAAATATAGCAAATGCAAAAAAAACAAACTTATTTTCAGCATATTTTGGTTTCCCCAACTAGTAATTTGTAGAATCATGAGGTATATTTTGGTCCAAAGGTGGATAATATTTACATTTTTCCTTCTATCTTGCCATTCACTAGTAGATGTTTAGAGTTTAGAGTAGAGCAGATGACCAATTGTTTATCACAGTCATCATTTTAAAGAAAAATTAAGGAAAAATCATGAACCTGGCCAAATTTCCTTTCCAAAAAACAAAACAAACAAAAGAAACAGATGTGTCTATGAAACAAAAGGCAAAATAAAATCCTCCAGAGTGCTCACACAATTCCTCCAGAGAGAAAAACAAGATTTTTACACTTGACCTCACTTGAGATGGATGTTTAGCATCAGCTGATACTTTTTAAGTACTATGCATACAACTGTGGCCTTGTTGTTGTTTACGTGTTGCTAAGCCCACACTTGTTAGCGCTCGCCTCAGTTCACCGCACTGTAAACATCACACATGGCTGTTGATGCAATGCTCGGTAATGCAGCGACATGCAGAGGATCCAAAATTCCACCACCAAAAAGTCTTTTTTCAGGAACGGATACGTCCAACGAAAATAAACACAATCCCAAATCTTAAAGGATAATTCCACTTAATTACAAGCAGTCTGACTGTCTGACTGCTTGTTGTTGTTGGACATGATCGTTGTGTTGCCGTATTCTTTGCTCTCAACAATCAGGTTCGGTGATTGCCCCGAGATGTAAAAGACTGGAATTACGCTTTAAAGAGGGGGATTCAGTAAAACAAATGAAGGGAGGGAGGAATCAGAGGGAAAGTTATGAAGAAACAAAAGAGCCAGGGCGGGAGAGAAACATGAAGATGGATTGAAAAGAGGCGGACATGTTTTTCCACTGATGAACACAGATTATGACTAACACGCCCTTGATTTACATGGATATTAAGAATCTCCCGGTTGAAACCCATTTGATTAAATCTACAGACTCTGATCTGCCGAATTAAATCTCACCTTAATGTAAGCGTGTTTCTTAGTCCGCTGCTCTCGACTGCTGAGTAGATTAATTGGCATTCATTGGCTTGATTTGCCTTACCTGCAGGGTACGCTTAATTTTTAGTGGCTTGGTGAGTTTGTTTCCGTGCATTCATATCAGCAATTCACCCGCAGTGAACAGATCTCCCTGCACCTCTTTCATCAGATTAAAAAGGGCTGCTTTTCGCCATATGATCTATTGTAACGGGACTATAAGATAACACGTTAAACATGACTGATTATCACTGTCTGGAATGCTAAAATTTCCTTATCTGCCACTGTTTAGTTTCCTCATCTCTAAAATTAATAGAAAATCCAGCAGCAGTATGAGGAATCTATTCTAATTTACACTCATTTGAATACTATTATCCACCATTATAGTAATGATTGTCTGATAATAGAAACAATCTGAATGAATTTTACTGTTTTGTTACACATGCTGATTAAAAAAGTGACGACCTCTACTTTCTAAATTATCTGTGATTTATGGTTCTCAAAATCTGTAATGGATTACAGCTCGAGTTAGAAGTTAGACTCGTATCTCTATATACACACTGCAGCCGTCCCAAATAGACAGTAACTCTGCTACCCTGATAATTATCCAATCACACAAGGTCTCATTATGAGCACGCAGAGACAAGAAACATGATTACATGTTGCTAATTAAGGCGGGGCAGACAGGAGCAGAAGTGCTTCTGTGATTGTCGCCAGCAACAAAAGCTGCTTCTGGGTTTCATTTTCCGAGAGCCAGACGTACATCGTGAGCGCTGCAGCAAAATGTAAATGATCAGCGTGATAACCCGGGCCTTGTATTTTTCTTTTAAACAACAGGATGATTCAGAAACAGGGCTTCTGCAAGTTTAATTTAAGACTGCTACTCGAGTTGCATTTTAGTGATATTCCTGATGGTAAAGGTGCCCCGTGTGAGTTTTTGAAAACTAGAGGCGCTGTGGAGCAATTCTTTTTTTTAATAAGTAGGTTCCTGTTTTATGCTATTCTGCTTAAAGCCAGACTGAGGTTAACTTAATAATCCAATCAATTCAAATTAAGACCTGTCAAAATCATATTAAAGACATTTCAAGGCCGAAAATTCAGATTATTGCATAACTCCTGTTTCACATGTCTCTGTGGTCCTCCTCATTCAGATAAACTGATTATTCTCCTCGACAAATTCACAGGATGACAGAAGCTTGGCGACTCCCACTCTGAACCTGAAAACCATTAACCTCCACTCACCTCAGAGAACATGGGCAGTTTTTTGGCAAAGTCGACGACACGGGTGATGGCAGGAGTGATGATCTTGGTGAACTCGCTGAAGGCCTCCAGGTCCACCTTGTCTCCATCTGACGTGGGGGCAACCGGGGACTGGCCGATTTTGTCTGGCTACATGGGGACAGAGACGTGGGAGGCTGATTAGAGAACAGAGTCAAACCTGACGTTACACATGAGCAAAAGGAGTCCGATGTGAGGACGAGCTAAAGTATTTAAAGCTTTTATTTTTGTCAACAAATGCAAAAAAAAACAACAATGAACTGATTCCTTCACTGAGGGGTTTTAAGGGCATTATGTGGTTTATCATTTAAGTAACCTGGTGATTACTTCATCTTTGTTCTTAACTCCTAATGTTGCCTAGTCTGATGTTGCATCACACTTAAAGTCAGCGGTTGAAACATATTTCATACGTTATAAATGATTACCCTACAATCAATTGTTAAGGCAGCCGAGGTTCAAATAAAGAAATGTATTTAAATTTACATGCTGTTCCATAAAGATATTCAGTTTACTGTCATAGAGGAGTAAAGAAACCAAAGAATAACTACATTTAAGAAGCTGGAATCTGAGAAAC
The DNA here is from genome assembly GCF_040436345.1 of Pagrus major. Taxonomy (NCBI): domain Eukaryota; kingdom Metazoa; phylum Chordata; class Actinopteri; order Spariformes; family Sparidae; genus Pagrus; species Pagrus major. The sequence continues at coordinate 22,936,853 of NC_133234.1, read as the reverse complement.
AGATTAATTTAATAGGTGACAACTAATGAAATCAATTAATCATTGCAGTTGTAATTGTTGCTTTTGGTCTTTTCATGGGGTTTTGTGACGATAAGGAACATACAGATTATTTTACAGCCTCATCTTTTAATTTAACTTTAAGGCACATACTGTATACCATGGTAGAGTGGGAGAGGAGAGCATTGAGCTGAGCTGAAAATAGAAAAGTTGAGTGCGTTACACGATATGACAATAAATTATATCAGAACAAGTTACAGCTGAGTGTGTGTGTGTGTTCTTGAAGAGCACAAAAGAGTGAAACAAGATTAAAGGAGAATCGATAAGAGTGGTGTAGGGCTTAGAGTGAAATATAACAGAGGAAAGAAAAGAGTTTTTAACGGGTTTATAGCCTTTCTTCTCCTCTACAAAGCACTCGCTTGCCTTGGGAGACAAATTAAAACCAATTTATCTAGATAAAGTCGGCAGATTGTGCTCTGTGAAAGCAATGTCACCGGACGGATAGCGGTTGCGTTGAGGAGGACTGCAGTGTATGGGGGGGAAACTGTAATGTCAGTAATACATATGTTTACAGATTTGTTCGAATCGTGGCTCTGACTATGAAGAATATTGTTTCACGCTTCACTGGAATAAAGCGAGTGTCGAGGCCGAAGTCATTTATTCTGGCTGGGGCTTCGACGGTAAACGGGATGAGTTTAAAAGTATAGAAATAATCACCTCACACAAGGAGCCATCAATCATAATCCAGAGGGAGAGGGACTGCGTGAATCAGCGCAAACTTAATCATGATAATAACTTTGATGGACTGCAACTGGTGTCATGCAAGAGCCAAAACAAAGCCTCTCGGTTTCACTGGTGGAGGTCTCAGTGGCATTTTTCATTTCGGTGGTGAATAAATATCTCTCCGGAGAGACGCGGAGAGAGCATCTGAGGTTCAGAGCTGCTGAACGCACGCCACGCTCTGATATGAAGAAGAATGGAAACAAATTACAAGACAAAGGTTCAGCCGAGAGTCACAAGTGACAAATATCGTCTCTGAAGAGATAATACATAACATATCCGCTTTGAGACCTTTGTTATTTTGTTGGGTTGTATACCAACATCATCCCAAAACTTCTCCTTGAGTCACGCAGATAGATTTGTTTTCATCAGCAGGGTGTTTTAATTGTGTTTTGTTTAAAGCTACTACAACTGACTGATGTTTTGTTGATTTTGGAGGCCCCTGTGGACAGAAGTGGCAGTGTTTCCACCCTCAAAACCACAAAACATAATTTCAAAAATAACATTATGAAAAGAAAAATATACTCTACTGCTTCTTTTCAACTACTCACTGTAACTTTGCATGGGAAAATGTAAACACAGGCTCTTCCAGTCTGCGTGCAAGAAAAGCTAAACAGGAAAAAGTTAACTTTCTCGCTGACGGTCTCGTTTGCTTGCTGTATGTAGAGACTTTTTCATAACCAGTTAAAAACCCTCCTTGTAGTAGATTTAACTCAAACTATTTTGTCGGTAGACTGTAGTAAAAAACTGTTGACGGTGAAGTCTGTGGATCACCCAGATTAATGAAGACAGATTCTGCTGTTGATGTTTTTTAAAAATAAAATTTTCAAATGTCATTTTTCAGCGCAAACAAAAATCTACTGACCTCCACTGCACTGGTGTGGCTGCAGAAATGTCAAACAGACGTCTCACAACATGGACAAATAACTACAACTAACCGCACGAAAGTCATGTGACAATTTATTTTTCTTAATGTTGGAGAAATAACGATTTAAGTACAGTAATCTAAAATAAGTCATCTAAAAAAACTTGATGAGAAATGTAGTCTCAGTACTGTGAGTGTTGCTGGAGCTGTGACACTTCCACAGAGCAATTACAGAAATGTGTTTGTATGTGATTATGCTGTGCTCGGGTTTACTGGATATTCGTGAATGTTCTCCACATCTCGGGCCTGTGGCGGCTTCATATAGACTAACATGATTTTCTTGCAACTGTTAATGTTTGTTTACTAACTACATGGCCATCTGGGCAAAACCATCGAGGGAAAACACTTGGCTACAGTAAACAGGCAGAGCTGGAGGCTGGTTGGTAAGGGAGCCTGAATGTTGTGAGATAACACAAGGGTAAATATGGGATACGCTCTCCTAAAGAAACTCGTTTTCTGTAACGTATAGAAAAAGGAGAGCGCTCGGGATGTGTCCAAAAAGAGGCCCGACATATTTGGACTTTGACATGAACTCCTCGGTGCACACTGTGAATTGGCAGCTGTTAAAATCGAGAGGAGAAAAGAGGGGAAACTTTTTTTTCCTGCAGTCTCATCAGTTATGTGGAGAGCTTCAACTCCTGACCTTTTATCAGATGGATTAGTGCTGGAAAAGTTTGTTCCAGTGGAGCTGGAGAAGAAAAATGAGGTCCAATATGTTTTAATCTGGCTGATGGATGGTTTCACCACAGTGCTACGACTTCTACATGCATCATACTTTGTGATGAAGATACTTTTTTAGTTAATAAAGTTAAGTGTTTTAGCAGAAAAATATTGAAAGGGTTGTGGTGAAACTGCCCCGGAGTAAATTCAAGATGTGAAGAAAGTGAGACTCTTACTGTCCAATAACATAAAACACTACACAGTATTTATACTTTAATTGGGTATTTCCATTTTCTGCTGTACATTATACTTCTATTTCACTACATTTTATAGGCAAATGTTGGACTTTTTACTCCACTACATTTGTCTGATAACTTAAGTTAGCTGCATCAGGGCCAAAGTAGCTTACTTTTACACTTATTGATTGAAATCTTTGAAAAATACATACAATACAATAAAAAAAGGAATATCTTTCCCCCTTTTGCTTTTAATGGCAGCATCCACTCGACCTGGCATGGACTCCACAAGTTAGTGTAAAACCCACTGACTCATTTATAGCATGATAAGCTTCTTGGGATGTCACATCATCGTGGGATGATCAGGTATGGCAAAAACGGAGGACAGATTAATATCTTCTGAAATCCATTTACATTATTCTATCGTAGTATTTGGCATGCCCCTCTTTTGCTTTAATGACAGCATGGGATCAAGCTAGCATGGACTCCACAAGCTTGTGTTATCCCAGCATGATTTGACAATTGTACGGCACTTGAACACTGAGACGGTCAAGCATTCTTCGACATCACAAGAAACTTTGTGGAACATCATCAAATCATCTTGGGATGAGTCATCAGGCATGGCACCAACTTGTGGAGTCCATGCCAGGTCGAGTGCATGCCGTCATTAAAAAAAATATTTGTCTTTTGACTTGTGGTCTTCTTCTTTTACTTGTACTTCAGATACTTCAGAACACTTAATTTTAGATACTATGGGTAAAAGTAATATTTTTCCACAGTATTTTCACTTCTTCTCAGGCATGACTTCTGGATACTCTTTACAGCACTGAAATCATATACTGTGAAGTGATATCAGGCAGATTGATGGAGATATTGATCGATACTAATACATTAATGGCTACGTTTCAAGGTTGCTGAAATTTCTGGCTTCCAAACTCAACTTTAATGCCAAAACTCCCACACACACACACACACTCCGAGGACATTTGAGGATTTTTCCTACGGATTTATACGAATCATCTGGTGATAATATCTCTTAAATAAAATGTACAGAGCCGTGCGCTGCATAACAAGGTGATACGATCACCTCGTGACTTCAACACTAAAGGTATGCTGTGAAAAAAATGCTGATGTTTTTGAATGTCTGCGTTCAACCAAAACCATATGTCCTCCACGCACAGCTGAGGAGAACATTTCAGGCCAGCAAATGACTGTAGATAAAGTAAATGAGGTCACAACCTATTGAAAATAAGAGATATGTGCTGATTTGAAAGGTTGCCAGTGGAGTTTATGCTTCACTTGGCCTGGAAAACTAAGTAAAAAGACCCAGAGCGTAAGAAATATGGACTGACCTTTATGAGCAAGAACTAATGGATAGTTAAACAGCATCCTGGATATAAGTATGTATGAGTGAATTAATTTGGCAGTCATTCTTGATGATTTAGGCTAATTTATTCCATATGCACATGAAATGAAAGACCCTCCTCTTCTTTTGTCAGTTCATAAACAAAAATAAGTTTTATGTTCATAGTCTTATATCTTTCTGAATGTTGGTGATTACTATTATATTAGTCTGGGACTGTTGCATCAAACACGTGCTAATCACCATGGATTTAAATGTTTACCTTAATACAAATGATTAGAAACTACTTCACGACAGATGTGGAGACATTTACATACACACAGCTGTATGAACCAAATCGCTGTGTAAGCTGTTTCCAGATGCCTGACCGCAGCGCGTTAAGGAGAAGAACACTGTGTAACCGTAACTCTGACAGATGTGAGTGCTTCGTTGCATTCAGCCAAATACTACAATGGTTCAGGACGTGGGAGTGAAGCAGGTTTTCACTGCAAGTGTTGCTGTTTGATTTAGGGACTGTGAACAATCTAAACCACTGGGCTCTTGTTGTACCAAACAAACCAGAACGGTTGCTGATCGGGTGCATTTGTTCGTGGTCAATTAACAGCTTAAACCAGATACTCCGAGAATATGGGTCACATCGTGAGACGAAAATAAACGCAAAAAGTTTCCTGGAACATGAACAGACTCGAATTTCCTGCTCACATCAAACTCAACCCAAAACAAATCTATCATGATAGCTGCACTATTTTGATTTGATTCATGATTAGTGGGAGGGACCACCACAATTTCCATTTTCAGCAAAGGAACTATTAAAATCATCACGATGATCCGACTTTTGTGGGGTCTGCGCCAAACGAACATGTTTACTTACATCTGGAAACAAGATTTGTAGGTCGAGACATCCCTGCAGCGCTGAAGTATTTTATTATAATGCTTTCTTGTCACACAGTTGACCTTTATAGAAAAAATGCAGCCGCTGTAGTTTAGATATTGCGACTTCGAAATAGGAAGCACACAGGTTTACTTCAGGCGGACTCGCACCAAACCAATGAGGGCTTATCAGAGTAAAAAATCACATAGGAGAGAAACGCCTGAATGGTCTCTTCCTCAAGGCGTGACTGGAAAGAGAACCAAACTGAGTGAATTAAGATATTGCACTTGGCCATATTGTGATTATGATAATATTTCAATTCACTGTGGAGCCCCTAATAATTATAATCTATAAATCTAACAGTATAATGTTTTACAGTCTGCACCTGTCATTACATTTGCTACATTTGCAGTGTCCTGTTGAAAACACGCCCAAAACAATCTGCTCTTTTGGAAGCATCAAGTCAAAGTTTCAGTACATTTTATGACTTAAATAAATGATATAACAGATGCTTTTAGGTCAAAGTGCTGGTGAAGGTCTTTTTGTTATTTAAACCCTCTCATCCCAGATATTTAACAAGGCCTGAAAATGTTTCCGTGAGCATCATCTTGTACTAATATAGTCCTAGTTCTCGCTATTTCTTTTAAATCACAAAATGGCTTTATGGTTTGTTGGTTTGTCAGCAGGATTACACAAAAACTACTGACCGGATTTCCATGAAACTTGGATGGAGGATGGGTCTCGGTCCAGAATAGACCCCATTAACGTTTGGTGTGGATCCAGATAAAGGGACACACTTTCTTTACCACTGCAATATAGGACTTTTTGTTAATTTTCCGATGAAAAAATAAGGTGTATTAAAGTGGCTCGTGAATCTATGAATGTGTACAAAAGGGGACTGCTAGGCCCTGGCGGAGGTCTGCGCTCTACTGACTCTCATTCTAGTTTTTCATATATTTTTAATATATAATAGATACACACACACACAGCACACTGGCTGTTCAATTTATGAAAAAAACAAACATTTCTTTGAGTCTTTGTCCACTTTTTCTCTGCATTTCTTTGCCTCTTCTTTCTTTCTTCACCGCTGTCCTTTGCTTGACTTGATGCACAGCTTACTGTAATCAGTGCATCATTCAACACAGTCATCCTCGACTGAGCAGTCATTTGTGAGCTGAAGTACGGTGTGTGTTGAGGAGCGGTGTCACTGCTGCCGGTTTATAGCCGCAGGGCTGAAAAGGCTTAGCATGTAAATTTAGATATTCAGGGTTCGGTGGCTACAGCCTCCAGAGCCCCGTTAGTGGGTGAAGCTTGTGTGAAATAGAACTATTTATCCTTTTCAGATGAACCCAGCTCAGGGCTTATATACAGTATTTCACAGTAGCAGGGTTACTGTGCTAATCATTCAAACCCTGGTTAGTGCCAGGCTGGATGTAGAGGCAGGCTTTCCACAACTTATAGCAGGTTAATACAGTAATACTACATGTTTCCTAAATACTAACCTTGACCTACTTACTGTGTTTTTAATCCTAAATGCGAGTCTCGAATCATGTTGGAGTGATGACATAAGGATCACAGAAAACATAGTACACAAATTCATCTTTTCTTTTGAAGGAAATTCTTAAACTTCTTCTTAACACCCGCCGACCGGGTCGGGTTGTACCTGATAGCGTGTAATTGGGATTATGTAATCAGACTGCGAGAAATCAGTGACCTTATAACATTTGTTTATTATGTTTTTAAATGATGGCATATCACATGTTGTCAAATATAAACAGTACACCTGCTGTTTGTGCCAGCACTGTTTTTGTGAGGGTAATTAGATTTGTTTTATATTGTTGTTGTTTTGACTGTTTTAGTGCTTTCATGTTTTCTTAAATTTTGTTTTTCTTAATAAAGGGAGTAATAACCGAGCCTGGGCGTTTTTAATGTCTGAAATACCAACTCGAGCCTGACGCAGTTAAAGCCCTGTTCACATCTGTAAAACAAACCGTTTACTAATGATGCTCATTACAGTGCTACCATGTCTTAATTTTAATGTATTGCTATCCGCCTGTAAAACAATGTAAATTGCCTTCTGTTTGAATCGTACAATATAATTAAACTTGCAAAATGCATTTTTTTCACCGTTTAAAGAGACAAAAAATAAACTTTTTGCGGTTGCCTGAAGTTTTAATTCGAAGTAATCAGTAGTCAGATTAGTTTCCATCTTTTGTTATTCAATGGATTACATTACTAATGACAAAACCTGGCATGTAATCGACTACAATTCAAAAGTAATCTGACCCAACCCTGCCCAGCAACACCTCACAGATCCTTCCTTTTTAAATGAAGCCCTTAGATTTGACCATGAGCTCCGGCCCTAAAGCTGCTGTGAAACTGTAAACGAGTGCTTAAAACTGGGTAAGCACCTCAGATAATCCTCGGCCAAAACATGAGGTCAGCATCTGTCTGTGTTTGTGAGTGAGACAGGGGGAAAGACTGATACCAGGCGGGGACACCCTGACAGGGCTGTCCAGGATAAATCCGAGCAGTACTGCAGTCTTCCCGCTGTGCAATCGCTCAGCTTTAGTTTGAGAGGGAGAAACTCGAACTGCCAGCATCCCTGCCAAACTTGCAGATGAGCGCTCATGACTGAGGATTTGCGCTGGCAGAGATAAGGAGGGGAGCTCACAGAAAACAAACGGGAAAAAAAAAACAGAGGTGAAAGTAAGGGTAGACGCGGAGGGACAGTGGGAGAGGAAACAAAAGAAATGAAGATGGGAAAGAGATTAAAGCCAAAAAAAAAAAAGAGAGTCGAGGTGTGAATGAAAACTATGAAGGGAATTAGGTCTGGTTAAGAGCACAGAAGGATTAGGATGAATAAAACCCTCCAAACACTGGAGAGAACTGAGGAATAAAGACGCAGGCAGAGAGAGACAGGAACAGAAACAGACAGCAGGGAACGCAGAGTGATAAAGTCATAAAGAGCAGCTCTGACAGGCAGCCATGTGAGGATAAAATGAAACACTATCATTTCTGATTTTAGCCCGCGTGTTTGTGTGAGGAAATAATCCATATTGTCCCGTTGTCACTAAAGCTGCACTACACAATTTACAGTTTGATATTACCCCTGTGGCTGTTTGTTTGTTTGTTTGTTTGGCACTAAATGTTACCGCACACTCAACCCGTCCTGAGTGCTTAAACAAATCGTTCCTGCTGTTGCATGAACATAAACTTCATAAACTTCATAAAACATATATTCGGGGGAACAATTTAGATTAGGGTTTCTGCATATTAACTATCATTAGAACAATACTGGGTGTTGATTAGTCATTATAAAACACTTAATGTTTAGAGTTTTCCCCCTTTTCCCTCCCTCTGCTGCTTATTGATAGCAAGTAAGGAGGTTGTACGTGAAGCTATGCTTGACTTTCCATCAGCGTGATAATGAGCAGATAATGACTACTTTTCGTTTAAAAGTGTTTAAATAGTTGTAATCAATACTTTCAACCTCTGAGGCTTTGTTCATATCAAATTGGTTCTACTGTCTCTTTGTTTAGTGCTTTTGCATGATGCAATATGTCATGTGCCAGTGTTTCTATCAGATATGATAACATTGTATACCCCAGATTAAAAGCTGAGATCTAGGAGCACTGACGTTGATTCACAAAAAACAGACAGGGCAAGAAACTTGAGTGGTGAGACGATCAGACAGATTTTAAAACAAACCTGCAGATAAGCCCCACTTAAAGGGAGACGGAAGGTAGAAAACGTGTGTGGTAAACACATAGTTGCCATAGTTGAGTGCACAAACAGCTTTCTCACACAAGGAGGGATTAATGCATTGTGACATTTCTCATTTTCACATTTCCCTGTTTCATATTTGACATAAAAAAAAGAGGTTGTCTTGTTTACGGCCTGTCTGATCTCTCTTTTTGCCCTGTCAGACTTTGTTGTAGTGATGTGTTCCAAGCAATTAACTATTATAACCCTGAGCTATGAAAATAAGACAGAAAAAAAACCCAGAATCATCCTTTAAAATCTGAATACAGACTGTTTTCTGTAAACCTGCTGCATTTTGGCGGGTAACTGTCACTTGTCTATTTCTTCTTACCAGGAATTTGCGCTTCTGTTTCCACTGGGCGCCCTGAGCATTGGTGTGTCGGTGGGCCTCCGTCACCAGGTGGATCACCTCCCACTCATCCCCGGTGGGCTCTGGACGGGTTTGGAGAGTTTTCACCATTTCCTCCTTCTTGCGTCGCTCCCTGTTCTCCTCAATTAGCCGCCGTTTAGCCACCCGCTTCGAGTCGTCCAGCACCACTGGGAGGAGGAGGAGGAGGAAAAAGAGGAATGAAATTACTTTACGTGTTGCCAAAAGTCTGCAACTTTTCTCCAGAGTGATAAAGAAGCGATGAGCGAGACTTAGCGCCACAGCTGCGCCTGAAGGTGAAGTAATGTATGTTCTCTTTGTCTGTGTGTAATAGGTGCAGCACTCACAGTCCATGGCCATGCCCACTGCAATGCACTTCTTGAAGCGGCAGAGCTGACACTGGTTGCGGGTAATCTTGTCGATGATGCAGCAGCCATCGTACTTACAGGAGTAGGCGGGGTGGAGGTTCTTTTGAATGGTCCTACGGAAGAAACCCTGGTGGACACACACAGTCAGGGGAGAGATCAGCGGATGGACGGTTTGTTGACAAAGGAGAGGAATACCTAATAATACATTAAGATCCAAGTACTGGAACTACTGGAACCATGTAGGAAATGAAATTAATTGAAATCCATTAAATAATCCTCAATTGTTTTGCAGCGTGAAGAAATATCTGCAATATTGATTATGATTGATAATAAAATGATTAGCATGATTTTGATGTTGTTAATTGGCGGCCAGTCAGTCATTCGTCAAATACATCAATGCCCACGAAGATAAATCGCAACCTCTCCGGTGGTGCGTCAGATATCACATGTCACTGACGAACAAACAGGAACAGAAGGAAGAGAAGCAGGAAGACAAATGATACGAGGCTGAGAGCTGACGTGTCAGACTGACAGGTGTAAGACAAACATGTCAATACATCATTTTACTGTGGCTCTTTCATGTGTTTGTGCAGATATAAGTGAGTGTTTCAGAGAGTGTGTGTGTGTCTCAGATATGTAGCAGCGTGTGTGTAGAAGCAGGTGACCTCAGAAGCCTCATTTCAGGTTTTCTGACAGATTTTATGTGGGTTATAAATCTGGTGTGTCTTCTGAAACTCTTCGGTTGTGGTGTGTGTGTGTGTGTGTGTGTGTGTACCTTGCAGCCCTCGCAGGTAATGCAGCGGTAGTGGTAGCCTGTGGCCTTGTCACCACACACCACACATGGCTCATCCTTTTCGAGGTAGCTGGGTATGTACCCTGAGAGAAAGAAGCAAAGACGAAAGTTAGACAGAACAATTTGTTTGTTCGGGTTGTTTTTCCCCCAACACACACACACACACACACACACACATACACACACACACACACACACACACACACACACACACACACACACACACACACACACACACACTATTTTCTACTCATCACCACAGCAGCAGGCTCGGAGACTGAAACCATTTCTGCTGAGTCACCCAAACCGGGGAAACCCGTAACTGCAGCCATCCACTTTCCCTTTCCTGGAAAACACCGCAAGCTAGAACCTTTTCATTTTCAAGTGTCTGCTACAATTCATAACATGCCATATATGATTATTCTGGAGTATATATGAGTTCTTATATTTCTCTTTTTCAAGAGTGACTGAATCATCTGTGTCACAAGTGTTTGAAAACCAAATTTGACCGATTATTGCAAAAAATGTGTGTGTATATATGAGTGAGCAAAACAAGGTCAACCACAAGAGAAAACAGTTATTATATGTACACAGGAACAATTTCCAGAGCAGCTGACTTAAACTCCTCCATAGCAACCAGCTCTGACTGTTGCAGGACTCTCTGCAGATTATTCTAGGAGGAAGGTGCAGCATCTTTGAAAGCTTTTTTTACTTTTATTTTACAGATTTCCTGTCTGACTCTGGGGAATAATGCCTGTAGAATAATGTAAGAACGCAGGCGATATTGATTTTGGTTTCTACACATACACAGATGAGAAGGAAGCAGCCTAAGGAAGGATTTATATATTAAAGCCAAACAATGGGAAAGCAGGAGAGTAAGAGCATATATAGTGAGCTGGAAAGCAGCACCACATTTGGAGCAGCGGTGTTCCTGTCTTGCCTGAACATTGACATTAACATTAAACAGTTGGCTCACAGTCCTCCACAGCTAGCCTAGCAACAATACAGCAACATCTGGCCTGCAGGGCAACAAAATCAATAGTTTCTATAATGGGATAAAGAGATCCAGGAGAAGAGCGCAGGTGCACGAGGGCACACTCAGAGTACGGATACCCAAAAAAAATATAGAAAATGATGTCCGGGTTTAGGTCGGGTTAGGTCATGTTGATTGACATGGTGCTTTCAAGTTCTTTTAGTAAAAATATAGTGTAAAAATAACGAAATATAGTGTAAAATAAGTGATAATAAGTTATGTTAGGGCTATACTATATGTCCTGTTGAGTGCTGGGGTTTGTTGTTTACGTGACACACTTTGAACGCAACACAGAGGCTATTTGTTGCTAAGTGCATAACAATAGATATCAAATATATGTAAATCTTTTACATTTTATATCTATGTATATAAAACAATGCCTCATCTACACTGCACACGTCTGTTATCACGTCAGGTTTGAGCCTGTCGAGTTCAGGTTGGGCTTTGTTACTCTGACTCTCTGTGGCCTCGGCTGCACTCCGTGACACACTATTCCTCTAATCGCCAGTCGGTGGCGGTAATGCGCCAAGAAATGCAGCAAACGCGCCAGCAAAGAAGCAGTGAAGAAGAAGACTGTAAACATGCCTAATTTAAAGTGTTCGAAAAATCGGGTTTGGCAGTGTTTTATGAGGAGGAAAATCCATTCAACGTATTTGTAAAGCCTTCAAGGATACAGACAATTTGTTTTTGCTGAGAAACACTTTATGTTAAGAGGACTTTTTTGGTTTCTTTTTTGGTTTACAAGAAAAGTCCACAGGGCACCTTTAAAAGTCGGTAGCTACCACTGCTACTGCTTCTCTCCCTTTACTGTCCCTTTATTAAGTAGAATATAAGATCCAAATGTCCACTCTGACAGAGGGAGTCTGTCTAATTACTCTCTAATTGATTGTCAACTCTTTTAATAGACCAACTAACACTTGTCAGTAGTAAGTGTTCGATGTTTCCTGGCCATAACATAAGCTACGTAAACATTTACTCATTCCCTGCAGTCACATATGCAAACATGACTCAAATCATTGAGGTCACAACGTTACAGATTGGTTTCTTTAATGTTATTACAATATAATCCTGCTAAAAGAGAACTTGTTGCACAAACAGTATACGGCGCATAGGTTATATAAACGTCCTCAAGCTAAATTTACAATATGTGGACTGCTCTCTCTCTGTACTCTGCGTCCTCTCTCTGCAGCCTTTCCTCTGCTTTAAACTAGGGAATAGGACACTTTGTTCTTTTTCCATACGGCCTGCAACACCAGTCAGAGCGAGGGAGGGAGCACAGAGACACAGGAAATAGCAGATTTCCAGCCATTGCGTATGATATATAGCTCCCAAACTGGGAGGGGGAGGAGATGGTACACTGCAAGTCGCAAATAAACACACACACACACACACACACACACACACACACACACACACACAAAGAGCCACTGGTAGATCTTTGCACTCTGTACATACAGTACAGTACATGTCTATGACGCTCACATGACACATACACTTGTATGTGTGTGTGTGTGTGTATGTGTGTGTGTATACCAAGGCGTGGTGAGAGCTGTGACTGGCAGTGTCAGTTGGGCTCTGCCTTTTGGCTTTGTTGCAGATTTTAGTGGAAGGGGAGGGCAAGAAGAGGATGGTGGGAAAGAGAGGGAAAAGACGAGGAGCAGGAGAGACGAGAGCGGGGGGGGGGGGGGGGCACATGTGACATTTTGGCCAAATTGATTTTTTATAAACCGCTGAAGAGCTCGAGCATTTTCTGTTGATAAGAAAAATCCATTCAGTGTCAAAATATGAATTTAGACCGTGGAGGAAAAAAGCAAAGCACTCAAGTGAAAACAGTGAAGGAAGCGCACAAGTGCATTTGCAAATTTACAAGTAGAGAAAAAAGAACGAAAGTCAATCCTTCAGAGAGGGAAAATGAAAAACACTGAGGCCAAAGACAATAAGAAAATAATACAAACTAAATGAGGGAGGAGGAGGGAGGAGAAGAGGTGTGAAAGGGGGGAGTAGGAGGAAGAGGAGAAACAGGACGAAGGGAAGATAACGAGGACATCAGACAACGATCATATAGGAAAAATGTCAGCTCCGGTGCGCTGGCAGGGCTAGCAGCAGCAGCGGCAGCCGGATCCCAGAGCCAGCCTGCTGTGGCTGTGTTTGGAAGCCAAGCCCAAAATCAATACTGCTGCAGCTCTCTGGCTCCGGCTGCACGCCCCTCCCACAACGGGCCCTGCAATACGTCCACCAACACAACCCAGGAAAGGAAAGGGAAGGAGATTTTTCTAGTGTGGCTGACTCAAGATAAATATTTTGTCTTCGCAAGTTTCCCAAGACAACATCTGCCATTTGGGTTTCTATGAAAGCGTGCGGATCGAGTTGGTACAGTATGAATCAGGTCCCTGAAGGAGTCTCAGGATTGTTTCTCAGAGGTCCTGACATGACAACAGCACAGTGAGGTGACATTTGAGACTGTAAACAATGAGGATATCAGGAGACGAGAAACTGAAACTACAGCTGTTATGCTAAACCTATTGTTCCCGCTACTGCAGTGAAAATACAGCAGGGCTGCAACTTATGGTTGTTTTCTATTTTCAATTGATCTATAGTTTTTCCAATAAATCAACTTACTGATCTGTTCTGCTTTCAAACTGCTCATTTTGTCTGAACAAAAGACCTAAAGTGATACACCTTAAGTGCAAATCCTTATACAATATAAAGTAGAAAATACCAATTTTTGTCCTGCTTAACAAAGTTAACAAATTAATAAGTAAAAAAATAACTGATTAATTGATTGTTTTGACAGGTTGTCACCGCACAAATGTGTTTAAGCTAACGTGTTATCAATCAGTAAGCAATCTGTTGTCTAATTAATTAACTGGATTCATCTAAAGTCATTTTTCTGGCCACCAGACAAATGTAAATCCAATATTCACTTTTTTTTCATCTCTGTCTGTCGTCTTCACTCACTCCTCAAAGAAAGTACCTAGCTCTTGAGCTGCTAAATGCTTAATTTTGTTAATATGCTGCTTAATCTGTCCATCTGCCGTCTGGTGCTGTGAATTTATGAGAGCTTTTTGCAGAAAAAACAGCTACCTGCTACCTGGAAACAAGGTTGGTGAGTGCTGTAAGCGTACCTGTAATCTCTGCTTATCGTCACAGGTGCCGCCAAAGAGAAAAAAAAAAAGAGATGTTTTAGTTTACTTTAAGAACATTTATTCCAATGTATGCCTTTAACAATGGCTCCACATCTGGCAGTGAGTGTTCCTCAGACCTTGTCGAAAACACTGACCAATATCATTTTTTATGTTGGTACTGTCCTGAAGGCCCACTGAAGTGTCCAAAGTCTGTTTGAGGGCCCACTCTCCCACAGGACAACACTGACATCATTACAGTGCATGTAATTTGATCTAAGCCAACCATGCCCCTCAGACAGACACACTGTCATACTTTCCCGGCTCAAATGGACCATGGCGGCTAGAATATGGTACAAGATTCCAGCAGTGATGCAGAGCGGCAGGCAAAAAGCCTGCTGGGAGGGAAAAACGTGACGAGTACTGGCCTGGAAGATATATTTTATAAATGCCAAATCAGCCATCCTGCACAATCAGATTTTTATGTTGGTGTGCCTCCCACCCAATCTCATTCAATATCTCCCTCTCCCCTTCTTCACTCGCTCCTTTGAGCTCGGGGGATTTGGAGCTGTCACTCAGACAACGTTCTACGTCCGACAAGAAAGGCAGACGGAGCAGAAGGCTTTCGTTTATTGATGACAGTTGCCAAGATGTTTTATTTTTTTCTCTTTGGAGGTGACAAATCGAAAGCGTAATGTGCACAAGGCAGCGATGAATAATGTACCCTGAGCTTCTGTGCAGTCACTCAGCTGCCTGCATTCACTGTGGTGAGACTGACAGCAACCGTTTTCCTTTTCTAAGAAGAATTCAAATATGTGTCAAACATAGCTGAAACCAAATGCTGGAGAAGTGATTTTCAGACTGACTGCTTTTATTCTCTGAAGGAGAGGTGTGTTTCTGAAGAGACTTAAAAATTCAGGTTTGTTTCCAAGCTGCCACTTCAGATCTGCTTTAGAGAGTCTATCTCCACCAAAAACACCCCGCATCAGGTACTCACCAGTCATGCTCTTCACCGAACATTGGCTGTTCTTCCTCTTCCTTTTCGGGCCATTGAGCCACCTGAGAGAGAAACGAGAGGGACAAAGAGAGGAGGGAGAAAAACAAAGAGAAATAAGTAACGGTGCATTTTCTGTATCAGGATATATTACAATCCAAACTGGATTGGACGGATCACATCTGGAATTGTTCTGGGCTTGCAATGTGATCACATCTCAGCCAGGTGTGAAAGCAGTCTGCACAGTCTGTCCACATGTGAAAAGGAGGAAAAATTGCTCAACAAGTTAAAAGGTCATCTAATTCCACCTCCTCCTGCTATCTCAGACTGCCCAGGAAAAGGGCTACGGACGAATGCTTCCTCTGGAAAGAACAAAAAAATACAGAGACGCCCAGGCAGCCAGTCCATGAAGGCAACACTGAAATGGCTTAATTCTGCATTCTGGCTAATGGCCAGCAGGGGACGACTCCACTGGTTGCAAAAAGATGTCTGACTTGTGTGTAAGCTTATGAAGAAAATGACCCTACTACCTAGTTAAATCGATTTATTTGTCTGTTTAAAGTGAGTTTATTATTAATATTTCCAACTTTTTTTGTGCTGTAGTCTGCACAGGTTGTTTTATTTTGAGAACTGACCGGATGCCGTTCCGCTGTCTGACTTCCTGTCTTGCTCGATCTGTTGCAATCCACTTCAAAGACTGACAGCGTATTCTCCGCGGAGCAGAAACACAATCATTGGCTCCAGCAGCCATGTTGCGGCTGCAGTGCGATGCAGACATGCCCAGTGAAATCTGCCAGTTCGAGTAAAAAAGACGATAAGGCAAGGTATGTTTTAGGGCGTGATTGAGAGAAGTAACTACCACGACAATTGACACTAAGGATAGAGTTGAGCATTTGCTTATCCTCCCCAGCTTCACCCCGTTGTCCAAATATGCCACTTCTGGCTTTAAAAAAAAACAAGATAGTGATGGTCGTAATGTCAAACTCGACGTTTCAGAACAAACCGATGGTTAACGTCATGGTTGGCACACTTGGCAACCATTTTCCAGATATCGTATCCAATAAAAAACAAATGTTTATACCAGGTATAAATGGTGTCTGATGGAGTTAGAACATGCAACAATAAACCAAATATTGAGGAGAACATAGAAAGTGTCTGTACAGTTCAGACAGTGTCATAAATAAGCCCATGAAAAAAGAAATGTCCAGACTTCCAGAAACTTTTCTGTATTTGTCTCTTCCCTCCATCATCCTGGATCCCTGTACCAGCTAACAATCTGCTACTCTAATTAGGTTAAAGAACAACAGGAGCATGACTTACTGCCAGTTTAATTTCTAACAGAGAACTTATTTAGCTCTTTAGACCAACAAGTAAACGCTTTATCACAAGCCCTGTGTCAAAGCAGAAGGGAGAATTTGTGGCAACAAATGGTTCACTTGACAGAATAAGCGCCGTTCTCAAGGGTTCTCCCAAACTGAATCCAAACAGTCGGAAAACAATTTTGTGGGGAATACAATTAATCCCCCCAAAACAACTCCAATTATTATAGTACACATGGGAAAGGCACACAATAAGAGACCAAACACAAAGCCCGCATCAGTAATATGCATCACGCAGAGCATCATGCATGCTCGAGGAGCAGAAACACACCTGCACCCTCACTGACACATGTGAAAGGCATGTAAAGCACAGATGGGAACTGGCTGCTCTGAGGGGAATTATGAAAGCGCAGAGATGGAGGATGGAGAGAGAGTTAAGTAGAGGGGGAGAAAACATTTCTGAAGGGAGAGTACGGGAGAGAGTGCTTCTTGTCAGCGTTGGATGTGTTTAGCATTCCCAGGAGTCGAGCTCTCTGCTCTCAGACTCTCCCGATGGCCTCCAGCTCTCCTCCCACACCAGGCTCCTTTAATACGAGCTCCAGGACAGGGAGCTGGACTCCATTAGCACCGCAAATAAAACAAGGTCCGGCTCTGTTAGGATGCACCACGCAGGCCTAAAGGTTACATTTGCACTGCGATGGAGTTGTATTACAGCATGTTTGTTATTATGTGGAGGAATGAAGCCTGGTGTTACACCCTCTGTCTCATTAATGTTTTATTTCGCAGACTTCTTCTCTGTCTGGATCTAAAGTCTATGGATAGACGGTTATTAGTGATTTTAGGCTAAAGCGCTGACCCAACTGCAGAATTTATAACAATGCCAGAAGGTAAAGACTATATTTTTTGAGGATTAGATAAAGGTTTGAATGCATGACTGTATACTTTTGATATACTTTGTATACTTTCACAAGCAACTGATGCATAAAAATGTTCATTTGCATTAAAGATGCTAAATAAATACAAACACAAGACATTTAAATGTACTATGAAGAACTTTTAACTGCTTGTAAAACAGTCTCTATATGACCTACATTAGCATCAATGAGAGGACCATCGGGCTATTTCCATAAAGTTATTCTCAACAGATGCATTACCTCATCGCTATGCATCCTGCAAACAGCTAAATAAAAATATGCTGCCGCTTTCTTTCACTTGCTTCAAAACAAATGCACGTGCCAGCTAGATGGTTTGACTGGAGGTGGAGGTGCTCACACCGCTTTTGTCCACAGGAGCCGCCAGAATCAACAAATAAACCAAACACGAGATATATAAACTCAAATAAAATATGTGTAAAATCTCCTTCCAGAGAGAGAAATCGCCCCTGAAATTCTCGACATCAGGTGCTCGGTCGTTTGTCTGCCGTCACGCCACTCCTCGTCATTTTGTTCAGTCGTGTGTGCGGCTGAAGATCAATTCATCCATCGCAACTCCAGAAAACAACATTTGAAACAACGTTGTTGTCTGAGCTGCTTCATTTCTGCTGTACCTGCATGCTGGAATAAACTCACTCTATATATCTTTTGCTACTTGAGAATATGTAGTATGAAACTGGGATGCATGTTTTTCCTACGCTTTTTAAATATTTCTTTAAATCCTGAAGTAAACAGTATGTACTTGGCGGGGTCCACATGACCTCACTCAGTTTTGTGATGAGGCGTTCTTTACCTCCACTCTGTTTATCATTTCCATATGTCAGGGAAACCTCTCTGTTATTCTGTTATTCGCCTGCATGCACAGACATGATCTAAGGAGATTTTTATGCCAAGCGGCTCTTCTGTTCCCTCACTATTTGATCAAAAGCTTTCACAGACAACATTTTCTCACCGCTCTTATAATCAAGCACGTTTTATATTTCACACCAGTCAGCAAATCATGTTTTTGCCCCTCAGACACATCATATAGGAGGAGCTCAGGAGTTGCTGTAATTGAGCTTAAATGCCAACTCGATCTGCCTTTCACATTTTTACCTTGACTTCAATTATAGCATTGGCTTGTTTTCACTGATGGTTCCCTTTGCCCTTTTCAGAACATATCAGATGGCTTAACAGGGCATTAAATAATCTCCTAAATAGCCTACCGGGTGCATGTAGCATCTTATTAGAAATGCTCTTTTCATGCTGTGATGTTGAAGGAGAACGGAGGATATCTGACAAGACAACTGTTGAGGATGCTCACCTGTGAAGACACTGTACATAAAACAACAGCAAAGGTTGCACGGTTAGTTTGTGTGGAACGCTGGATCACGATCTTGTGGTCTTGCGAATCCATCGAGCCAGGCTTCAAGCTCTCTGGGCTCGTCGCCGAACACAGCGGTTGAACCAGTCTGTGACCTTTGAGGAACTACTGGCAGCTGCAGGTGTGGTTTGGATGTGACGACCAGCAGGAGAAGCAACTGTATGTTTGAAAACAACAATGGCGGCTCCTGAAGACGTTAGCTCAGCTGTTATATCATCGGTTATATCAGAACTGGAGAGTTTAGTTCATTGAAAGAGCAGAAAAGAAAAACACTGAAGGCTTTTTTTCTTTTTTAGATGGAAAAGATGCTTTAGTTCTTCACTCGATATGTATCATATAATCCCTGGCGTGACAGACTTCAAATGCTTTGTCTCCTCTCTCATAACGTCTCTGGTGGTGCTCTCCTACTGTTGAGCTGGTTGAGGTTAGTCCGTGATAGATGGAAACGGACAGATGGTTCGTTCAATCACCAGCCAAGTATTTTTTTGAAAGTGCACAGCTTTTAAAGGACGACTTCGCGCGTGGTTCTGCATAACAAAACATCTGCTGCGTCAGGTTAGTTGCATGTTGAACTTTCTGAACATTTCTTTTGGGCAAAAGTTACGTAGGTAGGCTGAGAAAAACCAATTAACGCTGCAGTGGGAAGACGAGGTTGACTTTTTCACTGCCACTCGAATGTAAACATCCACATCACTCCATACAGCCGCTGAGGGCGACAGCCATCAAACTGTCAGCTATGTGACAGTTCACTCCTCCCAAGTGGCGGCAGGTTGTTTGGAGATGGAAATATAGGCGAACTGGATAAAAACAGATTTATTCAGGTCTCTGTCAATCAAATGACAACTACGCCTTCTCTGCATCTCGCATCCTGACAACTGGTCCCCTCATAACCTAAGACACCACAGCCTGCCACATGTTAAGCTTTATTTTCCCACAGCTGAGCTGCACAGCTTTCTGTTTTCAACCACACATCTGATATAAAACAACAACCAGAGAATTGGCACAGCGATAATAACGGAGTGACACTATAAATGATGGCTCCCTGAATAAGCTCCAGCTCTAACCCTCTATTACAGTCCAATCAATCCAAAAATAGCATTATTGAAATTATCAGCAGCCTCACAGCTAAAAAAACCAAAAGAGCTTAGCACTCTTGGCAGAGCTTCAGAAGTGATTTTCACTGCTCTAAGAGCTCTCAGTGGAAAGGGTGAGAGAGAAACGGTGTTAAGTGGCCATAAGAAGCAAAAGGACAACAAAACAAAAACATAGGCACAGAAAGAAGAACAAACACAGTTCAGTGTGAAAGTTCCCACATCTGCTCAGATGTACTGCAGGAGACAGCACCTCAAACAACTTAACTTCTTGTCTAACATCATCGCTCCAAGGTAACAACTCTAAACGAAGATGATAACAAACAAACTAAAGGGAAATTTCATTTGCAAAGAAGCAGGCAGCCTGGCCGGACTTCAACATATGTCACACAGCCGTGGTTGCAAACAGTGAGTGTGGAAGTAAGTGTGTCGGTTAGTGAATAAAAACAACAAACATGATTGAATATTTTTTGATGGAATGCAAGTTTTTACAGGTCGAGGCATGACGACAGGCATACCACGGAGCGCTTTTTCAATTTCCAACTGTGAAAAACTCCAACGGGATTGCAACACAGCTCTAAATATGCAAAGTCCCTCACACTGTGCCTCTCAGCAACCTGAGCCAACCCCGCAGAAAACGTGCACACTGTACTTTCCTTGCAGCACACACACTCACACTCACAAACACACTCAAGCACAAGAGAGTGTAAAACTTTTAGTTGACGTGCGAGAGCAACAGTTTGATTTCTACGGCCTCGATGGCCGCTTGTACAGCATGTACACATTGTTGCACAATAAATGCACAGTCCCAAAACAAATAGAGAACAGAAGACTCGACGACACGAGCCAAAAGAGATGACATGATAAAGACTTACAGTGCTGACCTGATGACGCAGTGGGACTGTAAAATATGCATGGCCGAGGAGCACTTCGAGTTCAAGTTGCAGATGTACCTGACTTTTCGCTACACAGCTCTCACGCATGGACTCCGTCTATCTGTGTTTCTCACTCTCTTAAACCCTGATGTCTCTACCAGTTGTGCTATCTTTAGCCTGCTGACCCACTCAAATGCATGCTGCCTCTCCCTCCCTCCCACTTCTGCAATCTGTGGGACTTTTCTTGCTCTGCTGGCACTGTAGTACCACCCAGTCGCCCCTGATTGGAAGACAGCCAGTGTCTCCACCTGTGACTTTTGACAGCAACTGTAGGGGTGTGTTGAACAGGTAATTACCGAGGCTGTCAGGTAGCTGAGTGCTCTATTTTAAGAACAGCGTAGGTTTTCACGACAGCTGCAGCACGCATGATTGCAAAACAAAGCAGAACTGTGTGTTCTTAGAGATAATTACCCTGAGTTCGATGCACTTAAAGGATTACGTTGGCGTTAGTCTATATGTTTCAACATGATTATTCTTTATCAAGCACGATGATTCGAAACAAGTCAGACAAGACACAACACAGGAGGCAGGTCGGCATGAAGGGGCAAAACATACATTGAATACAGGCAAACAGCAAAAATGGCTCGGATTGACTATGAACTGAAAGTTACACGAACACAAACAGTAGTTTTTAAACCTATTCATGTTAAATATCAAAAATATCGATACAAAGTTACACGGAGATTCAGCACTACACCGCTGTAGTGCTTTTGAAGATCAGTATCGATATGTTTCTAGGTATTGTATCAGGGCAGTGTTGTAGAAATCCAGGTTGGTGTGCAACAGTAGAGGAGCAAAGTGTTGAATGAAAATGATATATATTTTAAGAAAGAAAGAAAGAAAGAAAGAAAGAAAGAAAAAAGAAAGAAGAGGACAGGAGAGAGGAAAATAAAAATAAAAACACAACAAATAAATTGAATTTAAAGGTCCAGTTTGTAAGAAAGTTGATTTTGAGTCTCATTCCCAACATCCCAAAGCATCAGTATTTGATGAGTTGGGAATTCTTACAATCGGACCTTTAATTCAACTACTGTAGAAAAAAAAAAAAGGTACACGGAGGTGAGTTGTCCTGGGAGAGTTGGCCGGTGATGTCCCGGGTCAGAGGTAAGAACAGCTGCAACCATCAGTCAATTAATCCCCATTTACTCAAACTTTTTACGCCGTGTATCACCTCACAAAAATATTAGGCTCACCTTGTTCCCATCTGGAGCTACGTTTTGAGTCTTTTTGAAACTTTAACTTCACGATAATATACTACATTTTCCAGTTTTAGTACTTTAATTTAAAATTCTTCAGTATTTTGCTATCATTACATACTATCAAATTAACTTATTTTCATTTCATTTCATTGGATTTCTCTTTACTGTACCACTCGAGGGAGCTGGGGTACCACCACATTACCACCACGATCAATCAGTCATTTTTTTCAAACAAAAATGTCAAACATTTGATGGTTTTGGCTTCTTCTGTGAGGCTTTGCTTCTTTTCTTTGTCGTTTATAATAGTAAGGGAAGAGACTTTTGGTTTTGGACTGTTGGTTGGACAAAAGAAGCGATCTGAAGACGTTACTTTGAGTGAGAAAAAAAATGCTTATTGTTAATTGTCCGAATCAACCCTTTGCATCGATAATGGAGGGCTAAGAAGCACCTGCTTTGAAGCTCGTGCTCCTTGAACAGCCAGAACAATCCAAAGACACTCAGAATAGTCCAGAGATTTATATCCATAACAGCATCTGAATGAGGCCCCCTGTCCAATGTTTAATGGGCCACAGTGGGCTATTGTTCAGCGTGCATGCTACAGTCCTATAGCTGAGACTGTCTCGTCCTATACATCCAGCTAATGGACACTTTGTTCCCTCATGTGTCCCGCCACTGTCTAAATTACAGGCTGTGCTGGAGGGGGATATATAGCATGCCACTGAGTGAAAGCAAGACAACTCCCTCTGTCCAAATACACAAGTGTACAGCAAACCACACATAACCAATAATAAACATGGAGCTAAATCCTCACATACATATAGCTCGGTACACGCTGTACTACAGAACTTAAATAAGGACTTTGCAGACTAAATTAGTGCAGTAAGCCTGTGATTAGCTGCTTTTATTTCACAACTCGTATGAGAATTTAATGTGTTTTGAGTCTGTAAATTATAATCTATACTTTCCTAAACTATTTCCACCGTTGAGGACTACGATTTTTAACATAAAGACTGATATACTAACTATAACTATCACGTGTGCACACATGACAACACTTCACGAGTCTCACACAACATCACTCTGGTCTTGTGTGACACCGAACACACACATTATCTTATTGACTTATTGATTTCTTTTCTTTTCTCTTGTCTTTTTTTTTTTTGCATATGTTTACTTTAACTATGTGAAACTTGGATTACGTAATTAGTAACTGTATCAGAATACATTTTTAAAGTAACCCTCCCAACCCTGGTCATTAAGTCAAGTCACTCCCCCCCAAGATGCTGCTACTCTTAACTGCAATATCCGCTCTTTATGAAGAGAAAATACTTATCCGACATACTAAAATATCCGGCTTCCATTACATATGTTTGTCACAAGTGTTTGATAATCACATTTGAGGGATCACACTCAAAAAAATGTGTGTTTATGCATATTTTCCATATATAAAGAACATCGAGTTCTTTTGCTCTCTGATATCTGCATCAGCATCGGCCCCAAAAATCCAATAATCCAGTCTGTGTTGGGCTCTAAATTATGCATCACTGTGGACCATTATCATTATCATATCAGTGTACAGAAAATTATAAAAAGCTAAAGCAGATGAACCCAAATGAAACTTATTTAAGAAGTGCACTTGGGACCGACTACAACTGTTAGATCTGGGAGAAGTCAGTTATTTTTGCTGCTCTCTACATTGATTTTACATTCATATGGCCCCTTGACCGAAGCACTGGTCCCCGGGTGCTGTACGCCGGCCGCCCACTGCTCCCTCAGGAGGGGTTAAATGCAGATTACCAGTGTCAACATGTTGTACATTGTATGATATGTGATATAAATAAAGATTCTTCTTCTTCTTCTCTTCCTCTTAGGTGCTGTGCCTGAGCCTTATTGTCGTCAGGAGACCTGGTATTCACCTGAAATAGCTAAAACGTGTCACCTAAAATTGACACAAATGCACTTGGCACTTTTTCAAAGGGCAGAAATCAGCTTTTCTTTCCTTCTTTGCCTTGAAAACTAACAGTTTCCAGTAAATGTTGCCACTGCTGTTGCGATTGCTGCAGGACAACAATGAAACTGACAGCTGTTTCGATCAATTACTCCGATTAGCCGAGGTGCACGCTGACTGACACACACACATACACAAACTCCTGTCAGTACGAGGCTGCTTCCCTCTCACATTACTGGAAAGTTGAATTTTTGGGTTTAACACTTTACATCACCATGGTGACGAAGGTCGCAGTGATCTGAGGGCAGGTTGGGCTGAGGTTAAGATCCCAAAATGTGTAAGAGTCATCTCCAAAAACACAAGTCACATATCTCACATGACACACAGTCTTACTCCCCACAGACGCAGCAATGATCAGCTTTCAGTCAACAAGACTAGTCTATTAATAACAAAGGTATTTGATCAGGTTATTGGGTTCAGCAGGTTTATGTATACATTGAACACATACTATGAAGACGCACCCATAAACTGCTGGAGCAACTGTCAACTCAACAAAACGCCTTCATCACCTGTCAGAAATAACCGGTTATGTACTCCCTCTCTATTCAACCTGTTGGCATTCAGTGAATTTCAAAGCCCGACTTAGTATAATTCAATTCCCACGCGGACAAAGAAGCAGTGATGTAACAAGTCACAAAATCCATAGCAACAGAGCAATTAACAATGCCTTCAACAGGGGCATGGCAGGACATCCTGTCATCATGTATGTAAGGGAAGGAAAGGCTTGTTTACTACAGGCGTACTGCGCTGTAGCATGGCGGGCGGGGGGGGGGGATCTGATCAGCACGGACACTTGAGCTGTGGTGGATGTTAAAGTCAGTGGGGAGCAAAACAGGGAGGCTTGATGTTTATGTCACAGGAGGTGAAGAAAACAAAGTGATAACACATTTGTAACACATGGTTTGGAAAAAGGATCGTATTTTCTCCCAAGTGTGTCAAGATGCAAATATTTTATACTGTTTCGGAAAATAATAAGTGGATTGGAAGAGAAATATAACAAAGCCTGATCATCATTTATTTCTCATGATGACAGTTTATCTCTGATGAAGGGAAACACATGTTCGAGAGAGATTCTGCCTGTGACTGCAGGAGGTGCAGCTGTAATTAATTTCTCAGATTGCCTGTAAAATTAGACAGATTAGTGTGATTGTTATAATTCAGGTTTGTTTTGGTTATAGTCACGTTTTAATTTGTGTTTATAGATATTTTATTCATTCTGCTTATTGTTTTGCTGCTGCATTTGTTTAGTTTATTCTCTTATTTCAATTATTTTTTAATTTCTCTACTATTATTTTTGGTTGCATGTATATTCTTGCGATGCTTCTCTGACACATTAACCCTGATGGAGGTCACCTGGGTGGATTGGAGGGCTAATATCGGTGTCATAATAACATATTTCTTCAAGTTTGTGTACTTTTATTATGGGAAATCTATAAATAAACTTGTAAAACATACAGATTTTACACAATTATACACTTCTGTTCATATTGATTACTTCTTTTTGCAGCATAAATTAATGTAATTAGATGTGACTGTAAAAGTAATTAGGAAAGCAATAAAACATATAAGAAGTAATTCAGTTGCTTCGATGCTCTTGTTCTTCGCCTTGCTGATATTTTCCTTAAGAGTGGAACGTGCCCACCATCAGAGGTGGGAACTAACAAAGTACAAATACTTAGTTACTGTACTTCAGTACATTTCAGGTATCTGTACTTGAGTATTTATTTTTCAGAAAACTTTTTACTTTTCCTCCCCACATGTTAACACAAATATCTGAACTTTCTCCTCCTCACATTTTCGAAACATGCTTATTACTTTAGTTTTACTGCATTTGAAGGGAATTTGATTATTTTTATTTTGCATCATTGCACGCTGCCTCCCGACTTTACAAGACTGATTTCAACCTGTCACTGCACATCGCGCACGGCAGACGCAGCGAGACGAAACAACATAAAATATGTAAGAAGACATAAACAGACAGAGAGGGAGACTGGGATGGGGGGAAAGGCGTGTTAGTGTCTCGTATCTGCAGAGACCCTGCAGCCCTCTGCCTGGATTTTCTTATTTTCTCACTTTGTTGCTGCTAGAGACGCTTTACCAACCCAAAATGTGGCTATTTGACGTCCTGGGGATGAGACTCACCAATCAACTATCTCTGTCGTGCGTTTAGGAACAGCTGGGACAAATCCTACTGATTCTACCTTTTACTTTAATATAACCTTACCTTTAACTTTGAATTATATTAATGTGACGTGAGCTTCAGTTAGCTTTGCCACAGAAAGGGCCGGTAGAAAAGTCCTTCAGAGGGAAACTTTTTACTTTTCTACTTTGAGCAAATTTCACAGCCTGTACTCTATTACTTTTACTTGATTACAGAAGTAAAATCAGTACTTCTACTTTTACCAGAGTCTTTTTGTACACAAGTATCTGTACATGGTTCCAGCTTCTTAAATGTGAGGATTTGCTGCTATGATAATAATAGTATATAGTATATAATACATGAAGAGTCTCAGTCTAAAAGATTAATATGTTAATCATTAAAAATAAATTGTTAGACTAATCAAAAATGAAAATAATGATTAGTCGCAGCCTGAGATTGATCTTCCTCTCTCTGGATGCACAGACAGGTTTGTATGTGATACAGATACTACAAGGAGTTACCATCAGACGTCTCCTGCTATTCACAGCTGAGCGAAGCAGCTCATACCTGTGGTGAACATGCAATCCGACTGAGCAGCGACACCCAGCCTAACAGGTTAGAAGAACAACGCGGGACGCAAACCAGCAGTAATGACACGTACGAGTAATTAAATCACTTATTGTCTCTGAGTTTATCTTGACAGCACCGAATGCACCGCCGCCCTGAGATGTAGCCCAGCACTGTGATCTTCTCTGCTCTCATGTTGACTGGAGGCTCTCAGATCAGTGGATGAAAACAGGCCTCTTGAAGCGCATCAACAACAAAGATTCCTGGATGCAGCGAACCACGCGCCAGCCTTCGTCGCTGTTAATGCAACGCGGTGCAAGCAGCCTTGCATCAGCTGCGGTGATATGTTAGTGCGAGTGACGCAAGCCGCGACTACACATCTACGTTTGAACTAAATCCGGCGTGACAAAGCGCACAACAATTTATGCATTTTAATGAGGCAAATATGTGAAAGCAAACTCGTGAGGAACGCCATCAGTTTTTATGGTTTGAGCAGCACAGAAACCTCAAAAAAGTGGGTCAAACTAAACAAAATTTTGATGAGAGAATCTTTCATATTTATGTTAAAAAATGAGCCGAAAATGTCTTGACCAACATATCAAACATTCTTCAATCCGTAGGTACAGGTGTTCCTTTCTCCGTCTGCACATTGGTAACCATAGCACCGCTTCAAAGAGGCCGAGCAGGCTCAGAACAACAGGCTGTCAACATGTAGAGGGGAGGGGCTGTCAGAGATTTAATAAAATCCACTGTCATCCAGAACACATCACTGATATTGATGCTTCAGTCTGAAGCCCCGAGCGCTTCATTCCTTGTGTTTTAAATTAATCTTTGAGGTGCAAAGTGCTGCAGCCAGCGCTCTGTACAGGTGTTCAAACACAAGCAGAGATATATAGAATACTCACACCCCGACATGTCAAGTGAAACGGATAGGCTGGTGTACGGGCTCCTACATCCATGACCATAACAACTGTGCCTGTCCCCGGTCAGCAGAGCTGTTAATCTCCTGACAGGTGTTCATGTTAGCTGAGGAATCTATGCAGGCTCCACCGGGTTGACTCTCTTAACTCTCTGATGCTGCATTCTAGGCGGCCTGCTAGTCTCTCCACATGGTAATAATAACATACTCCTCGTTATCGCGTAAATTCATTCTGACGGGATTGCAACACACCCTCGAAATATTCAAGGTCCCTCAGCCACCTGAGCTAACCCCACACTGTACTTTACCTCCACAGTGTAAAAACTTAACTTGTTGATGTGTTACAGCAACAAATTGATTCCTATAGCTTTAAATAAGTAGGTTGCTAAGAACATATTTAAGTGTCAATAAGTTCAGGAGTCCAATTTAAACACATGACATTAATGCCATGTGTCTAGTGTTGCCTTCACATGTAGCTCCTATCCTCTTACTGCCAAGAAAGCAGTATGTACTATATGTCTCTAACCAGGGCTGCCAAAAGAGGGGTCAGAGCATTTGTTTGTGTTGCTGGCCAGCATAAGGTTCGATTTATAAGTTATATGTTAATATTAACAATCAGACTCAACAATCAACTTTGCTTCCAAACTGGACCTTTAAAATCAATTTAAAAAACCAAGCAGCAAAATCAGGAATGGTTTGTCTGTTGAGGGCGACTGTGATGAAACAGTAAAATAAAGCGAATATATGCAACAGGGATGCAGGACAGAAACTAAGATTTAACGGAATATGAGGATGTATCACAACTAGAGAAAAATAGATTCACTATGTCAAACAGAGGGGGACTTTTTCAGAAAATCTGGCAACCTGTCATTAGTCTGATTGAACACATAGCAGGCTAACCGTGTCTTAGTGTCACATTTTTATACCCTGTAACCTTTGTGATAATTCAAGTGTTTGTTCTTTTGTCTACCCATATCTATTTTCAAAATCAATAAACAGACGTTAAAGATGACCCTTCTCCAGATAGGATCCATCTCGGGTGTGGTTCGGTATACCTCGCCGCGGCAAAACTGTTAATAGAAAAGCAAGAGTGGAGAAAGCGACAGAAGTCGGTCAATTAAGGAGACTTGGGATCCAATTTTGTATCTTAAGAATTAAATACAATGGGTGTTTGCTTTTGGCTTGTGGCCAACTAATAAGTTTAAGTTTCGGCCCTTCAAGGCAAAACGTTTGGGCACATCTGTCGTCAAACAGAAGTGCTTTGCTTTTACACAGAAAAAATAGCTGCTAAAACATTTATTTTAAAGCCAGAATGAACACTTAATGTTTCAATTATTTTATTAGCAAGAGGAATATTTATTTATAGCAATGTAAATAAGCTTTTTGCAAAATGTGTACTTCCAATGAAAGTTATTTGCATGATGAATAAAGATTAAACAAAGTAAAAAAACCCTGATGTGATTAAACAGAAGCTGCTGTGACCTTCCTACACTTATTTTCTGAAAACACAAACACCCGACCCGTATCCTCTCGAACAGAGACAAACTTAACGATTTAACTTTTTGTTTTCTTGTCTAACTGAAGCCCTCCCTCGCAGCCAAAGCTGACTGATACTGACTGATAATCCGTCCTTTACCCAGAGGGCCCCCTTCCTCCAGCGACGGCACTTCGAGAGCTGCACGGCTCCATCCCGCTAATATTATGTTTTCATTAATGAGAAGGAGCTTAAACAGTGCCGTGTTTGTTTGTGTTCGGGCTGGTCTGACTGGCTCTGCTCCTCAAGACATGAACAGAGGGAGGAGGAGTGCCGGGGTCAGATGTAGCTATAGGCTCAGCTCTCTGAAAAACAATTCAGACGAGAGGAAGAGAGCGGCAGCGGCGGCGGCGGGGGGAAAGGGGGTTACGTTGTTCAGACAAAACGGCCCAGAGATGTGAAAACAGAGCACCATGAGAAAGATTTAAATGATAAAGGAGAGACTTGAAAAAATAAAGATTTCCTTCTGGATGTCCTCAGAGAACATCGTCCATATATAACAGCATTACACACAGCAGAGAGGACATGTCTGCTTCATTTCAGAGATGTGTTTACATCAGGAGAGACAACCTAAAGGAGGAGCTGATTAAAGGCCGTAAAGACAGAATCTGTCCGCAAAAAACAGACTGAGATCAGCGTCACACTCACCGTTTCTCTTCTCCCTCTGATGGGTTAGGGTCCTGCTCCTTGGGAACGAGTTCCATTCACCTTAATTCCATCCAGCAGCCAATCATGAGAGACTGAGGCAAGCCCCACCCTCGGATGCACACTTGTCATTCGCCGGTCGGGAGGGTTCAGTCAGTGAAACATGACAGGGTCCCGTCCCTGAGCATTTGGGAGGAAGTGGGGTGGGGCAGGGGGTGAGGTCTCCAGAAGGACTTGACGCCCTGTGAGGTCGGTGCGGTGCAGCTCGGTGTGACGCTGCGAGATGAGGAAGATGTCGAAGGTGTCCTGTTGAGGTAAATCTGCAGACGCTGGGGGGGGCGGAGGCTGGAGGTGGGTGTCAGTCTCAGGGGTGCGGAGGGTGGAGTGTGATCCAGCCTGGAAGAGAACAAAGGACACAGTTAGATGACACCGTCTCTAGAGCTCAAAGCGTTCGATCATCAGCAGTCAGTCAGTGGGCTCCTGGAGGTCAATTACTAATGAAAACAATTGTTACTTGCATTCATCGATATCTTGTCAGCAAGAAAACCCTTTGCACGTTGTTCGTCTTTGCACTGTAGAACACACTTTGGTGCTGGAACACACCAGCGAACACACTTCCTCTGAGTGAGGTGCAACTTTCTAAGGCAGTCTGACTGTAGTATATATGAGTTTGGTACAGATCTTGCTTTTATCTTTGTGATACACAGTCTGATGGCGTCTCTTGTTGGGTCTCCTCCTTCTACAACACGTATTCTGTAGGTGACAAAGCGCTCATTTTCCTGCAGAGGAAGGTTGTTTTCAATGCAGCCAGTAATCTCTCTATTAGCAGTAAAAGCAATAATAATATCAGTCATGTCTAAGGACATTCTCATGCCCCGTATCCCACTGTTGCGGATTAGAAAGGCATTGAGCCGGGGATTAGCGGAGGAAAGAATAAAGCCTTCCTTGGACAACAGAGGAGGGAGGCAGGGGCTAATGGATCAGGACCCTCTGACTACTCACACACACACACACACACACACACACACACACACACACACACACATACAGTCTTTCACGCAGATTCAGCTGCACATCCTAATGCTACTTAACCCTGCATAAGAGGTGACATTCTGTAAACAGGCTTCCAGGAAACATTCAGTTTTAGCAGCAGCAGTCGGCGGTGACATTTCCCCCCTTCTGACCTTACAGGCCACCGTATCCAGTCTTAACTTGGTGTGTGACTACAAAGAATTTCTCTTT
The DNA here is from genome assembly GCF_040436345.1 of Pagrus major. NCBI lineage: Eukaryota > Metazoa > Chordata > Actinopteri > Spariformes > Sparidae > Pagrus > Pagrus major. The sequence goes on along the minus strand of NC_133234.1, from coordinate 22,905,685 downwards.
CTGTCTCTCACTGAGCCAGCCTCCGTGCATGTCACATGTTTTAAGTTGGAAAACAATTCCCAGTGGGAAGTAGGGCCGCGATTAAGGATTAAATCATGATCGATAAATCTGCTAATTATTTGTTTATTCTGTAAAGTGTCGGAAAATTGTGAAAAAGGCTCATTAGAGTGTTCTGGAGTCCAAAGTGATGTCTATAAACTGGTTCTTTTGTCCAACCAACAGTCCAAAACCCAAAGATGCTTCATTTACTCTCATAAATGACAAAGAAAAGCAGCAAATTCTCACATTTAAGGAGCTGGAAGAATTTCTAACCTCGATAATCGATACCATGTTCGATACCACGGGGAAAAAATGACACAATAATGAGTGCATGAAATGTTTATGTTAAGATAAATAGAACAAGGTGTGTGTACTGTGTGTTTAGAGCGACGGCATTTAAGGTAATTTAGGGGCAGCGGGAGGAGGCGGGAACATGTGGAGCGGTGTGTGTGTGGCAACTCGCAGTCGCTGGGAAGAGAGAGCGAGAAAGCACAGCTGACATCAGCATAGATACTGTGGAAAATGAGTACTGAACAGGCCCAAATATTCAGAATTAGTATTTTTCTATATATTAGACAACACGACTTTACCGACTAATCCACTCTGCAACTGTTTTCTTTAGCACAGTGGTCCGTTATTATGTTTTTTTAAAGTTTTTGCATCATCATCTTGGTCTAAGCTACAGACACACCTTCAAATTATTGTTATTTGATCATTTTGGAAGACTATAAAAATAGCATTAAGGAGTATTTGATCACTGAATGCACCGAACACTGCTCATTCATTGTCTTGATGAACTTTGCCGTTTGTTTTTAAGTCTCATGCTTGTTCATCGTGGCCAGGACTCCCTTGTTAAAGAGATTGCATACTTGTCTGATAAATTGAAAGGTTGAGAACTGAAAGGTTAATTAGTTAATAGGACAGATGTCTTAAACACATTGACTTAACTCCTTCTTTAACCTGTTGAATTTATGAATTGATAGAGCCACTCTGTGTCACTGCAGAGCGGCTGAATCTACAGGCGTTAAGGGTTCACAGTGTTATAAAGCTTTTATTGAGCTTTAAAAAGCAGAATATTTTTTTACTAATGACTCATCAAGAGGCTTGAGAAAAGAAACGTAGCTTAATGGACACCGGGGATGTTGCTAAAGCCTTTTATTGCGGAGGGTTTGTTCATTGTTTTCATTCACTACTCCACCATCAGCCAATTAGCATCTCAGACAAATCATAAACAGCCGTCTCTGCAACCGTACACCTATCTATTATGTGTCCACTGAAAAGAAAATCAAGAACCTTATTCAAACAGTTTCTCAAGCATGCACTTCAACACAGCACGCACACAAACAAGCTGCTGCCAGTGAACAACATACACACACTCAGTTCATTGTAATGAGGCAGAGTTGACCCCTAAGAGGACCAACTTTGGTGTGATGCTGAAGAGGACGGTAATGACACAAACCCCGAGGCCCTGCCACTAATGGAGTGTGCTTTATCCCCGCCGTCTCTCTATCACATCGACTGTCGCTACAAGTGGCACTAGCCTCAGTGCTGCTGCTGTTTGTGTTTGTGGCACAAACAGTTTGTTGTTTATCACGCTGGGTGCTGAGATGACGGACGAGAGAAGGGAGCCTATTGTTTGATAAGCAGCTGAAAATTAGCTCCGAGTATCGGCGAATAAATGAGCACATGTCCAACCTCATTCAAAGAAATATGGAACTGTTAGTGAGAAAAGCATCTTCTATGACCCGAGGGCTCATCGCTTTCTATTCATCTTCATCTCTCAAACCAGAAATAGCCGGGCTGTGTGATCGCGACAGGCCGGGGGTAGGCCCACATCTCTCCCCCCCATTTATTTTTTATGTAAGGAAACATAAACGACGATACTGCAGCTGCTGTACATATTTTTCCATTTTTAAAAGAGGTTAAAACAGTTTATGGTCATATTTGTGGAAACAGTGTCTAGGCTTCAAGTGTCTGGATTGGTCGTTTCCCATGGGTGCAGTTGACTGACCTCCGAGGACCAGCGTTTCTAAGGAGTAGCGCTGTCAGATTTATGGCGCGCTACTGACTGGTAGCACGTCATAACTTTGTGTAGCCTCAATGTTGACGTAAAGACATTTTTCCCCCTCTTATTAACAGGCTCATGTAGTGTTGGTTGTGTACAGGAGTAAAGAGGAAGCTGGCATGTTAGGTGTAACTACTATTGGTTTCACGGCTCTCCAGATTCTTCATTTGATTTGACTTTTGATTCAAACAGCAGATCGTTTATTCGGGCCACGTCAACCAATAAGCTAAAATAGTGGCTTAATGGCCATAATTACCAGATAACAGAAATCCAGTAGCATTAGCTAGCTCTCTTCCACGGGTCAAGTTGCTGTGATGGAAAATAACCAGACTGTCAAAGCACGTAAGAAGGTGCTTCAATAAAAAGAACAAAAGTAGTCTGATAAATCTTTTTAAGAAACCTCCCCTCTCTTTGTGGGCCTTATAGTTGCCCTCTAAATTACCGTGTCCTTGTGTGTACTCGCTCGCCCCTTGCTCCCACCCAGGATGTTATGCTCATATAAATATCCTCTATAACAAGGTCGGGCCATGAAAATACAGTTTGTCAAGTGGTCTGGGGTATTTGGGTACATAGCATACTTGAGCTGAGGAAAGATGGTGAGAATGAGAGACGATAAGGAGGGAAAGTGAGAGAGAAAGGAGCAAAGAAAGAAAAAAAGAAAGAAAGAGAGTGAGATTGAGATAGTATGTGCAGGATTTTGTGGAGGGGTATATTGAGGTAAAGTTGACGAAAGGTAAAAGAAAGACTTGATTTAGGTCGATGCTGGAATGAAGACAAAATAAACCCACTTATCAGAGCTGTAAGACAAATAACAGGAAGAGAACAGGGAGTGTCAAATAGCAGATTTAGGGCGTTCAGCTGTTTTTGAGCACAAATGTACATATATAGATAAATGTCTGGGATTTTCACAGTATCAGTTACAGATTTATTACCAAAACCATTTATGGCCCTGCGCACATCGTTGAGCAATAAAAATGTGAACATCCAGCTCATGCTGAGATTACATCAGGAAACAAATCATATATAATAACATGTGATTCATTAATTGCTGCTTCGGCGGGACATGCTCTGAGGTTGCCGTCCAACGGCAGCTGTTACATGATAGAGGATGGTAGAGAAGCAGGCAGGAGATGTGGGACAGATAGGGGATGATGTACAACAAAGAGTCCCAGCTGGGTTTAATAGACTCCTTTTCACGGCAGACATTTTGACTTTACAAAGCAGGAAAGGCCCAGGTGGAAACATTAATGATGGCCGCATTCCAGTTAGGAGAGCCAGTTCCAATCGCTCCAGCACTGTGCATGCTCGCTAACTGACTTTACCTACTGGGACCCTTAATGGAATGGGGCCTGGGTTAATCCCGGCATGTAGTTACACGGCATGTGCCTTAAACTACTCAGGCACCATGAAGTCTCTAAAATCCATCTTCAAACACTTTATGCTGGAAAAGGTTGCCTCAGTGGCAGAAAACAGCTGCTGTGGTCAACAGACCTGGGTTGGCCTAGGTTGTTGTTCACAGTTTTGCATTCGACCATGGACTTCTATTGGATGTTGATCCTGCGTGATCATTTTTGAAAGGGTTTATTTGAACCCATAACGCGTTTTCCTAAACCTAACCAAGTATGTAAATTCCCTAAACCCAACCAGTTATTGTAGTAGCATAACCCTAACCAAGTATTTTAGTTCCCTACCCAACCAAACAGCGACAGAAAACTGAAAAGAAACTGTATCGCTGGTCCCAGAGATCCATTTATCACAATGTTGCAGGAATAACACCAACATGGCGATATCAGATACCTGTTCCTGATCTCTCTTACTCACTCACATCCTGCTGTCTTCTCTACTGTCGTCTGGCTTACAATGCCCCAAAAATGCCATCCATCCTTTGAAACAAGTCAAAACACTTCAGCAGCACAATCCACTTCTCAGATGTCCAGCTGTCCATCGCCATGTAACAAACACTCATTGTTTCACTGTTTCTTGTTCAAGTCATCAAATTCTGGAGGAGATTTATTCAGCCATATCTGGACGAAACTGGGAAAATTCTTGCTGGAGTAATGCCAAACAGAGACTATTGAAGGTCACGATTAAGTACAGTAGAGCACCTCAGAATGTGCAGAATTTGCTTTTAGTTTATATCATCACAGACACATATAGGGGTATAGAAGCAGAGGACTACAGACACTGCGCAAGACAGCATCTGAAGCATCTGAACACTTGGAGTTCCTGGAGTTGCACTGAGCATACATCAAATTAGTGGTTTGCAATCGAAGGTTGACTTGAAAAGTCTGACATTTTCTTTGAAATTAAATTCCAACAAGTTCTCAGATTCTATACAATGGTGTCTCCTTTGAAGTGAGAACACACACAACCACACACACACACAACCACACACTACAACTCACATGGTTCATCCACATGCACCTTGATTCCCTTCCCCTTCCAAGACAGCCTCCAAATTTTAATTGGGCCTGCAAAAAAAAACTGGCATTTTCCCTCCAGCACGGCTCACCTTTAATTGCACGCTCTGAAATACAGCCTTTAAAATGCATCAAAAGAATAACTAGTGAATGTATGTTGATGCCTGGAGAAGCTCAGAATTAATTAAACATGACCTGCTCTCTTTTCTCCTCTGTTTCAGGTCAGAGAGATGGATGTCCGTCTCTGTTCTTCAGAAAGTGAGAGGAGAGAAAAAGAGGGGGGGTGAATTCTTTAGTGCAAAGCAGGCAAGTGTGAAATAAACGAAGTTCTACACGGGGAAGAAATAATTAAGTTCAACGATGTTTGGGTTGTGTTTTGATAGAGAGAAATCAACTGAGAGTACTATCAAAGAAAAGAGGCACAGAAACAATATTCGGGAATTCATGGGAGAGGAGACGCTTTGATAGTTTGTGAGTTCTAGTACGGATACCATTAGCAGAAAGTGTGCAGGGAAGGGAAGAGCACCTGTGAAGGGCATGTTTTCATATTTGTAGCCTTGGATGCACGGTGCATAACTGATCCAAGGTTTAGGAGAACTGCTGTGTTTGAAAATCACCCTGCAGAAATACACAACTCTTCAACTTTCTCTGCTGCTAGCGTTTCCCTGTGGTCTTAACTTTGGCACAAAGACGGCGTTGGCTACCGCTAGAAGCCTGGCTCCTGCCTGTAAGAATCTCAGTTTTACCTTGGAACCCTGATCCTACTGTGAGTACTGTGAAAAGGCAGAGTAAAACACCCAGTTGTATTAATAAGTAGTTAAATTTAGTTTCTGACCCAATGGTGGTTTTGAACCATCTCAAGTCCTGGTGGTGAAGGGAAACTCAATCCATTGAGTGAATGCCAGTCCGTTCACTCTTGTTTTGCCTCGGTTTCTATCACTCTCCCTTTTCCTTCTTTGCCTCCTCTGTCAGTAAGCTTATTTTACTTTTACGAGTTTCCAAAGTTATTCCAGTTGTTCCACCGTTACCTGGGGATAGCAACTGGGGAAAACGATGCCTCTTCCTGATTTGGTGGTGCAGTGGCAGACGCGTTTTTCTTTTCTGGTACAGCCATTACGCTGTGCAATCAGTATTTATTTCAGTATCATAAGTTAAAGCAAATAAAGTTGTCTAACACCACAGTGTTTCCCACACATACAGTATATTTGGGTGGGCCTGTCAGGCATATTAAAAAGCTGCCAAAGTATATTTGCCGACCCATTTAAGCGTTTTGTAGACTACTTTTAACTTTTTTTTAATCTGTCCGTCATTCTGTGGGAAATTCTGCACCAGTTTAAGTATTTGGGTGTAAAAACACTTCAAGTCACTACTGCAATACACACATACCATATACACACATCTGCCAAAAAGGCATCAACATGGCCTACACTCAACTGACTGTTATTCCAAATTCCAACATGGGATCACGAGTACATCAGTACATTATTAGAGGTTAAATGAGCTGCCTGCAAGGTCGACCTTCGTCCCGCAGAGCGGCAACATAAATCTCTCCTACGGAAACAAGCCCTCGCCCCTCCCTCATGACCACCACTACAGTGACCTTGAACAAGGCCCTCAGACCCCACCTGCACCAGTGGAGCTGCTCCACAGCCAAAAGATCAGACTCTTACGCTGGACTGGTTCGATGTGTGAATGTCAGGATGTCATACTGGAGTGACGTTATTGCCAGTTTTAGACTTTAACATAGCGCTGTGTCAACATCTCGGTGGAATTGAAATGGGAAACAAACATAGATGTCTCCTGCCAGCCAGACTCTAATTAGCACAGTTTGTAATGATCCCACATTTAATTAACATAGTGTTATGTTGTCAGTGCAGAGTATTTTTTACCCGCTCATGTGTCTTTCCAATCTCCACCCTCCATTCCATATGGTGTGAACGTGATGTGTGAGACACTCAGTAAATCTGCCCTGTTCCCTTACAGCTGATAGACCGTGAGCAAATTGGGTGAAGTTGGGTCAGATCAACAAGATTCAGTCAGTCGGTCTTGACAATGCAGGTGTGTCTGTGTGACCTTTATCTATGTATTGGGAGGTACAATAACTCTGTCTGGTTTTACATTCATGAGCGTTCAATCTCCAGTTTCTCAGCTTTAAAATCAGTTCACCAAGACAGAAGGAGAAGAGACAGTCCCCGTCTCAGACAAAAAGAATTTAAAAAAACGTGAATTAGGCGTGTTTGGATCAGCTATAGAAAGCGTAGTTTTGTCAGAAGATGGCGGTATAGTCTACTCTACGCATGACTGTAATAAACAGAGTAGAAGAAGTAGAGGTTGCTGACAAAACCAACCGCCAATACACCTCAAACAAGAAGAAGAAGAAACAAAACAAGTTCACACGTTGACGATGCTGACAGTTGTTTCCGCAAACAGCTGATGCGTCATGTGAGTTAACTGTTCACTGTCACAATTTATTTGGAAAAAAAAAGTTTCCCCATCTCCCATTCAGCAGGAAGGAAGTTTTTAAAAATGTGCAGGTTCCTTTCAAACTTTTTAAGAGCTCATAAAAATATGTTAATGGAAACGGCTCATGGGAAAGTGAAAGAACGAGAAAATCACTCAGCAGATTTTCAACACTATGGAGACTGGTTTTATCTTCCCCCCTCTGCACATCACTTTTCCAATTTTCGTCCATTTAAAAGGTTATAGTCGCACACTTACACTGTGATTGAGAGGCTGGATTTTGATTCAGGGCTCTTTAACCGGTCATTTGGTGTTAAGGAGGGCAGCCCAGTCCACCATATACCTCTCAAAGCTACTTAATGCTTCGTGCAGTTGCTGGCGTGTTGTGGCATGCAGCAGATCACATGTCAGCTCACATGTGATAATGTCTTAACACACTAAAACAGACTTTTTAATGCTAAAAATGTTTGTCTTCATTTAAAACACATGAAATAACAATTCAAAAATTCATCTATACATATTATTATTAAGTCGCTATTATTTAGTCGCTATCAGTCACATGTAAAGCCAGAAATAGACTATTACCTGAAAATCTGCAGAGGTTAAGTCAAAAAAGTTCAGAAAATATGAGTTTTTCTTCCTCTTGCTCTTCTTTTGTTAATGAAATGTGTATAAATATTATGGGTATAATAATAATATGGTATCCTACGTGTCTTATACAGTTGTTTTGGAAACCATACGCTATAATGAGCAAAACAAACCAAATATAAATGAATGAATAAATACATTTCTTTTCCCCTCGAGAGCTTGTTTGATGTAACATCGGCGTTGGTGCGATAGAAGATGAAGGTGCACACATGCTCGGCTGCGGCGAGCAAAGTTCAGCCCCTCGAGCTCCTGAGGAGAGCCCTTGTTAGAATTCGCACCATGACAGCAGTCGTGGGGTCAGTGCTCCCGACTCCCAAGGGTGGCCCGAGCAATTAGTGGTTAAGTAATGGAACATGGCCAGGCCCGAGTTGTTGATGTGGTGCATGCAGTCCGATCGTGGAAGAAATGGAGGTGGGAAAGGGGGGTGGTGGGTGTAAGTACCCCAGGGTCGCGAGCAGTCAAAGGCAAAGAGATCATGTTTCATGCTACGTCTCTGCTCCCTCTCTCGCCCGATAATTACTGCCAGGGGATTATTAATAGGTGCCAGTAGGTCAAAGCAAAGTGACTAAATGCTGTCTGTGCAACCATTTCTTTAAATGTGACCTTGTGGCTTTGAGTCCGCACGAACACAGACGTCTGCAGACACAAAAATGTTAATGATCAGCTAACGTGTGTGTACACAAGTGGTGATTTGGGGTTTCATATCTGTCAGGTATAGAAGGAATCTACTCAGAAACTGCTTATGTCCATTTATTCATTATAGAGCTGCAACAATTAGGTGATTAGTCGAAATAAAGTAAGTTGCCAAGTTGCTTTTAGTCATTTTTCAAGCAAAAATGTTAAACATTTAGCTGATTCTAGCTTCATAAATTGGAGGATTTACTGCTTTTCTTTGCCATTTATTACAGTAAATAAAGAGTCTTTGGGTTTTGGACTGTTGTTTGAACAATCTTTGGACATTTGACAGACTTAACGAATAATCAATTCATGGTTACGCTTTATGTTAAGGTCCTTGTGATAAGGGTTAGTTAATATGAAATGAGTCCTTATTAAAAGTGCAATATGTCAACAATGGCAACCTGTCAAATTCATGCTACAAATAAATAGGGGGCAGCACATCTTTCTTATAATATAACAATAAGTATGTTTATTAGGCTATTATTAAAACTTTTCTAGTCTCAGTAATGTTAATTATTTTTTACCCATTAATGAACACTTATTACAAGGATCTTCATATAAAATATTAAAATAATGGCAGCTTAATTGATAGGCCCACAGGAGCTACAACACCTGACTCAGCGGTGTCCTTCACCTGACGCAGAAAACTGCTCAAGAAAAAATGCCAAGACACGAATCTCTGGTTTCAAACTATTTGAACTTTGACCTACTTTAACACAGAGCTTTTCGAGCAGTGATCAGCAGCACTCAGTTTGTCTCATGTATTCCAAATGTAGATGTCAAACAAGCAAACAATGGATCCTTTAAATTGTGTCACGTTCTTTTGCTCGGTATGTAAGGGCAGGGTGTTTATTACAACAACACATTTTTTTTCAAAGAGCCCCCATTACACTGTGTGTATGTATAAGCCTTTATATAGTACACACACAAAATCCCTCAGAGCTGCCCTGCTGAAAAATGGGAACACCGTGTCCTACCCTGACTCTGCTGGTAACAGTATGTTTCTTATTCTGTCTGCATGTACAGTATGTGTGTTTGGGCGTGCATATAGACACGTGTGCACCGACAGAGGACAAACAGGACATACTGGGTAGACAGTGTTATTGTTTCTCTTATTCTCTCAGCCTTATCTGTTCCTCTCACCAATTTTCTTTCCTCGTCTACTTTATCTTTCTTTCAACCCTGTTTTTGATCTATTCCAAGAGACCGTACGTCACCACTTCTCCAGCTGTTTTCACCTCATTCTTTGGCTCTCTGGTTGTCACTTTCAGAACTAATAATGACAGTAACGATGAAAAGGCTCGTAAAACAAAACCCATGGGAAAGCTGAACCACTGTGAGATCTCTGTTATTTTTGCTCCCCGATTAACATCATGCCAAAACTGCTCAGGCTACGTCAACATTGCAACTATGGAAGGACTACTGAATGACCCCATCGGGCAAAGAACCCCTGAGGTGAAGATTTCTTCGTAGAAAATCAATCCGACTACTTCAAAAAGACGCAAAACAGCTACAAAGAGATACAAAACAAATAGAAGATACACAAAACAAACAACAGATACACAAAAATGACTACAAATTATGCAAAACAACGACAAAGAGATGCAAAATGAACACAAAGAGACACAAAATGAACACAAAGAGATGCAAAACAACTACAAAGAGACACATAACGACCACCAATAGATGCAAACCAACTACAAAGAGACGCAAAATGACCACAAAGAGATGCAAACCAACTACAAAGAGATGCAAACCAACTACAAAGAGACGCAAAATGACCACAAAGAGATACAAACCAACTACAAATCGCCTGAAAATGATTACAAAGAGATGTAAACCAACTACCAAGAGATGCAAAATGACCACAGAGATGCAAAACAACCACGATGAGACAGAAAACAACTACCTAGGGATGCAAAATGACTATAAAGTGATACAAAAGGGCCACAGAGTGTGATGGAAAACAATTACAAGGACACGCAAAATGGCCATAAAGAGACGGGGAACAACCACAGAAACACAGAGCAACCACAGACACACAAAATGACGACAAACAATGCACATTGTTTCCCTTTCGGTGTGGGTGACATCCTCCAATGTACAGTAGAAAGGGGGTGGGGGGTGGGGGGCTGTTTACATGTCTGTGCCCAGCAGTCCATTGTGTCATAATCCATGATTGCAACAAAGCCAGAGAGGCAATCAGAGATGAAGATGTTGAAACAGGGAAGCATGTACAGCGGAGCCTGAAGAAAGCCAGATGGTTACTATAGATGAGCTGGATCACGTACAAACAGGCGGGCTGGAACTCTTTTAAAACCTCTGTTTCCCCAGAAGAAGAACATCTAGTAGTTATCCAGTAACACCACTGTTTTCCTTAGGAGATCTTTAAGGAGTTAGCTACATTGCTCATCAGCAGGAGTTGTTTCAGGGGAAGTCCAGTGGCACAGCTAGGCAGAGCTGGCTGGCGCCTGGCACCGATGAGTAGTCGAAGACATAAATTTACGAATGACATCTGCATACTTGCAAGGCACAGCAACTAACGATGCTGCCAGCCTCCCTTTCTTCCCTCCCAGCACTACAAAGTCGCTCATTCTTAACGTTTACCGTCCTGTTACGACAGACAACATGTCAGTTCTAACCCGTAACATGACAACAGGCTGTAAAAGAGGTGTTTTGTGTGTCTCATTTGTGTATTTTTTATGTTTGTCTCGATTTGATTTTCTTTAAATGTTGCATTTAGCAAATAAAAAGATTTGCAAGAAACGGTTGTCAGTGAATTTGTCACAATTTTCTCAGTCATGAAACTGTTTTGCCTTTAAAATGTCAGAAACTGATGAAAAATGGTGACCACAAGTTCTCAAAGCTCAAGTTGACATCTTCAAACTGCTTGTGTTGATCGAACCAACTGTTGGAAATCCAAATATATTCAGTTTATAGTGATCGCTCGCAAATATTTGGTTTTTCTTACTAAAATCATTGAAACTGCGGCTGTCCGTTGATTTTCAGTCAGTCGACAAAACAATTCGGTACGAAAAGACACTGTTTTTGGCACAACACTATGGCAAGAGGTCATCACAAATGTTTAAAAGCAGGATTATGTGTTTTAAAGTAAAGCAAAATGCATGTGATGTCAGTAAAATAAAACACAGATTCATCAGACGTAACTTTACAGCTCTTATTTGTGGATTTTAAAAACAATTCACAGATTATAACTTAATGCGTTAGGGTAGTGGTGAAACTCAAAGTATGCTGGTTTTATTTGGGGAAAGGCTTATATGCAGTCTGACAAAGCGGTGGGAATCAAACCCGAGGACATCCTGTGACTGGCTTGTGTTGCTGTTGAGACCAAACAAAATAATGGTGCATTTGTCAGCGAGGGCTAAATGAGGCAATGTATACTTTTACAGGAGCCAAAATACATTGGAAGAAGATAACAAAACCCGTGCACGTGACTGCTTATAGGGCAATGTGAGCCAGGGCCAAAGATTAAAGTACATCTATAGATAATGTTCACATATTAACTTTTAATCTACTCGGCAGTGGGCAGAAAGGAGGAGGGGAGAAAAAAAAAGGAAAAACAATCTGTCCTTTCTCCTTCCACCTCTCTCATCCCTCCTCTTCCCACCCTCTTCTGGCAAGGACAAGCTAAGGTGCTGCCAAGAATGTGACTGCATTTGGAAAACAAATCCAGCTCACTTCTCTTTTTTTCACTTCTTCTCTTTTCCTCCGCTGGCAGTTTTTCTTCTTCTTAAGGTGGACATGTGAACGCTGCAAAGAGGCCGACGACTCCAGAAGCTGAAATGTTTCTTTTATTAGACAGATCGACCTACCTGCAGATCCCTCAGCTGAAAGTGTATTTTTTCACCCTCTTTTAACCCCAAACTCACATACAGCTGTTTCCCCCTGCCTTGCATTTCCCTCATCAGCCCACCTTAAAAAAAAAAACTGCACTCTGTGTGAATCTGTTGGAAGGCTGCATGCATGTGTGCTTTCCTGATTGTTTTCCCGGAGATGACCGCTTCCCCACACTTGTTCATTTCCTCCCAGCTAATGGAAGTGTCTAATTGTAAACGAGACAACACAGCCATAAAAGAGAGAATCCATTACTATTAAAATGATTAGCATTACATCGCTCTAGAGGATCAAAAACTTACAGGGGCCTTTTAAGGAGGTTTGTAGCCACCGTCTCTCACTCTCTGTCTGTTCGCATTACATTACATCAACCGCTAACTATTGTAGCTATTTAAAAAGTGAAAAAGGAAGCTGTTCCCATAATGGAAACACATGCTGGATCCAAGGAGAGAAAGTGTAGATTTAAGACTTTATGGTGTGGCCTCGGCGATCGAATCCCTGTGTGGTTAAGTGTTTGGAGGCAGCAGTCACGCCAAATTTCCTTCTATGAAAGAGGGAAAAGTGTGAGTGTGTGTCAGCATGTGCAGGTGGTGTAATTAGATGGACTAGCAGTGTAGGGAATTCCATTTCCAGTCTGTGCGCGTGTGTGGTTTTTGTAGTATTTTGTCGCTGTGTGTGTGTCGGTGTTGACTCATGTGTGTGTATCCAACATTAGGCAGATTGAGCTGGCACTGGAAGGCAAGAGGAGAGGTTTTGTGTGTGTGTGTGTGTGTGTGTTTATGTGTGCGTCTGGGCCCTGAGCCTAACCTGCAGTGCCGCAAACACACAGAAACACACACACACACCGGCTGTGACTGCATGGGTAACTTTGTCCAACTGAGCCGGCAATCTGGGCAACCACTCTGCTCTACTCTCCCTCCCTCTCGTCTCCCTCACTTCGTCTCTCTGTTGCACCCGTACAGGTGCTGTTGCCATGCCGACAGCCCGGGGAGAGGTCTCCTTTTCCCAGATTAGAGATGGAGCAACAGGGAAACCCCCTGAAAGGCCACAGCAAGGACATGATTCTCATGAAATCGCAGAAAAACACAGTGTATGGCCTACCGAATGAGGAAAAAACAAAGTCTAGTGGTTAAAATGGCTATCATGATGCCTATCAGTGAAAAAAAATATGTTTGCATTTAAATGAAAGCCTTAGGACTTTAAAAAAGAAATAAAATATAATAATCTGACAAAGGGTTCCCCAAACAAGAACTGTTATATTCAGTATTTTTTTCTATTCTAACACATTTTGACTTTTTTCTTTTCTCTCCTGTTTTTTTTTCTAACACTTTATGTACAAAAAACAAAATAAATATATCAACTCACTTGCAATTATGATGTGTTAATACACATGTGGAGGATTGATTTAAAATGAGCTGAAGGTTGTTTGTTTGACAGATTCACAGCTTCTTATCTCCCAAAGCGGTTGTGAAAGAACAGCAATAGTTTGCAAGTGTGTGCGTGTGCATATACTGTAGTGTTTCACTGGAACAGCCTGCCGCAGAATATTGTGTGTGTTTAATCGTGTGCGTGTGTGTGTGTGTGTGTGTGTGTGTGTTTAAGTGTGTGTGTGTGTCTGGGTATACAAACAGGGCGGGGATCCAGGCACCAGCCTCAGCTCAAATAAAACAAACCAGACTCGCGTATAAACATGGGCACAAATAAAATGATATAAATAAATGTGTGCAAATTTATCGAGTGAAATAGCAAAACCTCAACAAATTGGGACGGGTTTGTGTTTGAGATGGAGCCAGTCGGAGCTCCGTGGGAGCAGCTCGTCTGGTGTCTTTACTGAGGCAGGTCTGTGTGTTTCTATCTGGAGGTCTTTAGTAGTCAGTGATTGCAGACGTCAAATCGGAAAACTACAAAATTGTGGACACGTGCAGGTGGAGGTCCAAGACACAGGTGGGTCCTGTGAGGTTTAGTAGCCGGATTATTAGGCCTGTGAGCTTAATTCTGGTGTGCGGGCTCAAATAAAACCACTACCATTAGGAAAAAAAGCGAGTTCTTCCATTGAACTTTAAGTCGACCTTTTGTATCTCATGCTGTTTAGCTTGTTCTCTGTATGGGGCAACGTCACCAGCTGTCTGGCCTAGATACAGCAGGTCCACGTGCTGCAAGATACTATACGTGTCCAATCAGCGCATGCCTCACGCATGTATAAGATGACACCGAGTGACAACACTGAGGCCATTCTGACCATATTTGAGATCTCGGCACCGGCGAGTAGCCCGCCTAAAGAGGAGTGAGCTGTGTCAGGCTGTGTATTCAGGTCATGTGTGTGTCAGACTGTTCTCCCAGTTAAAGAGGACAGATGTCCAGATGTATAGACTAGGGAGTGCACATCAGAGTCTCGCCGTTTACTTAACAAGAGCCAAGAGAGTGTCTGGTTTTAGCAAATGCTGTAGTTGAGGCATCGTGGGTGTCTATAAGGTATTTAAACCACATTTTTTCCACATTATTTCAACTGTTTGCAGTTTGCCCAACTTTTTGAAATAAAAAGTGCCAGATTTGTTTCATCTATTCATACTGCACTAAAGACACAAGTAAAACCTTCCTGTATTAATGCAGAAAACACTGCATGAAGAGCCTGAAAACAGCAGCCCTGAAAGCCTTTGTGCAGCTTTTGTATTTCACGCTCCACATGTCCACGTTCTGGATTATTAAAACCAAATTGAAATCGTAAAATCTGAATTGTGCCCCAGTTCTTTTGTTAATTAATTTCTGATTTAAAATGATGTCCACCCCCGCAGCATCACGGTAAGCAGCTGACCCTGAGTGAATCATGTGCTCGCAGCAAACAAATACTCAACCTATTCCATTCTGACAACACGATGCATTAAGCAAAGAGGAAATATATGAAATCCTGTCAAAGGATTGTTTTTAGATAAGAATTTTGATTAAAATAATCATCCACTTACTTATCACCATTAAGATATAGCCTGCACGCTGTATATTATATATATATACATGTAAACATGCATTTAATGAACATAATCCATCCCCACTACAGTACACGTACTGCATTTATCCAGTATTTACAGACCATTAGTAATTCTTTATTCTTTATCATTCTTTACCTTATTTGTTCAGTGTTTGTAAGCTGTATGTGTATATTTCTGTGTTCAGATTTTTTTTACACAGACTAATCACATGACTACAACACAGAACTGGGATGAACTGCTCCTTTAACCGTATTTGAACATAGATACACGTTTTTAAGGACACACACACACGCACACACACACACACACACACACACACACACACACACACACACACACACACACACACACTCTGTACTCCATGTCACCTTTCTCCACCCCCCTCAAAACCTTCCATTCATCTCCACATCTCCATCACCTCTGTAATGAGCAATAAAACACATACTGTAAAGAGACCAGACACACACACACATATATACACACACTCACAAAGGACCAACATGGTCATTTCTTACATGCCCCCCTCCACCACCACCACCACCACCACCACCACCAATCCCTCAAACCCAGGGGTGTAATGAAGCCTACAAGGCCTGTTGAGGCCCCTGGGCGCCCCTGAGCCATAACTACACCCCCCTCACACTACAATCCTTTCCTGACTGGATGCAGCAGAATCTATGAAAGAGGAGAAGGTGGTAAAGGCGGTGGGGGGGAAGGTTTGGTGAGGTTCAAAACGTGGAGCCAACAAACTGGAAGGTGATTTTCTTGGCAGGGAGTCTGATTGGGGGTACAGACGGCCATGGGCGCAGATTCCCGCCGTCTCCCACCCGAGTTCCTGTGTGGTCCCGGATCTGATTAGCGGCAAGCCCTCATCATACACAACACACACACAACATGCTACAGCTGTCCACACGTAAACGCTAACACAGGCTAGCATTTATAGATTGTTACACACATACCCAATCAGTCTCCGAACACGTGCTGTACACATGGAGTCCAAACGCCGTCCTCACTGGTCAGATTCACTTGTTATTGGAACGACGTCAGAACAGATCGAGGGGGGACGCAGTTTACAGGTTTTCGACTCGTAAACGCAAGACGGTGATAAGAAACAGAGCAAAATGGTAGAGTGGAGACTGAGAAAGGATGATAAAGAAGCAGTGGAAGAACGCGACGAGGGCCAAGGCTGTCAGAGCGCAGAGTTTTCACTGAGGAATGAAAATGAAACAGTTACACTCAGTCGTCTCGTTTTTTTCTCCCATACGTTCTCTTTGTTTTCTTTTCAGGGATGTTCCACACAAAAGTAGAGTGAATCTACAGAATAAAACCTATGGCAACAGATACTGTATGTGCATGAAGGAGATGCTTTTCTGTGCTGTGTATGAGTTCACCGGGAGTTTGCCGCCGGTGCGTATTTGCTTAGAGAACCTGAGGAAAGCTGTGTCCATGTGGCAGTCAAGTCCGAACTGTGGATGTGATTAAAAGAGAAACAGTAAAAGAAGATAGAAGTGTGTTTGAGGCTGGATGTCGGGATGAATTTTCTGCTGCCTCAACATGTCTTTGAATTCTAGCCAGTCAGTATTTCAGTTTAGAGTAATGGTGAAAGCTTCTTCAGACAGGCTTCACCTGTCAAAGCGCCTCAGGAGTGCGTCTGACTCAACTCCATGAGTGTTGAGGATTAACGATCTGACATAACAGCAATTATTTAAACTGGTTAATCTAACTACATGATCTTTCATGAATCAAATGCCCTACTACATGTTTTACACATTTGGATCCAGGACTCACGTTTGCACTTTTAACACGCTTTCAGTCTCACCGGATTGTTTAATTAATTGAGCGTGCAGCCACACGCCTCCAGAGACAAAGTGAAATAAACTACATGTGGCAAAGGTTGAAGAAACTGAGCTGCGCTGCATCCTCAGACGGAGGGAGGAGGGGCAACAGGGCAGGGCGAGCTGTCAACAGCCCGTCAGCACCACCTCTGCTTTGTGTTTCTGCTTTGGTGGGTTGGAATCTGTCTAATGATCGGATGAATGCTCTATACAGTAAGATTTGGGGCTGTATGGCACGGCGTCTGTGGTTGGCACAGGATGTGTGTTTGTGTGATCAAGCGAGATCCACAGTGAAATCATATAGAACTCATGTGGATGTATATTGTACTGTATGTACATTTAGATTATTTAGCGTTGGATATGTAGGACGCAAAGTAAACCATACAGCTCCTGTTAAAAATCCCCTTTAAGACATTTTGTAAGATAGAAACATACTCGGCTTTGTATATTTTTTTGTAGACAAAAAGACAAAAATGTCCAAATTCTCCAATTCCAATTTCTTCAATGTAAATATTTTCCTTACCCCTCATTGACAGTAAACTGAATATTTTTGGGTTGTGAACAAAACAAGACATTTGAGGACGTCATCTTTGGATTTAGGAAACACATTAATCTACAATAAAAATAATTGTTAGATGCAGCCCTACATTGTTTGTCCACATAACACGTCTTGTATATCCACGTGTTGAGCTGATGTTCCAGGGCGAGAGCAGAGAAACTTTCAGAAGATGAAGGTGAGAACAGACTCTGCACATACATCATTCTGCACGGCGAAGGTCAAACCTCCAAGCGGAGCAACAATAAGCGAAACACATTTTTGAGTTAAGGAGGAACATGTGTTCGTAACTGTCCTTGAGGTCGAGGCAGACAAACACTCAACGCTGTGCGATTGTCAATCCAGGTATTAACATCACATTCAACTGTCGACCGACGCCTCCTCCCTTCTCACTACTTTTTTTTGAGGTGATGTTTGAAAACCTTTACATTGAAGGCTAAACAAGACGGGTATCTAGCTTATTTATTGTTATGATCAGAATGGAAGACTTCAAGGCTAGATTGTGAAAGCTATGAGTCATCCACACATACAATAAAGTGAAGATGATTGTTTAAGATTACACAACAGCTTTTCCTTTCTCTGTCCCTCCCTCTCGTTTCAACCTTCAGGCTGAATGACATGGTTGGAATCATTATCACAATAAAAATATTTTCCCTCATCACTTATATATCATAATCACAATATGATCAAACTGATGTTGGAAGCAAGGCGCTGACCAAATTCTTCTTACATATGTGCAAAACCGAAAGTTGAACAACTTCCTAGCTTTTAGTTAGCTATGAATTGGGACTACTTGGATTGAAAAAGAAGAAATAACACAATCCTCCAACCTTCAAATTAAAATTTGGGTTCATCAGCAAAGAAATGTACTTCTGACTTAAATATGCTCAGGGCTTGCAAAAGAAATCTTAATTATTAAAAAATAACTGCACTTTTTAAAGGTCATTCAGCCCTTCATTACAAGTATCTGTGAAAGAGCACAGATTGGATCACACAAATTAACCTTTAATATAAACTTTCACATAAAAAAGATTCGTTTTTTGAAAAATAACTGCTTCAAAAGCACTTTTAACCTGCTATACAATTACCCACCAACTCAATGATAAGAATGTTTCAGTACTCACAGTATCTAGCTTTATAAACTGATAGCAGGCTGTCACGAGCCATTATCTAATGAATGTGCCAACGAAAAACTGATGTCACACATCACATAAACATCTGCGTCACTATCGCTGAACGTTATCTTATTTGCTGATAGGTTGATAGCAGTCAGTGAGGTGATTACCGGCCGACACCAATGTTTGGCAGGAAATTGGAGCATCCCTACTCTTTTCTACTTTTGCTTTAGCCTTGACCATTATCCTGTCATTGTCTGCTGTTCAGCCAAGTTAAATAGGTTTGTAAAATTCCACATGAAAGTCAAAACTGAAACTGATGAGCAAAAAGCGATAAAAAGTAATTAGATGTGGGTTAATGTAAAAAGGAAATATGCAGAAATGTAAAGTATTAACACTGGGCTGGAGATAAAAGAAAATCTGGTTAAGAAAAAAGTGCAAATATGGCAAATCTCAGGTTTTTAATTAACCTGTGTGGAAGATGAAAAGCCTCTTGGACAAATGGAACATTATGTGCGCTTAGTTAGTTCTCGTCAGAGCGGTTTTTCCCCTCGAGGGGGAAGTCGGCAAAGCATATATGCCGCTCGACGACGACAAGAATAAAGATGAACTTCAGCGGGACGGTCCTGTTCAACCAGATGCAGAGCGGCTGTTATGTCCCGGTCACACTTCACAGAAACTGTGTTCAAAACAGCGTGACGCACACAAACATACTTTCACAGATTCACATCATACACATGCGTTAAGCGCAGCCAGACATGCATACAGAAACACGTCTATGCGCGCTGTATGGATGCATGCACACGGAAAGGTCAGAGGGGTTCAGTACACTTAAGTTCACTGCAGGCTGTTTGAGGCTGCTGGAGAATCAAGTGCACCCGACACACACTCCCTCCTCCCCTTATTTCTTCCTTATAGAAAAACAACTATTGAGCACAGTGTTAATTTGGCCTGCTGACCCCTTCATGCTCTAACCCACAGGCTACTCTAAATCAAAGAGAGGGGAGAGTCAACACAGGACAGCTGAGTGAGGAGCAGAGAAGAAAAGAGGCTAACAAAGAAGACAGATAGACTGTCTGCATGGTTGACTTCACACTGTGATCTGTGTATGCTTGATTTACAGTACATATGGGCACATGCAGACGTACAGCACACACGAGCTCGCGCAATAGGGGAAAGAATGCTGTTTGTCACAACCGCACAGAAACACACCTGTCTGGATTAACAGGTGCGCATCATGATTCACCCCTACACATTCAATCTTTATTTCACCACCTTTTCACCGTGAAACATTTGTTTTCCTACAGCTTTTGTTAAACGAACAAGCTGCTCAGGTCCATCTCAGAGGAATAGTTCTTAGACGGTCATGAAAGTAGGTTTTCCCACTTTGTGCTGGACTATCAGTCATAAAAAAAGAGGGCCATCTCCATTTAATGTAAACAGCACTCATAGGAAGAAATTCTCCAATTAGTTAATTCATTGCTTAGTAAATCAAGATAAAATGAATCAACACCTTTCTAATAATCAATTAATCATCATCAAAAGTCATTTGTTAAAGGTGCAATATGTACGATTTTTAGTTTAAAACATTCAAAGTAAAAATGGCACTCGCTCATACTAAATATGACTGACTTTTTTTCATCAGTTGTTGTCCAAGTTGTTTGGAGTATGAATTCAACTAGTGGCCAATTCTTACATATTGCGCCTTTAAGTGCCTGTTTACAGCCTCTAGAGGGTGAGAATGAACCGCTGGTGTCTGTGTCACACGACTATAAGTTCAATATCTTTGGCCTTTAGACTTTTAGTTGAACAAAGAAAGCAATCTGAAGACGTCCTCTTGGACTCTAATCATTAGAGTCCAAGTAGAAAATCGTTAGTTGCAGTTAGTCATCGCTGACTAAGAGGGAGAATGAAGCAGTAACGCACTCCACTGGTGTGAACTGTGAAGGTATTATTTTCAAAAGCAGGAGGTAGACAAGTCATTTTTACAGTTGTCTGAATTCAGCATTGCGAACAGACATTTTTGTCTGTATTTCCTCTTGTTCATGCAGGCCATTAAAAGATAAAATGCTTCTATAAGAAGAGATAGGGGACAAACTCTACAGTAGTCTCGAGTGCAGAAATGTGTTTAACAATTTATCTGAAGTTAATATGAAGCTTCAGTTACACAAATCAAGATGGTATCTTTCAAACCTTGCAGTCTTTTATTCCCAGGATTCCCTCTTTGTCTTTGCTGAGCTGCATTGGAGAAACAACAGACAGACTGAATAATCACCCACATGTTCACTTCAGATAAACCTTAAATGTAAGTCTGCAAAGAACGAGGACTGAAGGCTTTGTTCCTCATTGGAAGTGCTTTAGGAAAGGTATCTTTAAACGGCCTTGAACAACAGTAAAGACTGATTACAGCAAGCCAACGTGAGTATTGTCTTAAAAGCTAATTGATCTACAGTATATCTGATCTATATTTAACCAGGATGGTCTGTTGAAATCCGAATCTTCCCGGCTGGCATCGTTATGTTAAACAAACCGACCCAGAATGAACGTTCGCAGTGGGAAGATCAGTATGCAAAGCAGGAAAAACATTAACACAGATTACGAACATGCCATGCATGACAAACATACCAAAAGCAGATTCCCAAGCTTGTTCTACCCAAAGATAGCCATGCAGCATGTAGAACATAACAGCGAATGGAGTCCTGCCATGATACACACGCTGCTACTGCTGAAGCCATTCCTTCATTTATCAATTTGATCCGAGCGATACATCAAAGACAAACAAGCCGTTGCGACTCAAAAGACAATCAATTAGCTACTGTAACGGGTTATTCTAGGCCGCACAGTGTGTCGCGGCAGATCCAGTATCTAGTGCAGAGCCAGCCGCCGCTCCCACAGCTCTCATTAGTCAAGTGGGACGCAACCAACACCAGGGCGCACATAAAGACTTAAAAAACCTGAGATCAAAAGTGGCCTTTGTTTTACTGAAACGGTTAACTCAGATCTGTGGGAATAAAGTTCAGAGGGGGGCTATTATTCTTCACTGTGTTACAGGAGAACCCAAGTGACATAAATAGTGAATAAGCTCTGCCTAGCTCCATTAAGCCCAGTGGTGGAGCGCAGGGCCACTGGGATCTATAGTCTAGATTTGACTGTGGCGTTAGCGCTGCATCATAGACGGGAGATAAAATGGGAGATGATGACATGTTGCCATGGGACACTGAGCTACAGCAGCGCATGCAGGATTTGCTCTACTTAATCTGAGCAAAGGGGTTGTGTTAGATAGGAGATTTTCCAGCAATGATCCCTGAAATGGAGCTGATTGCTGCTGCAGGAGGGACAGCAGCGGGAGCAGCACAGAGAGGGTTCACAGCACAGCGGCGGGGAGCTATATGTGTACGTATTACTTCCCTGAGAGGCATGTGCACATTTATGCCACATGCCAGCCCAGAAAAACGTGTATTTTCTATTCTGGCTTCTCTGAATTTTTGTGGCATCTGAGCACAGACTTGAACTCTACACATGCCAAGATGTGACAGACAAAAACATAAATAATACGTGCTAAAAATAATTTACTAACTACCGTTCTGACAGGCAGTATCGCTCTACAGATCCATTTTCGGATCTGCGCTGCTGCAGCCCAAACAGCTGGTTCAGCATCCAATCAAGAGAGAAAAGATAGAGAGGGAAGGCAGGCGAAGGAAGGAGGAGAAGATTAGCGGAGAGATTGAGAGAGGAGGACGACATATATGAGGGGAAGTCTATATGGACATTTTGTTCCATCTCGAGGCTTGATGATAAACATCTTGTACTGCCAAGCAGGCATCAGTGAATGTACACATGTCTTACCGCAGCCCATTTTTTACGTTATGAAGCATTGTTTGACAGACCTGCCAAAGCAAGACATTCTGGGTCATCCAGTCCAACACAAACACAAGATACCTGATGTGTGTTTGGAGTATGTACAGTATGTGAGAGGAGGGATAGGCTTAATCAGTTTGAAAAAAAAGATAGCTGACAGAGATGACAGGAAAATAACCGTCTCTTGGGCCCCCTGACTTTTCACGTTTAATTAGATGTGCGAAATGATCATAAGATTTTCAGTCAAGTAGCAGGATATTTCAAAAACCACTTTGTCAAAGGCAACTGGATTTGCTGTTATTTTTATTATTAGATACAGTTGCCTTGTTAAACTTACGACTTCTAGATTCAAACCCAAATTGAAAATAAGATGTCCCATTTCCGTGTGCTTGTGATTGATTCATTTCCTTTGCCCTCTCTTGCATTATTAAATTTAGAGCAGTATTTTACTGGTTTCATACCACTTTATTCGATTTTAATTTATTTCATTTTTAAGTGTGGTTTTAATGCATTCCTTTCTGTTGTGTAAAGCACTTTGAGTTGCATTTTGTATAAATGGTTTGATAAAAATAAAACTGGCTGTGCCCCTTTTTAAAAAAAAAAAAAAAAAAAATCTTTTCATGCTGATTGTCTCTGAGTACGTTCAGACTCAGTATCAACATGCATCCTGAGTGATCCAATCACTGAGACCACATTCAGAGGTGGTCCGGGCTGCATGTGACCACATTCTTTTAGCAGTGTGTACACAACATGTGTCCTGGGCCACGCTGAAGGACCGCCCACTCAGCTGACGTCCTCTGTGAAATAAGAAGAAGCTAAAACATCCGACAGAATGGATTACATGCTGTCTGAGTCGTTCTTAAATGTATTAATTTATCCATGTATTTATTTATTTTTTTAATATCGTCTTCCAAAATGCAAAGGGAAAAGAAAAGAAAAATAACTACATTAAAATGTAAAAAAAATGTAATTTACATGTAAAATAAATGTAAAATGAAAAGGGAAAGTAAATCAAAACAGAAATATAAATTAATGTCTCATTTACACAGAATTTATGAAAGAAGACAACATATTATTGATGACACACATGTCAAACTAGTAAACAGTAATAAATATAGGCTAGTTCTTGCCTGTGGATAAAGTCCCCAGACTCCATTAAAAAATCACTCGATTTTGAGAGTTGTTGTGTCAGAAGACACTTTATAAACTTTGTGGAATGCTGACTACAACATTTTCTGAAACAGTTGGGCCTTCTTGTTAATTCTGCAAACGTTATACACAAACATATTTCATTCTTTGTGTAAAAAACCATTGTGTCCGTTTGTCCCAGTGAGGTATGTTTATTTGCACACCGAACAGGGAAGTGAGATCTGTTTGCATGTGGTCATGTTAATGCCAGGTGTGAACTGACGGGCTTACAGCTGTCAAGTTGTGATGGGATCACTCAGGACGGATGTTAATACGAGGTCTGAATGTCTGACACCATTCAGGATCTTAACCTACATTTTGGCTTTTTTATTTCCATTAGAAATCTATCAAAGGATGTATCAAAAACAAAAAAAATCTCAGAGACAACAACATTAACATCAACACGAACACAAGTGGTCTCATGTGTGTTGTTCGGGACCATGCTGCCCCTGCGTCTGTTCAGATGTAAACGCTAAAAGAGCCCATTATACTGTGGCCACAGCCCTCCTCTAACAGCTGCACCCACTGACAAACAGGCCGCCTCAGCAGCCTTATCACAAACAGCAGGCCTATACCAGCTGCCTGGAGCTCATGTGACCATATCATTAGACTAATGGGCCGTCGATTAATGTTAACATGCCAGCAGAGCTCATATCAGGGAGATCTACAGGTCGGTGCAGAGCCATCAATCATATAATTGACTGTCGGGCTTTTTCCTGCCGGTGGCCTCCTACCTTTTATTTGTTATCTTCTCTTGAGTACACAACGATCCGTTTTCCTTTTTCCTTAGAGTCTGCCACGATTCATTTCATTGATAAAATGAGACAAACCCAGGGTGGGTACAAGCATTTTCTTCTTTTCTTTCACAGAGCACCTTTAAGGTACACCTCCCTGATAACTGGAACGAGAAACAAGATATACACAAGGACAAATCGGATGTACAGCACAGTCTATAAAACACCCTCTACTTAGTCCATCTAAATTGATCCTGTTGGGCCTACACCAGGCTACAAAGTGAGACCATGTAGAACAACACAGAGTCAAATATGTTCATGCTGTCTCTGCCTGAACAGAAAACTGGTGTCGTGAGAGGGTATTAGGTAAATCACGCATAGCGTAACTAATACTTAGAAGCTGACAAGCTGAACAAGACAGATGTTATATGGGATCGTGTCCTCGGTCATGCCTAGAAAACGTCCAGTAGGTGTCCAGCAGGTGTTCTGATCGGGTGCTCGATCCACCCTGTGCAAGACAATTATTTTGTCCGTTGTAGCGATGATCTTCTTCTTTTGGTCACTTCCCAAACTTTTGATCTGAGTTGGAAGCTTCGCCATCAGGCCCAGCTCTGTCTTCACCATGATAGTCAAACGGTACAACAGCTGCATTGCGACAATGCAGCTCTAATTTGCCTACTGATCTCCCGCTCTGTTTTACCTCCACTTGTAAAAGATAAGGTATCCACGAGGTTACTGGGAAAACAATTATGGGTTATACTTCTAGTGCACGTCCAAACTAACGCAAATTAACAAAAACGCCAGTTCCTGTTAATTGACTGGAAAAGCCAGAAGTCGAGCAAGGTATCATGGGGGCTAGGAAGCAGGTGGATACACTTAAAACCAGGGTCATTACTAGATGATAACAGCCACATTAACTACTTAGTAGGGTGACATTGGATCTTATCATCATACCTATCTTAGCGACTTTATCCAGTGAATACTAATAACACTATTGTTATTGCTTTGCCCACTTAGCTGATGCCTCTGAAGCCTTGAGAGTCGCCTGTGCATCAGTTATTATGATACTTTGTGGCTTAGGCTAGTTACGCTAAACACCGGAAGTATCACCACAAATCATTTCCCCAGTTACGTCCCCAGTGACCTTCACAGGAAACTTGTGCATACTGTACTTGAACTCCGTCACTCATCAGTGCCCTCTGATGTAAATCATTACAGACCTTTAATCTATCGCCTCGAATCTGACAATAATCTGTTACTAACACAGATTTTAAAGCTCTAGAGAGATGTGGCTGAGAAAGGTGTCAGTAATGTGTCGTGAGTGGCTGCTATCATAGAAACAACGATAAAGCCTTCCCAAAACTCTATTTCGCGTGCCACACCAGAAACTGTACACAGCTGAGAGGCAGCGCCAGTCAAATGTTGTGCTTTTGCAAGGGGTGATACCTGCTGTGGAGATATCCCCCGCTTAAGAGGATTGGGAATTCAAACCAGGCACTTTCTGCTGAATAAAATATCACAGCTAGAGGGGTGGTATACTGGGTGAATGCTTGGTTCTGCACACGGTAGGTAGGTGTGGTGGTGGGGGAAGCCTGCGCGCGAGACACAGCTAAGAGGTATTACCTTTTGATGTGAGCGAGAGAAGGTGTTAGTCGAAAAATGGTGCGTTATCTGTGTGAAAGGTTTTGCTCGAGCTTTGCCTTCTTTGTGTGTTTGCGCGGTCTGTCCCATTTCCAGAGAAGAGGGATCCCTCCTCCTCTGTTGTGACAGTAAGTGCTGGAGGATGAACAACAACAGCAGATATGTTTCTTCACAGGGGGTGAGCATCAGCATTGGGATTAAATCCTCGACAAAAAAACTTCAACAGCAACATCTCAGATGAAATCTAGTTACCGTGGCAAGGTGACAAGCAACACAGGAGAGCTTGTTTTATCTTTCAGCAGCCTGAGAACATTTGGGGGAAAAGCAAGAGGTGTGATTCTGACTGGTGCTGTCAGACAGCTGATAGCCAGGCTGCAGGATGACACCTTTTCACTCAAGTCGAAGTGGTACAACAATGCACGAAGTGTTAAATTAAATTACGTTAATTAAGTTAAATTACATGAGTTATTTTAAAAGTAGGGCAAAGCATACATTTAGTTTGATATGTTGAATGTGGGTTACACTGTCGGAGCCGACTCCTGTTCGCACAGACTGCATCAATATATTTTAATGTCAGTAAAAACATGGCAGCGAGCAGTGTTTAACATTACTATAATCTCCTTCCTGCCTATTAGAAATAACCTACTCCCTGTTTTATTCATGACAACAGCCACATTAATCAGTGTCCAGCTTAATCCAAGTGAGACATGAAACGACCCTCGACGGCGCTGTGTTCCCACGCCTCGAACAACCTTTCATTTTTGGAAGACTGTTGTCAATTATACTTCTTTTTCCATCCACTTTTCCCTGTCATTTTGATTCACTTGTTGATAGATTAAGAGTAAAACTTTAGTGTCACTTCTATCTTGAAATGTGACCCTGCTCCGAGCTCACTAAGATGCCCTCAGAATATACGTCCAGGTATGTTAACGGCCGCCCAAGTAAATCTGGAGACCGATTTTAGCATTTAGCATAGACACTGTCAATGCATAATCATACTGCCTGTACTCTACGATCACCTTGGACGTGCCTCTTAAGACTAAGAGGCAGATCCAATTGCTTCTGGATCCTTAAATAAATGGTAAATGGACTTGCATTTCTATAGCGCTTTTCTAGTCTATTGACTGCTCAAAGCGCTTTGCAACACTTGTCACATTCATGCCACACATTCATACATTGATGGCGGAGGCTGCCATGCTCATCAGGAGCAGTTTTGGCTCAGTGTCTTGCTCAAAGATACTTCGACACGCAGCTGGGGGAGCTGCATTTGAACTAGCGACCTTTCGATTACTGGACGACCCGCTCTACCTCCTGAGCTACAGCCGCCCCATAAACACAACCGTAATTTTCTAGTGCGATAATTCAAAAGAGACATTAATGGAAACATTATCAATTACATTTTTTTTCTCTTATTGGAAACTGTTCTTGCTTCTATGGAAATGAAAATATCAAACATGGCTGCTAAGAAATGACAATGCCAAATTAGAGCTTCATGTCCTAAGTGATGATTTAACTAGTGCAGGCAATTTTCAAGCCTCTGGATGTTGATAGTTATACTATACATACATCAATGACATCAAACAGCTTCCTGTGAAGGTCCTAATATATTCAAATCTGCTGCAGCATTGCAGGCAGAAACCAATAAAAACACCATGAAGGAGACGACTGGCAGAGACTTAAAGAAACATCAGTACGGACTGAGCTGCAGATTAGAGAGGAAGTGAGAAAAGTTTTCAGTGGAGTTGGCCTTTACATTGCCTAAAGCAAATATGTATAACTGAATATTGTTTGAGCAAGTAAATGAGGCAGCCCTTTGTCTAACTGAACTTTTTTTTTTTTAAACATTCTCTTTTATGTTTGCACAACGCCTGTTTTGCATCCCAAGACTTCTCGTGAAATAGTAAAATATTAAAGTCTCGGAGGATATGCAGCGCTAAAGTGAATAAATGATAGGAAAAGAGTGGGATGAATGACTATTAATGAATTGCCAGGAGCAACATGACATATTTAGCTGATTTCCCCTTCAGATTAAAATCCAGTACCTGCGATGGCAGCAGGTAGGGAAAATCCTTTTCCACAACTAGCTGAGTGATCGAGTGGATGTCATGAAACCCACTCCATTTATAAATCAACACAACCTGCGAGAGTTGAGTAATGTTTTCTGCGGAAAGTTTTTATTAGAGAGTTTTTATCTTTGCTGTGTAATTGGGCTATAAAGCAAACGTGTGGTCTTTGATCTCATTGAAGTTTGAGCCCCGGCTTTGAATGCTGCACCCCTATGGGGACGTTATTTACTGAGCGTTTGAACATCCATGCATTATTTGTGGAGCTGATATAATGATGGCAGCACCCTCTTGGTGCCTATGTTGGCTAAGCGATGAACCATGACCCATTACCAGCATTAATGACGGGATTTGGAAGGGAAAAGTCAGCAAACTGTGACTTCATGCAACTGATAAACTGCACCACAGCTGAAACTGCCCCTCTGCGATTGTATTTATGAAGCCAAAATCCTGTATACAGTCTAATCCCCTCAACTAAGACTATTTAGGACACGAGAGGATATACTAAGATTCCACATTAGGCACATTCTCCATGCATGAAAACCATCTGGCAGCTCAACAACATAAAAATGTAAATATTACTGTACAAATCTGAAAGTTTGTACAATCCTGCAGATCAGGAGCATCCCTGGTGCTATAGATCATTACGCAACAGTTAGAATAATTTATTCCAGCGCCTAAAAAAACCCAGGAAACAAGGAGAAGATTCAGACCCAAGCATGGTGACTCATAATCACGGGCCCTCGAGGCTTCTCTGCGACTAAACAAGCAGTCTAAATAGATAACCTAGATAGCACAGCGTCCCCTCATCTGTCACGCTCAAACACACACCGCACATGATCACGCGAGGTAACACAGGAGACAGACTGGCTACGCTGCCGCTCACTAACACAGCCAGACATGCATGGCCGCTGTCAGATGGGAAACATTAAAGTAACATGGGACCTTAGGGGACCGGGAAAGAGGATTGGAGCCATCCTGCTTTCCTTCACTAACGGTCCCTCAGCACCGGTGAAAGGCACACGTGTGTGTGTGTCCCCTCAGCAACCTCTATACGCTGCAGCTAATCACATTGTATGTGGCTATATAATTACCTCGCTCATTAGTCAAAACCCAAGGGTTATCTTTATTAACTGCCAGGGTGTTTTGAAGAATGGGCACATGTCGTTGTTGTGTCTTTGTTTAATTAATTGCGTACGAATGTGCACCATTCGCCGCTCGTCACTTAATAGCCGGGTAGGATAATTAATATGAGGTCGTTCGCGGCATCCAGCGTCGTTCTTTACATTTATAAAAGTCACAACAAAATGTGTTGTTTACTACGGTGAAGTGATGCATTAGCTGGCTCTCCATGCTCCCTGTTCATGTGACCTCAGACAGCATGTTCAAGAATTAACAAGACCAATAGGTGGTTGATTTGTTTCTGTGTACACACGGTTTAGTGTGTAAGCATGCTTGCAAAACATCTGTAAGGTCATATTGTGAGTTATTATGGGAGATATAAATGACCTAATCAGAAAAAAATACATATCCCTCTACATTTTCCTATAATATCTACTTTTATGAAACATATTTTTGAGATTTTAAAGCAAATATGCTTAATTTCTACATTTCTAGCGTCTAAAAATAATTTTTGTATTTTAAGGTGCAATATGTAAGAATTGGCCACCTGATGAATTTCTTCTCCAAACAAAGAGGGGGCAGCATACCAACAGAGTAACTGCCAACCGTTGCTATCTATCCTTCGGCTATCTAGCTTAGTTGGCAGTGCAGCTAGCAGCACTGGGACTGGGAGCTTGGAGCACTGGGGGGAAGTGTGGGTGTTGTTTACACCGTTGGCACAGGAGCTTTTGACTGCTGGGAGGAGAAGGTTTTAGAGGCCCTGGATGGAGGGATGGGACCTAGGAGGGAATGCTGGCAAAGAGCGGCGCCGTAACATAAAGTCAAAACTGTTTTCTTACTCTTATATTCTTTTTTATATTCTTATTCTTCGATTCGTGTGTGTATTGCCGTTTTGTATAAACTTCTAGATGCCTTAATTTTCCCCCAATGATTGATAACTTAGTGCAGTGTCCTCGATATGTATACTTCTTACTATTATCAGTCTTATTATGAGCCAAACAACAATGAAATGAATGTAAATAATCTTTACATACAGGCCTATACATTTCAATTGTTAATACTGTGTTTCTGTTTTCTGGTATCTCTGGTGTATCATATTTTCAGATGTGCTTTTGTCCTTGTACAGCCCCTGACCTGAGGACTCACAATGTGCCTCCCACCTGTCACAGATCCATGTGGAGCTGTAACAGTGCTGAGAGGGTCCCATAAAAACTGAATGCTCATATACGCATTCCTCACATGCTATAGATACTGTACACACCCTCTCTATAGCATATAGAGCACAAGTGCCACTAGATTAACACATGTTGGGGTGTGTCCAGATAATAAAGTCGAAACTGTGCTCTGTAGTCTTTTGTTTATCTTTAGATAAGTTTCTTATATTTTTTGAAATAGCTGGGTTGTGAATGTCACTTTTGTTCCTGTGCCGAACAGGGTTACGATAGCAAAACGATAGCAAAACAAAACTAAAGTACAGTATATAGCAGCCAACCACATCCTCCTATCTTTAAGTTTTACGATGCTGTCATCAATGTATAAAAAGAAGCAAACCAGGGACCCTTCACTGATTTGAAAATGGTATTTTCTGGTTTTCCCTCTCCTGTCTCCATTTTGGTTGACATATTGGACCCAAGTTGTCTTCGTAAAGAATCTTGATTGAGAACATTTGTTTCCAGGGCCTTTTAACCCTGCTGCTAAAGGCCCGAGTAAAGAATCTTCTTCTCAACAGCACAAATGTTTTAACCCCATCTTCAGGATTTTTCTCTTGAGGCAGTTGGGTCACTTACGATCAGTGAAGCGGGGACTATTTCCCAACAAGTGAAGCTAATGGAGGATGTGGATTCTGGCTCAGCCCATGGGGGACTATAACAAACCAGTCGTATCCACTAATGTCAGCCTGCTAAAAGACTTACACTGATATATTGGAAATCAGCGCACAGGTATTAATGTTTACGTCCTAAATCTGGTCAAGCAAAGTTTGGACGAAGTTCTGCAACACTGACAGCGAGCAAAGACACAGCGGTTCTGTTTGTGTGTACCGGCTCCAGTTAACTGAACATCCTGTCGGGCCCGAGGCTTTATGTGTTGGTTTAACCGCTGCTATTGATCTCAAGACCTGTCTGCCAAACTGTCTCCTACAAGCATCCACACTCACTTACAAACACACCAACTCCTATACAATCTGTGCTGCGAAGAAAATAAAGAAAATTAGGTGGGAAACCGGATGAGGAAGGCAAAAAAAAAAAAAGCGAGAACAGGCAAAAGACAAAAAAAGCAAAAGAGAGAGAACAAGAATGTATCCACACTGGATGTAGCCTTTTGAGCCATTAAAGCTGAGCCATTAAATCAATTTCCTCTAATCTGGACAGGGCCGTCCCAGAGCAGGAAATGCCAGCCAGTAAGCTTCTCGAGGGAGAAGCAGCTATTGTGCCTGCACACAGAGCATAAACTGAAGATCTGATTTAATAAAATGGCTTTTTTTTCTCCGCTGGGGGACGGTGCCTGATCGGCTCTTTCATTCTTTTGTTCTCTAATTCGATCTATCTCTGTGTTTCTTTCCCCACACCTCCCGTTACATGACTCCACAGCAAAAACACACACCTCATTACCAAGAATACGGTCTGCCTGATTAAAGCACTAATCAAATCAATACAGAACTGACAGGGAGGGCAATTACAGCGTGATTTATGCAACATATAAGCTCATCTATGTTGTGTTTTAATGTGAACAAAAAGTCGATTCATAGTGAGAAAAATGTTCCACTAGCTGAGTTTTAAAACCTTATTTTCTGATTGAATGATCAAATTTTACTGTGAAGGCAAATTAACACCTGTTGTCAAATGTGTGTCCTGTCTCTTTAAGGCCCGTCTCCTGAAAAGCCTAGCTGATTGGTCAGCTCTCACAGGCCTGAGCAGGCACAGCCGACCGTGTTTCCTGCTCCAGTTCTGTCTGAGTTTGAAACCTTAGCCGGGCTTTGGGCAGGGCTGAGTGCCGTGACATCACAACTTTACAGAGGTCCTGACGGGTCATAATATAGATGCTAGACATACTTAATAATAATAAAAAAGCAGGAAATCTAACAATCTACAATGTGGGACTTTTAATATGTTTAATCTAGCAACAGTTTAGAGGGCTCCTTGTACAATTTGCAGCATTAGTTCTCTCAGACTCTCTTTATATCCAGGCAAAAATGGTATATTAACTGAAATATCCCTAAACGAATTAATATTGAATTGGACTGAATTGAACTAAATCAGAAAAAAGAATCTAATCAGGACCATGTAAATCGGACCTGAATTGATTTGGGAAATCAGTGGTGATGTATAATCTTTTACAGAAAATGTTTCAACAGGAAGAGCAGATGTAGAGCCTCAACTCATGAGCCACACGGGAGAAAAGCTGTGTTTGATGAAGCAGCAGTCTAAAAGATGCCAGAGAGAAGAGAAACAACAGGAGAGTTTTTACTCTAGTTTAGACATCACCGCTGGCAGCAAATCACAAGTCTGTTTGATACCGAGCCATTGTTTTGATCCGATTCGAGTGGCCTCACGGAGCATGTGAGGTGAGAAAAACAAAGGGGGAAAGAGACACCATATAATTAAGGTATCAAGCGATTGTATCTCAATGTGGAAGTGGATCTTTTAAATTAATCCAACGTGGAAGTTTTGCTCTAAAAGCTGGTGTTGATGTCTGTTTTTCCCCCCGGAGGCACTAGGATGCTTTTCACTTACTGAAATCTCTGTGAAACTCCCATCAACTGTGTGTATACATCACATATACCTTCCTGCTCATGCTGTTGTTCTGTATCGCTTTTGTTATACTGTTATACTCCACAATGCCAGAGTATGATTATGCGTCATCTCCAGTAATAGTGTGACACTATTTGTGCAGGATGATAAAGCCTTGTGTCATTCAATCCTCTCTCAGGATAGTTGTGTGTGTGTGTGTGTGTGTGTGGAGAGGGAATATGCCTTTATCCTGTGCCGGTCCATTAGCTGACAATGGGAGAGTGTGGGGGGGGATATCACCACAGAGACATTTGTTCAGTGTGTGACAATGTGCAGTTGTGAAAGGTGAGACTAAATCTCTCCACCAACCGCCCACGCAGATTCGTTTTCTGTTTCTCCTTTTCCCTTCTCTCCATCTGTGCAACGACTTCTACAGAACGAGCTCCCTGACGCCTCTTTCTGTTCATTACGAGCTTGTTTAAAAGCGTCACATTATCTCACTGCGACCGTGAATGAAACAATAGTGCCGGCTGAACTGCAGAGGTTGCACTCCGGCACTAAACAGCTCCGTCTCTTTTTCCCCTGTTCGTTATCATTTCAGTTCCCCAGTTGCCACAACAGCACGTGTTCAAAACCACAACTTCCTGTTGCAGCCGCGAGCGGATTGGCTGAAAGTGGTACATACCCCCGACACACCCACCCCTGAAATGCTCACTGAGGTTCCTGGCACCGGTTCTCTGGCCTTTTCTGCCTGGGCAATTAGAGGTTTGCGTCTCTGTTATGCATCTGTACACCCACCCGCACACACACACACACACACACACACACATACAAACATCCTCTGATAGATTAAGAATAATACACACACACTGGTGCTGCTGGTGCTGGAGTCAGCGCATAAGCAAACGTCAGACCTGGGCTGTGCTGCGAGGAGGAAGACAGCTGCCAGCAGTGACTGGCTGTGTCAAAACACATCGCTCTCACCTCCTCACTGTGGTTTTATTCCACTGCTACTTCACTGATAGGCTCTCAGTAAAACACTTCACCCGGAGAGGTGCTAAATGTAAAAAAAATTGGGAGATTGGACAGCCACAGTGAGGATGCACAGTACGAGAGAGCTGCAAATAAAAAAAAAAGACTCTTTTCTAGTCCTGAACTTGCAGTATTTTCTACTTTCTGTGGCTTTTCCAAGAGCCCGCCCTTCAAAACCACACACTCAGCCCACAGCGGGAACTTCATCGCGGACCACCTATAAGCGCTTTCCACACCGCTTAGCCGCTGATGTATGACTGTGGATGTAAGATTGAATGACGGTGGGCACAGAAAAAGAGGGCAGAGATAGTAAAAAAGAAATATTTTCTAATGATGTGCTAAAATTAGAAAAACCCGGCAGTGTGGTTTTGGAAGTGGAGATCCAGTTCGTTCTGCTCAGCTGTTCTTTTATACGGGCTGGAATTAAATTAAGGAAATGTAAAACTGCGGCTTTATACGATGAGTAAACACGAGGCTGCAGCGGCACATGGCTCGCATATTGTCGGGGGAATACCAGCTCTGCCCTTCTGGCTGTCTAAACTTACACACCAAACAACATTAAAGTTAAAGTTAGATCCAAGAAAAATGAATAAACTGTATTTAAAACAAATTCCCCTGCCTGAGGAAAATCTGTCCTAAAAAGATCATAAAGAAGGGTCTCAAATGTACAGCGTGTCTTGGCAGTGAGAGCCTCCCTATGGGAAGGAATACAATAGCTGGAGAAGCTGCTAATAGCTCAGTGTGTTTGTTTTCTTTGCATTTCAGAGCTGCTTGATGGAGGTTAAAGTTTAAGGCTATAATGCACAGAGCAGACCTCCAGGTAATGACCCTAATCTTTTCCGAGCAGGAGCCGCTCCAGAGGTGGTAATGCATTTCCCCCCGAGTCAGGGAGAGCGTATGGGTGGTAGAGCAGCAGAAAGCAGAACTACAGGGAAACACAGTGGCAGGGCCATCATCGATTATGTTAATTAACAGAGAGGAAACGTGGCTCGTTCCTTCTGCAGCGCTGCAGAGGAGAAATGAAGGAGAGGGGAGGCCAGGAAATAGGAGAGGGGGTGGATGTGACGGGAAAACATAAAAAGGTAAATGAAAAAAGATGGTGAGGAAGAGAAGTGGAAGTTAATATAAGATGGGCCGGTGGATAGGCGAGTTGAGATGGTGGATTTGAAGATCTTGCATTCGTCGTCTTTTCACACATTTTTGGTTTACAGTCTGCAATTATACAAACCTTTGATCTGCAGCCTACATGCTGCATCCGCACGCTACTACGCTCACAATAACAATATACTTGTGTTGAGAAGGTATACAGATAGGATAGTAAACATGTCCGCCATCTAATTTTAGCATGGTAGCATGCAAATGTTTGCAAATTAGCACCAAACACAAAGGACAAGCTGAGGCTGATGGTTCATACTACAAAGTACTGGACAACTTAAAATGTCGACTTGATGATGGCGGTAATGAAAAGCCACTACTGTTAATCCTAGTCGGGACACGAATGTCTGAACCAAGTTTAATGGAAATCCATCCAATATCCAATATATTCATAATTTTTCAGATTATTGGAATCTGTGGGGTATTTTTATCTGATTGCTGATAAGATAAATTAATTTTAAAATGTGCTACTTTGGCTTCAGACTCTCACTCGATGTCCAGCCCACAACACATCTGTGGGGGAGGTGGGAGATGGTCGCTCCCTAATTATGATACATCCTCCGGGAAAATGAACGTCTGCACAAAATCTGGTACCAATCTATTCAGCAGCGGTCGAGATAGTTCAGAAAACAAGCTAAATGTTTTTACGGGGAACATGAATGTGTGTGAATGCATCCATAAGTTGTTGAGATATTTCAATCTGGAACACAGTGGTGGAATGATCAACTGACAGACCGGTGCCCTTTCTAGAGCCACGGTGCTAGCATGCTAACTGAATTATATCACATAGCTGTTTGCTGTGGCACTTCTGGGACAAACTACGTACCTACATATGCACAATTTCTGCCCATGAAAACCCAACTTGGATTCCATATTTCACCCACATCATGAAATATGCAGCTCAGTATCGGTGCCAAGCAATCTTAAAGGAGGGCAATGTTGCAGACTTACAGGAATTTAACAAGTCTGAAGGACACTTATTCGCCACTTTTTCTTCAAGACCGTGTTTCAGGACCTTGTTTTATTTCAGTAACTCACAAGCTGCCAAGGCTGCTCCGAGGAAGAGAATAAAGAAAAGAGTAGAAATAGAGGAAGAGAGGGGGAGGGGGGGAGCCAAGGCCCAGCGGCTCACTGCATAAAACCAGTCTCTGGGGTAGTGTGTGTGTGCATGTGTGTGTGCGTGTGTGTGTGTGTGAGTGTGCACGCCCATAATGGGGGTAATTAGCTGATCAAACAGATAAACAGTGTAGCAGACTCATGCTGTGGGTGGGCTCTAATAATCCAGATCATTAGGTATGAGCGTATGTGGTTTATATGTGGCTTGTATGAATGTGTCTGAGTATGTGCAGAGTGAGTCTGTGAACTGTTGCTGCTAAGCTCCAACAGCACTGCTGGATACTACACTAATCAGGTCTGTGAGGTTTTTTTTCTTCCTAAAATGTGTTACTGGACAAGAAAAAAACAAAAAAAAAGCTTTTCCCACAAGAATCTAGAAGCTGTTTTTCCCATGGCGGTCCCGGAGTGGAGAGGGAATTTGCAAAAAAAAAAAAAAGATGTGATAAAGACTGATGTAAACACATTTTTCAAATACACCTCATTTTTCTACTGTAGACAGAGTCATTACATCATGCTGCCGGTCACTGTTACAGGCCTCTAGTTTATCAAAAAGCTCCAAAAATTTAAGTATAACAGATCACAGCTGTTGAGCAGAACAGTGCCCTTGATTTGAGTCCAGACAGGAGCCTTTGTTTAATCAAACTGCACTCTGGATCATCCCAGAAATACTACAAGGTACAGCACACGTGCATCAGATGAAACAAATTCATATATAAATCCAACTCACATCTACTTTCCTTCTTTTTATTTCCCTGTCAGCTGCTTTCAAGAGATACTTTGTAAGAATTAGGCATTAAAACAACTACACCTTTGTTAGTTGTGTACTTAAGTGTTCCCAAATGTTTGCAACAATATTCAAACCCGGAAAAGTCTGTAAATTTACTCAAGGTAATGATGTGTTTCGTTTCTACGTCTGAGAGGGAAGGCCCAATAATCATGACACAAAACTATAAAATGTCATGAGGTTTTCCTCTCAACATCACATTGATCTTATATCCTCAAATGTCTCCAAATACTGCACATGCCAAAAAATAAAGTGGTCCATAACACTGTAACGCAAACAGAAGTAATGATGTAGTCTTTAGAGCTGACTTAGCCAAAGAAAGAAGTGTTTATTTACACTCATGTCGTCTCCCAAAGTTTGGATCAACGTCTCCAACTCTTGCTGTGTCAGAAACTTTAGAGTGCAAAAAAAATGTATATATCATATTTCTCAGCTTTGACTCCAAGTTCACACTCGTCCTGTGGGGACCGACCAGACACATGCCTGCGAACCGAATCAGGCCCCAACTGCTAGTTAAAGAAACCAGGCTCTAACTTATATAACTGTCCCAGATGAGGAGGAAAACCTCTACCTCCCACTGTATCCCACTGTGCAGGATAAAAGTCCTCTCAACACGTTTCATCTGTCCCATAGCTGCCACATCCTTCTGCTGACGTTTACGAGCTGATTGACGGGACAATGGACAGACCGCCGGTTGTGTCTGCTTGTGGTCGTTTGATCGGCAGAATGCCACCCTGTTCGTGCTCTGATGTCATCAGCGGTGGCCGAGGCCAGATGAAATACTGTACAAACAGGGCGGAAAATACATGTTGACATGTGTGAAAAAAAATCTTCTCTCTCTGGCCTAGCAGAGGGAGAACGACCTGAAACATGATTTGGCAGCGGAACAAGGATTTCTCTATGCTGTTACCCTAAAATGTGTGTTTTTTACACACATAATATTTGTTCCTGACGATGCAGATGCCATTTTGGGATAAAATACAGTGTGTGAATATTTACAGTCTGTCATAGTTGAAGTCCTGGGGGATTGTAAATTGTAAAAGAAACACACACACACAGGCATACACAGGAACGGGGTAAAAACGCTTACACATAAGCACATTTAGCGCTTTGCACACCCAGCAAACAGTCACTCTTTTGGGTCCTCTCCAAGCGCGTCGCCCATTATGAGCGGGCGCCCTCGCTGAACAGCATCAGTGTGTTTCTGTTTGTGAAGTGAGACGATGGCGGTCACGTGAGGAGGAGCGAGACGAGCCAATGGATGAGCAGGGAAACGACGTGGACGAGTCATTACACAGAAAGAGAGAGAGAGAGGGGAGGCTTATTTGTTCACGTTCATTATCCGATGTGATTGCACTCAGAGTGAAATTTCTGATGATAGCCTGGGACTCTGACCTCAAAAGGATTTTGTATAGAAGAGCAAAACAAATCAAACAATAATTACAGCAGCAGAAATGATCTGAGAGGATTCTGGCAGAACTGAGACAAAGATCGATGTGCGTGCTCTCGTATTGATCTGCGATGCAACAATGCACCCTGGATACTCTATATTTTCTTTGGTTGTCAACAACTCCAATGAAAGGACTGAAAAACCAACAATGAATTGATCCGACTAACAAGTATTGTGCGTATCAAAGCCTGTTATTGCTTCCTCCTCTGTGCCAAAGAGCTCCATTGTTGTCCAAAAAACGATTAAAAACACATCAGTGAGCCGCGCTGTTGTGCCGGGCGACACGTTCCCTCATCACCATGAACACTCACTCACTGTAGTTTATTTTGACTCAGTCCCATAACCCACTCAGTCCTGCTGCTGTAAATACACACTGGAGCACCACATGGGTATTAATGTGTAGCTGAAAATAGTCCCCAACAAATCTGCTACAAACTACCAGTTGATTTAGGGACAAAAAACACCACATCTTAATAAAATGTTAAACTAAATATACAGTATTTTGACTTTTTTTTAAAGAGATTTATGTCCTCAGCAGGGGCCGATGTGCTCAACGTGCCACAGACAGAGTAGAGTTGTGGGAAAGTATTGAAAGGTGGAGTTGGATTGGTCTTTTATGCGATTTGTAGGGAAGGAAGAGGAGAGGAGAGGAGAGGAGAGGAGAGGAAAGGAAAGGAAAGGAAAGGAAAGGAAAGGAAAGGAAAGGAAAGGAAAGGAAAAAAATCACAGATGACACAGCTGGCTTACTGGTAGCCTGCAGCTGCATTTCCAGAAGGTAACTACAACACTGCTAGAGATGTTTCAAAGATCCTTTATTGATTTAAGAAGAGTGTTTACTTGTGAGGGAAGAACTAATCTGATATCTTTGCCAGATATCCTTTACTGATTTGCTTGAGAAGATGGTATCCAGAAACTGAACTTTGTACTTTGAACGTACTTAACTCTAACATAAAAATGCAACCAGGATAAAGTCAAACTGTTGTTGTAAAATCTTTTAAAAGAAAATGTCAATGACAGTTGTCAGGGTATAAAAACCAATGATCTGTTGTTCTTAACAAATCCAGATGCGAGTCTAACAATAGCAAAGCCGTCAGTGCTGATAAACGCTCCTTAATCAAATCGAATTGTGACCTTAAAATCAAAATTCATATCAGACTGTGGATTTGGAGAAGTGGGACACCATTTATAGTTTTGTGTAGTTTTGTGTACATTTATTTGTCAGGGATGATGTATAGTTTCTTAGCAGCAGCGCAGCAGTAAAAAAGCCTGACCATGAGCCTGGATACACTTACTGTATGTACGCTGACATGATGCCAGAGAGAGGAGTGCTGCAGCTAAGGCACCACTGTTAGCGGCTAACATAACAGCTCATTAATGCTGACCGGGTCTCAGAATAGAAGGCAAAAAGACCCCCAAAAAAATCAGCATGTGAAGGCAGGGGCGGCACTGACATCCACAAACACAAATAAAAATGCCACAGGAAAATGAATGAGTCTGGTCTTTAGCCACCACAAAACTCACTTGTGTATGACAGCTGCAAACACCCACACTCACTCCAAAACATCAGCAGCAGCAGTGAAGTGCGGCGGTCAGCTGCAGCGGTCGGCACTGTGTACTTTCTGCGCTAATGTATTCGATCTCTCGTTAGGCTAACGCCTGTCAGGGTAAGAGAAAAAAATGGCTCTCTTCAGTGACTGTGAGCGGGCAGGTCGGCCACACAGAACACACTCTTTGCCTGGGCCGGGCCCTCTCTGTTTGCCAGGAAACCATTCCCCTCTGAGCTGCTAGCAAATAGCCCCCTGAGCGATGGAGGAACCGCTGATCAATGAGCTGTGGGACAGGGTGGCAGCACACAGCTAGTTAGTGCGGCTGATAATGCTCCGACAGAGAGTGAAAAGCAAAGACACTTTCAGGCTAATGAAGACGAGATCCCCTCTGTGTGTGTGTGTGTGTGTGTGTGTGTGTGTGCGTGCGTGTGTGTGTGTCTGTGGTCGTTACAGGCAGGAGGAGTGACGGTTCAAACACTGCACTGCTGCTGATAGCAACAAGCAGCCCCGCCTGCCTTTGATTACATGTTTTTTTCAGGTCCATGGCCCATCGACCTGTGTGAGTCTTTCTGTAACTCATTGTTGATTTTGGCAAGGATTTATATTTCATTTATAGCCATTTTTGTCATTTCAAAGGTCCCATAATGTAGAAAGTGAGATTTCCTGTCTTTCTTTCTATCATAAAGCAGGTTGAGGTGCAACATAGATACTGTAAAAATATCCAAACGCCTAATCTACGACGAAACGCACATATTCAGAGCAAGCCGTCAGGACTTACGCAAGGTTGTGATGTCACAACTACACAGTCACCGCCCTCAACTTACACCCCAGCACGCCAGCAGTGCCGATGCAGAAACACAGTGGGCGGTGCCTGCTCAGGCCTGTGAGAGTTGACCAATCGGAGCAGGGAGACTGTCCTTAAAGAGACAAGCACTGAAATGGAGCGTTCAGAAGGGTGAAAAGAGGACAATAACATGTTTTACCAGTGATAAATGTAAAAACCTGAAAATGAACATAATGTGGGATCCTTAAGTGACATGTAAGTCATGTCGGGTGAGTTTTAGTCCAAACTGTGATACCTTCATTGTTGTTCAACTTCAGTGACGCAATTTCTAAATGATTAATAAACTATTATTTTAGTCGCCAACTCTTTTTGGCACGTGGACCGTTGAAATGAAGCCCAGCCTGCTTTTGACCTCTTATTGCATGTATAAGTGGATGCACATTAAACTAAGTGGGATTATTGCATTTGAGGGATTTTAGAAGAAACCAAAAGTTGAAAATATCCAGTAATTCACTACAGAAAATCACTGAAAATATAAACTTTTTTTTTCTGCTTTATAAATAAACAGTATAATCAATAATGAAAAACACATTATACTAATATATCTCAGGCACATTCAAGATCATTATATTCCTTGTTAAAAAAGAATCCAATACTATTGATTTATCTTGAATCACAGGTGCCTTTTTAAGTTGGTATTAAGCAAATTATGTGAATATTCACAGTCATGTATGGAGGCGTGTGTGACAGAAGGTAACTCGGTGGTCTTTACCTGCTGTTACTGTTCAAGCCTTCACAGGCTTGTGTGTGTTCTGCACAGTCATGTGAAAAGAGGAAAGAGGGGAGACTGGCAGTAACACCGTGTGCTGTCCTCTCAACCCGTCCGTGGTGAGCATGACGAGGTAAGAACACGAGGTGAAGAAAGTCAATTAGTTAATAAACAGCCTCTCTGTTGAAGGTGAGCCAGTTATGCAAAGTGCTAGACTGTTCCCAGGATGCCTCAGGTGGACAGATTTAACCCTGAACAGAACTCACCTGTCATACTTTTCCACTAAACGCGGCCATGCGGTCTTTAAAGTCTAGTCTGTGAGTGCGACCGTGGAATAAAAGCAGGTACTCAGTTTAACTGTCTTTAGAGTTTAAGTTTTTTTTCCTATCCAGGTATTACTGTTTTGTGTCAACAAGTATTTCACACCTGAGGAGATGTTTACAGTCACACTACATGCTCAGATCCTTTAAGGACACAGTGGGGTCTTAAGGTAAACGCACTGTAATCATTGCACACACAATGGGACACATGATGTGAGGGAGGTATGTGTACACGTGCATGAAAACCACCTGTGGAGCAGCCGACTGCAGATGGAAAAGTACCTAAGTTCAGTGAATATATAATGGGCTCCGGCCATACCGCATTCCTTCCTACACAGCAGTTCACTGAGCACACACATTAACAACAACAGCAGAGATAACAAAACCGAGTGGCTCAATGTCACACGCCAGTAACTGTCATCTTCTGGCTGCAGTTACATCAGCTGTTCCCTGTACATTTGCAGGGGTTACGTGGGCAATTTGCTCCATTGTCAGCGATAGCACATCCAGCTTTTTAGCTGATAAGAAAAATAAGAAAAACACAATAGAGATTAAGTATAATTTCCCACGAGCAAAGAGGCAGATTATTTCTTTTGCTCGAGCGTGAAATGTGTTGTTGTAGCGCTGTGTGGAGCCCCTGGGCTGTATTTACAGACAGCTGCGCAACCAAAACAGGTGAAAGTCAAAAGTATTTGTCTATGGATTTATAAAATCTGAATGGTTTTGGTTTAATGGGTAAAAAGAATTAAACACAGCGGTTACAACCGTTACAATCATTGAGAAATGAACACAGAAGGGCACATTTTTATTTTTTCCGTCAAATTATATCAAAGATGGGGGCTGCAACTAACAATTATTTTCATTGTCAAGGGAAAATATTCACATTTAAGAAGCTAGAATCAGAGAATTTACTTAAACTGATTAACTGATTATCAAAATAGTTGGCAATTAAGTAAATACTATGGACTCTCCCTTGTTTTTGCATGCCGACTGGCTCCGAATCGCATGACTGCGAGTTGACAGACAGCAAACATGACAAATAAAATCCACTGAAAGACATTAAAAACAGCCTGACAAAAGGGCCACTGTTCTGTGTAGATTACGTTAAGACTTTGGACTGGGGTGTGGACAGTGATTGACACCTAATGTTACCAAAAGAACTGAACCGGCGAGCGCTCAGTCACTGGATTGTGATGACGACCAGGACAAATCTGCAGAGGGATTAGTCTTACTTGGTGTCCTGCGCTTGTGAATTAATTCAAAGGGTTGAATTCAGTGCATCTACAATGCTGCCAAGATTATCTTTATTTTGTTCTTATGTATGTCAAAAGAGTGCACGGATGAAATGTAATAGATTACATTCACAGATTATACATCACTTTGTTTTTCCAAATGCTGCTGCTGTTGACATGACTGACTCTGCGGCTCTGGCTTTAACTGCGTGAGCGCTATGAAACATACTATATATACACACATGGCTGCATACAACATGCACCCACTAAAAAAAGTGCATGCTACACAGTTTGCACATGTGTGTATGAGGTGTGTGCATGCGTGTGTGTGTGTGCGCCCTGCAGCAGCTATGTCAGCAGCCGGGCCTG
Source organism: Pagrus major (assembly GCF_040436345.1). Taxonomy (NCBI): domain Eukaryota; kingdom Metazoa; phylum Chordata; class Actinopteri; order Spariformes; family Sparidae; genus Pagrus; species Pagrus major. The sequence continues at coordinate 22,862,138 of NC_133234.1, read as the reverse complement.
TAGCACCAGGTGAGATTTATGAGGTGTTAAGAATGTTTGCCTCCAGCCCACTGATGGGAGACTGATCCCACCTCCACACCCCGCCCCGGCTCCTAGTTAAGGACACACAAAAGAAACCCACAGACACACACTCGCATGAACACACAGCTGCCTACGTGCACATCAACCCCTGAACCCAGAAGTGTGAGCCTAATGTCTGCACAACCCCCCATCCCGGCTCTGAAAGACTTCACTTCCTGCAGCTAAACACACCTCCTAAAATATCCCCTTCACCCAGTTCCACCGCCTCCAACCAATTTTCTTTCCCCAACGATGACATCTCTCCTTCCTTTGTGGACGAATCAAACATGTTCTGGCCTTCATCTAACCAAAGAGCACGGAGATGTTGTCTTGTGGGGAACCACTCTGACTTGAAAGTGGCTGGAAAAGGTCACGGCAGCAGCCAGTGAGAGGGGAGCACATGTCACAGCTTTTTACAAGCATCATGAATACATGGCTTCTCGCTTCAATGGCTGACATTGAAGACGCTCTCGTGTAGAGTTGCACAGCGCTGTGTCCGAGCTTCTTCCTTCAAAAACAACCTTTTGCAGAGAGCACACAAACCTGACAAACAGGCTGATACCGATCCGTTAAAATATGCCCAGATCGGCCCTGATACCAATTATTTGGATTAGCTGGATGAATGCACCTCATTGCTGATTTGTCTAAAGCCACACTGCGTTATACTGCAACTCTGTGCCAATGAATCTGCCATTTGAGAACTGGTTGAGTAATTAGACTTGTCCCAGGCCAAAAATTACGTTACTAAGTAAATAAGTAAAATTACTTTGGACCGTCTTTTTAGTTATATCATTCACTTATCTCTCTTACTTTACAGAGGTCAGGGGTCAACACCCTGGATGTCAAATATGTACAACAGCATCATAATCAATTACGACCCAGGCAGATATTTACAAAGGTAATTTCTTAAGAAGCTCCTCCTCCACTGGAAGATACCAAATCCGATGTGCACATGCTGCATCGATCCCCAACACAAACAAAGAAGGAGGGGCTGCGACAACGATGACAGCTCAATTTACTCCAAAGGAATGAGACTATTGATCGATGAGACGCACTGATCATTTCCAGCGTGAGACTCGCTCAAACCTTCAGCGTGCTGTTACCCTGAAATAATCACTTGTAGCCAAAGCAGCAATTAAACAGGCTCACTTCAGCATCAGCATCAGTTCCCACAAGTAGCAGTTCAATCTGCGACTGACACCAGTCCCCTCTGGTCCAGTATGAGCTCTCTACCATTAAAACCTTTCTCGCCAAGCATCTGTCCAAACAGCTCTGGGGGTTATTCCATCTCACTCCGCCCGAGCTGCTGTGCATTATCTCCCTCTGCTGCTTCCCTAATGCTGCAGGGACTTAGGGCAGGATTAAACCACAATTATGCACTTCCCCATTCACTCCAGCTGTGCGGTAAGAGAGGAGGAGAGGCGAGGAGAGGCGAGGAGAGGCGAGGAGAGGAGAGGAGAGGAGAGGAGAGGAGAGGAGAGGAGGATACAGGACTATGGGAGGCACCATTCGTGTGTGCAGAGTCACAGAAACAAAACTGATTTTGTGACCGTCACCTCAGCCATCACGATTATCCCAATTTCCTGTCTTGTAGACGACCACAGAGAAAAACCCTTTTACTTATAGTCGGATTTGTCATTAATAAGCATTAACACGTCGGTGTTTCCCACACTAAGTTCCCGGGATGGTGTACGAGCGGCTGCCATATCTGGCGACAATTTTCAACTTTTCATTATTTTTCCACCTGGGAGAATAACACCGCTCAACCCCTGCTGTCTGCTGACATTTGCACTGTGGAAACACTGCACATTATAGGCAATTATGACAAATGTGAGCAAACAGCAACACAAGGAACTCCTGATAATAATAATAATAACAAAACAATGAAAACTGAGTTTAATTAATGTCTAAAATGTAAAGCTTGAATGCTCTACATGCACTCTCTTATTCATTAGTCAAACAGAAGAATTGAAAATGTAGCCTAGATGTTTGCATCACTTATGCAATAACTAAATTTAGTTTAACTGATAGAGATCAAGACAAGGCTGACATTTACCACAAAACCACGAAATATATTAAATAAAAAGTAAAGCATGCAAAGACTCGGATCAGTCTTCTTAGTTGCTCTTCTTTTGGTTTCCACCAAATCCTGAGGGAAATTATTGTGTCTTGAGTTGCTAAATGCTCTGCTATGTTCACTATCTAGTCGCTAACTGCATTTGTCTGGCCCCTGAGCCGGTAGCATACAGTTTTTCTTTTGTTTGTTTTTTTAAATAGGGCTGCACAATTAATTGGAGTATTATCTAAATCACAATATGGTTAAGTGCAATATCCAAATTGCAAGAAGCTGCAATTCTTTGATAACGGTAAAATGTATATTAATGAAGCACTGTGGTGTTGCGGATGTCCTCGCCTACAAATATTGTTCTCCGGATGTGAGAAAGCTTGTCACATCATCCGGATCGTTTAGGATTTCACCACAACTAATCGTGTATCATATCGCAACTGTAATATCTGTCAAAATAATCACAATACCATATGCATATTGTGCAGCCGTAGATATTAGAGATAATGTGCTAAAAAAAAACGACTTCCTGCTGCGGCTGAGAATGTCACTTTGAGTGTAGTGAGAGTGAGCCAACACAGTAAAGCTGTGGGTTGGACAGCTAGACAATGAACTGAAAGTGTCTATAAAGCTCTGTAAAGCCGATGGGATGTACTGTGCTTTTAAACAAATATTGATTATAGCAGCTTTAAGGTGCTGGCCATGGATTGTAACATCCTCGGTCCATGTCCCTTCTATTTCTTGTTATCTTTCTCTACAGTCAATTCTCCAATAATGGTATAATAAACATAAAAAACAAACACCTGTATTGAGCCTGGCAGGCAAATCACAGGGTGAAACAGGAGGTCGACAAAGCCCTGTAAGCGCACGGGAATGACTCAAGGTGACCCAGATGAGCTTCTAATGGTGACAGCTGGACTGTAGGTGACAGTGTGTTACTGAATAAATCAAACTAAAACTTTAGAAGTTTGAAAAAAATCTGACTTTGGAAAGTGAGGGGAACATGTCGCTCCTGTGTTTTAATGACATTGTTAGCCTGGATGCTGAAGCTTCCTGCTTGTGAGTGTCGGAGGCGAGACTACAGAGGGAGTATATGAGCACACTGCACATGTGACAAATCGCCGTGTATAATTAGTGAATGAACACAGTCGAAAGAGATAAAGATAATGAATCGCTAGACAAACAACACAGATTCCCAACAGGCCCGCACGCTGAGTCTGTGATGTGTAAACACACACGCCGCTAAACATACATGTGCTAAACACACGGGGAGATGGGCAGACCACAACCTACCAGTCATATTGTGTTTGTGTGCGGTTAATGATTTCCCCCGGCCTCCTGCGTTGTGTGGTCCGCCTCGTCTCCGCCCTGGAAGAAATAAAAAGAGGATTGTTAGAGGCCGGGCGAGCAGCTGAGAAGGAGGGCAGAGGGTAGAGGGCGGAGGAAGGGAGGGATATAGCATATAGAAAACAAACAAGGCCATACAGTACAAAGGCCAGCAAGGACACCCACCCCTCCCTCCCATAAACTCCCCCGTTTCCCTCTCTGTCCTCGTGCTCACTTTTCTTGCTCTGTTTCCACGTCTGTCTTTCTTCTCTTGACTTCTATCTCTTAATCTTTCCTTTACCGCTCCACTTCTTCTCAGCTTTAAGACTTGTTTTTGTTCCCTCTTTCCTCAACTGTTCATACTTCTAGTCTTTATTCCTCTTCTCTTCTCCATCCCTCGCTTATCTCTGTGAAAATGTAACTCTGGCCTCAGAAAGCCTCGGCCTGTTTACCTCACAGGACAGACATGAAAGCCAAACATTCATCCACGGGCCTGCGTCACAGTCATGCTATAATGGGTGCAGAAACATCCTCCTACAGCTAGCATTACTGGTTTTAATGTCAGCATTGGAACTAGAGACTTTGACGGGGCTGGCAGACGTTAGCATGCACGCTACGGACTTCTGCTACCTTCAGGGTCAGACTTTGATGTTTACCAACCCGTCATCTCAGATAAGGAGCTGGTGCAGCACTCTTGTGTTAAGAACATCAGCTGTGATCTGCCAGTCTTCCATGTGGCTAAATAAGGGGTTCGTAACATTTTGGTAAATATACTTATTCACCTTTTTTGAGCGTGAAATCAGAGAAATTCTATCAATATTGTGTCTGTGCATAAAGCATAGAGCTGACTTGTTTAGCCTAGCTTAGCATTAAGACTATAGACTAGCCTGGCTCTATTCATGATATCCTTTTTGCTCACATCGTTCACATCAGGACAGCTTTTAACTTCAACTTCTAATGTTTAAAGAAGAAGAAGAAGAACAACAATGTTTAAAACATCTTTTGTGAACACAGCATTATCTCAACTGTTCACTCGGCGGTGCCAACAAGAGACAATACTAAACGGTAGTCATTCATTTTAAAAGTCTGAAGCGTGAAAACAAGAACTGACAGAGAGCAGAGCAGAGCAGAGCGGAGCGTGGGCTGGAAGACTTCAGTGACTTGGCAATAGCCGAATATTTAGCAGAACTGAGCTTTATGATAAGAGCGGTGCAACGATAGTCAACTGAGGGGCGGATATGTCTCCGTATGTTTTGTCTGCTTCAAGACACTTCTTTCACTTTGGTTCCTATGTGTCAGTTCCTATCAGTCGCAAAATGAAGATCTGATTGTCGCTACACTAGCTGTACCTCACAACACAACGCAAAACGTCTATTATCTGGTGAGGCCACTGGCATTTTGTCCTCGGTGCAATTCTTTATGGTTTGCGTCTGTAGGCTGCAGGCTGGCCACAACAGACAGCTAATTGCTGCACGACAGACAGAAACAAACAGACGACTGGAGGAAGGTGAGAGATTGAATGAGAGGAAATCTCCAGAAATGTGAGAAAATCTGTGAGAGTGAGAAAGACGAAGGTAAGAAAAACACCTAGACTGGAAAGTGCTTTGAGACAGGAAGGGAAAGAGGAAGCTGCAAATGTCTTTACGGTCCCATCGGACAGGAAGTGCTTGAAGTAATGCGTGTGTGTGTGTGTGTGTGTGTGTGTCTCACTTGTATATGTGGATGTGTGTTGTGAAATTAGGAAGTGTCCGCGTCTTGTGTTGCAGTAATTTTCTCATGTAATATAGGATGATTATGTATATATTACATATTTTACATACTTTTTACTTAACACCTGCTTTAATATTAAAAAATACATATATGGTATTTCACTTTCTGTGATATGGGACCTTTAATATCTCTGGTATTCAACAAGCTTTGGTTGCTTTACTGAAATCCTTAATTCTTCACATGTTTAATCAACTTAATTTGTTCGTTCATCCAGAAAATCCTGACCTAAGGTCTACTTAATAATCTTTTTCAGGGCGTACCCGTCTGCTGTTGAAGTCAGTAAGTGGACCTTGATTTTTCAGGTCTTTTATCTACTAGGTGATTAAAAAACAGGAAATCCTTCCAGCTTATTTTATCTATGAACAGATTCTGAATTAAACGTTAAGTCATAACCCAATGCAGTTACTTTTTCTAGAGCTTTCAAAGAGGATAACCTTATCTGGAGATCTTATCTCGTTTTGAGAAATACATCCGAACTCAAGATTAATTTACTAGCTTTACTTTTAATTCCCACTGATTAAGCCAGAATTAAATTTTCTGCTTCATTTCCATGGTCAAGAATGAACATTGTGATCAACTTCCCCAAGCAATAATCCAGAAAATGCGCTACATCCTGACATAAATTGAAACCGTGATTTCAATGTACTTATACTGAGATGAGGAATTCTTTATCTTTATCGCCCACTCCCAGTCACTCCCTGTATACATTTTGATGGCATGCGTGGAAAATGTGATGAAAAAAGACAAGTACGGGTCGGATTTAACATGCCACATGAGGGGAATTCCCCTCAGTGTGAACATAAAGAAACTATTTTCTCGCAGAAATGCTGTGGACAGGAGAGGATGGTGAGACGGATGGATAGCTTGATGGATAGAAGTGCAAGTGGAGCCTCCAAACATGACTAATTATGCTAATAGATGAGGCCGAAGGTCAAATACTGAGTTTACACAAGGGATCTCTGGGGTTTACAGATGCAGTCAGATATTGGACTAACACTGACGACCAGTAAAATAGATTATCTGTGCAGTGTAAGGCTGTTTGAGAATAAAAATAGCATCGGGGGGGGATATGGGTCACATGTGCCAGATCAGCTAGCTGAAGACAACACGCTAGGATGGGAGGTCAACTGTTTAACCCTTGCGCTGACGGTCTGTGACAGGGGTCCACTCAAATCTATCTTCCCACACTGCAGAGCGACGGAAGATGATAGATGGCAAAACAGAAACAAAGCGAGCTGAGGGGGGGTGGAGGCGTGCACTGAGTTGAGAAATTGGGTGTCTTTGGAAGAAGGGAAGCTTCAAAGTCAAGTCTCTTCATTTTGCTAACCCCTCCAAGCAATGCTATCGCCGCTGCCAGTGCGGCCTTTTCACCATTCTGCCGACATGAATAGCTCCCTTTGTCGCAGTGAAATTCCACTGGCAAGCCTCTAATTAGCTGGAGGGCTCTTCTTCCCCCTTGCAGACCTGCTTGGGCAGAAAAGACTAGGCACAAGGAGAGAAGGTAGCTCACTGCGAAGGGGATCTGGGCAAACAATAAAAGCCTGAATGGTAGAAGCAGTCATATGATGCCCTCCTGCTGCAGCTAAAACTAACTAATGGTATCATTTGAGTGCTCTGAACAGAGGGGAGGAAAAAGAGAGAGATTTCTCAGCCTCCATGCTGTGTCGGTTTTCAAGGCAGGAATCTGACAGGTGGTTAACCAGCACTGGGTTGTCAAAAACCAAATATGAATCTTGCAGTTGGTATTTACATGGAATTGTTAAGGAGTGGCTGACCTACAAGAATGTGACAACTATTCTGCCTGTCAACAGCTGACAATTGGCTAAATGTTGAATCAATCATTGGTAATGTGACCTGCCTCGCTTCTTCAGGTTGGATTTAAAGGGGTACTTGGTGGACGTTGAAGCCTCAAGTTTGGCATCATAGCAGAAAGACAGTGCAGAGCTGGGGAGGAAACGCAACCAGTGGACACGCCATGCCAGTGACTTCTTAATCAGAAGGTAGCTTCGCCATTAATCCAACCCGGCTTTATCGTCTATTTTACTCTAAAAGGGCCCGCAATTTAAAAAGTAAACATAATGCTGTGTTGAGGGAGACTTTAAACTAGAGATTGAGTCCATAAACTCTTTAGGAAACTGCTTCCCCCGGTAACAAATCAAGTGAGAAGTAGGGCCGTTTTCTCATAAGCTTACATACAATCAGACTTTGTTTTGAAACCAGTGCAGTCAACGGTTTACCGATGATGGAGAATAGTATTCAGTGTGTGAAAACACTTATCTTCTGTGGCTATGAAGGGATAACAGGGATTAAAATAATAACAATGAATACAAGGGAAAAAAAATAATCCTGGTGATGTCACTGTGATGTCATCGGGGTTATTTTAGGTCAGACTCGACACATCAAATGTTTGGCAGGAAACGTGTGTTTGAACTGTGGGCATTAAGTTGGAAAGATGAGGGCAATAAACAGGCAGAGGCTTTTCCAATGGAAGGTGAGTTGCATCATGGGAAATGTAGGATCCAGTGTTTTTAAAGCTGAAGACCACTTTCTCAAAGTGAATACATTCTCACCAGCAGGTGCGTCTCTACAGTATTTTGGGGAAACGGATCAAAGGTGTGAGGTGACGACCGCCCAAAGACACACTGACATCCTGTTACTAGCTAGCTAGATTGATTGACAGGTGGATGTCATGATATTATTGTTTTTTTCAACCCACAAAAGCACATGTCGTTTTTTGTTTTACAGGAAGCAATCATGGTTGTATTTTCATATAATAACTCAAATAAATTGTTTTTTGTAATATTTTTGGCCTTTATTGTTAAGTAGGCGCACAATATGACGGGGGGATGTGATCTAAAAGGTTTACAAAGGCAATTTTTTCATCTCATCTTGACTTCAAACAATAAAAATTTGCAACAACAATGACATTTTCACTTTATTTTTATCAGACAACACCCTGAGATATCTCCTACATCTACAATTGCCTTGTAGAACATAAGTGATAATACAGTCGTCTCATCCGTCTGTTCTGCACAGAATGTGTGAAACGTTGTTGGCCCTGTGCACACGCTGATGGGCGTCTTGTGAAGACTGGCATGTGATCACATGCTTGTGCTATATTTGCACTGACAGGATAGCTATCTTATATAATGTATATAATTTGATCCCGGTGCAATGTCAGATAATACCGTACCCTTACTAAAATGTTCCAACTTTCACATTGTGAAAAAGATCAATAACTATCTTGATGGATTTCGTTTAATTACCTGCTCTTTTCTTTGCACTGAACAGGATTTTGTATTTCTTTTAAGACGACTCAAAGCTATAAAAAGATCTGCTGCAGGCAAGAAAAACAGCATCATTTAGAGGTTTAAAATAACCTGATACTGACATCTGAGGAAGCAGCTTCATCTGATACATCAACAATAAAGTCATGGCGGAGCGAGATGTAAATTGGCGACTTCCTATTTCCTGTTAACAAAGCGACCACAGGTGCTGCGAGTAAACAATACGTGGTTGTGAGGTTGCAAAGACTAATGCACAAAGAATCGATAATGCATACCAAAGTGCAAGGTTGAATCTGAAGGTAGTGCAGATGACAACTCTGGGAAGGGAACATAAAGGTAACATTTTACCACAGTGACAAGACAATGAAGATGTTTGTTAGACAAGAGAGTATTGATTCATGGTTTAATTAAGAAAATGTAGTGCCGTTCTTTGTTAACGTTGATTTAGTAGCACTTAAACACATAAAGACAAAGATTCTTCACTCGTCAAAATGTCAAACCAAAAAAAGGGGAAGCTTCTTAAAAGGAATATCTAATTATCTGATTGTTCTAAATTGGCTCTACCAGCACAGAAATGTTCCAGAAAAAGAAAAAGGAGGGAGGCTTTGATAAGATGCATCAAAGGCCGAGTCTCAGGTTCACCCTGACCGACTGTTCGGTGCCTATCGGGCCCAGCCTGCCCTCTAGGTCCCAACGTCACCCCCACGCCTTTACATTTTTCAAAGACACGCAGTAAAACCTGCCCTGTAAATATAGTTTATGATGTTCTAACAGTCTCTCCTGTAAACATTTGAACTCTGCAACAGAGATGGTATTTTTGGTTGTTGTGATGCCATTTCCTGCAGTATCTTCAAAACAATTCATGTCCCTAATATCTATATGACTCAGGGTGATTTAAACGAATAAACCATAATAATTGATGAAATGTTTTTCATCAGTTTTACTAAATAAAGACAGAACATATTGATCCAAAGCAATTCTGAATGTAGACACATGAACAAAATATTTCTTCACTTCATGTGTTATTTGAATTATGTATGTACACTTTTTAGTTTTTGAGATGTGCTCATAGCCCGGTATTTTTTAAGGAGACCTGCAGATATTTCCAGCTGTTTTTCTGGCAACCAAAACAGGCCGTTTGTCGCTGAAGGTTGGACCATCTCCATCTATGTTCATGGAGACAAACACAGGTATTTTAACCCAAACCATGATGTTTTCTGAAATGTAACCAAGTGGGTTTCGTGTCTAAACCTAACCAGAGCATAAGCACAGCATTGTGACGAGAGAGAAATAGGAAATTGAACCGAAACGGACATAAAGAAACGTCCATCTGTGGTTTTGCAGAAACGTACACAGGTAACTTTTATTCTGGCGATTGGTGTTGCTCTTCCCAGGTTTTCTTAAAATGCTTCATATCCATAAAATCTGTACAACCTAAGATAAGAGGCTGTGTGAGTCAATAAACCATACAAGCAGATACAATTATTGAAGCTGTATCATAAAAATTGTCCTGCTTCTTTACTTCTCTGGTGTCACTTCACTGCGTCACGACTCGTCACCAAGTTTTGCACTGCATGTAAAGCACTGTAATGATGTCTAAGCTTTCCGCTGCAAAAAGAATGGATGCTCAAGATGTTACGGTTTTTACTTCAGAACGATTTAAACAGGATCATTGCAAACAGTTTCCTACAACCAGTCAGCCAGCAGGAGGTCTGGTTTTCACAGAGTTAAGAAAGTTCTGTGAATCTGATTTAAGTATTTCAGAGATCGTTATGGAACAGAGTTTTTCCCCTTCTATGTTTCAACAAAACAACGAAGACAATCATTAGTTGGCACGAATCAAAAGGCGCTGCTGTTTCTTGACACTGCAGCAAAGACATCACAGTTACGAGACTTCCACATTTCCAAAGAAGTGACTTTGATGCGCGCTGCAAGAGAGGGTTGTTTTGTGGGATAAGTGCTTCCCCGTCCTTCCTCCGAGCGCCGAAGTGAAAGCACCACCAACATGATCTTGCCAGATAAAACACCCACAGTGGACTTGAGGAAGTCCTAAACAGAAGCAGAAAAAGTCTTCCCACTTCAGAGGACGTCCAACTGAAAACATCTTGAGGGTAAATTCTGTCAGTGGGCCCCAAGCTCACAACCACACACCCTCTCTAGTGGCAAATGCAAGGCTTTGAACTAGAGGCTGCTGGGAGGGGAGGGGGTGTGGGGAATTCACTGGCCTGTCAGGACTGTGAATGATGGTGGATAGAAAAAAAAAAATCAGATCCTGCCTCGCTGTTATGCCTCCAGGGAGACGATCTTCTGACGATGCAGACCGAGCCGCGCATGGCTAAACAAGGCAAGTCATAAAGAGCCGTAGCTCTGGGGGCGCAAAGTGTCATCGTGATGTACAAAGGCCCCAATTACACCTGCAATTTCAGCAAGAGATCATAATCAACCAGATTGTCAGTTTCTAAGTTGCCTCCAGAAATACTTTGAGGTGCTAAACAACACAGTGTTTTAGTTGGGATGTCAAAGCCGAAGATGATTATTAGTGAAGTGTGAATGGCAAACGGTTTTGATCCGCTGGTTATCTGTGTTGGGTGTAGGGGAACTCTGCCAGCTTTGATTCCTCTCTGCATCGTGGATATTCTTGAGGCTTGTGTGGGAAAGGGCTCAAAACCAATCTGTAGCAGCTTGGTATAAAGCAGATCCCCTTGCCAGTGACTTTGCAGAGTTCACATGAAAAACCCCGGCCTCCTTAGGGCCACTTTATTTCCCAAATCCAACTCATCACCGCCCGCACACCATCTTCTGCTTCCATTGCGTTTAACCTTCACCTAACTCACTTACTCAAAATAAGAAGTAAATGAGATCTAACAGCCAAAGCCCCTTTTGATCTTCTTTTTGGAGGAAGACAGAACACAGCCAGCCCGCATGAACCAGTGACACGATGAGAAAATACTGTGAAACAATTGCAGCAATTTATGAGCGTTCGGTGCCAGCAGCCCGAGGGATCGCAAAACTTGTCTGGCAAAGAGAGCGCGAGCAAGACAACAAGAGAGAAAAGAAGTCGGAGTCTCTCTGGCTTGGTGTGCAGTCTTTGTCTTGAGTTGGTTTACTGTATATGTTTTTTAAAATACTTTTAATTTCTACACATCGTTTGTGAGCCTTGCAAAAAGGAAAAAAAAAACAAAAAACATCCAAGCCGACTGTGGTTGAGTGCTTCCAGATCAGACAGTGACGGAGGACCGGAGCTGCTGCTGCTGACATGCAGCTTTTTGCAAGGAAACCAGTGTAGACGACATGTAAGAAGACTTTAACCACAACAATTTACAGTCAAGAATATATTTCACATGAAAGAAGAGGAAAAATAGGGTGGAAACACGAATACAGTGAGCGCCACGGTTCCTGAAAGCAATGACAAATGTTTGATGTTTGTGCTTGAAGATGATTAATCGATTATCAAAATAGTTGCCGACCAACTTTTACTTGTTTGACTAACAGCTCTCGGATCAATTGCAGATGAGACTGAGCTTCATGGTAACTTAAGATGGGAAATTATGTACCTCTCTTATAAGCATACAGTACATCAGAAATCATAATTAATATAACACTTATCTATTATGTATCATTAGGTATTCAATGATTCACTAAATGCAAACATGCCACATCATATAGTCGTGAAAACATCATTCCAAAGAGCGGATGAGTGAACCGTTTGATTTAAACTGGGATTAGACAACTTCTTTTGCTTTAACGTACCGTTATGAAGTAAATGTTGATTGCATAATGTAACGTAGAATAACGACACCTTCGGCGGTTAGATTGGTTCCCTTTAAACCTTGCCTTCCCAGCCAGGCATCATAGACTAAGGCCCTGGCAGACACATACAGGTTTTCTCTATGTGTTTTGGCCTTTCGTACACACGTGAACAGCATTTCAGGTCACTGAAAACTGAGCTTTTGCTAAACTCCTTCCAGGGTGAAGATATTCAGGATTCTTTGCAGTGTTTACGTTTGAAACAATGACCAGGGCACCCTCGTTTATTAGAGTATGGAGCATCATGTGTTTTATGATATTGGAGTATTTGAGTTTGTACGTTGACAGAGTGGATGTTATACTGTTTATTAACATTATATTCAGAAAGACACAAGCGGACAATTATCATACAGTGACGGAAGAGAGAGACAAAAACAGCTGCTTACAATGTTTTGCTGAGTTATCCAATATGATTCAGCGTCATGTTTCCCTTCCTCGTTCATTGTATTTTCTGTAACTAAGCAACCGACCAGGGTTTACAATCAACTTCCTGTTTACCAGGATACGTGCATGCCCACTGTAAGTGTTTTCAGGTGTGTTGTATGGATGGATTTTTTTTTTTTTTTTTAAATAACCATATGTGTGTGTACTCGGCCTCCATTAATGAACAAACTGAGGTTTTGTCCTGTGTGGTTGGTAGCTGCTGCTCTGAGGAAAAACAGAAATGATCTGGTTGTCAGCAGTAATACCGCTTGAAAATGTTCAGGAGCAAAAGCTGTCTGTTTCCATTTTATGATACAATACTTCAAAACTGTGGATCTTCTTCTCATTAACAGATTTCTGGCTTTGTGAGCAAGATAAACATTTCTGTACATCAAGATGAACTTTCAGTGTTGGTCAAACTGGGACCTCTTCGTCAAGGTTTCACCACACAGAGAGCCGTGAGATGAAATGTAGCCGCTGCCTTCAGTGACAGCCCAATCTGTCATGTGTCTGTGGTCAGTAAAGGCATCATCACGGTAACATGATGGGCATTGCATGACAGCGGTACACACGCGCAAACGCATCTTTTTCGGGAATCGGTATTTCAGCCATCTGGAGTTGATGTACGTTAGGGAGAAGAAATTGCTCCTTCATGCTATTTTAGCTGTTTCATGTCAAAACAAAAACATGTTGTGGGTTTGAAGGCATTCCTTCACTCTGGATATAAAGCTCGAGATGCAGCCTATAACATCAGGAATCGATTGACAAGCCGTGTGAGAGTAGCTGTGGATAAAAGCATTTTATTCACACATACATGGACGTGCATTCCCGACATGCACACACACATACAACTACAGTGAATGTCCTTCAGGCCATCTGTGTGTCAATCTATTCAGGTTGGGGAAGAGAGGAAGGGGAGGGACGGCAAGCGGGGGAGAGGGTGACAGCATGTTCATAGTGTCACTCCAAGGGCGGTCGTTTTGTCCCGGTGAAAGACTGGATTCAGCGCACGGGCGGTCATAAAAATGCACAGCACTCAGGAGGAAAGATGACCAAAGAGAGATGAGGAGGAGGATAAGCAATAAGGAGAGAGATGACGAAGATAGGCAGACAGAGAGACTCGTTGATGAGGGCCTACACAGCTGGATGGTTCAAGGAGACAGAAAGGGGGAGGAGGCCATGGAGACAATGCAACGGGGCTTGTCAAAATGAAAATTTACTGTCGGTCAAGCTGCAAATAGCTCTGCTCTGTGCCCTCGGTGGTGTATTTGCATGAAGTATGTGTTGAGAAAGAGAGAGAAACGGACAGAGGGTGAGGAAAGAGGAAGGAAGATGGAGCTGTATAGATCCTGTGTGTCTGTATATATGGGCATGAGATGGAGCAAGACCTGGTTTGCATTTAGAAATACTGCAAGTTACACTCTGGGTCAGTTTGAGAAGATGAACTGTATGTGTGAATAAACTCCTGTGCAATGAAAAGAAATCTTTTAGTTTTAGTTTTTTGGGGTTTCTTTGAATAAGAGGACGTTATTATGTCCCAAATATGTTGCTAATAAGTTGATTAATCAATTAGTCAATGAAAAGAAAATTAAATGGCAACTATTTTGATAATCATTTAGTTGTTTGTCATTTTTCAAGCAAAAATTTCAACCATTTGCTGGTTCCAGCTTCTTAAATGTGAGGATTCTCTGCTTTTCTTTGTCATTTATGACAGTAAATGAAGAGTCTTTGGGTTTTGGTCTGTTGGTTGGACAAAAGAAGGAATGTGAAGACGCCACCTCGGGCTGAACCTTTCTCTAAATGATTAAAGGTGCACTTTGTAACTTTTTTAGTAACTCTGGACTTCGAGATGGGTAATATGATCTTTGTGTTCTCACCCCACCATAACTCAGAATACAAGCCTGTTTTGAGCCCTGATGAAGTAGTGAGACAGTGAGTATGTCGAAAATTGAAGCTACCTGTTGCACACTGCTATTCCCTTAAACAAGAATCTCTGTTTAAAGGCCCACAAAAAGTTGCATAATGCACCTTTAATAAATTAATAAAAAAAATAAATGAGTTGATAATAAAAATACTCATTAGTGGCAGCCCTATTGTTATTCCATAAGACTGTGAACGACCTGTTCCTGAGTGCTTCACAAGCCTGATGTAAAACACTATACATTCCCATTGTAATTAAAGTTTGTTATGGCAAATACACCTGCCCTGCTGTTCTGGGGCAGCCGTGGCTCAGGTGGTAAAGCTGGTCGTCAGCTAATCAGAAGGTCAGTGGTTTCGATCCACAAATCCCCCGGCTGCTCGCTGAAGCGTCCTCGGGCAAGATGCTGAACCCCAAACTGCTCCTGCGAGTGCGTTAACGGCTGAGCAGAGAGATATCACGGGGGGATTTGGGATGGGAAGCGCTGTATCGCTCCTGATGAGCAGGTCGGCACCTTGCGCTGCAGAATCTGCCATCACTGTACCAATGTGTGAACGTGAGAAGTGTTGAGAAGCGCTTCGAGCCACAGAAAAGAGCTAAATAAACCCAAGTCCACTTTCTAACAACCCTTTTTATCCTCCTCACATACCGGCTCGTGTGATTTTAATTTGCCATCACAGACATGCTGTTGATATTAGCAGCGCTGCGCTGGTTTGTTAATAACAGAAAATTCTTTGATGCCGTTTTTCCCAGATGGGTCTTCCTCGTCTTTTTGATGAAGAAGTCAGTTCAGCTGTGTTTCAAATGAGAGCTTTTTCTATGATCTATAGCACGAGCAGTCACAGCAGCACACTGCCGCGATAAATCACAGCAGAAGAAACACCAAAATAATGTAAAGCCAACTTTAAATTCTGCTTCTTTTGGATGTTTTATGGTCTAAATTCAAGTTTGAAGGGTAATTGAATTTTATTACGACTTGGATCTTGCAGTGTTTTCATAGTTTTGGCCAATTTCTCTGTTATGAATCACCAAGTTACCGTAATTGGAAAATTCTGTGAAATGGAGACATAAAGCTGTAAAAGAGGTGAGAACATTGTAATCATCATTCACAGAAATGATATAAAAATAAGATCCAACTTGTTTCAAATAAGTGTTTGCGCCATTTCTAACAAACATGTTTGGCCTACAAAGATGTTATGCCTATAAATTCAAGTCAAGTTAGTTTTATTTCATATAGCAACAGTTCACAACAAAAGCTATCTCATGACACTTCTCAGTCGGAGCAGGTCTAGCCTGTACTCCTTAAAGTGAGAAGTGAGTTGACACATGCTGATGAAGCCTTTACTTTACCATTCAGATAAAGCTCTCTGTATTTTACAGTAAACCACAGTTTTAAATGGCCACAAGGGAGCGAGACAAAGGTTCCATACTAAAGCTTTAATTATGTGTTTTAATTGCTGTGTTTCCATTTAATTGTCAAGCGTATTTGAAGGGATTTTTTTAAGATGTAGCAAAAGAAAGAAAATTTGAATTATGTGCATTTCAATTAACTGGTTTGGAGCAAATAAACTAGGCTAGGCAAAGCGTAGTGTCATTAGACGATGGCGGTATAGGATAAGTTATGCCAAAAAAAACAGAGCAGAAGAAGTAGTAGTAACGAACCATCCTCTCCATAAGTATGTTCATGATCCCACAGTGACCTTCCCTCCTCAGGCTCCAGGAAGGGAAAAAGGAAGGAAGAAGCTCAACAGGTGCATGACAACAGCTGGGGGCCCCACCAAAGCTCAGGACATGCGTTAAATCACCCCTGCCTCAGACCCACGGCCCGGCCCAGAACAGAAGCTATCATCGTGGAGGCTAAATGCGATTAGTGTCCAGTGGTAATCTAGGGTCTATTCATTCCTGCTCAGAGTAGGTGACACATTTGATTCAGAGGATTAGTCCACCTCTCCTCACGGTGCAGGGGAGGGGAAATCAAAGGGCCCACATTAGGGGGGGGCGGCGCAAAAAAAAAGGAAGGAACTGCGTGGAAGAGGAGGAAGGAATATCAAAGAAACAGAAAAGGGGAGCAGGAGCCATGAGCCCAACACTCTTACATAATTAAAGCAGACAGTTCCTTTGTGCAGCCATGTCATTAACATAACCCAGCACACTGCAGGGGCTATGTGTGCCGAGAGTTTCTTCAGCCGGTGCCTTCAGAACATACGTGATGAGAGGCCGAGAGACACGAGGAGCCGTCTGGTGCTGCAGAGTCCGACACGTGACGAGTTTAACATTCAAAAACTTTGAACGACTTGTAATCTTCATGAGTCTAATTAGCCGCCGGAGCGCAGCTCTCGCCCCTCAGCACACATCGATCTAAAATAGATGCATTATTCCCGGCAAAGAAAAACTCATCACAGCAATCACATGCATGTCCATAAATACGCCAATGCGATTTAATACGCGATCTTGATTTCATACACGCACACACACAAACACAAACACACACACACACGCTGCCACTTGTCTATTTAGCAAAGCCCCCATTAAAACTGTGGTGTTTATCACACAATAAGAGACATTTAGGAGTTTAGCGGTTGAGCTCATCCACACAGGCTGCCACACAAAACACTGAGGAGCCATGTGACTCACCACATGATGTCACATGTGGCTCTGGGTGCGTTATCTATGGCTCTGTATCTCTCTCTCTCTGGCCCATCTGCAACCACTTCAGCCGCCCGATCTCTACATTTGTTTTTAAAATCCAAGCTTTCCTCTTTACTGATGCAAAAATAAACAACAAAGAGGAGAGCACACACACACGCTGGCACATGGAACTGATTTTTGAGATCATGTAACGTGACTCATTGGAGCATAAGTCATGTATGTGTGTCCACCTGGGTTCAGAGCTGTTGGCTCGTGTTACAATAGCAATTTTTTGTTTCACAGAAAGCACTAATGATGAATTCTGTTATCCTAAATACACACACTAAGCCCTTAAAACACCAAAAAACTAAACACGAACACACCTGCGGCATCATTTAAATGCCAAGCAGCCATTAAAACAGCTAGATCTCTGCCAGGAAACACAACATGAGTTCAAATGGCTGTAACAAAAAGAAGAAAAACATCTCTCTATCTTCAGTATTGCAGCATAACATAATGTGCTTTTGGGGAAAAAGCACTGCAAGAGAACATAACACTGCATATAGCAATAATGATTGTATGTTCCACCCACAGAGCACACTCGAACAAGAACAAACACACCAAACGGTTGCAACACAGCCATTTTTATAAATCTCAGCTCTGACACAACGCATGAGGAGAGGAGGTGCGGAGATTTCACGGGTTCACGTGTGATTTCCACTTGCAGGACCGGGCAGGATCATGATACAGAGTAGGAGTGTTCAGTTAATTTAGCTCAAAATAGCCCGACACCCATTAACTGGTAACTTACCGTCCAATTTTTACTTTCACTAGTGAGCTTCTTGGTAAGATTATCTGATGTGTGCCGGATGGAGAGGATCTGAGGCAGCAGCACACTCCCACCTAAAGTTACAGGTAGATGTGATGTAGCTTTAGTTTGTGAGAGCCTTCCAGCAGTCGGTGGTCAGATCTAGCTCGATTTTTAGCCCATTCAGTCACAGTAACTCACAATGTCATAATGTACGTATGAGCTGAACTCTTTAAATCCCTCTACCATGATAAATTGCAGCCATCAGTCCCCATCGTTAAGCTGGGTGAAGGCCTAGGACCAGCTCGTATCAATCCTAGCCATCTATGACATGGAAGCCATTTTTACTATAACTACTAAATTGAAGAGTAGCATCACATAATTTACATTTGACTTTGTTGCCTTTCTGGAGGAAATGGTCCCAGAAACAATCAGGATCCTCCTCATCTCCACCCTCTTGTCTAAATATGGTAACTATTGGCTCCAGAAATCCAAGATGGCGACGGCTGTGAAGCCACACTCCTTGGCAGAAAACTGTCACTTGCTGGTTTGGTTCATCTGCACAGACTGCACACTCAAAAACTTCACTTTAACTCTACCCCAAGATTGAACTCGCAGAGACACGGAACATTTTTTTTTTTTCAATTTAAATTGAAAGTATGTTACATATTAATCATTGACAGGACTGGGTTTTGCAACTGGGACTGGGATGTGTCCAAAGCATGAAGTGTAAAAACCTGTCAAATACAGCAAGACGGCATTGGATGTCTTCCCAGATTTGTTGACTTATTCATGCATCCAACAGTTCCTGATGTAATTCCTATTTTTGCCAGTTTTATACGACTTTCTACAGTCGAAGTTCTTGTGTTCAAGAACCTTGGCTTCTTATGTCAAATGAAACGATAAGATTTTGTAGAAAAACTCAAATTAAGTTAGAATCAGTCCACCAAGAACAACACAAAACAAGATGCTATGAACAGAAATTTCATTTTCTCACAGGAAGCTCAACAAACTGTTAGAGATACTGTGAGAAAACCATTCGATTCACAGAAAATAAAGCCTTCATTTCACAGAAAATCAATACATTAGCAGGTTGATACAGATATCACACTGTCACGGCAGCCACACACACACACACACACACACACACACCGAGACTTTGCAAAGCCCTTCAAGCCTTCAACTTCTTGCATGTCTGTGTATCTTTATGTGTGTGTGTTTTTTCTGTGCTCTTATTATTCACCGCTTTTCCTCTGTGGATTTTTCCATTTTCTCTGCATGAAAGTGCACAGCGGTGGCATATAATGTAAGCTCTGTGAGGTTTCTCTCGGCCAGGTTTATATATGTGCTGGCTTTGTTATTAGGGTCTCCACAGATACAACCGCACAGAGGCAGAGGGAAGAAGAGACGGAGAACCGAATTTAGACTGTCGCACAGCAGCGGCGTGAAGGAGCGAGCGAGTGAAGCTTGAGTCAGAAAGGATGACGAGGGAGGAGAAAGTGAAGAGCAGAGAAAGAAAGGTGACGAGGTTAAAGCCAGGATTTCTTTCATTTGTCTTGAAAAAGTGAAAAGCTCTTCTGGGGTTTGCGATGAACTGCAGCACTCTCAACAAATACAAATGTGTCAGCATTCACTAAACTAAAGCTCTCATGAAGATTTATCCACGATTGCTTATTGTTCATTAAAGTAAAGTGACTGTTTCTTCATCCATGCATTCATACACTTTCTTCTAATGACTTCCCGAGCCGTAACCTTTGCTGTCAGAGTCCTCCCTATCCTGCTACTGGCTGCATGCTAATGACGATCAACCTGTTAGCTCAGAATAAACCCTGATAGAAGGGGGAACACAATGGCCCATTTGGCTCTGTGCAGAGGTAAAAAGCTAGGTAATTAGCATCTCATTTGTTTGAACTGTGTAAAAACAACTAGTTATGATTTTATGGGAGGACGTCTTAATGCTAAGCTAACGGTTTACAGGCTTTAGTTCCACTATTAAACAAAGGAAAAGAAAAGATAATGAGCACATTTCCCAAAATGTCCAAACAATTGTGCAGTTCGCCTGTTAGCCATGCAGCTAATCAAGGGGAGTTTTTGTGTTTATACTGTTAGCATGAGAGCTTAAGATTACCAGAAGACGGGAGTTTTAAGGAATGACGAGAGCCAGAGTGAGCAGAACACAGAACTGGACTCGACACCAACAGAGGCCAATTTGATGTACGCAACTTTGACATCCGGAGACGAAGAAGACAGGTTCAAGCGGGGACAGGAAAGGTGTGGTGCTGATAAGTCCGTGAGTATCTGAACCAGAATTGTGAGATGTTATACTATGTTGAAAATAAATCAACAGCATTTTCAGCGTCCTCACTGGTTGTTTCCGACACGTTCAGAGTCTTTGTTGGCAGTGGCGTTTACAGACGGCTGGCTTTGTCTATGCCACCCAAAATATATGTTGAAATAATTACATTAATATCATAAACGTGCAGCAACTCGTCAACTAATGACGTGATGTAACAACTGCTAGTCAACTGGGAAAGTCCCTCGTCGTGGGCAGCCTTAGATATTACATTGTCTCATAATAAAATGGCTTGATCTACAGGATATACTGTCGTCTACAATATAACCTGGATGTTCTGGTTTCACCTCGGCTCTCGACGGGCACAGAGAGAAGCTGCGTTACACTTCTGCTTTAAGCTGACGGCACAGCCTACTCTCACATTCACTGTCAAACAGATACAGGGCGGTTACAACGGTGGCACAGAGATACAAGGCGACCTAAGTAGGCCAATCACAGTCATTGTGGTGTCTGCACAGCCTGATTGGCCTTTGTGTCGCCTTCGGAGAAGAAATTCTGCCAGTGGGGGGGAGATACTTCAAACTGTTGCTGACAGAAATACATTTTATGTCAGAGTTTTACTGCAAACTGCCTCAACTGGTGTTGTAGCAGGACAGTGATGCTCATTCTTAGAAAAAAAGCTGTGAGAAGTGTAATGCAGCATCCTTTTCATGTTTTCTGCGTCTTTGCGTCTGTGATCAAGGTTCTCACACAGTTTCCTATTTATCTCAGCTTTATATTATTTTAGTTGTACATCTTTGACACCATGAAGACATCACCTGATCAATCAAAAGAGTCATCGATAACGCCCTGTGGCCTAACTGCATGAGTATAAGTATGAATCAGCAGAGAGAACGAGAGCTTGACAGAAAAACTGTGCCGTCAGCAGACCTGCCTCTCGTTCCACCTTAAGAACGTTACCCAACACTCGACGCGCATGTTGAAACCTCAGTCCATAGATAACATCTTCCACAGTTCACCCCCGCTGTATGTTAGAATAATGAAGTTGCTCTGCTTCACGATGAACCTTTTCATTTCGCAGCCATGGCATAAAAGCTGAATTCTATAGCAGGACTTAGTGCGGACACACCCTTATTTGTATTAGCTCGGCTCCAGCTTTTAATGCTGTGCACGGTGTAGTGCGCGTAAAGTACAGAACATTATGTACTTAAGCATGGCATTGCACTGTGCTACATACCCAGGCTTAGTAATCCTCTCCTCTCTCTCTCTCTCTCAGACTCGGGACATAGATAAGGAAGGTGTCTACCTCGCTGGCTGTTCGCCTGTGAACGCTGATGTGAGAGTGCATTGTCCTCGCCGGAGAGGTGACACCGGCGGATCTATACCATGAACACAGGGAGATCTTCATCATGCGGAGCCACAGGCATAGGCCTGTGTTACAGCTGAGTGCATATCAGGTGGTGTTACAGCCCGCCGTGGCCTTTCAGTACGCCGAACAATGTTATAAAGGTGGTGGCAGGGTTATTAGGGGGATGATAAATGCTGGCATAAAATTAGAAATAGGACCTCTTTGACAGCATTGTGGGTATCTTAAAGACGAGAGGGGGGTCTGCGTTCACTACTGGAGCCGTAACAAAGGTTTCCAGAGGCACAGCAGAGTCACTCTGAGCCATTTTACTTAAAGGAGTAGATCAATATATAAATTCTGATGCCATGTCATGATAAGGAGGTCACCTGACTAGACCCCATACACTAGCTTATCACGATTGTATCAGTATCAGGGTATACTGTACGTTGGATGGCTCGTAACAAGATATCCGAGGTAATTTAGAAAACAGTGTCTCCATTACATAGTTTGACCAACAGCTTGAAGCGAGGTTGGGGCGATGTCCACAGTGAAAACATCGTGATGGATAGATCAACTGTCACATCCCCTGACGGATGTGTCTTTGCCTCTGTTAGTTGTGTTCGACCTCTAAAGCCCTTAAAGGAGGAAGAAAACAGCAGTAACTTCGGTACGTTAGAAAGAAACACACTAAAAGAAACACCACCACCACGAAAGTTACCAAGCATCTGGAGTCACCAAACTGGGCAGGTTTAAAGGGGCAATATGCAAGAATTTTGGTTGAAAACGTTAAAAAATTAACTCAAATTATCACCAGAATGTGAAGAAATAGCAGTTTGGATGTTAGGGTCTCCTCATACTTTGTTGCAGAGGTATCTACTGAAGATAGCATGCTAACCAGCTGACTCCAGCCCATCCTCATCCAAAACTCCTTCCTCAATTAAGAAATTACTGTATTTTTTAAAACATTTAAATAGTAATAACAGACTCAAAGAACCCCCCACAGCTTTGGCTTAGCATGGAGACCGGAAGCATGACAAAACAGCTAACCTGGCTCCCCTTAAAATCACACATATTTGTGTTTACATTTCATGTTAATGAGACAATTATAGAGGCGTTTGTGGCCATATGTTTTTCACTTTGGACAAAGTCAGACGAGCTCCAACCCCCCTGCCTCAGGTCCTTATGCTAAGCTTGGCAGAGGATAACACTGACATGTTCATGTGTACAGTACATGTAAAGCGCTGTTGGTCACTTTAATTGTTCCAATTCTGACCGGCTGCAAAGAAAACACTTCTTTTATCAATGTTGATTGTACTAACGGGACAAAACCCACTGGCACACAAGTCTGGTCAGGTTGGTAATCTTGTTAATTAATCTTTTGATCAGATAATTCTTCAATAGTAACATAATTATTCCCAGGACAAAGTGTTATTTGCCCGCTAGTGTTTCGACAACACTTAACTTTTTCTTTCTAAGCCAAAACTGGTAGTATTGTTGTTTAAAACAGGTAGACGCGTGTGTGCTTGTTGGCAAAAGGGAAAGACAATCCCTGAGATCACACTCTGAAGCATTTCCTGTCACATTTTCCAACAGCAGCATTTGAATTTGTATTACATGACCTGCAAAATCAATGCTGGAAGGAAGCAAAATAAACACAAGTACAGTAAATAAACTCTCTAGTAAACACACAGCAGTATTTGTCTCCAGCTTCCCCATGGCTATAGCCGTCGAATTAAATTTAGGTGCTCGGTTGAAGCGTGATGAATGCACAGCAGCCACATTGTCCCAGCTGATCTGAACAGACTTTGACTTTGTCACAAGTTCAGGCCAATTCCCACCTTCCCCTCTCTCCCTTTCTCCTCGCCAGATAAGCACAACAGCAGTGGAGCAGAGGTCTGGCAGGGTAACAGACGGTCGTCCGACAGGCAGCGGGAAAAAGCAATCGGCACTGGCAGCCTCACACTATGACCGATCGCCCTGCCAAACTCTCTGATTGTGTACGTGAGCCAATACGTGAGTTACAACAGAGTTGTCGGCCGCAGCACAGATACTGTACTATGAAAGCGGGTAACCAACAACTTCCTGTAGAGATGCAACTATCACTGCTGTACAGTTGCATTCTTACAGTCTTGCTGCAGGATCATTAGCAGAGAAAACTCATTTTCCCAGCAGCGGATGAAGTGTAGTGTCCTCATCATGTTATCTTGGAAAAAAGGTTTTTACAGTCATAGGAGATCCATTATGAAGGGTCCCTTTTGTACAGTGCAGTTATTAGAGCTGCGACAATTAGTCAATTAATCAATTAGTTGATCTAAAGAAGATTAACTTCCCCACGATTTTTGATAATCGATTCATCTTCTCAGCAAAAAATGTCAAACATTTGCTGGCTAATATTAGATATGATCAAATATTGCCACATCTGCCGTCATGTGCAGTATTTTTCACAAAGTGTGAACAACTGTGTGATTCTTCACCTGAGAGGACCTGGTCTGATTGTACTCTAATGTTCAATTTTTATTTTTTACAATGTTATTTCTCACCTGGCTGGTCGATATCGTCATATTAAATTTTGGATATTGCCCCGGCCTAGTTGCTGATCTTCTTTGACATTTATGAGAGTAAACGGCGGCTTTCAGACTGTTAGTTGGAAAAAAAAGAAGCAATCTGAAGACGTCACTTTGGGCTCTGGGAAGTTGAAATGAACCTGAACAAGACTTCTTTCAATACCAATTTTATGAAATCCATTTTTAACAAAAGATGCATGCTTATTGGCTCACTGGCGCTGATGAGATTAACCCCTTAGGTACTGAAATGTGGTATCAGACGACAAGATGTTAGAGGATAATCGATCATATCGAGGCAATTCGGTCAGTGCCATAAAAGTTTGAAATTTGATACCCAGGCCTAATCGATAAATGAATAGATGATGATCGTTTTTGTTGGTAGCAGCCCGAACAGTGAATGTT
This sequence comes from Pagrus major, assembly GCF_040436345.1. Taxonomy (NCBI): domain Eukaryota; kingdom Metazoa; phylum Chordata; class Actinopteri; order Spariformes; family Sparidae; genus Pagrus; species Pagrus major. The sequence goes on along the minus strand of NC_133234.1, from coordinate 22,837,439 downwards.
ACTAAACTGTCCCACTGTACAATATCAACTACTGAACTGCATTAGGTTCACCATCAGAGCTAAAACTGAGATAAAAAATAAAAAGCTCTATCATCAGCGTGGACCTTCCCCTTTACAGAAAACGTGATGCCTTTGCTACATAATTGATGGCTCAACATATGAGCTACTACGTTTTGGCTGGATCAGGTAACTCCAACGGGGGGGGGACTCCTTCTGGAGTTACTGTATGCTCGTCTTTGTGCTGAGAGAACTGGAGATGTGACCGCTATATGATCTGTGATCAAATCTCTGATAGGACGGGAAGTCAGACTGACATTTCTGAGAAGTTTTCTACAGGTAGAGTAAACATGTGATGAGCTGTGTATTGGCAGCTGAATGATGAAGAAGTGAGTCAGGCCTGCACCGTCTTCCAGAAAATTTGAGAAGTTAAAACACAGCCTGTTATTCAAAGACAGAAGTCAACAACCACAACAGCCCTGGAGGACATTCTGCGGTAGTTGGCATGAATACATTATTGCTGAAATGTAAGTTCGGAGAGCAGCTACAAGACTTCTAACTGCCTGATGCAACAGCTTGCACTGCAGTGTAAGGGGCCTTTCTGTTGCCTGATGATAAGGCAAACCTGCCATTTTGTGTCATTTTTTCTCATTCAGTGTGACATTTTGTTCATGTGAGCCTCTTTCTGTCTTGTATTCGTTTTGTTTGGCCCGACCATATCAGTACAAATCCACGAATACATTCCAAAACAAAAAGTTTCAGGCGACACAGGGGCTGTGGTCGTGCTTACGAAGAGCAGTCGATGCCTTAATGATGATGGAAGAAATGTGCAAGTTTGAGATTTATTTCTTTATCAATTGACACCATGTTCTGGTCATCATTTTTCATGTTTTTACATAGGTAGCCAGTTATTCCAGTTGGTAGCCCCAACATCATCCAGCTTTCAACACGACCTGTTTCTTGAAGACGCAGAGAACTTTGCTTTGCCATTTTTCTGTCACTAGAAAACTAAACTGCCAATTTGTTCCACTTATTTCACTCATTCTGAAACTGTGATCATCTCAGCTAATTTCCACATAACATGTTAATTAGGTAGTGGCTGCATGAGCTGACATTGTTTCTTTTTCATTTTCTTTTTAAGAGCTGCTATTTATGTGAGTCATCTTAAAGGTGCAGTATGTAAGAACTGGCCACCTGTAGCATTCGTATCTAAAACAAATGGGGGGCAGGATATCACTAGAGTAACTGATAACTGTAGCTGCAGTTCGCTAGTTAGCTCAGTTAGCCGTGCAGCTAGCAATAGGGACTGAGAGCACTAGCTAGTGCAAGCTCTGATAACTCTGCAACACAGTACACAGATGCCGTAACGTTAGAACTGTTTTTCACGTTCTGGTGAAGTTTTGAATCCTTACATATTGCACTTTTTAAAAACATCCAATCTCATCCGTGCTTACGTCCTTTTCGTGGTCACCATATTTCATGCATGTAGGCAGCAAGCTGTGTAGGAAGATGACGTCCCTATTGTTAATCCTGCCTGCAAAGCTGTTTCTTCACCTGGGGGAAACAGCATTAAATGAGCCCATCGGGCCTTTTTGAAAAACTGAACAATCAACAAAAAAAACATATTGAGATAATGAGTATAAAAATGATGATGTTTTTGCACGTTCCCTAATGGCTGGAGAATATCATTCGTTTTTTTGTGCTTCGTGTGACACATTTTAACTGCAGCTCCTGTGATTTTGATATTGCACTCAGCTATATTGCGATTTCAGGTGTGCAGTCCTAAGCTTGATGAGTTAAACGATGCAGGATGGTGGTCAAAGGTCTCGAAACAGACTAGCTTTGTGTGTAACGTCCACATACAAACACACTGCCACAGTGTAAGCAGCTCTGTATGGCAACAGATCAAAGTGGACATCCTTCTAATGTAATAATGATGAAAAATATCATTCCTAAACACATCAGGAAAGGTCTGTTACCCACGTTTGGTTTTCAAGATAGATCGTAATGGGCTTAGACTGGATAACCACACGGGAGTTTACATTCACTGTAATTTGACTGGGTACTGAGGGGATTGATGGATGGATTAGGACAGCTTTACCAGTTCAAAAACAGGAACCAGGATCACTTCGTCGTAACAAAGGATGTGCCTTTACACAAAACTTGTGATGTCCAAAGCCCTAAAAATCCACATACACTCTTCTATAACACTGCTCAATCCCTCACAGCCTAAATATGTTTGATGCCTTTGTGAAACGCTAAATTAATGCACAGAGCTAAAAAGCCATGTGTATAAGCAGGAATTGAAAATATGGTAATCATAAGCTTGGTGCTTTTTTGTCTTTTTTGACTCCATTTGGGCGCCTGGAGATTATTTCTTTTGTTATTTATGAATGCGGTTGGGAACAGTGAATCACCAGACTGTACTGTAAGTGTTTACAGGTACATGCACAAGGTCATCCTGCTGTGACATAATACACAAAAAGGCATGAAAAATAGTTTTTAGCCTGACGGGGAGAGCTGGCATGCTGGGAGGAAGCTGGCTCTGCCGCAAACATGCGGGACAACACATCGGCTCTGCACATGTCTTCCCCCTCCTTCACCGAACTGGGAATCCAAACCAGACCAAACACAATGGACAACCGACGGCGATCCCTATGGCAGGATGAACTAGCGAGGGAGTCGAGGCGGGAGTGGTGGGGGGGGGAGGTTGGCGCCGCGGCCAAACTCACTAAATCACAGCGCTAATGTGCAACAGGCTTGTCATCTGAGCATCTCACACATGCACCAAAACAGTCAAAAGCAGCTCCGTACACGCCAAATCTTCTGTGTATGACCCCAGATGAAAGCCCAGCGGAGGGACCCCTGTGTCGACAGAGCTTAGCAGATCTTAGCTTTTTTAACCGCGCCAGTACAGTGAATCAATTAAAGTCAGTTTGTTAATCAGCACGCAACGGGCCAGACGGACATGATGTACCGGAGAGAAAACGGAGATGGGCTAGATGAGCGACTGAGACAAGAGGGTCATGCAGAGGTAGAGGGAAGGCAGAGGAGTCATGGGGGGACTCAGAGGGAGAGAAAGCAATCCTCTGTTCGACTTCGCTCCAGGCTACGGGATAGACAACATCTGTAGAACAAATTTCTTTCCGTTGTACTTTTTTTTTTCACACAAAAAGGAGAAGGCAGAGCAGGAGATGATCCTGGAGGAAAAAGAGACAAAACTAGACCGAGGCAGTGAAGTGCATGTACGCAACCATAAAATAAAAGTTATGTGAGCTCTTTCTGAGAATTTAATGACTTCAGATCTTTAGTTGCTTCTTGAAAGCAAAAATGATGAATAGCCCGAAAAAAGAAAAAAAAAAGAAAGTTGTGGAATTTCTTACTGGCTTTGATTTAGAGAAGATTAAGCGCTCTACAAGAAATAAGCTTGATTGGTTTTGGACAATTTGGCACACGTTCTCTAATTTCTTTCTTCCATGATAATGGTGAAGCACATAATTTGCAGTATGTGGGGGGTGTGAGAGTGCAAAGGGAACTGGAGGTTGCTTTGATTGTACTTTATTTGGAAATATGGTGAGTCTTATTCATGTTGGGCCGCCTCTTTTTTCTATCATTTCCTCCATGCTTTCGCCCCGTTAGTGTGTTGGTTGGTTGGTTTGTCAGCAGGATTACACAAAAACTGCAGAACAAATTTCCACAAAACTTGGATGGTGGATGAGTCTCGGCCCAGAATAGATCCAATTAACTTTTGGTGCGGATCCAAATAAAGGGAAAGATCTAAGAAATCTTTTCCCACTTTCTTTAACATGGCGTTTTTTTGACATTTTCCGTTAATTTCTCACTGTAATAATGCATGAAACTTGATGAATAAAGTCAGGCGTAAGTGGCAGCTCGAGTAAAATTTGATTCAGATCCAAATCACAATCTAATCGTCAAAGGGGACTGCTTTGGCGGAGGTATGCTCTCTAAACAATCTTGTCTCTGAAGCACAGACGCATGAAGGAGAAAAGTTAGGAACAGAAAAGAAGACTTTAATGGGGAGGTACAAAAATCAACCATCACCGCTGGAGATTGGGAGTGATGTGGGTCACAGAGGTTACCTAAACGTCGTCAGACAATTTATCAAGTTGTGACCAAAAAAAAACAAAAAAACAGACAGACTGGAAGTGAAAGAGTGAGGAAATGACAGACAGCGAGGAGGAAAAGAGACGAGGGGGGTCAGAAGCTATCTAAGAGTCAGCACAACCTTCTCGAGGACAGGTTTGTCTGTCGGCCCCCTCCCCACGTACACAAACACTCCCCGGGGTCAACATGTGGGGTGACAGACGCCGAGCGAAAAGGGGCCCAGGGTGCTGTAGCAGCCTGTAGTTGATTTAGGAGTTTTGAACGCGGGCCAAAATTCCTGAAGGAACACAGTGAGCAGGGGAGGGAGGGAGAGAGGGAGGGAGAGAGGGGAGGAGGGGGGAGGCCATAAAAACCAGCCAAGAACTGGAGTATAAAAAAAAAGAAGGGGAAGAGAGGGAAAAAGGGAATGTGGTGAATATGAAATAGCTGTGCGTGTGTGTGTGTGTGTGTGTGTGTGTGTGTGTGTGTGTGTGTGCGCATGAAGCAGCAGACATGCTGGTGTTGCTATGGTGAAACAAGATTCTGGGAATGGTGGAACGGGTGAATTCCAAATGGGAACGTTGGGGGTGCAGTGTGTGCATGGAGCCAGACAGATATACCGCGGTTCACATGTGCATATGTGTGTGTGTGTGTGTGTGTGTGTGTGCGTGTATCATTGCAGCACAAAGCATGTTTAAAGGAGTGTTATAGAGGTATGTCACAAGATGAAATAAAGAGGGGGTTAAGGACGAGGAGGCGAAAGTGAGACTAAAAAAAGCCCAAAAAATCGAAGAAAAACAAGGTCATAAAACTGGTTACAGTGCCGTTTAAGAGGGCTGGGTGTCAGCGGAGGATTTACCCTCTTAAAGCCGTGAATGTGCAGCCGTTAGGGAAAGAGATGCTCACCATTGGGAAAGTGCAAATGTACGGTGTCAGTGTTGAAATTAAACACATCACTGAGCTGCCAGGTTGTCGTTTCACGCACATTTTCTAAATCAGATTTCTTGGAGGAGGCTGTTGAAGAAAAACTGGCAGTGACACAGGCTCTTCATTAATGTTTTACAAATTGATGTGGTGCAACCTTGAGGCTAAAGTGTCTTCAACACCTATTAGCACATTGGAGGAGGGCACGCTGTTTAAAAGGCATCTTACAGACCCAAAAAAAACAGGTTTTCTTTGCGACGTACTGTACTCAAGGACTCAAATCTAAAGATGCATTGACAAGATGAAGGTTGCAAGTCCTCTAGTGACAGAGCTCCTGTTTTCCTCTCACCCATCCATGTGCATTTCAACTCTATCTAAGGCTAAGCAAACACTGTTCCCCTGCCTCCATCCATCCATGTAAGCCCTATTATAGCCTGCCGGATCAGAGGGCAAACAATTTGTTTGAGAACCTACAAAACTCCTCTTCCTGAGAATGAGTCACCGACCGCGGGGTTAAGACTCCTCTCATTTCTCTTGCTCAGCCACCAGAAAACTCCTGTAAATTCACCAGACACCCTCCACCAATCTCTCAGCAGCTACAAAGACTGTGCTCTAAAGATGTTGTGTATCTTGCAAAAACGTCCTGAAGACCTGCATGTTAAGTCCACAATCACGTCATTGCTTCTGCTGTGTTTATCCGCCTTTCTTCGCACAAAATATTTGATTTTTAATAATCGTTTCCAAGGATAGATGGTGTATGCCGTACAGATTATATTGGCTTGGGAGTTGGGTTGTGAATCTCGAGACACCTCATGATTCAATTTGATTCAGATCCAGAGGGCTGTGATACGATTAATAACCCCATTATCTATGCGTCTTGATGTGTTTCTACTTGCTAACAGTGTATTTGTAATGCTCCATAATTAAAATAAACACATGACTTTAGCTCCATTATCTTTGCTCACTGTCATCCATCGTCACGTGTTCACATCCGTTACCTGATATTTTTCCCCTACCCCTACTTTTTTGGCCAGTACAACTAAAACTAGCTCAAAGGGGTTTGGGTTGTTACATGACGCAAGAAAAATGAGACCGTCCTCGTCTCTCTCCGTTGCCTTTATAAGCCTCGGGGATGATTTGTTGAAGTTGTTACATGTTGCTGGACTGTGTACGTCTTTGTGAAGGACTCTGGTTGGATTTACAGACCAAAGGATGTGACTTTATGCAGGTTCTCGAGTGCATCGACTCAGCGCCGCTAACGGAGAGCTACGATAGCTTGCCACCTTCTGCAGCCACCTGTGGTCATAAACACACCAGTGTCTATGAAACCAGGTGCAATACTGTCATGCACTACTTCTATACGACTAAGAGTAGTAGACAGCAGTGCAGAAAACTGACATGTACTGCTGCTCCTTTTACCCACTGCTGCTTGTCTGACTCCTCGCATCAGTCCTGTTATTTAAAAATCAACTCATGTGTGTTGAGTTTGGAGCGAAGAGTCAAGACTAAAGTTACACACTGAGCTACAGTCACCTAAACCTGGACAGAAACCAACCTCATCAGACCTATCTTTTACAAGTTTAAAAACTAATGAATTTTACACCAACACACTTTAACGTGTACCTCTGTTTTCCCAGACACATTATAAACATTCGTTATATTTGCGGACCGACGATTCTCCGGCGGACCTCCACGAACGGTGACAGATGTGGTCGCAGTGTGGTAACACTTAACGTATATGACTGTACGTTACTTCCCTAATGAAAATCATAAATACATCAAGTCTTGAAACCCAAAACCCCTAACCTTTAACATAAACACATAAATTAAAAGTAAATCTGAGAATACTGCTCCTTTTTTTAAAATCTGCTCCTGGTTATGTGCTCTTATGTACCTGAGTGTTGCTTTTAGCTCAGCCTAGACTTGCAGCGATCCTTTGGCCCCCTGGCTGAGCGCTCAAACAGAAACCGGCTCGGTGAGTCAGTTTCACACCGAGTCCCCCTCTTTTTTTTTTTTTTTCTTCCTCTTTATCAGCACCTTCTATTTATAGCACCTTTACTGCAGTGGCGCAGCTTAGTACAGTATGTTCCACAAAACACAGGCCACTCCTGACCACATCCCAAGGCATGCCTCTGCAGTCGTCTCTCCCACTGCTGTATGCATGAGCGTATGGAGCGCGTTGGAATTATCTAGACTGGGAGGAGGCGCGGACAATGACACACATACACAGTCTTGGGCACCCACACGAAGATGCATGGACACACAGACGGCGATAAACACACAGAGACGCATTCAGAGGCGACGCACAAGGACACACTCACACGTTTGGGGACACGGTCGGACAAGGACACACATATAGTGTTAAATATAGTGAATGACATACACATGGACACATGAAAAGAGACACGCAAAATAAAGACGAGCGGTTCCAGCTAACTAAAGTAGCCGAGGAGGATGCCGTTAATGTTTACATCCTACATGCTTACTTCTGTAGAGCGATACGGTGGCGGGTGAGGTCCGGTAGGCAATGGATCAAGACTTTCTATCCATTTTTTTGGTTTATTGAAACTAAACTTCATTACTGGAGGTGAAACGTCCAATGAGACAATAAATTCCTCCATCACAGTAGACTGAATGTCACTGACGAGTGAACTGTTGGTAGGCATACAGTATATGAACATTTCCTGTCACGATTATCCTGGCTAAAAGAAATGCTATTCAAAATATTATGCCAATAATCATCTGAGTATGATTACAACTCTTAAAATACCCTGTAATCATGCTGTAATCATGCTACCTTGTGCGACCTGAGCGTGTTTTGGATGATGTTGTCACTTTCAAGACACGTGACTGGAGAAATGCACTGTGCGTTACTTTAATGAACATTAGAGCAAAGACAATAATTTCCATTAAAAGTCAAAGTTTTATCTGCTCCAGAGGCTGAGAAATTAAAAGTTTTAGTGAATGTTGACAATTCTGTCAAGTTTTTTTTTTAAAAAGGCAAACATTTATTTTTATTGCATCACAAATAGGACACAGATGTTTCGGCAGTTCAACAAAAAAATAAAAAAAATAAAAACTCAAGTAATCAAATCAGGACTGTACTTTATCAACCTAGAAAGATTTTTCAATCACTCGTGTGGATATTCATGATCATCTTGATATTGGAAATTTATCACGATCAACTTCTCCGATTGTTTTTTTTATCCTGATCTGCGATAAAATCTTTGATTATCCCATCCCTCGCTGTTTGTTGGACAAGGTGACATCATCTCAGGCCGTGATGTACAATGAAAATCTCGTTAGTTGCAGCCCAGCACACAGTTTTGTCCAAAGCAGCTTACTTTTTATTGCCCCACATACACAGGAGGAGCCAGGGTAGGGATCAAACCGCAATTGCCGCCACAGTATGACCTACTGACTCTGTGGGCTTGTACATTTTTATTTCGAGATATCACAAAAGGATTATTTCAATGCAGGCATCCTCACAGCGGTTAAACAGAAAAATGTCTTCTTACCCCGGTGAAATCACTACGGGTGCTGTCAGAATCACTTCGCCGCTCGTGAAGCAGGAGCAGGATTTGTCTCTGGATGACATCAAAACTAGACTCCAGCTATAAAAACCTGTTCGTGTAACACCGAGCTGCACAACATTATAGGAACCGTACAGATAGGAAGCTGCCAAGCGGAGGGTAAGGTCACAGGAGCATTACAAACATGGTGGTTTATTGTTATGACCTCAGCAGCCTTGATGAGACTGGGGGAAATTATGGAGAGGTCAAAGGTCAAGGCTGAGGCTGCTGCATGTTATCCTTAGAAGAAGTGAAGCTAATGCCTCAAACCTTCATCTTTTGTAATGGTCAGCAGGACTCGACTGGTTTGATTGTATGTAAGCTTATAAAAAAATAATCCTACTTCTCACTTGATTTATTACCTCAGCAAACAGTTTCCTCTTGAGCTGATGGTCTCAATTGCTAGTTTGAAGTCTTCTTTAAAACAGCATGATGATCGTTTTGTAAAATATGGTCCCATTTAGAGTAAAATAGACGATACAGCAGCGTGTGCTTTAGGTCGCTACCACGGCGTCCACCCTATCCTCCAAACTCGAGGCTTCAAAACCTCCACAGATCAATGGGTGACGTCACCGTGGCTCCTTCCAGTATTTGTCATGCAGTTTATGATGCTTTCTGAGAACACTACTCTGAGAACCATACTGTGACGTGATTTCCAAGAAAAAAATAGACAGCGCGAGTCATTAGCTGAGAAGTGTTGAAAGATCCATCTGACAAACGGCCGACTACTGAACAAAGTTTCTAACAGCAACTTCACACACACACACAAACACACACACATGCACACACAGGTGCGTTTAACCACGCTGGCACAATTTCAGCTAAACTAACCTTGACAGACTTGGCTGAGTTTCTACACACGATCTGCTTTGCCAAAAGGCACGTGGGCAGTTTATGCAATCGAGATAACACCTCAGCTGGCAGCGCCGAGCGAGATCAAACAAACAAAAAAGGAGAAAAGAAAGTGACATGAAGGCGCGCGGCAGCAATAACGCCGGCGAGAAGAAGCATCAAAATGAGAAAGTAGAGCAACATATAGAGTAAACCTTCTCCAGTCGTTAGGGATGAATATGTACGATCGCATGAGTCATACGTCTCGCCTCGGTGTGGCTTCTGTATCGCTTAAAAATAATGATATCACTCATGCTGGCAGAGATCGAAGCCTACGCTCAGTTAATGTTCGACCGACTGCCAAGTTAAATAAGGAAGAGGTGTGAGTTTGATCAGACTTTATGACGTGATCTATAAAAGTGGACTCGGCACACATGGCGTAGGAGGGGAAAACGTCCCAGTGTGGCTTCAGCTAGTCGTGGCATGTTGAAACCCGCTCCTTAGCTTACAGAAGTGCGTCTTTAATGAGAAGGTGCAGAGCGCGGTTCACTGATCTGGAACTCATCCAAATGCGGTACAAAAGGTGGACTGATGCATTCCTGTGCACATCCCCCCCCCCCCCCCCCGTACCTGCAGGAATGAGAAAACATGCATTCAGATATACTGTACGTGTTTGTGCAAGCGTTCACCTGTATGTATGTCTGAAAGGGGGTTTACAGTTTCAACACTAATATATCCACTTCATTCAGTGACTTGTGTCTTTAACAGTGTCTGTGTAAGACTGACTGCGACTCTGAACCCCTCCTGAAACTCTTCCACATGCCTGCGTAAAAACTCAAACCAGACTGAGCCAAGCAGAACCAACAGTCGAGAGCATGTGTAGAGCTGCGAGAGCGTCCAGTGTGTGCACCGAGTCACCGTTCCTAACCCCGGGCGTTTAATACTCTTCTCCGCCTTTTTATTGGAGTCCTCCAAAGTTCACTTCGTTTGTGTGGCAGAGGAGTAGGAGTGAGCAGGGAAGACTGGAATATTTGTGGCCCGACAACAAAAGAAGCTGGAATGTCCTTCTCCAAACTGGTTAATGCTGCCCACCACTCTCGAGCCATTTCTGCCCTCTCTTCCCTCAAGTCTTTTCTCTAATGTTTCTCTTCTTTGTGTTTTTTTTTCAGCGTCTGTCCTCCTGTAGGAACAGTGGTCTGGCCTTGATTATAGACATTCGCTGTACTCAGAGCTTTGTAACCATGTTTACAGACATTTGGACATAATAAACACACTGGCTGCGGATATACGGCTTTTGTTTTGAGCCCTCTGAGAGGTGCCTGTGGCCACAAAGACCGCCTTTCTTGGGCAGAAGGCAGCTTTGAAATTAACACCGACTCTTTACACCAGCACCTCTGAGTTGAGATTATCGCTTGCAAGAGTACACACTATCAGATTCTACTCAACAAGGATAAGCACACACTCCTATATGCAGCCATAAACACCCAGTATAGAACCATATGAAGCAGCATGTTCTTACATGTACTCCCTCGGAGCACGTAGAACAAAATGGCCCACTTTTCCTTCCAAACAAGATGTACAGCCCCGCTTATCTGCACTGATGTGTTATTCATTAAACTTGTAAACCGGCAGACGCTCTGCTTTTCTGTCCTCAGCCAGGGGTAAAAGACACCGTGAGGTCTTAGTCTGTGACATACATGCTATCTTTATCTATAATCCCACACATGCTGAACGCTGACACGGCAAGAGTGAGAGCAAACACAGCCAGCGTCTGGCGTGGTCGAACACTTTGAACCCCCTCTCCGCCCACGTGAATGGCAGCACAGTGGCAGACTGGACTGTATAGTAGATATATACATGTATAATGTGGCGTGTTGGGGGCGGGGGGCAGTTCCTGCTGTTTGAGCAGGAACTTGTGTTCATATCACTCTCTGCTGCACCTGTTCACAGCCTCAACTGACACCGCCTAAGGGAGACATGAAGAGAGGAGAGAGGGGGCACAGAGGGGGGAAAGAAGGACAAAATGTACATAAAGACGGAGGCCCGCATGACTATTAGAACATATAGATGTTAAGCATAAACACAGCTGCCGTAAACATGCAAAGAGCTGCTTCAGATCTTTTGTTTTTTTACAAGGAACATTTCACCCATGAATGAAAATCCAGTTCTTATCATCCCACCCGCATGCAGATGGGAAGTCAGGTGAAGTTTTTGTAGTCCACAAAGCATTTCTGGTGTCGCAGCATTCTCCTTAACAACTGAAGCAGACGGGGGACCCAAGTTTGCAGAAGACCCAGAGAACCTAAACTGATTTGAAAAGGTGTTATTTACACCCACAACACGCGGTCAAGCTCGTCCTGCTAATACTTTTAGCTCGGCAGCTACAGTGAAGATTTTGGCTTAAAGAGTAACTGACAACTGTGGCTGCTGTTAGCTCAGTTAGCAGTGCAGTTAGCGATCCAGACAGGAACTTTGGGCCAGGATGGGCCTTGGCTATCTGTTTAGCGTGCTAACTTACAAGTAGACATCTCTGCAACACGCTACATAGATCTCTTGATGTCAAACCCTTTTTGTCATCACATTCTGTTGATCATTTTTTGAATGTTTTATATCTAGCACCCTTAAAATACCTAGAGCACACACTGGCACCTCAACAGTTTGGGGTTTCCAGCAACTAAAGTTAAGTTTTTGATTTGCATTTATTCTGCAAATGTATTTATTGATTCTTTTCATCTGCGGATGAATATTTGATAATCCAGAGTACGAGGATGTGTCAGAAACTCTGTGGCAAAAATAATTAGGTGGCAGTCCGATGAAAGCACTAACCCACTTCAGTCCTTTAGTATATGGTAATCACAGTCACAACAAAGGGAGGCTGTCCTCACTGAGACGTTTGTTCGCACACTTCAAACAACAAAGCAGCCGGCTGGGAGCCCCACACTCACATCCAGTATATTACTGACAGTCAACACTAGTTTGTTTTATTGTTCACTGAGTTTTTACTGTGAGAGAAACTCGACATCAAAATGTACGTGTCTCTTTGTCTTACCTGTTTGCTTATTCATGTGTTTTTCTCTTTTCTTTTTAATTTGACATACTGTGTCAGAAACTGTGTTATTAAGTTGTGTCTCTGTGACCTTGTGTTTGCACTTCATGACTTGTTCGTGCATGTATTTGTATATTAATTTCTATAATAATAACACACTCATATGAGTAATTTTTGTAACGGCTGTTTGTCTGTTCCTCAAACAATGCTGCAGATCATAATGCGCCCATATGTTTTGTTTGTTACGATTTTGTTGTTCAGGATGAACTGAATGGCGGCTAAAGTAGTAAGGTAAGTAGGATGTTGTGATTAATCTGCCAGTTAATCTTAAAAAAAATCAAAAAAACATTGAAATATGTCCATCATAACTTCCTGAAGCCGAAGGTGATATCATTTAATGTCTTCTTTTACTCAACAAATGGTCCAAAACTTAAATCAATTCAATTTACTATAGTGTAGGACAAGAAAAAGCAACACATTCTCACATTTGAGAAGCTGAAACCGTCAAATATCTGCATTTTATTTTGAAATATGATCACGAGACAGCAATAACAATAGCCATAAATGTTCAAATGGATTGTAATACAGGTAATCGAGCACCGATGTGTTATCACAGATACAAATTTAGATGGATTACCAATACAGACACCCGTAACATCCATTTGCCAGGATGTGATAACAACAGAGGTGCTGCCCAGTGGTTTAATTTATACGCCCCTCGACTACGTTTCATTAACATCCGTATCAGCTGTCCGATCAGCTCTGTGATTAAAACTACTGTATGTTACACAATCCCCCTCAGACCTCACGAACATGCAACTGCCACCGAAGGTTCAAAGCACTGCAGCAAACAGGTTCAACGTCTCTGTGGTTGTATTTCACAGTATGTCGGTCTACGTAAACATCCTGTTATCTTGGATCAAACTGCAGCACAGCTTAGAAAGTCATTAGGAGTTTTTTTTTTTTTTTTCATTGAGAGCTACAAAGCCAGATTGTTGCAGAACATGTTCATTGTGTTCGAGTATGTAAATAGATCAAAATGTCAACGCTTGATTTGTATTTGTGTCAGACTAACTGTCGCAGCAGGATCAGGAAACAGGAGCTTATTAACTTTTCAAGTTGCTTCGCCCGGGGACCACTTCTGCAAAAATGAAAGCGCAAACATGAATAATTTTTTATCGTTAAAAGGTCCATAACTCATCCGTCTTTTAGATTCTTTCACTTAAATGGATTACAAGGAACTTTTAACTGGTTATGAACAGTCTCAATTTAATACTGATGCCTCTATATGACCCACATAAACAACAGATGTCTCAGACACTTTAATGAATTTAAAAGCTGCGATTGCATCTTAGTTGTAAATACTTTGGCTACACTTGAAAGAAGTTGTAAAACAATAAACATGTTGGACTGATTCATAGAAATAAAACCACAAACAGGAAGTTCTCTGACCAGGAACAGAACAAAGAGCATATTCAAGCTTTTTTTGTGTCAAATAGACATTTATGGGATCAGTATTATCCACATTTTGACACAATTTTTGCTCCTCTTCAGCTCATATTCACTGTTCGGCCTGCAACTAAGGATTATTATCATTATCTGCTGATTCTTTTCATGATGAGTCGATTCATCCATAGTCAATACATTTTGAAAAAGGCTCATCACAATTTCCCAGAGCCCACAGAGGTCACAAATCGTGGCAGCTCTATTCACTATCTGACACAACTGCGCTTTGCACAAGAACGTCCAGCAAAAATCAGCCTTCTCTCTGTTACTGACAGCTGAATCTATCCCATTATGCACGTCAGCTACGGGGTATTATTAAACATTTAAAAAAATGCAAAAAGGTCCCAGTGTGAAACCATTTATTTTCATTGTGATTAGAAAAATGGTTGCTTGGCCACCCGGCACCCTTATCGAGGGCCAGATTTGGCCCACAGGCCGTAAATTGAATATCACTGACTTCGAACAATGTGCCCTGTCTGGTTTGCTGAAAGAATTCAGTCATTGTGAGTTTGAAACTGGATAACGCTCGATACAATCATATCTGTTTCACACCGTGATATCCAAGTTGGCTGTGTGACAGGAGCTGCTGCAGTGGCCGGCACCATTCAGACAGCCCTGCTGAGGAAGCCGGCCGCATTCAACATGGATATAACTCGTCTCAGCTTTGATCACAGGTTACCAGGCAGGGGTCACGGGGACAAGGCAGCTCGATAGCAAATAGCTTTTTTCCTGGAAATATGTCAACTGTCATTAATGTGTCAATCTTGTCTCCCCCTTCTGTCGTAGCCTAAAATCCACAGTGATGAAACAAAGTGCTCTCACAGCAGGAGAGATACACTTTAAAGGAAGACAGTCGGCTCTGTAGACAAGCGGCACAGCTGTGTATCCGTCCTTTGAGCTGTTTAAAATGAATGTCGGCGCTGAAGGAGAACATAACTTCGGATTTTTGTTGTGTACTGAGACGCTGACGTGAATTCCTGATGGCTCGTTTGAAGGCTGAACACATCAATCATTTAAACTGACTTTAAACGATCCGCGTGGAGATTTCTGATATCATCAGGAGATTGTAGCTCATACCGGATATGTCAAAGAGGGCGTGTCCTGCTGTCAGATAAGTGGTGAGGACTTTCAGTGCAGACGGGCCGGTGAGATCTGTTTGAGGGAAGTTTGTGTTGACTGTTAGATAGTTTGTCCGGCTGAGGCAGGGATGTGGAGTCACGGTTTTGATGACTTGAAACTTGACTTGACTGAAAATAAATGACTTGAGACTCGACTTGGACTTGAAAGTTAAAGAATTGACTCGTCTGTTTCCATTTTATAGTTTAGTTTAGTTTTTAATTGACGAAGGTAGAAGTCATGCATAGTAAGAAATAGGTAGCGTGCCTGGGCCGTTAATTGATTAATCAATTAGTTGATGGACAGAAACATTTTAATTAAAAAAGCAAAAGTGTCAAATATATTCTGGCTCCCACTTCTCTAATGTTGCAGTCACCTTAAAATCACTTTGGGTGTGGATTAAACACAGTGAGAACAGGGGATCATACAAATGTGATTTAAAAGAATGCAATTAAAAGATAATATGAAACAAATCCAGCTAATACAAACATCATAAACTTCTACTTGAGCTTAGTGTGCGTACTCTGCAACTCCAATCAACTCCAATTAAGACCAAAAAAGCAGCTCTGAGAGGTCAGCCACCATAACCAGGAACAAAATCACCCGCAAACAACTCTTCAACTCTCTGCCAACTGCGGTTTGCACTTTTCCGCTTGAGCCTTCCTTCTGACCCCAAGCTTTTAATACACATGTTGATCTGATCGCACGAGAGTGAATGAGACGACCGAGTATCAGCCGAGAGCTGCAAAAGAGGAACATTTTGTGTTTTGCTGCGACGAGGCAAAAAACCACTTCCTTTCAATGAATGAGAGAGCTGTCCAAGAAACCGCACAGTTTCACAAAATACCACCCACTCTATCTGCACGATGCTGCAACCCAACATTACATCTGCACCTTGTTTATGCTGTGCTGCAATAAAACCATATGGTGGAAAGAGCAGGGAGGCTCTTGCCCTTCACAACAAAAAGCCCAGTGCATTAGAGAGTCACACCTCCACCGCTGCACCGTGACCCAGCAGAGCCCGCTGGCTATAACGCAGGTAAAGCCACAAAGTAAGCCACATGGACACAAACTAATTCAACCTGGTATTAGCCAGCATCATTATTCGTGTATTGTTTCCTCAGTTCCTGGAAATGTCATTTAGCAGCATGCTAATTAATCCCTGGCTTCTTTGCGGAATAAAACCAAATTGCCGGTACTCATTTCTGTCTAGACAATCAAGAGGCTCCTCCAGGCTGGTTATTAAGTTTGTTTATTGATCACCGAGAAAAATGCTTACTCAAATGTCACAAACAGAAGAGGAGACAGCAGTAATACAGCGACAGTTTGTGCGTACATCCATCTGACTGTAATGGTTTCAGTTTAAATGTCAGTGTGTCTCTCGTCTGCACAGCATTAACGGTCATAAAGCCTACTTCTTCCGGTTAGTGGCAGGCAGAGCCCGAATGGCCATCTGAGAAATTCAATTCACTCAAATTGGAATTGAGGTTTAGTACTGGAGCTGTCCAAAAGCGAGCGCTGGGATTACCCGGCCAGGTGGTGAGTCAAACTGTCGGAGAATAAAAGTAATTCAACCGCTGGCTCGGTGCCCGATCACAGTTTGCCCATCCTGCTCCACGGATCTCCCCGGTCGGAGATAAATGTTAGCAGAGCTCCCACATTATCCGAGTATGAATGTGTGTGTTTTGTATTTGTGTGCATGTTTATTACGTATTTGTCTATTTGATTAGGTGCGTGCATGTTTGTATTTGTGTGCCCAGGTGGGGGGGGATGTGTACTCGTTTGCGTGAGTGCGTGTGCCAGAGCGGGAAAGTGATTCCCCTGATGGGCATGACAGCTGTGCAGGGAGTGGCTCGCTCGTTGTCTCTGCCACCTGAGAAGCCCCCAGGGCAGGATGTGTGTGTGTGTGTGTCGGTGCTGCGTCCACGCTCACCTCTCATCCCCCCGACAGAAGCCACTTTGTTTTGATTCATGTACCAGCTCCTTACAGTGGTAGGAAGATTGCTAATGCTGAGTCTTTCTGCACACTGCGACAGAAGAGAGAGTCGACTACAACTAGAGTAAAGTTCTGATTTTGGATCTTGTTGTTTCATCGGCAAAGAATGTACAAAACACGACTACATTAACTTAACGATGCAAAGTAAACAAGTGGAGTCATATCAGCATCTTCAGGTTGTGCCTTTTCTTAAAAATTCCCCTGGCACGCTCATCACTTTTTTCCGTCTGAGCTAACCTCCTGACATTTGAGCCGGCGACACCTGTTGCTCCGCATGTCAATGCATCAGATACATATTTCATCATCATTCATATGCTGTTCATCTCACTTTCAGGTTGTAGATACAGGTCGTAAATTAAGTCGGCTGCCACTCGAAACTGCTTCTGCCTTCTGAGCCAATAACAGCTGAATACAGACCTCAACTGACTGTTTTTTAAGCTATAATCAACCCAGTACTGGAATCTGAATATATCAACCTAAGACAACTGCTACATATCTGTCTACTGCAGCAGCTGCAATATGAAAAAGATCAGTTCACATCAACGCTGCTGTGAGGCAAAGGTGCCTACTGTCAGTGAGGTAACACGTGTTAGCGTGTGGACAGCAGCAATGACTGTGCAAGATGATGCTCTCGGGGAACGAGCGCTGACTGCTGCAGCATCAGGCTCATGCCAGCTACTGTCTATTCAGCCCGGAGTGACTTCTACAGGGACGTGTTCAGAGAGTATAACGCAGAGTGATTTTTTTACGGGATATTAAAAGTGTGATTTGTTTGATAATTATTCAAAGTGATGTGTAGGCAATGTATGCGATCACGCCGATGAATCACTAAGAAAATGCAAAGTTTCCTGACATGCGATTTGATTTGTAAATGAAGGCCGGTGCAACGCATAAACCTGTCAGTATATGCTGTACCACCAATGTGCTGTTCAGGTGATGAGAGAGAAAACTGCGCTCATGTAACTCGTCTGAGAAAGCTGCACATTCTTGCTACAGATTGCACTACTCCATACTGCATATTTGATCACTTTCCAATTTACCCTGCAGACTTGACAGGCAAAAAGCGTAGGCAGCTGACATGTCAGTGGGCTCTACATATGTGCTGCTGTGTAGCTCGCATGTAGGTTCAGGATCCCCCCACCAAACAAAATCTGATATCTGCACCTGTGGAAATGAGACACTGTGTTCCAGCACGGAAAAATAAAACCAGACCCCATCTCCCCAGCGGTCTTTTGACTTTGTGACACTATCGAGGTAACCATACACTCCCACTGATGTCGGTTCACAGTTAATCAAGTATGTGCAGGAACGGGAACACTGAGCGACTGAGCAGCAAACGTGTGAGGGTGTGCACAAAGCTGAGAAAACTTACCTCGGTGGTCAGTTGTCTTCACTCCACTGCTGTTGGTGTTGTTGTTGTTGTTGTTGTTCTTCACATTTGATCCCCGCCGTTATCCGAATGCGGCTCTCGTGGAACTCTGTAACCAGAGGAGACAATCTGTGATTCCTTCACATCTTTGCCAACAAAAGACAAACACTCCAGAGAGTGAGAAGGCTTACAGTAGGATCTTTTGAGACAAGGAGACGGCCAAATCCTGCAGATAGCCGCCGCTCTGCACGAGGAAATCCACATGGCCACTGATGCATGCATGTACTGCCAAGTCAGGGATGACATGGGCGGAGTCTCAGAGTTCAAGAGAAGCAAATCTCCGAAGGAGGTGCGAGGTTCTCTTGTCTGTGCAAACCGATGTCAGATTTTCATGTGACCAGCTTACCACTAAAAGGCTTAGTAGTCTAATCCTTTAGCCAAATGAAGTGTCTAACTTCAGGCTTAGGCTGGCCAGAGGAATCAAAGGGAGTTTATAGTATGAACCTTGGTAGACTTTCAAGAGGCCACGAGTACACTATCTGTTCAGGAATGCACCGATGGAAAGGGATTTCTGCTCGCGACAGGTATTTCCTTAATCATCTGCTTGGCTTCTTCATGCAGCGCAGCCCATTATTTACACCTGCGGCTTTAAAACAATAAAAGGCTCGAGGTGTTATTAACCAGACAGCTTGGCTAAGTTTAATATCATTGCCACTCATACATCAACTCAAGACGTCACAATCCTGGCAGCCGGAGTGAATAATTAGCTGTCACGTCTCAAATGTCATCAAGGTGGAGATGAGAAATGCAGCTGGGGATGTGAGAAGACACATCGCTGTTGTGAATGTCAAGTACATCATTGCTGAGAAAGAGCATGCAGCTCTTGGCAAACCTGCGCAGAAACCTTGTTCGAAGGGCTATAAACATAATCAGTCCGTCCCTGATGAACGACTATTGAAGTAAATGCTATTACATAGAACATCACATTCAATCTTCTTACGGACAACAGGACCAAAGTCTGCCTCCTCGCATTGGATCAAAATAAAGTGACTGGCAGAGGCAGATTGAATAATGCTTCACATTTGTGGCTTCTCACACACACACATACACAAACATGCGGTATACACATTTATACAGAAACATATTCGCAAAACAGACAAAACACTGAGGGTTGCAACAAAAATCACTTTTAATCACCTCAATTTCTCTGATTAGTTTGACCAGATGAACCAGATAAACAATACATTTAAAGCTGCACTTGAACACATCACAAAGTCTACAGCCGACCACCAACTAGCTGTGCCTGCATAAAAAGGAAATAACTCTCCGTACCACCAGGTTGTGGTCGTCTGTATTCATCTTTCAAAACGGGAAAACCAGAAGACTCAGTACTGCGGATATACAAACCGCTGTTATGATGAAGCAGGGTTATTTGACACCAATAACGTCATTTCTAATCAAGAATCGGTCTGATAAAAAGTTGGAAATGGCACTGACAAAGATGTGGAGGCCAAAAATACAGAAAAAACACACTGAATAGGGGAAATAATGGATGCAACAGGCTCAAAGGATTTCCCTTCCTTTTTCCGTTTCTCTTCTCATGCACTGACCTCCTTAGCTGAACAGCCAATCTGAGTGATTTCTCTCACTGACGGGCTCAGTGGCCGATTCTACCAATGACAAGGGCTGGCTGGTGCCAACAGTGCAGGACACACTGCAACAACTAGGGCCATAGACGCTCACCAATAGGGCCCTTAGCTGCAGTCCTAGTTGGGTGTGTGACACTAGCTGCTCCCCTGCTGGCTCACTTTGTTCCCCATTCAAAAAACTGCCTCAAGTTGCCTACAACATTCCCACACTGAGAGAAAACCCAGAGACTACAGAGTATAAGATTGCCCAAAATCTTCACATTCTTCAAAAACCACAACTTTACAGTTAAATGAGTCGGTGGCACCTCAAACTTTACATATGAGAGGGTGGCGTGTTAGTTGAGAGTCAACATAAGGTGAGGAATGCCAACAGCAGCAGCTTCAACTGTCCTACACAGAAATTAAGAAAGACGACACTGACGCAGGCGGAGAGGTAACAATACCCAGTGTGCAGCATTTTTTGTGGAAACTCATCCCGCTCAGGAACTAGATAAAAAGTTATTCATTGTAACACTCAGATTGTTATTGGCAGAAGAAGTACATTTTTATGTCATTTCTTATTAATCTTACTGTTTCCAAGTAAGTTGGGAGTTTTGGGACCATAAATAAAACAAAATGTGGTGATTTACCAATCCTTTTTGACATATGCTCAATTGAAAACAGTACTAAAAGCAATATATTAAATGTTTTACCTCATCAACTTCATTGATTTTTGTAAATATATGCTTATTCTGAAAAATATTCTAAAATATTTTGTAAAATGTATAAAGATGAATTTCCTTCCATTTAAATCGTTGAGTTTCAGCTCTAATTGGGACACAAACACAAACTCATTGATCTCCACTTTCACATCATTACATAACAAGTGTCTGCGTCTTTGGCACCTCGGACACATTCTTTTCCCGGTTGTGTCATTATCGGATGACATTCAGCCAAGTAGCGCCACGGCATTCTCACCTTTCCACCTGACTTGGCAGGCGACACACACACACACACACGCACAGGGCCACTCCTATCTTCCATTGAGAAGATAACCAAATTATTCTTCTTGGATGCACACGGACGTGTCGGTGGCTTCATCAAAAAGAAACATGAAACAGGACCGGTGGCCTTTCTTTTATCAGATTGTTTTCTCACAAATCCAAGTCATCAGTTAGAAAATGAGCAGGTGATCCATTTTCATTTTACGCTGACTCTCTGTATTAAGCATTTAACTTACTCAAAGGCTTTCCATTTGAAGTCCTTCACAACACTCTGTGATGTCTCCACGTTTTTAAGTACCATCAAAGTGAAAACAAAGAAGGCACTGACTGCCAGATGCAGTTCCTTGTAAACAGAAATATATTAGATTTTTTAAGGTACATTGGATTAGCTTATGGTATGCTTCTGCTACTCCCAATCCCAGTTGCGTTAAAGAAGCAACATTCCGATGAGTTATTTTAGACTTAGAAACACTGTAAGTCGGCTCTCATACAACAGCACATATTAGAAAAATTACATAACCCTGACTCCAAAACGCAGTGCACTGTCACACTGGTGTGGTACGATAAACATCTCAGAAAGTATCACAGTTTCACTCAATTGTTATTAGAGGGTTGTATTTTCACCTGTGTCCGTTTCTTGGCTGGCACGAAAAACTACAGAGTGGATTTCCATGAAACTTGGATGGAGGATGGGTCTGGGCTCAGAATGAACCCCATTAACTCTTTTACACTTTGCGAGACAGGATGTTTTTCAACACTTTCGTTAATTTCTCTGGGAATAAAGCATGGATCTTGATGAAAAAAATTATTTCAGGTGCTGGTATCTATGAGTTATTAAGTAGATACACCGAAGTCTTCAACAAACCCAAGAAAAACAGAGAAGAGTCTTCTGAACAGAACTGACTGAATCATCACTGTGAGTTTTCTATTTGCTATACCAACCTGTATCTCTCTCTGCCTGGCTGAAATAAAACGGGGATATACTGTAGATGGGCTTGAGTGCTGTCAGGTTTAACCTTGCCTCCAAGCAGCTGGCCTTCTTATCTCTCCCGCCTGTGCCGATGCATATTTATCCGTCCCCGAGTGGCTGAGAGCTGGCTTAGCATATGGATTAGCCAGGCAGAGAATCAGATGCCTGACCACACTGAACCGCAGTAGCCAGTAATGAAAACAAACGAGTGGCGTCGCTTTAAGAGACGTTCACCTCAGATGGGACTTATGGAAGAGGTCAGCTTAGTGTCTCCTGGCATTAATGCTCCAGTATACAGCCATCCTTTGATAAATCATACCACTGGTGGATCGGATTCAAACTGAGTAATCATTATGGAAGTGTGAGTCGAACAGTTCGACCCCTCTGGTGGATTCTGTTAAAAATTAAAGGCCCTCTATAGGCTTCAGTGCCTGTGGAGGTGTGAGTTAGCATATATCTTAGACTTTATCACAGTGAAGTTGTTACCAAGCTGAGGTGAGGTGTACAATATTTGCAGTATTTCAATATTAAACTGATAATGACAATAACTAGAATGGCACTCAGTAGAGCACATACTTCTGCCAAAGCGCAACAGTCTCCTTTAATACAATTTAATTCAAGCCTAATCCAATATCAAACTCGATGGCCCTGTATCAACCACCCAGAATGCTTTACTATCATTTAAGCTCACCAGATCTAGGATCAGCATCAACTTGCACTCACACACAGATAACAGCCACGTATCAGCCACATCAAAAAAATGTTGAATCTTGCAATGTTAAAGAAAGTGAGTTATGATTCTTTCATCTCGTTCCGCACCAAAAGTAAATGGGGTCTATTTTGGGCTGAGACCCATCCTCCAACCAAGTTTTGTGGAAATCCGTTGAGTAGTTTCTGTGTAATCCTGCCGACAAGGCAACCAACCAACCAACCAATCAACCAACCAATCAACCAGCCATCTAACCAACCAACCAAGCAGCCAACCAACCAACCAATCAACCAACCAATCAACCAGCCATCTAACCAACCAACCAAGCAGCCAACCAACCAATCAACCAACCAACCAACCAGCCAATCAACCAGCAAATCAACCAGCCATCTAACCAACCAACCACGCAGCCAACCAACCAATCAACCAAGCAGCCAACCAACCAACCAATCAACCAGCCAACCAACAAACACAGGTGAGAACATAATCTGTGTCAAGGAGGTAATTACTCCGAAAAACCAATAAGATAATCCAAAATTAGGTATCAAAAAATATATTTTTGGCATCGGTATCGTATCGGCTCTAGGATCAAAACAGCTCAAATGATATCCAGCCCTACTCCGCACCCTGCCTTTATTAGTTGCATTCCATGCATTGCACCAATTTGTTGTGGTATCATTAATAGGGGTTATAAAATAATACCACAGGTAAACATCATTATTTCACTCATTTGTTTGAGTAAATATAAGATAAGCTGGGAACACTGATCACACCGACAGAATCTGAGCCATTCGTAATCATATTCCTTCCTGTGATGTGAGACCACCAACAGTCACCAGGAAGTTCAGAAGGACAGACGGATACTCAAGATAGAAGAAGAAACAGAAAACCAGAAAAAAAGATTATTGCTCTTTCTCAACGTTGCACTCCAAGTGAGACACACGAGCTCGTGACCTGTTTTAGTGCACACCAACACACAGCGGCACCGACAGGGTTGACACATGATTTCGAGGTTCACCAGACGGCCATGACAGATTAAGGTATGCACCCTAAAGCAGGATTTAAAACGCATTAAAGAATATTAGTTGTTCCTTGAAGCCCATTTACGGCTGTGACCACCGACCACATTCTGAATATAAGAAGGGTAAAACATGAAGCCATTTCATCCCAGGACACAGATATGTTCCTGCAAGTTATATTATATGCTGAGGCAGTTACTTAAAGATATGATATCTGATATTTCTTCATTAAAATGTCAAAAACCTTGTGTACTTAGTGTCGAAGATGTTTCCAAGAATGTTAAAACCCAGATAACGCTATAACTTCCAAGAGAGAGCGAGGAAGGAAGTCTGACTGAAACGTAAAGTCAGTTTAACTTTAAAACATTATCTCATCTGAACATTTCCGCCTGAGTCACATCAGATAAATACAAACATATACAATACGGCTCAATAATAACCGTCAAGGAGACAAAATAATTGTTTTTTGCTGGTCACCGTTATTAGCTTAAGCCTATAGCATTTTGCATAAATGATCCTTTTATATACTTTCTTCTACTCACAGCTTGATAAATTAAAGTCACTGCATCTCCAGATGAAGAGAACAGATGCTCTGAACCTGATCCAGCTACTGGCCACTTTCCATCTGTACACCATGCTTTTTTTATTTCTGTTTGTGAATGCGTAAAAACCCATTATATATATTGTTTTAATAAGTAAGCTTTAGAGGAAATAGTATGCTTATTTTATGAACTTCTCGCTGCATTTACCCTTTATGCTAAGCTACGCTAACCACATACTTGACTCCATTCCAGTATTTAATACACAGAAGAGAGATTATTATTAAAGAGAGCTTTGTCTAATGGGTTTTAATGTACTGCAGCTCGGCATCCGTCCGCAGATACATCGCTGATAATGTTATCTAAACTAGTGGAAAGCATTTACAGCGGTCAACTACGGAAAGTGCAATGGAACAACATTAAGCAATCTCACACAACGTCACGTTACGAGATGGCGAGCCCTGAAGGACAGTTTTTAAACAGTCAACAGATAAAATCTCTCACAACAGAACGAGAAGAACAGAATGAATGCCTGCAGGATTACCGGCTGCGTTCTTGGACAGGCTACACAAAAGGTGAGATTCCTGCGCTTATGGAAGCAAACATATGTTTCATTTTTACAAGACAAAGAATGAAGGATGAGGACTAACATCCACAGAGTCCGCAGGCGATTTCTGATTCTCTTTGAAACGCTAAAACTGAGAAAAATCTTTCGACTACAGCTTGTTGCTTTAATTCAGCTGTCTATATAAAACTGCACTGTTCACCAGAGTCTAAAAAAGAGGGAGGTTGTCTTACATCAGGCCGATATGGTATCTATATAAGCCTGCCTCTCTGCTCTGCCATCATCCTCTTTATAGTGCGAGAGAATGTGCTTTCTATAGGATAGCTGATGAGAAGCGTGATCTAAAGACCTCATCCAGCCAAGAATAATAAAACTAGTGTTTAATGCAAAGCTCCTTCCTGCTTAATGAAGTATTGTCCCTGTCTTCCCATGCGGGTTTGACAGAGGATGTCTCACACATCAGTATGCCCGTCCTGCACACCAACAGTTTGTGGGCAGAAGCTGATACTTTATCTTCACAATAAAATGATATCTCTTGTAAGATGACAGCATCTCCCGAAACTAGACCGCAGCCATTTGTTAATCTTTTTGGACAAATCTGACGTTTGGGACAGAGCTGTTTGTCAAAAGCTTCGCATAAACAACATCAAACTTTTCCTTTCTGAAAATGAAACTGGACCATGTACTGAGGGAAAAGCTCTAACCTTAAGTCTTCTGTGCATCTTTCTACACGGGTTCCCTTCTCACAGCTTCCCTCTTAAAATATAATCAAGACATCAAAATGTGGCCTCGTCGTCAAAGACTCTTTTTTCTCATCTGATGTCAATAAATATTCATTCAAAAAAGAAGTCTCTCTTGATGAACTATTTTTGAACGCTGAACATTCGTTTCAGTCTTTTTTTTTTAGTCCAAACAGTTGCTCAACTCAGCTTCTCAAATGGAAGATTTTTCTGTTTTTCTAAATTTTCTGTGATTGCACTAAATATCTTTGGGTTTTGGACTAGCAGCTGGACAAAACAAGGCATTTCAGAACTCAACAATAAGGACTGCCCGAAAATGGCGGTGGGTAAGGACGTTTAAAAAGCTGAAGCACAAGCAAATGTTTTAATTATACTGGAACATGACCATTTCCCATATGCAAAAATGATTGTTGCTCGGCATCTATGATACACTGTGTCCTTGTTCTGATCCATTTAGTTTATATAAAGATCAACAATGACAATTATCTTTAGTCTTCAGTCATATTCACATGGATCTACTTTTACCTGGACACCTCCAGGAATTTTTAATAATTGCGGATGTCGAATCTGCCATGCCTGTAATTTGTAAAAATTCCATCGCGTGGTACCGACCATATTTCGCCAAACACAGAGGTCATGTGATAATATCAGTCCCATGCAAATTTGTATGTCTGTGATTTTGGGTTGTTTTTCTTTATGAACATCTGTTTTCTCTTGTCAGAGAACCAACCAAGTAAGAAATCTGATCGCCTCGTAAAAATGTTAAGACATAAGTCAACATCTGTGCTGTTAGATCGGCTATATTGACATATGCGATGACAGAGAGGGTTAGGATCAACAAAAGGTTGTCATATTCAAGTACAGCCACAAAGCATCTGTCCTTGATCTGAATGAGCTGCACATGTGTTTATTCTCCCAACACATGCAGAAAGTTGGCTAACCAAGTTTAAACTATATTAAAGATGTGGCTGCTGATTAACAGACACATCGCTTCTGAAAGCGTGATGTTACACATGTTGACTTCGTCTTTGGGAGATAATGGCAATAAATACAAGTAAGCTGGGCAGCCCAGTAGTTCTGTTGGTAAAGCGCGTGCGACCCATGTGAGTCCAACCTGTGGCCATTTGCTGCATGTCACCCCCCTCTCTCAATCTGTCCTATCAATAAAAAAATACAGTAATAGGTCATTTGTATGTAAAACTTGACTTGAGGCAGGTACATTAACGTTGAACCCTGCATTTAAGGATGTCACCTTGGGCTGTGGGGAATAATAACAGGCACTTTACAAAAACGAATCACTGAGAAAAGGATGAATAAACTGCATTGTTTAATTTCCTCCCCTCACTAAATAACGTTCTTGCCGTGGTGGGTCCACTGCTGTGGCGGTCCCGCCTGCAGTCTGATCCTGAGAGCGGCTGTCACACGACTAGGACTTTTTCTAATAGTAGTGGGCTAAGTGCTCTCGATGCCAGAGAAAGGCCTCAAACAGGAAATGGTGCCGGCTCGCTGACGCTGTGCCAAACCACCCGCTGAATCACATCCATCTGTTTGCATATTATGCAAATCACCCAGAGTTACTTAAGTGTAAATCGGAGTAAATGTGTGTTCGTCTGTGTGCGAGAGAGCTCGTTTTTCCAAATCAGCTTACAATCTACCGTGACACATTAACTAACATCGCTCGTGTCAGCTGTGCCACCTATAGGACTTCACACCTACATCTCAGGCACTCAGCTGGAGCTGACATCCAGACTGCCTTCCACTAAATAGACCTAACTTCCTTTATTTTAACTTAGTTAGAGTTGAGAGCAGCATGTATTCCATTAATGCTCATTTCAGCTCTAATCCAATTCATTGTTCCTCCACGCCACTGTGTGTAGAATAAGTCATTTCCACACAGGATTAATCCACTGTGCTTTACTTTTAGAGCAATCTGCTGCTTTGCATACTTTAAAAGCTTAGCTGTTACATGTGGTCTCAGACACACACACTCTCACACACTCTCTCTCACACACACACACACACACACACACACACACACAGCCAGAGTGCTGTAACTGAGCCAATGTGGAGATTGATCAGCTGGGCCGTGTCCAAATTAAAGTCCGTCCTCTGCAGACATGCCAAGCATAATAACTCTCTCCTCTCTTTGCACTTTTCCTTGGCAGGGGGAAAGTGGGGAGAGAAACAAAAAAAAAAAGACGCATGAGAGTAGAGAAAGTAAGGAGAAGAAAAGGAGACGCAATTGGATAATGTCTTGACACCCATCGCAGAAAAATGGAATGCCTGGCTCTCAGATGTCTGACCCATTTCTCGGCGCTTGCTCCCCTCCTTTCTCACTAATTTCCTTCCTTCCTCTAATCTACAGTAAAGAAGCCGTCTGACTCAGATTCACTGGCGCTCCTATGAAAACGCAGTGCCACAGGAACCGAACCCACACGCCTTAAACACATGTACAGAAACACCCACGTACGCAGCCTCAATCTACTATACGGCACTGCGATAACTGGAACGAGAGAGCAGAGCATGCTGGGCTGGAAATCACAAACAATTTTATATTCTCTGTGAGGGGGTTTTATGGGAAATTGAGTGTTTGTGTGTGTGTACGCTGTTTGAGGCAGGCACATGTGTTGTATGTGTCCAACAGTATGCATAATGAGAGGCCTGCGCTCCAACAGAGACAGTCCGATAATCAATTATTCACTTGCTGGAAACACACTGGCGCTCATTTCTAATAATAAAATCAGTTGGCACATCTGTTTGATGGCAGACAAAAATGTCTATTTGTTGCATTTCTGAGGAAGTAATTGAGCCACATTATCCCGCGATGATGGATAAACTTATATGTAATTACATACAATAATGAGGAGAAATTTCCCCTGGTAGCGCTGGTGCATATTTTGCATTTGCACATTATACTGTAATTTATGAATGTCTGTATTCGAGCATATGTTGCGTGCAGAGTTGTTACTCACATTTATATTCATTACACTTTTTTAATTGCAGTTGTTAAGTCTAAAAGCGGTCCATAAAGAGCTTCTTTTGTTCAACAAACTCCAGAAAATATTCATTTACAATTATAAATGAATGAAAAGAGACAAATCCTCACATTTTCTTTTGATCGACTGATCAATTAATCGACTGATCAATAAATCGACTGATCGCTGAGGCTCTAGTGGTTACAGTTGAACTCTGTAGCTACATGCTTTAACTACATCTTCACTGTGATTGGTTACCTTTAAGGCCTCTGCAAGTGAATTTTAAAGGGGCAGTTCACCCAAAAGGTGATATTTTCTCCAGTTAACAAGGACAATTTTCTGTTGTTCTGTTTCTGTTATGTTACTTTTGAATTTAATGTGATTGAATGTGATTGTGCAACACTTTCAACATCAGAAACT
The DNA here is from genome assembly GCF_040436345.1 of Pagrus major. Classification (NCBI taxonomy): domain Eukaryota; kingdom Metazoa; phylum Chordata; class Actinopteri; order Spariformes; family Sparidae; genus Pagrus; species Pagrus major. Next base: position 22,808,409 of record NC_133234.1, on the reverse strand, counting down.
ATACACCCATTACATCCACTATGTCAGGGTCCAGGCAGAAAATGCATAGCAAGTCAAAACAAAGACTTCTTTGTAATTTGGATTAATACGGTCTTTAGTAGCGTACCAGCACTGGAAACAATAGCAATGTACGAGTAGTGTTAGTAGTGCATTAAATTACTTATAAAATATGTTATACTCCTCAAGATTCCAGTCCTGGATGATTAAGCCACACAGACAAGGTCACAGTGTGAACAGCGAGTGTGGTTTAGTTCAGAATACTGAGGCCACGACTGCCTTACAATAAAAGCAAACTCATGTCTGAATGTGAGGCAGCAGCTGAGGGAAATGTTCGGTTGCATTAGCAGTAACTTAATACAGCTCTGATACAGCTGCAGGAGAGCGAACAGTGAACAGAGAGGGCTGACATCAATGAGATTAAATTACAGTGACGCTGGATTACATGCTGCATCGTTTCCTGTGAATCCCTGCTGCATGAGAAGGCAATATGAATCCTGCAGTGCAGGAATGGCGGACCCTGCCACCAAAAATGGAAACTGCCATGCAGAGGGTAACATTAGGGCTGCACAATATACGTATATTGTATCATTATCGTCATATGGGACTATACTGTATTTCTTGAAGTGTTGTCTTCAGAAGCTGCATGACAGTCAAGTGATGTCATTTTTTACATGACATGGCAACACTTTATAATAGACATCATTAATATACAGTAGGTTTACTGTAAATTTAGTTTAACCTTAGTTACAAAATATTTCACTGTTAACAAACAATGAAATGCTTTATAAAACATTTATTGAGCAATTGTTTTATTGTAAAGTTGCAAACGATGTTTCTAATCTTTACAAATGCTTAATAAAGCATTTTATTGTGCGTGATAGTGAAATAACTATTGACTAAAGTTTAAAGGGGCCGTGAAAGAAGTTGAAACTCAGAATTTACAGTATCAATGAGGTAATAGTACAAACTCTAAAGTAAAGTAAAGTATTTATCTTTTTCATAACTGAACAAGCTGTTCTCAGAGGAAAATAAGGTCCCTTGAACACTGTGTGAAGCTAGAAAGGTGGCAGGGTCCGCCACATAAACAAAGTAAAACAGTATGAAATTGTGTTGTCCTTTAAGGTCAGTTTGTTTGTTCAGTCATGAAAACAAAGAGTGTTTGTTTATTTAGTTTGTTTAGTCAGTGAAGATCTTCCTCCTCTGATTAAAATGTCTTCAGCCAAACAACACTGTGCACTTTTAATTAGAGGTAAGTGACAAATTGTTTTCCCCTAAATGGCACACGGAAATATACAATTAAAGAAGAGAAATGACTTTCTGGAAGCTTGGAAATCATTTAAAAACCTCATGTTATGCTTTAGGAAATGATTAACAGGAATGTCAGGAATACATAATTTGAATTTAATGAGGGGTAATCCATGCAAAACAGCTGGTATGGTCCTTAAATCAATCCTGGTGGTCCTTTTAATGTATGCTAATGTACAGAAGCTACAGCAGACTCTGGTTTTTGCAGAGCAGAGCATGTTTGACTGACAATCTGTGCGAAAACAAGGGGAAGGGCTACGACAGGCAGAGGTTAGAGGAGACCAGGAGTCGCCTTCGGTCAACTAATCCCCCGTGTCAGATAAGGGTCAGCCCGGCACACTCGTGCTTAGCACACTAGCACACACACACAAATACAGGAATAACAAGGGGGAGCGATGGGCTGTAAACTATGTACATCATGTGATAGAAGTACACACAGAATACATTAAGTCGAGTCCAACACATGATTCTCTTTCTTGCTCTAATGTTATCTAAAGTTATAGCTCTCTCTCTCTCTCTCTCTCTCTCTCTCTCTCTCTCTCTCTCTCACACACACACACACACACACACACACACACACACACACACACACACACACAAACACTCCAGCAGGGCCAGCGCTGCCTGCTCTGGCACAGAAGAGGACTACAGATGTGAAAGTGGGGAGAGCTCTCGCTCTAGGGACCAGCTGGAGCCCTTCCAACCTGGACAAGGGTCAGGGACAGGACGGAGAGAGCACAAGCTGCATTTGGAGCCTCTTCTCAGGGGCTCGGCCAGCTCGACACCCCTCGTCGATCACCCCGGGCCTCCGTCCAGGCAAAATCTGTGAGCGCTTTGTCTGTTGGTGCTCTGACATTTTAGTCAGAGCATCAAAATACACAAATTCCACATGTCGGAATCAAAGTGAAAAGGACGCTGTTTTTAATTAAACGACAATTGTTTTGATAGAGGAAGTTGTTGCAGTGATACAGTACAGGACTGTTGGCAGCTCCCACTCGGTTGTCATTTCGCAAGTAAAACAGTTGTTGTTGGGCAGGGCGCTGAACACTTACTGGCGACGGTTTAGACAGAGCTGTACAAACAGGGAGGCTGGCAGGCTGAAAAATGAACTGTAAGTGGCTTTGTGTATATCCCCTATGCACAGTATTGAGCAAACACTGCGTATCTGATGCAACATGTGTTCTTCACAGATCTGTAGGAGCCTGAGTGAAGTAAGAAGAGCTGCCTGTGTGAACTCATGATGAACATCAATGTGTGTGGCTGCTGCTGGAGTGATTGCGCGTTTGTACATGAATGCATATCAACTGTGTGACACTGCTGTGCAAGAGTGCAAACCCGAACTCCCTGAACTTCTGCGTCCAGTGTTGATGGGGCCAAAGATACAGCAGGGCGGTACAGTACACTAATAACAGAGTGATTGCCTCACACTATCGCCTATTGAGTTTCCTGCGAACCGGGCCAGCTATGTGGAAGGAAACACGAGCCCGTCCTCAACACCAAACACACGGACCCGCTGCAGAAATACGGCCACGCAAATGTCCACACAGCGAGCATTAACGCAACTGCTGCCCTTGCCACCTGCCCTCACGTGCACGTGCGTGAAATACGAGGTGTTATTTCCAATATATCAGCAAGAAACTGAATCCCTTTCAACTACTGCGAGCCAGATTCTGTTGACTGGCTGCAGTTTAAACATCTCAGATGAGGAATGTGCGCTTCTGCCAGATCAGCAAGTCTCTCTGTGCTTTTCCAAAAGACGCACACGCACGCACACACACACACACACACACACACACACACACACACACACACACGCACGCACAAACAGCCTCAGGGCGCTTGGCATTAAGTTGGCATTCTGGACCTCCCAGCGTGTAGCTCTCTCCATCTCCATCTCCATCTCCATCTCCATCCTTCTACTTGGCGAGCAACACTAACAGGTAGAGATGAAACACATTCCCTGGCTCAGGGAAAATGCCAGGTAAATCCCAGGATTAATGATGCACTCAGGCAGAACAATATCTAGGTTGTGGGAAGGGGAAACTTGGTGATCTTATAATATAATGTTAATGATTGTTTACAACTCCCTAAGTTGCTCCCAAACTAGTACTTCAAATTTTTAAAGGCTTAATTTCAGAGTGCTAATAAGCAGCCGACTTCCCCTTGTGCGGCGCTCTCGTGGACGAGGATTCAATTGTGTTTGATTGTGTTTGTTAAGGGCAGGCTGCCAGCGCTGGAGCGTTTACTGCATCTTTTGTTTGATTATTTGCCAGTTCCACACCTAAGAGCCGAACACATTTCCCTTTCAGCGATCCGGTGCACACCTCTCACATCAATCATAAGAATAGCTCTCCGACGCAAGAATTCAAATGATTCAAACTAGTGTGATGCCTGGTTTAAAAATAACCACTGACATTTGAATTACATGCGTTTTTGTCAACAATATTACATAATACAGCACAAACAGCGGCAATTTCAATTAATTAATCCCCTAACAGGTTTTACCTATTTATCTTCCCTTTAAGCAGCTTTAAGGTTGGAAAAGTCATCTTATCTTAATCTACTCTGTCTGACAGTATTAGGGCTGCGACTGATTATTTTTATTGATTAATCTGCTTTTTTATTGCCTGTAAAATGTCAGAAACATTCCAAACAAACCCAGAAAATATTCAGTTTACTCTCCAATCTGATAAAGAAAAGCATCAGATGCTCACATTTGGGTTTGAGCTTGGCAAGGCTGCGCGGCATGAGTTTGTGATTACAGGTTTAAAAGGTTGCATCCACATGGAGAGCGAGCATCAGTAAGTGAAGCTTGCAGAGTTGTTTTGGCTGAAACAAAAAGGTAACTTTGCCCTTTCTTAGCAAGATCTTGCAGGTGAACGATGCCTCTGAAGGGCCGTGTCTCGCCTCTTTTATCGCCACTTTATCTTAACACATTAAAACATTACATTCAGTGTTCAGAATCACGTGCTAAAAGCTCAAAATTTGTGTTACCCGCAATGAAGTGAGAAGTCTCAAGTGACAAGTGCGCCAATGTGTGAGTGTGCAGGAACTCGAGATAATAATCAGGAGAGGAAAGTGTCATCACAAGTAGCTTTGGCATCGTAGCATCAAACAAACTGTTGATGCAGGTGACTTGTGTTTCCTGTTACCATCACAGGCCTGCACAAACCACAGCGTACCCACCCGCAGCTGTCATGTAATGGCAAGACGATTTCCGCCACTATCATTGTTCGATTATTGGATTGGATTGAAGGCATCACACACAGTAGTCTGGCAGCAGTTGTGTGAAAAACAGATGTACTGAGTTGACTCGACAAGTGGCCAATTTCACTTTCACTCCGAAGCAATTCGCTCAAAATAATCGCAGGAAGGAAAAAGAGTCACTGGCGTGAAGATGATCCCAGCTTGAATGTGATGTCAGAAACAGAACATTTTCCTCAAACAGAAAAAGTGCTGGGTAAGCAGTAAAACGGCATGGCTCGGTGAAGAGTGGGTCACCGTCAGTCACACTTCACGGAAGCCCAACTAAACTCTGAAGTGATCTTTCACCTCACAGACAGTCATAACATAAACCAAAGTCTGCTTCAGCCGGGGGGGAACATCTTACACACACTCCTGTTGCATCCAGTCAGACCGGGCTGTGACTCGACCACTGTGAAAACCAAACATGTGACCAAAATCTGGGGCATTCGCCAACTGAGGAAGCAGCTTGCTGTAAATTAATAGGAGAGCGGTGTGCAATAAAAGCTAGAAAGAAGAGGCTTGTCATAACTGAACGTATTAAAACCTTTATATTAGGCTTGAAAGCATAATCCCTGGGCTTGAATTACCTTATAATAATTAAACAACGTATTACCAGTACAACTATATTCTATTAAGAGATAGCGTACTTGCAGAAAAGTGATTTCCAACCAGGGGTGTCTGTACCTCAAGGAGTACTTCTGCAGTTGTCAGGGGGAGCATGGAGCTCACCTAATTTTATACAACAGCATTTACTATTTGATTAAAGGGAAATACTCACATATTGAATCAACTGAATAGCCCTGATGCTGCGATTAAGAGTGTGTGAAGACCATAGAGTCGATGTCGTATGTTGGCAAGTGAGCAGGGAAGTCTCAATAGTTAGCTACAACAATAGATAAACTGCTGAACTGGCGAGCTACAACTTTAAAAAGTCAAAGTAGTTAGCTAAAACTAATGGATAGGCTGAAGTCTGAGTTTAAAACATCTTCCTCTCAGGTTTCCTGCACTGACGTGAGTTGAGTATCAATTTTAGGGGGAGACGGGTGCTTGTTGGGGGTTGGCTGCAGTAGCAAGACATCATCGCGGCCCAATTGGAGGTGGGTTGACTCTACTCTGGAGCAGGTCCATCGCCGAAAAGCAAATCAGCACGGCCCGGCCGTGGCCAAAACTGCTCGTGGAAAAATGGCAATAGTTTGCTAGAATAAAAGAAACAGTTGGGATACTTTGATAAACTTATGGATAAATGGTTGAAAAAGATTGTCGAAATGTATAAATAATAAAAGTAGCCTAATGGATAAACAGTTTTGTTTGCTTGAATCAAAAGTAAAGTCTGCACTCTTGTAATATCTGGCTGACTGACAAATCAAGCGTATGATAAAAAATATTGTGGATCCAGCACTTTATCCACTTATATATAATAAACAGTTGACTAATACCCAGTTTGAAATCATTTCAAGTGAAGAAATTAGGACCATGGTGGGCGGTGTTGTTGCAGGGGGCCTAACAGAGTTCAGGGTTGTGGGTGTCTGCTGCTGTACAACATGTATAACAGCCTCATTCACCCCTGACACTTGTAATTCCACACTGTCTGGAGCGAAAAGTCATGGCCCCTAATGAAAACCTACATGTTTCTATTCTGAAGGCCAAGAGGTCTTTATTTTTGGTCTCGTAATTACGCAGCTATTCAGTAGCAAATGTACTTTAGGTGACTTGTATATATGTGGAGGCCTTAACCACAGTTTGAATTTAGAAACTACACAATGATCAAGAGGTGGAGTTTTTGCAGAAGCTTGCCAAACCATCAGGCGTTGGAACGGCTCCATCCAAGTTTCCTCGAGCATGACAGATTACAAAACAGGGAGCAGTAAAAACTCCAGCCTTTACTTTTGCATTGCCAATGATTTATCCAGCTTCTAATTCTGGGGCATTCAAGACATACAATACCGTTGTTTACCAAAAAATCCTGCTACAGTTTCATTTGCAAGGGCATCGAGTAAAGAGCATTAACCTCACTCTGATGGGATATGAAAAAAAAAGGTCAAATTATTCTGCGCTCGCTGCTTTTTTTTTTCCGACAGTAAATGCAGCGCTGACCTATATACATGTCGGGAAGAGCAGAGGAGCCATAGTGGAACTTGGGTCTCGGCCAAAAAATTCTAATTGTGGGGTTTTATAAGCATCTCTTTGCTCAGAGTTATTCATTACCTCAGCAGATTAATACGTTGAAGCATGGTGCATTTCCAAAGAGAAAGCAGCATCACAGATCTGTTCTTCTGCCTCTTATCACATGCATTAAAGCCACTGTCTTCATCAGGGGCCATCAACCGTACTGTCCTCTACGTCTGGGAGGCGGTTGATTGTGGTGATGTAATTTGTGTACTATATATACACACAGCACAGAAAAAACATTGTACTGTTCATACTATAGCTGAACCATTATCAAAATAGTGTCTTCAGGGGAAAAGTCCAAACATTATCTGGCTCCAGCTCCTCTATTTTGAGGACTTGTTGCTTTTCTCTGTTTTATTCCACTGTAAATTGGATATTTGGGGGTTTTCGACTGTTTGTTTGGACAAAACAACTTAAAGGACGTCACCATCGATTCTCGGAACTTGTAATTGAGGTTGATAAATGTGTCGATCATTTTCTCGATCAATCGATTAGTTGTCTGGTCCATAAAATTTTGCTTGAGGTGACTTAGAAGCCTTAGAGGACTCAAGAAAATAGAAAATATTCATATTTAAGAAGCTGAAATTACAAAATCTGGGTGTTATTTTCTTGAAAATAACTTAAAGCGATTCATTGATTATCAAAACAGTTAGGCAATTCATTTTAAAGTTGACAATTAATCCATTAACCCACATGATGGGCATTTTTCACCATTTTTCGACATCTTATAGCCCAAGCGATTAATCAATTAATTGAGAAATGTCTGCAGATAAATAATGACGAAAACAATCTTGTATTGTTTATCTATTTACAGGTATATCCAGCATACAAACACATTATCTACCACTGCATCAGTCAAAGCAAAACAATTATCAATCCAAAGTAAACCCCAATTATTATTTTTTTTACAATTCCTATTATCAGTTCCACTTCTTTAACGCCAACACACAAACTGAGTCGTAATCACACATTAATTCCTCTCGGGAACTCTGATTATAAACTGATTATCATCTGCCCCGGGGGCACGGATACTGAAACTGTTACTGCCAGTTTAATCTCAAATCCACATGAAGGGAATCCCTCTGTACGCCACAACGACTCACTGTTTACGACACAGTAGAAAAGAGTGGCCACTTTATTGTCTTGGGAACTGGTTTGTTTAATATGTCTGCAAATGTGTAGTGACTTAATTTTTATCCCACTGAATAAATTGAAGCAGCTCTCTCGCTCTCTCTCACTCTCTCTCTCGAGCGGACGCAGTTCAGTGCCAGCGAATGTGGGATGGACTCCTCCTCGTAAAGTGCTCCGCTTCACCCTGGCAAAAATAAACCTCACAGGCCCTCGGTGCCAAGTATTCCCGTTGATGAAAAGCCAGTTGTGAGTGGCCCCAGTTGTACCCGGGCAGAGCCAAGCTGACTGGTGTTAATAAGTGAGCAGTACAGCTGTGTAAAAAAACAGCCTCGCTCCTCTCTTTGGCCAACAAAGGCCATTTTTGCAAAAATGATCATTTTCCCTTGTGATTTAAGAAGCTTTTGAAGCAAAGGCTCGAGACAGAGAGCAGCAGAGAGTAACAATGGTTCAGAGAAATAAAAAAGACATGGGGGGAGCCAGGCATGGAAACCCCTGCTCAACAGAAACTACTGAAAACGAAAGCGAACTCACTCAGAAGGGACTGAAGGGAGGGGCAACAAAAAACACAACAGTGAGAAGAAGCCACAAACTTGGCTGACATCTGACGTCATGTGACTACAAGTGTGTTTGTGTGTCAGGGTGGGGTGGGGGGGTTACAGTATCTCAAAGACAGCAGGACCCCAAGTGGTCTGTGCGCAGAATGCACTGATAATCTCTTGTCGTGTTCACCATGACAGCATGCTTATCAGTGGTGGAGCTGCACGGGCCTCTCAATGCAACTACACAAGGCAGCCACGACATCACACAGAAAGGTTAGCCTCATTCTTCTCGGGCTAATGAGGTTTGAATTGCCAGCGAGGACACGGTCATTACTCTGCGTGCCAGATATTACTGCAGGAAATGGCAACGGAGTTTCCTTCAGGGCAGAGAGGACGGAGGATACACGAGTTCTTATTACGTTGTTTATTAAATTATATTGACATAGATAGATAGATAGATAGATAGATAGATAGATAGATAGATAGATAGATAGATAGATAGATAGATAGATAGATAGATGCCATCCGGTCTGTGTTGTTTTTTTAAATTTTGCTATATAAAGGACGTTGGATGGCATGTTCGCACAAAAGGTACTATATAATAAAATACCTTTATTGTCATTGTATACATGCAACAAGATGCAGTGTGCTGTACCAAGCTACAAAAAGGAATAAATATAAAATATGAGCATGCACTATACATTTAAACATGCAATATAAACATAAAGTATAGAAAATATCAAACATGAATATAAAGTAAGAGTTATAAGTTGCGTCGATCACTCTAAATGTACTTATTCTGCAATAAATCCTAGTGTGCCGTCCGCTAACCTGCTTGTCTCAAGTCTACCAACAAACTTACAGAATTAGAAATTTTAATTATGACTCGAAAATGTGCATTAACTGATAAAATTTCCAAATTGAAGCATTTGAAAACACTGAAACAGCTCAAGTTTGTTGTTACTTGTTGCTCAGACCTGGATTTTTGTGGCACAAGAGGAAGTTTTGTGAGCAGCAGAGAGCTGTTGGAGCTGTGAGGCAGTGACTAGCTCACCCAAATCAGCAGATCATCATGACTTCATTTGTGCCTGGACTCTATCAATAGGCATGCACGATGATCTATAGGCCTATACAGACAAAGACGCCTAATGTTGGTCATCTGAGCGAGCTTTTTGTGCGTAAAGTGGCCGATTTATTCCCTTAAATGAAAGTAAGCGGGATCAAATGTTTCTATACAAATGCTTTTGATAAAAGATGGCTTTGTTTACAACAAGTTTCTAAATACATTACGCTGGTAAACACAAGCTATATTTAACGCCGCCACAAAATCCATTAACCCAGTTCCAGTGCAGGAACCCGTGATGATCAGATGGCATTTTGTGGTTGGCTGCGTCCGTCCTGGCTGAATAGATCCTATGACCCAACCTACAAGTCCATAGCATATGGGTGGCATAATCTAATTAGTCATATGGAACAACGCAGACAACGTGGTTAAGCGCCTTGGGGCCCCGGCTTCTATAAGATGAGCAACAGTCAACTGAGGTCAGACAGAACGTAAAGGCACAAGAATAACAAGCATGTCCTTCCATTGTCGTCTCGGATGTGTGCATTCATGGGGGGAAAGGCGACATCAAACAAGCCTCACGTGTCACGCTAATCAGCTGCAAATATGTCACCTTCTCTGACCTTTAATTATCCGCCGATCTACCAATAGGTGTGTTTGAAAAAAACGCCTGAAAAATCTAAATCAGAGGAGTCGTGGAGACTTGAGGTATTCAGCTTGACATATGGGCAAACAATGTGTAGCTGCTCCCTCGGGACAATTACTGCCATGTCCAGGACATTCCTTTAACTTAGATGCATCATGCGCGCGTGTTTCATTAAAGCTGACTGACAAAAAAAACGAACATCTAATCAACTGTATCTCCGTCGGCCTCCATTTAGCTTCCATCATCATCCTAAGTGACAAAAAAGGGAGGAAATGGGGAGGCAAATCCTAGGATCATCACCCCCCCCCCTCTCTCACCAGGCTCGGCTCAGGAATAGCTCTTGACATATTGGCCTACCCAGCATGCCCTCTGCCTCTCTAGACAGCTCTGACATCATTATACAGCAGATACAGACCAGGACATCAGCTGCACAGCCAAGGTTATATAAGTGAACGCTCTATGTTTCTAAGCATTAAGCGCTGCTGCCCCACCACGGGGGAATAGGAGGGGATGGGAGTAGATGAAGAGAGAGAGAGAGGAGGAGGGAGGAGGAGGAGGAGGAGGAGGAGGCCAGGAAGAAAGACAGACAGAAACAGGGTCACAAAAAGAGAGGCCCACTGGGGTGCTCGCTGCTGGGAGGGACTGAAGAAGGTCACCTCTGGGCCCCCTGAAGGAGCCCCAGCCATGCAGGGAAGAGAAGAGCCGAGAGAAGAGAAGAAGAGAAGATATAGACCAGGTCACATGGGGCTACACCCACCACAGCCTCTGTGTGTGCTCTCTCATGTACAACACTGTTACATCACTCGGTTGGGAGCGGAGCCAGTATTTCCCTTCTATGCATGGAAAAAAATGTTCAAAATAAAAGGAAAAAAGTGGGAAGATTTTGGAGAAAACGTCAACTGAACGATTCAAAGAGTTTCTGTATTTGTTTCCATGAGTGTTATTCTTTATTTACATGCGTTTGTCCACATTAAGTCTGTTTAAAAAATCCTATTCTTAGATGAAATCTCGAGCAGTGGATTGGTCTCGGGAGCTAATAATCAACCCGGAGAAAGAACACAGCGATTTAAACTGATGGTGATGGCTAATGATTAATGAACAGTGGGCATCTGGGGCCAAAACCAGCTGATCGGACATAAATTAGCTTTTGTTTCAGCTCATTTTTGTGTCAAATCCCAGGACTCTGCAGTGGTTTAGCAGGATAAATTTACATAATAATGACATTATTACACATTACTTATTAATCAAGGTGCGTGCAATCTCCCAGACGGGTATGAGATTGAGTATTTTTGGACTTCATACCGTAAAAATAAGCCCCAGCCTCATGATTTAGACATCCAAGAGTCAAAAATTGCTGGAAATTCTCACTGGTTACCATGTTGATCCACTTTCAGGATAAAGCCCTCAGTGTGCCAGAGGAGATGCCTCTGTTGCCAGCTCAATGGATTCAACTGCAAGTACACACAGCTTTTAGACTGTCACTTCCCATCAGCACAGAGGGAGATACTACAGTGGGAAATGAGTGCGAGCGAGAATCGAGACCCCCTGAAAAATAAAAAGGGGCTCCGAGCAGAGTGGTTACACAGGGCGATTTAATTATTACAGCGGTGATGAAGGAGCCCCACGTACACAAACATCTGCAGACGCATTAAACAAACTGTCACCATTGTACTGATGATCTGCTTGCTCTGGGGTCATTTTTGTTACTGGGAACTCTCACATGGGTCTGAGGAGCGGGATGGCAGCAGTCACTCAGGGCATATCACTTAAGCATTTTTAGTTCAAGCACAACACACTGTTTTTGAGCTGTACTGGGCACATCTGTGGTAATTTAATACCCCCGGACCCTGACAGCCTCTAATGAAATGCACATTGTGCCTCCGTAAGAACAGCCTGTTCTGATACTGGTGAATTTCTGATATATATCAAGAAGTGGGGAGGAATCAGAACTGATCACCGGCGCTGCAGCAACACAAACCATGAAGCACAGACATATGAGATGGACTAATCAACTCTTAAATGCCAGCGTGTGAGCATCACATGCACCATTATACACAACCATCAACTGCATTTTCAAGAAAAGGGCATGAATAATATGAGCGTTAATGATCATCACACATCTCAGCGTGGCACAGAGGGAGGTGTGCAATCACATTTGTTATCACTGCATGTTTATTTTGGATCACTGTTATAAACACGTTTTTAAAAAAAAAAAAAAAAAAAAAAAGTCACTCCTGCAGGAGTAAGAAGGAAGGGAGCTCCCTGCAGGACGATCAGGGGCTGTGTTACAGCTGATAGTGAGCTTTTTATCGATCAGTCTATCTTGTGTGCACGTGTGCATGCGCGATTGGACCAATGCGCGCGCCCCAGAGTGCAGCAAGGCATGAAAAAAAAAAAAAAAAAAAAACCCAAGTTCGGGGCCTGTGTGGTGCACACACATGACCCACTATCACACATGCACCACGGCCCTATGTGCACCCATATCCGGCCCGATTCATTGACAACAAGCACCAAACGTCAACAACAATAGTGTCGGTACGGCTGCAGCCCGGCAGTGCAGTACCACCGTGTGTGTGTGTGTGTGTGTGTGTGTGTGTACCTTGGCTGCTGATCTGATCTGATCTGTCAAACCAGGCTACTGAAGCTAGCTCCGCCAAACAACTGCATGCAACCACCACCACCTCCACCACCACCACGCTATCGGTTTCTCCCCCCTTTCCCAGCCCCGATAACGACACTCACCGTCGGATCGAGCCCCCCACGCGGTCCCCGGACACCAGCTCGGTTCTTGGGATATCAGGGCATCAGGCAGGAAATGAAGCGGGAGAAAAGTCAGCGGGGGTCTCCTCCTCCTCCTCCTCCTCCTCCTCCTCCTCCGGGTTTCTGCACAAGTGTCGCGGCGGCGCTGAGTGGCTCCACGTCCCCCCTCCCCGAACCAGCCTCACTCCGAGCCCGGTGCTCCGCTCAAAGCTGCTCGGTCCTCTCCTCTCTCTTCCCTCCTCTCACAAGGCGGATTCTCCCCCCCTGTTTTTTTTTTTTTTTATTTATTTTCCTCCCCTCCGTCCTACGATTTTTTGTCCAAGCGTGGAAATGAGTCGTTTTGTTTGCTCCCCTCTTTTTTTTTCTCTTCTTTTCTTTCTGCTGGTCTCTTCCAGGAGCGGGTTTTGGACGGGCTGCAGCGACAGGGAGGGAAAGAACCAAAAAAGAAATACTACACGGCTCGCTCCTCCCTCCGCTTATGTACAGTACAGTGAAGGCAGCGCTGCCGGGGCCGTGTGACCACTTATTAAAACTATCTACCGCTCTCTACAGGACCACCACTGTAAAGCACGCACTGTACACACTCACACATGTCGGGACTGAAATGCGGAACGTCTCCGCTGCTTTCCTTATTTATTGACCTCATCCTCACTGCGCCTCCTTCCTCCTCCTCCTCCTCCTCCTCCTCCTCCCTTTGGGAAAGGTGAGATTAGTCCACCTTGTATAAGGTAGATAAATTACACGTGCTGTGTGGTAATACAACTTACCTTTTCTCTTCTACCTCAGTATTTTATTCTATTTTACTTTACTACCTCTTATCTTATTTTATCTCATAGCTACTTAAGCATTTTTATTGTATATAGTATTTTATTGTTTCTATATTTGTCCTTGTATTTTGATACGATACCCTAATTTCCCTTCAGAGATTAATAAAGTTATCTATCTGTATTTCTAGAGCGTGAATATAAATATGAATAGAGTGTGAGTGATTTTAAAGTAGGTGAAGACTGTCCACATGTGTCCAGTAGTGCACAAAGTTTGACCTGGATTGTGCACGGTGGCAGTAGATACTGATGCTGCAATGTGCAAAATAAGAGCGTACGATGCATAAATATATAGGGCTGCACAATTAATCGCAAAATAATCGAAATTGCAATATGACAATTATTTTATTATAAAAGGTCAAATGTGTCACAAAACAGTGTTTTAATGACATTTTGTAGCGCTGCAGAGAAGATTGTTCTCCAGATGTAATAAAAAACATTTACTTGGCCGAGACAGGGAGAAAAATGCCACGTCTTCATGATTTTACTAGTTTTTGTGTAAAATGTAATCATCCATAATTATTACACCTACAATGCAGTACTGAGTTCTCTCCCCAGACAGCTTAACAACCATTCACACCTGGGCTCACCTAGCCTTTGCAACCCACATGAAGGCCGGTTAAGTCAACAACCCACAAGTGGCCCTAACTACTCGTGAACTCAGAGCTCACACGTGTCCATAACGACTCTGCGAGGACACTCCCACACAGAGGTTAAAACCCTGCAACTCCCCTCCAGTTAGTCAGAACTGAAGAAGCCTCTTGGACGAGATGTGAGACATCGTCAAGGAACTGAAACACGTCCAGCTGCCTACGATACAGCACTGAGAATACATAATTATCATGGATTATATGGCGATATATGTCAAAATAATTTGCAATATCACTTTTTGACCGTACCGTGCAGCCCTGTCGATATACACGACTCAAAATAGTGAGGGATCATTGGGATATTTTAGTGTTTTCACTTGATTGTTAATTCAGAATTTTTATTTTTTGTGTTTTGTGAATATTTCTGGTCCCCAAATATAATGCAACACACTTCATTTGACTTTTCTTGCATATCCATACACAGTAGTGTATATATATATGGTATCTACTATAGGCTAATAAACAGAATAACAACACATAGATATACATTATAGTATGTTATATAATAATATTGATGATAATAATGATAATTCAGTTTTTAGATCCCTCATGATTCGATGTGGTCATCCATTCTTATACTGATTACTGCTGAAATAATTAGTCAATTAGTCAATTGTCAGGAAATTAACAACAATTTTTATTCTAAATTCATCATTTAGGTCATTTGTCAAGCAAAAATGCTAAACATGTCCCAGTGCCGGCTTCTTGTGTAAGGGTTTTCTGGAGGACAAACAATGCAATTTTAATGATTTCATTCAACATGTAATTTTAAATTTCATTATCATCAATCTATCAATGTTTTGTTTCTTCAGTTTAGTGGCTAAAATGTCTTTAAATCGGTGCAGAATAACAAAAGGTTTCGTCTTTGGGTTGTTTGTTTTGTCCACAGAGCCTCAGATATTGGTAAATGGTAAACGGAGTTGCATTACAGCACTTGTCACATTCACCCATTCATACTCTGATGGCAGAGGCTGCCATGTGAGGTACCAACTGTTCATCAGGAGCAATTTGGGGTTCAGTATCTTGCTCAAGGACACTTCCACATGCAGCTGGAGGAGTCGTGGATTCGAACCAGCGACCTTTCCGATTACTGGACGACCCGCTCTACCTCCTGGGCCCCAAATTCTATTTATAATGCCTTAAATCAGAGACAAACAAGGATTTTTCTCATTACATTTGAGAAGCTGGAACCAGCAAATGTTGGCCTTCTCTCCCTTTAACAGCTAATCAATTGCCAAATGTGTTTATATCTAACTTTGTGACAGTGGACCAGCTGTAACAGCAGCTCTGCAGACACTGAAAGTTTGTAAACAAACAAACTCCCCCAAATAAACTCCCCACAGATTAATGAGTTATGATAAAAATCATTACCACCAGCACTAACATTGATTTTTTTTTTTTAGAGCCACATTCTTGGATGAACATTTGTGTGACTTCTGACACTTAATGTAAAGAAAACCGCATAAATTACCATAAATTTCACTCTATATTTTGATAACGAAACTGAATTTGTGGCAATTAGCATTTACCATTGATTTTAAATGCAGTCTGTGAGCGAAACTGTGCAAAGTGGTGATCGTTATCGCAGAACGAACACCAGCAGAGTGGATCAGGGCTCACTCTGATCACTCTAAATGAGCTTTGTTTTTCTATTCTATCTATTCCACTTTATTTAATAGCCACCAACAAATCTATGGATGTATAGACAGATAGACAGAAGTGGATAATACTCTTCCTCATGATCATATCTGCATACCTTTCAAATGTGAGAGATAATGCTTTCCATTTATTCTGATCGAAGTAACAGCTGGAAAAACAGAAACCTTCTTTTCAACAACAAAATTACCATAATTGCTTCAAATAGGCCGCACGCCGACAGCGGCATCCTGAACACATCCAGGATCTGTCAGCGTACGGCAAAGTGAAAGCCTTTTTTTTTATTCATGCCATCACATCCATTTTTTTTTAGGGAGTCCAGCTTTAGTGCGGGCAGGGCTCATAAAATATTATTCAATGGGATGGCTTCAGCTCCGATTCAAACGATGTCCCCCTTCCTCTGTGCTGAGCAAATGTATGCTGACTGAAACCTTCCAGCAGTCAGATATTTCTGTCACTAATCTAACAGGCAAATATGCAGGAAGTCACCAGCTGCAGGTGACACGATCTCGTCGCGCTGAATGCCCGGCGGTGTGACATTTACATTTGATGTTTTTCAATTGCAGGAGTGGAGGAGGTGGAAGAGAATAAAGGTTTATTTTAAGTGCAAATGCTGCTGCAGCTGCACACACACAGAATATTCCTGCTGCTCCTCTGAGAGCATTATCGATATATGTATGTGTGTGTGAGAGTGAGTGTGTGTGTGTGTGCGTGCCTGTACTAGGCTTGGACGTTTCATTATATGGGAGTGTATAAAATATCTTGATACAGGAAGTTGCTACTCGATTACATGCCGGTGCCGTTTCATTTCCTCTTCGATTTCCAGTAACGGCCTCTTCTATGAAGTCCGTCCGCTGATAAAGTCTAATAAAAAATAAGAGACATGTTCAGAGATTTCACAGAGACACTATGCATTACCTCAGACTTGAGAAAATCAGATATACCCTGAAGGGCTTCTTGCTAAAAACAGTGGGAAGATCTGGACCATCTTTGTCAGAGTACCGTGAGAGCTTACTCCAGTGTAAGAGGGAGATAGCAACCACGTTTAATGGCAGAACATCCAGTGGCAGCAGAGCATCAGCTGAGAGGTAAACACTGTGATGTCACAGCTAGAAGGTCCTGGGTTTGATATCTGAACGGGTGAAGGCCTTTCTGTCTCACTGTTGTTCTCACTGTCAGTATGTGTGTATGAGGTTCATTCTCCCGTCAGTGTCCCCGATCAAAGTACCATCAGCTGATCAATAGTGGTGATTCTTCTACTTCTTCTTCTTCTTCTTCTTCTTCTTCTTCTTCTCCTTCTTCTTCTTCTCTTCATTCTTCCTCCCCTCCTCTTCCTGCTTATTCTGATCCTCTTTCTTCCCATCCTCCTCCTCATTCTTCTTCTCATCCTTGTCCTTTTTCTTCTTCTCCCCATCCTCCTCCTCCTTTTTCTCCTCCTCCTTCTTCTCCTCCTCCTCCTCCTCTTTATTCTCCTCCTCCTCCACCACCTTATTCTCCTTCTCCTCCTCTTCCTGCTTATTCTTCTCCTCCTTCTCCTCCTTCTTCTCCTTCTTCTTCTCCTCTTCCTGCTTATTCTTCTCCTCCTTCTTCTCCTCTTTCTTCTTCTCCTCTTCCTACTTATTCTTCTCCTCCTTCTTCTCCTCCTTCTTCTTCTCCTCTTCCTGCTTATTCTTCTCCTCCTTCTTCTCCTTCTTCTTCTTCTTCTTCTTCTCCTCTTCCTACATATTCTTCTCCTCCTCCTCCCCCTCCTTCCTCTCCTCTCCTCATGGTTAAGCATGAAGAAAGGTCAGGGGATCACCAAAGTCACCAGGACACATAATCTAATCCGGGAACCATGAATTTCCAAACAATCCATCCAAAATGTATTGACTGACCGACATCACCGTCACTTCAGCCACACTGCGACTAAAAATCCAAACGTATTCTCTAAATTTAGGTAGCTCGATCGTGGTTAGGACAAAACCATCTTCAAGGTTTTAATGTTAAGAAACAAGCTGATGCTGCAAACCGTGGGCTCAAGTGTGCCATCAAGCATATTAATTAATACGCCCATCCACCACTCCAACATTACTTTTGGCAGCGTTTTATAAATGTCACTCTAATTCCCACGTTGGCACTGAGCGTTGGCACCGGACGCAAGCCATAAACTGCAGAGTCGTCCAAGTGAACGTTACTCCTACAGCGAATGGAAAGGGGACATCTGGCCTAAAGAGCGGGATGGACGCGAGGATGGACAGATGGATAATGGCCCTTCTATAGGAATATATTCCCACCACAGACTGGTGGAAAATATGGAAGTAGCATCTGGCACTGGATTTTGGGTTCACCAATCGCCGCCATTACTGAGCCTAGAAATTAAAATTTGGTCAAAGGAGAACATCAACACAATCTGTCTCAAGTGTCAAAGAGGTTTCTTGATTTGGTATTGGTTGTTATTTTCTATCAGCTGTCTGCGAGCTCTGATAATATCCTGCGATGCATTAGAAACACTATAAAGACTCATGCTCGTCTGTGATTTTTAATTAGCCTCGTGTCAACGCAGTTAAATTTGAATTTGCTTTTCTTTGCTTTTCTGTAAAGCACCCTCGGAAAGAAATGTGTTCAATAAATAAACTTCTTGCTCTATTACCAGGGTTGTAAATCGTCGTCTGGCTGTACAAACACTCTCAAACACACTAAAATCAGGCCATGAACCTTTAGTGTAAGCATTCAAACACATACAGACACACATAGTGCTTTAAAACCTTCAATATCTTATAACCATTCACATCTGAGTCCACTTTTAGATTTGTGAAATGTCCTGAAAGCAACTTTTGGCATTTTCTTAAGTACATACAAGGGAAAACTTGGCATTTACAGCTTTCACCCTCACCCTCCTTTCTTTCATTGTATTTCAAGGGGTTGCACTTGTTGACACCATGAATGTTGTAAGAGATTGGCTCCCATTTGGAAGCGGGATTTAATATTGGAATAAGCCTTGTATTTCCTTTAACTCTGATCCTATACATTGCCCCGTATTTTGTCTGTTAGTTAACGCTGCTCACACCGACGGGGAGTTAAGTCCTGCATAGCCTCTTTTACATCATCTACAGCAGCGTGCATCATTAGTCCGGATTAAACTGAGATTACATGTGGTAGATAATACGTTGAATGTTTTTATTGCACACAATAAACATGTAAATAACACTGATGGACCAAAGTGAGACAATTCTCGTTGTTATGTATCATTTAAAGGACGTAAACATGACACTGATCACTCTTGTGAGTGAAGAGACAGATTAAAAATCCACTGCTCTGTCATCAAAAACCCTTAAAGTGTACATGTGGGTACATAAGTCGTATATGTGTGTCTTTTTGGGGCTCTTGCTGAAATGACTGATGCTGTTGTTCCTCTTGGATGGACAGTCTCCATGTATTTGTTAGTCAAAACTAAATAGGATTTTTCGTAGCCCATCTGCCAACGGTTCTGTTCTCAAAATGGGAAGAATTATGTAAAAATCAGTGCTATTTGATGTAATTTATTTCCTCGCTTCAGAGACGGGTAGTAGTTGCTGGTTTGCACCCAAGCTGTAATTTCTCCCGTTGATCTGCCCTGATTTTATATTGATGAGAATAAAACAGGCATTTCTCAGTTTCTGTGTGGGATATTTCTTCGTGGTACCTGGCAACCCGACCCAGAGGCAGAGGTGAGCACACCTCTCCACGACCTTGCCTGATGTGTGTCTCATCACTGCGCTCACTCGAGCCCTCCACTCTGCTCGGATTGCTGCTGAAAAATGGATGAAACGGTTCCCAAGAAGAAGAAATACACTACAGATTTCACTCAATTTGGTGCGAGACCTTCGCATTTACCGACATTGGCCCCCCCGTCCTCTTTCCTCCACCCTGCAGACTGCAGTCCTCCAGCATTTTATACTACCGCTTCTCCTTTTTGAAGTATAGTACTACCTGGAAATTACTGGCTCCTCATCAAGCATTCACAATGTTCACTTAAAGATATTTCTTGAGATGTAAATCTTAGATGAATTTCAGACTAATGAAAAGGCACTTTACTTTCACATCCTTGTATTTCTTTTTAAATCTGTGGTGTTTGGTTATATGGGAGCGGGAAGGGGCCGTCGAGGTTACGCAATTTGACGACACTTCAGAAAATCTCCCTGTTTTTCACAGCCTAATATTCACAACGCTCCCAAATTAATGAATTCTGTTTTCGAGGAATGTGAGCTGAGCCGGTTCATTATCATTTTTATTGCGACGTCCAAATCAGAAATCCAGCTCAAAACCTAAAAAAGATAACAAATAGAGGTTCAATAGGTAGTTCACTCCCTTGTTCAGGACAGAAATTGCTGGAACAAGTGGTTCAGAGTGGTCATTAGTGACACCGGTCACACTTCTGCCTCCATCTCCTGATCCTTTGTGCTTGTATTCTTGACCCTTTCCACTGATTGTGTGCTACTGAAGGGGAAAACCAACTTTAATGGCGGGCTGCACCTGTGACATTTCCCAGCAGAAAAACTAGGACTACAAATGAGCAGCCTAAGCCTTTTTGAATATGAATCTAGAACCCGAGAAGCGTCTGCCATTTTAAACAAATCTCTAAAAAGGGCTTGGTGTGTATATAGGTTGAGATACAATACTTTGGAAGCAGCCCATATGTTTGTCAGCATTATAGCTCCTTTGTCCAAATGCAAACACGTTGGAGTTAATCTAACAAATGGCTGTCGAAGCCTGATGCTGGAGAGACTCTGCTCTGAATAATGGATCACTCCATCTGCAGCTTGTCCTTTGCTTTAATGGCAGCGGTACCTAATCCAGCTCATGATGAAGTTCTCTGTTGATCGAAGCTAACATGTTGTTCTCTGTTTGATAAAGACGCCATTGTGGTAAAGGTTACGTGACGACTCATTATTAATCAACTTAGAAAACGAACTGTGATTTAGGAAATTGTTGTTTATTTCCTGAGAGACTTTGAGTAATCTCGTCTTCCTAAAGCGTGACATGGTTTGTTTTATTTTGTCTCAGTTGAAGAAAATTAGAAAATTCTTGAAACAAGAGAAACTACACTGAGAACAAGTCAAATTATTACCTATTATTATAAACAATATGCCGTTTTTCTAGTCTTACCAACCACGCAAAGTGCTTTACAACACAACACAGCATTCACCCATTCATACACACATTAACGCACTGGTGGCAGAGGCTACCCTGCAGAGCGCTACCCGCCCACAAAGATAATTGCATGAGGCTGAACATGAGAACACCTTGTTAAGATGGATGTGTTTAAAGGGTATAATATGATTTACAAGAAAATCAAACCCTGTTTTTTGCTTCTTTTCATAACGTTTCAGCTCTTACTACTAAATGTATTTACAATCTGTAGTTACCTCTCTATGTAGTACGTTAAATGGTTTGTGGCGGGGTCCGCCAGTCTGACACTAGATTGAAATTTCCTTCGCACCCACAAGGGGTTCACAACAGAGTATGTAATCCAGCTTTTGTTTATGATCTTATCTCATTCATATCAGTGTCACTTCTTACTATTTAGCCTCCTACAGCAATATGTGTATCAGGTCACTGCTAATGCTATAGCTAATACTAATGCACAAAAATTGCAGACTGCTACTGTTTCACGTTAAAAGCATTTAACTGGCAAAACACAGTGGCTTTTATGTGCTTGTCAAGGACGTCAGTGCTGATTGTTTATCTATAAAACAAGAAAACTTAAATTTTTTCTGCATATTGACAGCTGGTCAGCAAGGTGACAAACTTTACTGTGCCCTGCAGCTGTGTGGAAAAATGACTCACACCACGGATAACCTGAAATAAAATTATTTCTGATGGAGTAGCTGCTCATCGATTGTTTGTCGTAGCTTATTACCAGTTGCCGCACGTGTTGCCAAATCAACTGGGAGTGAAGTCTTACAACTTTGAATTTCAGGAATAAAGGAAATTGTTTTTCAATTCCTCGGCTTCAGAGTGTGATTAACACTTTGCCCACGCACAATATTCATGAGATCTCAGGAGAAGCACTCTGTATATAATTTTACCCACCATAACAAAACGGATGAAAATTCCTGATGAAACAAAACACTAAGCTCATAAAAACAGGTAAATATGTCTGTTGATTTCAGAGTGCTGCTGTTATCAGTGTGGGACTGGTGATCTAGCATTACAGGCACCTCGGGGCTGAATTTTTATATTTAATTTTCAACATAAAGAAGGGTGACATAATCACATCCCTTACTGGGCTGGCCCCACCCCTCCCCCTATATCCTTTCTGTTTTTTCGTGTCAGATGCTGTGGCCCAGAGCCAAACATCTGCTGTCAGTTGTCAAGATGGATAAGCAAAATTTAGTGGAAGGGGGTGCTGAGAAGCATGCTGGGCCAAAGAAACAAAGAATCTAGATGCAGATGCTGCCAAATGTGCAAAAATCACAGATATGTTTGCTGCAGGGGTTGGGTGGACGGAGGAGAGGTGGCTGGGCCATGGTCACTGCTAGGCAGAGGAGCAGGTGTGCGACAGGGAAGCTGAGGAAGAGACTGAGCAGCATGGTCTCTTCGTCTCGAGTTGGGAAATCAGAATTCAGGGTGTTCGTGTGAGAATGTGGGAACAACATGGATGCCAAAAAGAAGTTGTTTTGCGTTTTATCGCTCAGAGCGTTTAAACAACACGCTGACAGCTGTTTGCATTATTTGAGTGACGAAGAAGAGCCAAGGAAATGATACAATGACTGTACAAGACATTGGTCAAAGTTTCTTACCATCAACCCAAAGTGTACTTTCATCCGCCATGTTTCAGCTTCACATGACGTCAACTCGGCAACTCGTGTACCAACATTTTCTCCGACTTTTTGACTTGTTGTTCCGACTCGAGAGGGCAGTCACGTGAATCTTTCCAGTCGGAAAACCTTTTTTTTCATCTGATAATACTGACAGTTAATGAACGCACCGATAGTGCCCGTCCCACTCGCCAGAAGAATGTTGGCAATGTTCATTTCTGCAAACCACGGATATGTTGAAACTTCTTTATTCCTCTCTATTTTGCAACTTTATGTTTCTTGTAGGTTTTAAATTTCTAGTTTATGCTGTGACAAAGCTGTGCTTATGTTGTGGTTGAGTTGAGGCACAAAACCCACCTGGTTAGGGTTAGGAAAAGATCATGTTTTGGCTCAAAATACCCAAAAATATCAAATTTAGTATAATACCAAAATATCCAATGGTTTCATGCTTACAAATGTTGGAACCTCCCCTCCAACTCCTGATATAAAAGTCGGGTCATAAACATCTAATGTGATCGTGGCATGACACATATTGTAGAAATGTCAACACAGGCCAATGACAGGTACAAAATGTACATCAGTGGTTTGCAGTGATGTCAACTGCCAGTATTTTCTCCTGGTAATTGGTCCGCAGTACCATGCCATGATGATGATGATGACAAATGATGATTAACTGACTGCAAGGATGATTGTTGGTGGTATACAACTGATTGTGGAGGGCTGGTTTGGGCAAAAATAGCTGTGATGCAGAACAATTTGCTTCTTAAAAAATAATTTCATTCATTTTCACAGCAGTGATTTCCAACATTTAAGCGCACATACTGCAGGGTGGATACCTGCTCTATTCTGTTCTTAAGAAAACAAAGTCTTACACATAATACGACCCCGACCGGCAGCAGACTTATTGAAAACACTCAGCAAACAAAAGCAAATCACGCAACCCTAAAACGCCCTGTATTTCACAGCTGGTCTGGAGGAAATTATTCAAGTGTATGACGAAAGTTTATTTCAAAAAGTTTTGAAGAGGCAGCCATTTTAACGTGTCTGTTCCTTGTCATGGATGTCACGTCTGCGTCGCTATCTTTCTCGCTGCGTTCGAACAATATTCAGATCAACATGACGTTATGTTTGTTTCTGTGCTTTCACAACAAGCTGCACTGATGCTGTTCATTTTTTATATTTCCATCTCCTACTTTTCATTTATCATCTTCAACATCTTTGTCTTTGTTGTCTGACCTGTCCAATGTGTAGCATGTAGCTATAAATTAAACGTATCCAGAACATAATTCAGCTGTACAGAATTACTGTTTCTCGTCTCCGCTCATGTCCACTGACGGTTTTTGTTTTTACCAGACCCTTTGGGATTGTTATCTCACTGATAAAAATCTGTTGTTATTTCCGCGCCCTTCCTTTTATTATTGCTGTGTTTGGTGGTTTGAGGAAGAACAATCTGAACATTACTTTCTCCTCTCTTTGCTGCAGTAAACAACACAACTGAAAGCTTCTGGGGGGAAAAGAAAAACTGTTTGCTGAGACCAGAAGTGTAAGAGAGGCCAAATTATTTGACCCCAGACAAATCTCTAGACACGCCTGCAGGCTCCAGGCTTGTGTTTCTTTATACTCTATGATACTCGCACACTATAAAAACCCCAATCAATTTTTAAGCGAGAACCATTTATAAGCTTTCTTTAGGTTAAGGCTGCCAGACCCGGGAGGAAACAGCATTTTAATCTGTATTTTGTAAATCAATTTTAAAAAATCACAAATCAAGCAGCTGCAATGACTTTAATAGTGATCAGAATTACACTTTGATCCTCTGGCTGTTCAGCTTGTTAGACCAAAACTCACTTTTCGAATAAGAAGCTGGAACCCAATTTATGTCACGTTGCATTCTCACTGTCTCTTTACCATCAACCTTTACAGCACAAATGCTCTCATAATGTTCCTATTAAGGCTTCGCTTGTAGCAGCGAGAGCACTCAAGCTTCACTCGAACTGCTACGTGGTTATGATTCATTACTCTCACAGTCGGTGCGATCTTTAACAGTGCTATTTATCATTCATTGAAATGTAAGCAAGTGTGCATGCAAATGTACTTTGTAAGGAAAGAGAAGAGGGATCTCTCAACGCCATTTAGCAAACTACACTGCAAAATAAGATGAAAAATAGGAGTTGGGAACAATTTCAGACAAAGTAACATCAGCCGTTAGAAACAACCCTGGTGGGAGCACAGTGTAAGCAAAGCGCCGGGGTGGCATTTAATCATGAAACGAACGTTTGTCGTACTATTTAAAGATGCTGCAGCGCTTTGTTGGCTTGTTAATCAATGGGAAGAAGCGCTGAGGGATCAGCGGCAGGAACAGCACAGCCTGGGGTCAGATGTGTATGAGAAGCACACAGCAGCCACACAGAAATGCGTGGTATGATTCAGATCTGAAGGTGGAATAACATGGAGCTGCAACATGAGGCGAGAGACAGCATCTAAAAATTAAACACTGTTCAGGTTGTTTTAAGTGATGGTGTGATTATTTAGCATTTATTTGTTGATGATATTTTCAATTCATCCTTTATTGTGAAGCACTCTGTTTCAAATACAGTGCAAATAATATATAATTGATTACCTTTCTTATGTTTAATAATGAAGATGTTATCACTGAAGACAGGGAGGCTACATGTGATGTATTAATGACAGTATGTGCGGTGGTTGTGAGTGGGAGTAGACGTTTAGATTTGTGCAAGTGCATCAAGTTTCACAGTAATGGCCATTAGGAAAACAGAACTATATAAGGTTTATACACAGCTTTATAAATATGACGAAGGACAGGTCTGACATGCAGTATTGATGGCTGCTCAATGCACAAATTCATGCAGAAAATCATCCATTTCTGAGGAAGGGGAACATGTGCAGGTGAAGAACAGTGTCTTTACTCTACTGTCAGCCTCATCTTGACATGTTGCAAAACTGAGAGTTCAGCTGAGAACCTGTCAAAAGATTTTTCTAAAAGGAACCCTGTGGAGGTTTCTTGTAAACAACACTTGTTATGTTTCCATTCAGTGTTCCTCACCAAAAACACATTGTGTGTATCCTTGAGTATTAAATGCATGTCCTTCCTCATGCAACGCGGAGGCCGTAGAAATGCGAAAACAGTCCTGCCTTGAACAAGCCGTGAAAAAGTGGCTGTAGAAACAGATCCATAGTACAAAAACTCCACAGGGAGCCTTTAACAGAAGCTGTGAAATAACAATCATCTGATTATCGTGAAAAAGCAAAGCAAAGCTAATAAACTACAGGCCTTCTTATTATCTCGTAATCAGACAGTGTTCACCAATTATATTCCTGCCGTTACCATGGCAACAGAGCTCAGGTTGAACCCGAGGGTTCACCTCAAAGTTTTGCCGACGAACCCTCTAATCCCGCTCGACGAGGAAGAGAGAGGTCAGTGATCAGAAATCAAATCAGAAGCCGTTCGGGCTCCTGAGAAGGATGAATGACTCTGCTTGTATTCTGTTGTGTATCTTGTTCTCCAGCTGTTTCATACCTGTGAGTGCCACTTCTGCGACTGGAGCCCCCCGCGGCCCTTTTCATCACAACATGATTTATATCTGGTGTTAGACAAAAACAGCTTATCTTTGAAACATGTCCACAGACTCATTTTCCAAACTTCTCAGTGGTCTGAGCCCGTTTCATCCCTTTGTGCCGCGCTCCTGAGGAAGCTGACTCATGTTCATCATCGCAGTGGGACATTTGCATTTCAGGCCTATTTTTCATCCGATCTATTTTTCCCTCTGAAAGGAGAGGCACTTTGATGTCCCTCAAATCTCATTATGGCTGGGGCTCAGCACCGGCAAAGACTGATTTCCTTTGGTTTTGCAGTGGCGGGGAGGAAATGAGAGAGTCAAAATCCCTGTGGAGCAAAATCCAAATGGATATGGCCGGTCACGAGGGGAACCCTTTGAAATGCACAGCGCCAAGAGCCTCATTCCATCATGGAGGCGTACCTTGTTTAGCCGTGATTAGTGTGACACAGTGTGAGAGTGAGATGTAGAAGTTAGAATCTGTTACGAAGACACGTGCAAAGTCAGACAATCCTGAGAGGACTAATCCACACACGGTGAGCCTGTTTTCTAACTACGGACTGTAGAAAAGAAGTGTACATAGCCACCGTGACTTCTGTGGTTGGAGTTGGGTGCGAGGGGTGGATCTGACTGAGAACTGAGGACATGCCCACCTGTACCAGCAACCTGACTGTATCTTCTAGCTTTACCAGGCTAACAGAGCAGCAACACGTTCTCACTTCCAACTCATCAAATACAGCAGCTTCAAACTACGACCCTCTATCTTCCCCTCCAGTGTCAGTTCTGCACGGTCATGTTAGCAATAATATGACCGTGCAGAACATAAACTGAGGTTTTTTATTTAGTTTAATCCGATTTTTGCGTTTTCTCTGACCTGCCGATTCTGATTTTTGCCAATTCCAATTTTCTTTTAAATAACTATAACTGACAGCATACACAAACAATTATATGTTCATAAATTTTTTAAAAAAAAGACTATTAAAAAACATGTGTTTCCTGGCCGGTCATGCTTAAAACTGTCCGATGCCCGTCTCTAGCCGATCAATCGGTGCATCTCCAGATGTGCACACAACTACTTCTCTGTAAACTAACTATAACTGACCATCCTAACAGGGTCAGCCTTGCACTCGTCTGTAATTCTTTGAAAAAGTTTCTTGTAGTGGCTTTGTGGAAACACTTACCAAACAAAATCATTAATGGAGAATTAGAAGCCCTGTAGGAGGTCTAAATGACTAATTAACCAGCATATTTATTCCACTTAAATCCATTCATAATGAACTTGGCGTGTATATGTTCACCAAATATCATTTTCATTCATCAGCCTAATAATCACAATAATCGGCTTGCCTCTGACGGCAGTGGTAATTACACAGCGTGTGTCAAATGGTAGAAGTGATTGCAGAGATATTCCCCTTTTCTGAATCCAACTATGGCAGGAAAAAATCTGTACAAATGTTTGTACAGCGTGTTTATGTCCAACCCAGCTGCCAGACCATGAAGTTTAGCTTCACATGTCAACACATGTCAGGAACGTCCACCCAGCGTGAACATCAGCGTTTTTTTTTTAAAAAACAGGCAACATATGGACGCATATACATAAAGAGATCGAGTGCGGTCGGACCGCAGGATTTAAAAGATGCAGTCAAGCTGCTTCTCTGGGCCGGGCTCGTCAAGAGATTTACAGTCAGGAGAACAAACAATTTATTCAGCGCTGCCATTATAATGGTGAGAATACAGTGCAAGTCAGGGTTGATGGGAGAGGCCTGTTCATCATCACGTCTAAGAAATGTGTAGCTGAGCTTTAATGGCTGCCAGATAATAGGCTTCTTACACACTTTCCCCCCCACTCCTCTCTAAATTCTCTCCTGCCAGAATATCCATTTATGTGTCCTCTCTTTCTACATTTCACACTGAGACCAAGTGTGTGTGTGCATGTGTGTGTGCGCGCGTCACATGTCCAATTTCATCTATTGTGCAACACCAAATCTAAGATACACAAAGTTTACATTTGATGGATTTTCCTCTGGACACAGTCCCAGTGTGGATCGAACATGTTCGTTCACGGACAGGACGATCCGCAACCGTCAACATGTGCGCCAAGGTCACGTGGCCACGGACTTCAATTGAGACAACACACACAAGCAACTCAGGGAATGCAGAAGATGATGAGGAGTGAGACGCGACTAAATGAAACAAGAGGAGAGAAAGAAGTGTCGAAAACGCAGCACAGTTGGGGAGGCTTATGGGAAAATAATCACGAACAAAGGAATGAAAAGACTTGTGGGGATCAATGAAAAGCACACAGAGACGGTCTTCTACAGTGTTGTGTTTCAAGAGGAATGCTTTATTTCAAAAAATGCTGTTGGCGTTGAACAGCAGTCCGTGACTTTGCATTTATTTGATATTCCGAAACAATAATGAACTTTGTTTTTATGGACAATAAAGAGAGCCTCTAGGTGGAGAATAAATATGTCAGGTCATTGTTTTTTCTTTCAGTGCATGTTCCTGCTTTTTTACACAACCAATAAATAGAGGAAAAATATCTGGAAATCTTGGAAGAGTCACTCAGTTATTAAAGCTGGGGTTGGTTAGTTATTCTAGAAGAGTTGTTTTTTGTTACATTTGTAGCCTCCTGACAGCAGTCTATACATCAAATGCTCTGACAAATCAAAAAGAAAAAAATCCAGTAACGTTGGACTCATTCAAATCGTATGAAAAGATTGAACAGGCTAGCTACTGTCTACCTACAGTTCATACTTGCCTGTGCACATTCTACCCTTTGCAGTCTTCTGCAGGGCTAGGCGGATGTGTTGCTAAATCTATTAGCCAGCTAGTGGCACAAGAATGGCAGATAAAGTAATAAACCAAAATTCCCAAATGTTAACATACTAGTTTAACAGCGATGAGTGCTAGCAGCAGCCATATTTGTTGTTTACATTCATTATAATAATGTTACATGTTTACTTACATGTGAGAGAGACATGAGGTAGTCGGGTTTTGGTTAACGATGACAGTACAGTACACAGCCTGTTCTTCAGCAGCTAGCTAACTCAAGTGAAGAAGTGAGCAGCAGTGGCAGTGACAGACTGTCGTTCAGCTGGTAACCGAGCTGGCTAACCCTAACCCTAACCCAAAACAAAGTCTTTGTGGTAGCAACACACTCCTGTAGGGGCAAACGTTAGCACAAAGCACACAGCACCTGTGCCCAAAACCTGTACTACCCCTGCGGCAGATGTGAAGGGGGTGGTGGCAGTGTTACACCCAAGTGTGAAGGCTGCCAAGCCAGAGAGCACATCTGAGATGGCGTTTCAGCATCTGTAAGCACGAAACCACTGGAAAGCCTATTTTTAACCAGACGTCAGGACTTTTTCCAGCCATATTTGCGGTAACAGAACAAGGCAAGCCAAAACAGGATCTTTTCCTTACCCTAACCGAGTGGTTTTTGGGCCTAAACCTAACTAGACAATGAGCACAGTGTTGTCACGACATAAAAAGTTGCAAAAAAAAAACCCCAAAAACAAAATGGAGAGTGAGAGATGTTTTGTAACAAAAGGTCATTGAACATTTTGACAGACAGTAAGGTAAGAAAAGGTTGAATTTCTTCCAGTAATCTTGTGACTTTTCAGGACATGTTTTGTGTGAATTCTGTGTTTTCGATTATACACTGACCGAAATAAACTTACTGTCTCTCCCCTGCTTTTAAACTTAGGCATGCATGCGTATAGTAATTGGCAGCTCTCAC
Source organism: Pagrus major (assembly GCF_040436345.1). NCBI lineage: Eukaryota > Metazoa > Chordata > Actinopteri > Spariformes > Sparidae > Pagrus > Pagrus major. The sequence continues at coordinate 22,778,324 of NC_133234.1, read as the reverse complement.
ACATAAGGAAGTGTATTTCACAACCAAACTGTTATTGCAGAACAGATTTTTAAACAGAAGTGTGATAACTCTGCTTGCACACTTGCAGCCTGAAATGCACAAAGGTCTGCTTCGGATTTTTTTGACCATGATTCTATAACCTCTTCCTGTGAAATTGTAGTAATTCATGTGATGGCAATGGAGCCATAATTGAAAAGCGGAGGAGAATTGCAGCCCTGAAGATAATATTCCTGTCGGCATCTGTCTATAATCAAGATCCCTGTCTGAGAGAAAAAGTGACACCTTGATTGAACAGCAGGAACAAAGATTTCTAAAGGCTGATAATAGAGACTCCTGCAGGACCTTTGTGTGGTGACTTCAGCACTGTGCGCCGCATTGTTTGCTCCCGCCATTTCGCTGATGGAGTCATGTGTAGTTATGCATACAAATAACAGTTGTAATAGCTAGTCCATCATTTATCCTCGCCCTACTGAGGAGCGAGTCAGAGTACACAAACACACAGACAGAGTGCAGAGTGGCTTTGGAGAATCAACCTCTTGATAATACCTCCAACAACAGAAACATAAACATGTTGCCTTTCTTCAGGGAGAAGGTCTACAGCCATTGTTGGAGCACTTGACTTACAGTAAACACTTCACAATAATAGCGCTGCATTTATTTTTATGCAGTGATTTCAGTGAGAAGTTTGTTTGGGAAAGTTTCAGAGGCAACACAGCGAAAATACAGATGTGGTCTCTGCACAACGGTGGATAAAATACAATAAATTGAGATATCTACAGGACTCACACATACAGATTTGTAAAAACAGGGGGCAGTTGTTGGTAAATGTCTCTCTTTGAAATGTGATGAATGTGCTGGCACTGACAGTGACAGCTGAGTTATTTTGATATATTGTCACTCTGTTTGAATCTACAGGATTCCTCCTCCGTTGAGCACGACAGCTCACGTAGAAATATATTTGAATGATACAGTCAGGGGGTGCTTTGTGATTTATTTTACTGCAAGAAGTACTGTGGGACACCAGAGATACCGTGTTTTTTGGTTCGTTTTCTCAGGGCTGATAGCAATTATTTGTAATGAAGGAGACAGATTGTACGATATTGTACCTAAAGATTTCCTTTTTCTGCTATGTTATACAGTACTTCCACTCCACTAGATTCATTTGAATCATATTTTTCTTTCACAGTTACTAGTTTCTTTGCAAGTTCAGATTATTCAGTGTTAATAGGCAACTGTTTCCAACCAGAAACATGATGGGCGGTGCTGGCTCGGGCATGTGCGAGCTGACCAATCAGAGCAGACTGTTTATTCGGGAGGGAAGCCTCAAAGAGACAGGAGTTAAAACAGACAAAGAAAATGTGTTTTTTGAGTATAAAAGCATGTAAACCTATTCTAGCAGCAACCCAAAATAAAATTATGAAGCTGAAAATGAGCATAAGGTCTCCTTTAAACACAGCAATGCATATAGCACTGTGTTACACCCCCTGCTGCACATTTCAGCCCACCGTAATCACAAACTCTGTTGGCAGCCGAGTGCTATGTACTGTGAGGGGGCATCCATAGTGTTTATCAGTGTATGTGCACAATGTGCTCATGTGTCCAAGGCAACAGAGATGATGGCAAACAGAGTGAGAAACAATCTCAAACACTACAGACTGTTTTTGTGTTGAGGGTTAGAGGCACAGAAAATAAGAGAGGAAGGCTGGGCTGAATTAAAACTGAGCCATTGTTCGTCCGTGTGCAGACGCATCAACAGTTTGTCTCTTCGCTGTGACTCTCTGCACCACTGAGAACCATACTATTTATTTACTACTGTTCAGCGACGGCTCTATTCAACCTTGACCGTGTACAACAACTGTGGGTGATGTTAGCACTCGATTTTAAAGGGCCAGTCCCCCCGACATTACAAAAGAAGAAGTTCACCTGAAATTTGAAGGAAAAAAACACCTCTCGCGGTGCCTGAAATGAAGATAGTTTGGGCTTTTATCCGTCTCTGAGGTTTGTACGACAACAACAAAGCATTTGAAGAGCTCTATAGCAAAGTGTCTTTCCAGAAACAGAGTCCCTGTCACTCCAGATTGTTAACAGATCTCGCTGGTGACTGTTTCCATAGGGACGGCTCCTTTGATAGGAAGTAGCTGCAGAGACTGACTGCACACTTTCACGGCTCTTTCATACATTGTTACATCTTCAACATGATAAAAAAAAAAAAAATGCATTTCTCTTTCCACAGAAGAATGAAGACACAGTGTTCAGAATCAATATCGCAATGTTAAGACGAATGCTTTTCTGATAATGTCGATTTTACACGCTCCCTTTCCTTGTGTTTGTTCTCTCCTCTCTCAGGTGCTTCTGACAGGCTGATGATTGAAGGATTGTCCTGCCCACGTTGGACCATCGTGGGTTGGAGGAGCAAAGCAGCTCTGACAGTCTCAGATATTTATTTGTTTGTCACTTTTGTTTCTTAGTTTGTGTTTTATTTCTGTTGAGGGTGGAGGTCTGGTGGTCCAGTTTTGGTGGTTAGTTTAATTTATTCAGGTTTTTTTAAAAATAGTTTTGGGAGGGATTTGTAAAATGAAAACCGTTTATTGTCTATCAAACAAACACTTTGACATTTCAACTTCAACTGAAAGCTCCTATTTGTAAGATAGTTATTTCTTGACTCTCATTCCTAACTCATCAAATACACTTTGGGTTGGTAGGTCGGGTCGGTCACCAACCCAAAGCGTATTTTTGTATCGTATTGTAAATGTAATTTTTCAATGCTTTTATGACCATAATTTGCATTTCATGGCAGCAGAAATTCTCACATACTGATATGTGAAAATATACAGTAATCGCGGAAAGGAGAAAAAAAAAAAACATGTCTCAGGATGAATTGGTTGCAGTTCCAGTTGGTTACTCTGCAGTTGGGGGGACGCTGCAATGTCTCAATGTTTAAAATATCACATGTAAATGTGCTTAATAGCCTTTCAAGCACAAAGGACACTTGGGGTCGTATCCCATCATACCTTTAAGTGGCCTTCATCTCTTTTCAAGCTGCTATAGAAGCGTCTTGATCGCCTGTGTTTTGGCTCCTGGGCTCCTCTGCATACTAATGCTGCTGTGTGATAGAACGTACAGCCTCCAGATTCCCTCTGCTATCGCCTTTCTTCTTCTGCCAAGCAGGGCGCCATCTAATACATGGGCTGAGTGCTTGAGTGTTTGAGTGACAAGTGGGGAGAGAGAGAAGCCTGATAACAGATAATCATGAGAGTGCGTGTCTGTGTAATTTGCGTGCATCTTCTGTATGTGTGTACGCGTGTACGAGCACCGAGGCATGTTCAGGACTGCAGCGCTTTCGGGATTCCACATGCAGACCAGCTCCTGGCAGCACTTACAAGGCCTGTATGTTCTGAATAAACGTGCCTCACACACATGCCAGCCTTCCTGCCCGGGAGCTGGCATGGATTTGAAGAAAAAATCTGAATATTTCTGGTCCATGCAAGTGTGTGTGTGTGTGTGTGTGTGTGTGTGTGAGAGAGAGACAGAGTGTTGGCTGTGTAGTGGTGTTCTGTAGGGAGATCACTTCACACTGTAGCTTGTGCTGAGCCCACAAGGGACAGCGCATATTCACATACAGATATGTACCCTGCCTGGAACACACACAGCATTGTTCTCCATTAGAAGCTGATTAGAAAGGAGGGCGAGCACAGCCCATATGCAGAGGAGAGGAACTCGCAAGTGATTAAACAGTTTGTCAAAAGAAAGTTTACAACTCCAGCAGAAAGTTTGTTGCGCTTATTTCTCTTTGTTTGACGACACTGCAGATGAGAGGAAGTTATTGAAAGCAGTGCGCTTAAATAAGAAGTGTGCATAAAAAACTATTTTGTTAATTTTTATGGCTGATGAACAAGATTGATCAACATAAAAAATTTAAAAATGGCACTTCATATCAAAAAGGTTGTTCTCTGTTGCCTCTTGTGAAGCAGACAAAGTGTACTCCCACTGTGTAAATCATTTTGAATTAAAAACAACTGTTGTCTCGCTAAAATAATATCAAAACCCTGACATGACTGATTTATTTCACCTTGGCATGTCTTCTCTTGTGCAAATCAACATGTACGCTGCTCTGTGAGGCTGCACTTGGGCACAGTGGTGCCTTGACCTGAATGCTAAGCATGTGAGCATGTTAACATCCTCATAGTAACAATATTAACATGCTGATGTTTGGCAGATGTGCCATGTTTACCATAAAGGGTTAGAATGTTAAAATGGTGAGCTTTACAAACAGCTGAAGCTCAAGGAAATTTCATTTCTTTTGCGTGCAGGCTACATGGTCGTTATCCAAAGTATTGGACAAATTTTAAATGTCATTCATTCTGTATGAGAATGAATGACTGTCTGACCGACATACAGACTGACATTGCTGTTCCTAGAGCCACGCTGCTCAGCATGTGAAGCTAAAAATGCTAAAGGTTAAACTGAGCACAAGCTGCCAGGCTCCATCGCACTGGAACCGAACCCTCGAGCAAGATAGGCTTCAAAAATATTTCAGTTTTGACTGACGTATCTGTTCAATGAGCATCAGCTGTCAAAATGTGTCCATCTTCTGCACAATGGGCTGCTGTCAGAATAAATAATGATAACCTAAATCTTAAAAAGCCTTGCTAGTGGAAAACACTTGTATGTTTGTTGTTCCCAAATTATTTAAGTTCCTGCAAGCTCCTGCGGGACCCAGCCCACGTTTTCACAACTGCATTTAACCTTTAACTCATCAACGTGTGAAAATACAGTTCTACAATGTATGTCATTGTTAATTAGATTTTGGACTGCTGGTCAGACAAAAAAAAGACATTTCAAGATGTCATCTTGGGCTCTGGGAAACTGTGAGACATTTAACAGAGTGAAAATAGGAATATTTGTTAGCCACAGCCCTAGAAGGGACACAATGTCATGAAATTTCTCTATAACCACACACACGAACATCCAAACACCATGCATAAAGTCTGAAGAACAAGCCAAACACTTCTAATACATGTTTAAGCCCACAGTTCTCTGTGGTGAGCGTTCACTGTTTACATATTCAGAGCGCAGACGGTCCACGGAGACAAAAACATATACGCAGTCTATGCTGTAAATGTAAATCGTTGATAATATCCACACTACTATAGGTCTATATGAAGGTCTCTGGCTGCGCTGATTTGACGGCACAGAGGATCGAAGCGCTGCTCCACCAGAGTCTCTTGGAGACTGACGCTGCAGGTGCAGAGGGTTTACCACAGCAAGGAGGCCGATAAGTCCTGTTCAATATTCATGGTGAAGGAGAACAAAATGAGTACATGTCCTCCAAAAAAAAGACGGTTTTTAGTCCTAAGCTGCCCTGGTGATCGTGTTCACGCACTGCAGGCTGCTGAGGTTCACTGCATCAGTTTGAGATGTTCTTCAAGATGTTTGTCTTCATAACGTGCCTAAAAAAATCTCATTTTGTTCTGTGCTTATTAGCACAAAATTTAACCTAAACAAACGTAAAGTTGCAACATAAAGAAAAAGCAGCTTGAATTTATCTGTGGTTTTGCAAAAACGTACTCAGCTAACATTTATTCTGGTTACTGGGTTGTCTGCTGGTGCTCTTTAAATGACATCATCTAGGTGCACCCCTCTTCTTCTGCAATGGTATAGTGGTGACTAGAGAATTGGTGCCACCTACTGCTCAATGAACCAACACCTATTAATCACATAATGAACATCATTCATTTTTTTTATTTGGCTAATTTCTTGAAATTCAGTTAAAATGTGTGACACATTTGGATGGAAACCTGGAAAGTGGCTGTTTAACACTACAAATAACACCATCAAGCTTTCAGCACCAACCATTGAATTTCCCTGAAAAGACCACATTCTCCTTAATGCACAGGTGGAAAGAAAACTGACACATTTCACCCAAGTGGAAACACTTATTCCTTATTTTTACCTTCTGTTGTAAAGTGATGTTTTGACAATTTTCTTCAGCTATTTTTTTGAGAGGTTTGGTGCATTTAAAAGTAAGGGTGATCAAAAAGATGGCAGCTCTGAGACATGCACTGAGCTGTATACTGTAATTACAGTGTGCCTGGTTTGGAGTCTAGCATGCAACCTTTGTTAAAAAAAAATCACGTCTTAAAAAAGAGAATCCTCGGGGACGATGTGATGCAACACAAGCTGTGATCCTGCTTCAAACTCCCAACACATCTAAGACCACGCAAGATAAAACTTAGCCCAATCGCTCCCTCATCTTCTTGACTTCTTCTGTAGCCTGATACTCATAAGACGTCTCATCGTGTCGCCGTGCCTGGAAGCGCAGCTGTCTTAAAGCTCATCTACGACCCCGAATCCAAAGCAAACACAGCCTCTGCCGCTCCTTCGCTACGTTTTGCCGTGTGCCCTCTTTCTCCCCAGATGTCTCTTATTCCACGCGAGCCTGAGAAAACAAGACAGTGAGAGCAAGAGGAGGAAAAGCTGTAGAGGTATGCGAGCAGGAAGAGTGCGAGCTCTAATTTCTCATGTGTGCCACTGCCAAACCAAATGTCTTTGTTGTTGGGAAGTGTTCCCTTGTTAAGCTCTCAGCGATTCCATCTGAGATTTCATTTATTATCATCAAATATACCATGTAATGAACACTCTGAGTAAATATAAACATATAGTGGGGACGAAAGCCAAACGCAAGAACTCTACACCGCCAAAGGCATGCAATACTCACCGGGATGATACGCACTGATTTATTTTTAAGTCTGAGTGTACACAGTACGAGGACAACGCAACAGCCTCTAATATGGCACGCTGGTTATTAGAGATACCACAGGGAGCAAACGAGACATCCATTTGTTGCACTCGTTAAATCCCTGTGTGGTTTTGTGATATACGTGCTTGGAAACGGTGCAGCGGTATCGTCTTCACTGACATTTTGGGACTCTGTGACATTGAATCGTCCTCTGACTGACTGCCCCAGGTGTGCACAACCTGGAAAAAAAATAAAGGATCAGCGTCCGAGATAGAGGGCCCAGTGTGTTAACAGGTCACGCCGGTGCACAGTGTGGCACAGTCAGGCCCTGTTGTGCTCCATCTCCCTTCTGCTCACCCAGGCGTTTCACTTGTTTTTTTTCTTTTTACCCGCTAAACCCAAAAGGATAGAAAGCTCACTTACTTCTCCTTTTTCGAAACCCCGCTAGTTTTCACCGTTTTTCCCTTCCAAAATAAAATATGTATAAAGTTGTCTGAATCTGAATGTCTTCTTTTAAATCTTTGATATGACAAGTAGCACTTCAGATGTAGTTATGCTTTTTTCTGAAACAGGATTTTGTTGGAAATTGTTTTAGAAAATGTGGTGCTTTTAGGATGAGACATAACTCTGATTAAAATCTGTGTGATATATCATAATATTGACGGGGTGGGTTGTGTTAAAAGTAACGCACATGAGCATAAAGGTACTTTTTTATTTTTTCATGTTCCTTTTTTTAAGCTGTACTCCTAATCTTTACTCAAGTATACTTTTTAACGAGTAATCTACTGCATTTGCCATTTTGTTTTACCTTTGTTACAACTAGTGTGCCCTAAATGTAGGATGGGGGGGAGCAAGGAGCATCTCTACTGCAGATGCAAGGTTGCCATCTGCTTGGTAGAAAAAGGAGCACCACCTGTCTTTTGACCACAACAAAGCAAAACCCAGAACAAGAGGGAGCTTCCAGCAACAATCTCTGCTTACGTCTGGCCACACTGTTTGCAATTAATTAAGAATCTAAAACTATTAAAATGGAAAGTAACTTGTGCTTTGAATAATTTATCAACCAGGTTCCACTTTTTTACATTTACTTGAGTGGATTTTCATTTTTACTTGCGTAACTTTTTATGGAGTAATAGCACTTTTACTTGAGTATCGATTTTCAGCACTACCTTAAATGTAAACTAAATGTATAAAATAATCTGATGGGAGTGTCAGTCTTTGTCGAATCTGGTGAATTAAATGCCTGTAAAAAAAACTCCTATAAAACAGTCCTGCTCATTCATGTGTAACATTGACCACAATGGCCTCAAAGACGCAGAGATATTAACTGGAACATCTAAAAAGAAACTGGACTAACTTGAGTACATCATCAGATGGTCTGACCCTGGACCTCAAATTACATTTTTCCACTCTCTGTTTCCATTACAGAGGTATGTATGTATGCTGCATATGCTGCAGATGTGACTCTTGGCACAGCTCAAGCCTCCATCACACACACACAGTCTAAAGCCTCCATTCTTGGCTTGGACCTGAACCCTCGCTGCTGCTGCAACTCTCTCCAATCTCACCAATTAAATTCCAGTCTGCCAAAGGAAAAATAAAAAGCCATTTTCCCCTCACATGTTCTGTAGATTCACCTCGCTCACATCGCTCCTTTCTCTCTTTCACCACCTCCCAGTCTCTCCCGTAATGCAGACATTTTAAAAGGCTGGTAGCATGTAGGCACTTTGCTCCGGAGCAGCTCTAGTAAGTGATTAGCGGAAGGACTAAGAGCATCTCTGACTAATGTCAAAGTGTAAATCAGCTTGAAACTGCCGGAGGGAGGTCAAACAATAAGGAGCAGATGAGGATGTATGGTTAGAGAATAAGAAGACACTAAGGTAGATATTTACTGCAGATTAGATCACAGCCAGAGTGCAAAATTTGGCACCACTGCTCTTTTCCAATTTAGCTGGATATTTACTGAGACGACACATGTAAATGAGCTCTGCAGCAGTTCATCTGATTTGCATAAAGTGCAGTGAAATAAAATCCTAATGTTGGGCCTTTAGAGATGTGTGCTGTGCCTGTCTGGAAAACAATGGAGGGGAACAACACTGTATTATAATATATTATTCTTTGCTGTCGGATGTGGAACATTATCATCACAACGGTGCATTAAAAAGTCTCCAGGAGTTAGAGAGCACCAAGCAGGGGAGAATTTAGGCAGTTCTGCAAATTGGATCAGCACTTTAAACTACTAAAAACAAAGTAATAGTCCTACTTTATAATCATGAATTGGCTCCTTAAATCATATCACGTTACATATGTTAAAAGTCAGTAAAAATACGTATCAGAAGTGTGCTTTGTTGCAATATTTATGTTGGTTTCATGTAATTTGAAATAGCATTTGAACTATTTTTTACGAAAGGTAAGACTGATTGCCCCTGAAAATGTCAAGTGGTGTAACCACAACAAAAGGAGAAATATTAAATATTTCTTTCCACCTAGAGCGTATGCAAGTGTACTTATGAAAACAGTTACTTAATTTTAAAATATCACATGAAAATAGATTTTATTAGGATTATTTCAAATTAAAATTGTATGCGTTTTTGTAATATAGAGCAGGACAAATGCTGAAAACACTTTGTGTTTTCTAAATAATATTTGACAAATTATGTATAAACTGTTAAAAAATATTTTAATACATTGCAATAGAGGATTACATCTTATTCCACATGAATTTTCCTGTATATTATAATATTTTTATGAAAAATACTGCTTACACCAATTGACACAAACCAGTTACAAAACCTGACTATGTTGCTTCTACAGTCAAAGGCCATTGTTTGTTGAAGAAACTGGCACTAACAATCAAGCATGACAGTGAGCAAGGTCAATTGAACTTTTTTAAAATTATTTTCAATGAAGAAAAAACTGGTCTCAGGGCAGAATTCATGTTTTTCTGTTTTAAGACAACGTAGTTGGACAAAAGGGAGTCAACTGTCTCCTCTGGTCTCAGGGCAGAAGTCGTTTTGTAGGATTTTCCTCATGGCTGTTTAGTCTCATCTGGTCCCAGGGCAGAGAGTATTGTTTCCCACAATTTTATCTGAGGGCAGGTGAATCTCTCCTGGTCTCAGAGCAGAAGTTGTCTGAGGGCAGGTGAATCCCTCCTGGTCTCAGGGCAGAAGTTGTCTGAGGGCAGGTGAATCTCTCCTGGTCTCAGGGCAGAAGTTGTCTGAGGGCAGGTGAATCTCTCCTGGTCTGAGGGCAGAAGTTGTCTGAGGGCAGGTGAATCTCTCCTGGTCTCAGGGCAGAAGTCATATTTTTCTGTTCTCAGGGCAACGTAGTTGGACAAAAGGGAGGCAACTGTCTCCTCTGGTCTCAGGGCAGAAGTTGTCTGAGGGCAGGTGAATCTCTCCTGGTCTCAGGGCAGAAGTTGTCTGAGGGCAGGTGAATCTCTCCTGGTCTGAGGGCAGAAGTTGTCTGAGGGCAGGTGAATCTCTCCTGGTCTCAGGGCAGAAGTCATATTTTTCTGTTCTCAGGGCAACGTAGTTGGACAAAAGGGAGGCAACTGTCTCCTCTGGTCTCAGGGCAGAAGTTGTCTGAGGGCAGGTGAATCTCTCCTGGTCTCAGGGCAGAAGTTGTCTGAGGGCAGGTGAATCTCTCCTGGTCTGAGGGCAGAAGTTGTCTGAGGGCAGGTGAATCTCTCCTGGTCTCAGGGCAGAAGTCGTATTTTTCTGTTCTCAGGGCAACGTAGTTGGACAAAAGGGAGGCAACTGTCTCCTCTGGTCTCAGGGCAGAAGTTGTCTGAGGGCAGGTGAATCTCTCCTGGTCTCAGGGCAGAAGTTGTCTGAGGGCAGGTGAATCCCTCCTGGTCTCAGGGCAGAAGTTGTCTGAGGGCAGGTGAATCTCTCCTGGTCTCAGGGCAGAAGTTGTCTGAGGGCAGGTGAATCTCTCCTGGTCTCAGGGCAGAAGTCGTATTTTTCTGTTTTAAGGCAACGTAGTCGGACAAAAGGGAGGCAACTGTCTCCTCTGGTCTCAGGGCAGAAGTTGTCTGAGGGCAGGTGAATCTCTCCTGGTCTCAGGGCAGAAGTTGTCTGAGGGCAGGTGAATCTCTCCTGGTCTGAGGGCAGAAGTTGTCTGAGGGCAGGTGAATCTCTCCTGGTCTCAGGGCAGAAGTCATATTTTTCTGTTCTCAGGGCAACGTAGTTGGACAAAAGGGAGGCAACTGTCTCCTCTGGTCTCAGGGCAGAAGTTGTCTGAGGGCAGGTGAATCTCATGGTCTCAGGGCAGAAGTTGTCTGAGGGCAGGTGAATCCCTCCTGGTCTCAGGGCAGAAGTTGTCTGAGGGCAGGTGAATCTCTCCTGGTCTCAGGGCAGAAGTTGTCTGAGGGCAGGTGAATCTCTCCTGGTCTGAGGGCAGAAGTTGTCTGAGGGCAGGTGAATCTCTCCTGGTCTCAGGGCAGAAGTCATATTTTTCTGTTCTCAGGGCAACGTAGTCGGACAAAAGGGAGGCAACTGTCTCCTCTGGTCTCAGGGCAGAAGTTGTCTGAGGGCAGGTGAATCTCTCCTGGTCTGAGGGCAGAAGTTGTCTGAGGGCAGGTGAATCTCTCCTGGTCTCAGGGCAGAAGTCATATTTTTCTGTTCTCAGGGCAACGTAGTTGGACAAAAGGGAGGCAACTGTCTCCTCTGGTCTCAGGGCAGAAGTTGTCTGAGGGCAGGTGAATCTCTCCTGGTCTCAGGGCAGAAGTTGTCTGAGGGTAGGTGAATCCCTCCTGGTCTCAGGGCAGAAGTTGTCTGAGGGCAGGTGAATCTCTCCTGGTCTCAGGGCAGAAGTCATATTTTTCTGTTCTCAGGGCAACGTAGTTGGACAAAAGGGAGGCAACTGTCTCCTCTGGTCTCAGGGCAGAAGTTGTCTGAGGGCAGGTGAATCTCTCCTGGTCTCAGGGCAGAAGTTGTCTGAGGGCAGGTGAATCCCTCCTGGTCTCAGGGCAGAAGTTGTCTGAGGGCAGGTGAATCTCTCCTGAAGAAAAGATAGAATTATTATGAATGATTAATGTTTTCCTGGGGTCATACCATTTGACATGTAACCCTAAGCACACCTGACCATACCCTAAAAATGTCAAATTATCAAGATTTCAAAGAGAGTTACTAACCTCGTCATGCAGCAGTTAGGCTAATCAGGGGTCCTTCTCTGTGATATAATTTCCTGTCACATGGTCTTCTTGCACAAATTAACAAAATGGCTCCTTGAATGTTGGTTAAACCACCTTGACACTTGACACACTAGGAAGTTGACTTGACAGACACAATTCCCCAAATTAATTATAATATTCAGAACAATGGTGTTCCATTTATTTTATTCATTATTAAACAACACAAATGTAAGATTATGCCAAACTAGTTGATAGGGTGTTTTATTGAGAATTTCACCTTTTTTTGAACAAGTTAAACTATTTGGTACGAAGTTTTTATGGTTACACCTCATTGACATTTTTGCCATTATCCCCTGAATATTCTCTGAAAATTGATTAAATCCAGAAATTTTAGATGTGGTCTTCAAAAAGAGAATGTATGCAAGTAATTTGTACGTTTATTTTCAAATTTTAACCTTTTTAAATTCAACTGAAACATAAGAACACCAAAAAAATTGCGTCACGTCATTGACCCATATGCAAATCAGGGGCAATTTGGGTTGTCGAGTCTAAATGAAGAAAGATTCGGCAACTGCCTAAAATTTCACACGTTTCGCTGAGCTATTTTCAGAATAAAAGGGAACATGTGTCTGAACGAGCAGCCGTGTTGGTCCACTTTGAAATCCGGAGTGGATAGCTCACGAGTGGCATTCATCCAATCAGGGGCGGCTGGATGTTTTAATGGTTGTAGGAGGTTGTTAATCAAGCGTCCAATGCTGGGAAGCAGCGCCAGCCCTTGCAACCAAAAAATGCTCCTGTGGACACATATTAATCAGAACATTTTGGAATACATACCGTGTTGTATGAGTCACAATCTTTAGCAGTGCAGCGTTTCTTCTTCCAAAACAACATGACCATTTGTGTACCTGCAACAGGCGTACCACACTTTCATTGTACGCTTGGACTTTGGTCAGGTTTAGGAAAATATAACGGTATCAGCGGTCTTCTGGGTGACAGGCCTCTGCTTGTTTAACCCAACCATCCATCCCTCACTTCCTTCCCATGCAGACTTGCTGCTCTTTATACAACTATTCACTTCCTCCTTTGCAGCCGTTATATATACTACAGCCACTAGAGGTCGCCCCCTAACAAGGAATGTTAATATGCACCATAATTAGGGTGTTATACACAGATAAATATTATTTGTTTAGAGACTGCAAATCCCCAGTCAGACAGTTTTTCTGGTGGATGTGTGTGTGAGACTGTTCTCACAAATGAAAGGCCGGGCTGTGTATGTGCTCTTCTGTATAACGTTGAGAAAATGGACATTTGTATGCATGCTCACTGCTCGTGCCCTTGAATAAGGCCCCCACACACCAGATACCAGCAGCCCCCAAAACAGACATACAGCTACAGAAAAATGCCAGCTGGTCCAAAATCAAAGACATTTTACTCCTAAGCTCCAGCGCTGCCTCTCCACAAGAAGGAATCTGGCAATTCATTAAAAAATGGTGTTATTCTCCTCATCCTCTGTCTTCAATATCTCTCCTTTCCTGAGCAAAGCCCACACTGATATTTCCAGCTGTCTTTTATTGGTTTTGTTGGCACTACAGGCTCTACGGATGATTCCAGAGAGGGCAACGTGAGAAAATCAAAGCCTCGCTGATCTGCGGTTCCACACAGAAGCCTCGTATTTCTTTATTGCCTAATATCACAGTGACCCTTGTCAGATTTCGGGGTCAGCTTGTGTCTACAGGTATTCTGTGTGTGTGTGAAGGCTGAGAGGAATGGTCTCAGAAAGAAGTAGAGCGACAGACAGACTGAGAGAGCGTCTTTATTTTCACTGAGATGATTCTCATTTGTAGCTTCATAAATAAATAAAAACATTCCCAGCGGAAAATCTAACGCAATAGACTTTTTCTTTAAATTATACACTTAACGTCCCCACAACATAGAAACACAGGGGTCTCCCAGAGAAATTAACCACACGTTTATGTTACGGTTGTCAGCTTGAGTTATTTCAAACGTTTTGTTTCTAAGAAGTCTTGTTATGGCTTTCAGAGATACCCACGAGCCTCAGCCACAGTTGCTATGGCGACAGACAAAAACAGGGACGAATCAGTGGAGCTCGTGCGCCGCGGCATCTCGGGGCACATGTTTTTGCGGGTTGACGACTGCTCAAGATACGCCACTTCCATTTTTACCAGCATCAATTTGAGTCAACTCATCACGAAAAGCAGCCATTTTTAGCCTGTACGGCGCAGCCGGTGTGTGTTATGGCTGTCGGATGGCATGACGGTCCAACCTCTGAGTTTCATGAACATCCAGTTGCAAGTCATCTAATATAATCATGCCGGAAAAGGAATTAACTCTACTGCCAGAGAAAGGTTGTGGAGTAGGGATGAGTATCAGGGACTGGTACTAAATTGGTAACAGTTCTTGATTGGTCAGTATGGACAAATTGATAAGTTCCTGGCCAAACGGTAGTAGTTTTGTAACTTATAATTCTCACATATCATAGCTGTCGTTTTCAGTTTCCTAACAGTCCCCGAAGGACGATGAAACTGCCAGCGTCAAGTGGTAACGTTTAATTTTCCATAATTGTGTGTTTACAGTCTGCTCTCTGCAGTCGTGGCAGACAGGGCGAAGCATTCAGAGGTCAATATTGCAATATATGTACAACAGCAGTGGTGTGTCAAGGGTGTAGCACCAGCAACCTCATGAATCTCTTACAAACACAGTTGTATTAATCTAAAGTAGCAAGTAGATTGAGCCTTACTGTTGAGCTGAGCAGAGCTACACTGGATAAATTAAAGTGTTTCTGTGTGTGGCACTGCTCCAATGTGTTTCCAATCTTCCCATCTGTCCAATTTTATATGCACGTATGTGAACTTGACCACTGTGTTTGTGTGCATCCTTTTCAGAGGAATGGGCCTCGATAGCTGTTCAGTGGTAATTGAGTGGCTAAGTGGCTGAGGACATCCTGCCAAGTCAGCAGCAGCACAGGAAGAGGAAAGGAGGGTTTGGCTCAGGGGGGCCGGCGGCTACATTACCTCCCCTCCTGCATATTAAATATTTAACATCCATCCACATTATTGTCAACTGAGGACAAAAATGTGGACAAATTACAGGAATGGACGATAGATCAGGCAAGCCGATGTCAAATCAATGGAATCCATCATGCCCGTGTTAGGTAGTGGTGTCAATGCCTCGCTGTTAAAAATGTTAATTTGATCAACTCGCCGAGGCAGATACAAAATAATTCATGACATCTTTAAACCCACAGGAATTATCACACAAATATCTGCTTATCAGACATGTTGAATTACCTGTCAGGCAGCGATCGTATTCATTTGGGAATAACCCGGGAAAAAGCTGTAATTTCTGTTTGCAGACGTCCATTTCGTCCACGTTCCATTTTCGTCCGTTAGATGCATCTGTTTCTCATGAATATCTAATATCGCATTAAAGTGAAGGAAATCCCTCAACAGTTTTTTACAACCAGAGCCTTCAACCAAACACCGTGTGGAGCGTTCTGAGTGAGCAATCGATTCGACGGCTGATGTATACTTATGTAGTGCATCATTTATGTCCGCCCACTCAGTCTGAAGTTCAGCGTCGGGAAAAGGTCACGGGGATAATGGCTTGGATTCCTGAAGACAAACATGAATGAATAACTAAGAAGTAAGAAGTAAAAGTAGGAAAACTTCTTGGAAAAAGGTCTCTTGAATGAGCACACATGAATAAACTGCATAACAAACTAATGCATTCATGTGTTTTTAGATCTGGTGACTGTTTATATAGAAGAAACCCAAACAAGCAACAGTAATAACAGTAATTTACTCTCCCTGCTTCATTTGGTTGGGCATGACACAACATTCATAGACGCAGGAATACTATAATTAACCATGAAACAGACTGTAATCTGACCAAAAATACAAAATTCTATAGGCACAATAGGTGGCTAAAAAAGAGTAGGAGAGTCTCTGATGAAACCAGGCAGGACTCGGAGCGAATCATCCCATTGTATAATTACACTAATGAAAATAATTGTGTGGCCAAGGTGTATTGATTGTAACCAGACTTTTTTTTTAACATTTCAATCAACCTGTGCTGAATATTGTCGGGCTCACGGAAAAAGGCAGAGAGAGGGCTGGAAGAAAAACAGCGTTTAAGAACTTGACTGTCAAAATCTATAATTAAAATGTACTGTTAAACTTAAAAAAAACATTTTGTGGGCAGGCACGGGTGAAGTGAATGACACATCAAGCAAATATTACTGTATGCGACGTGTACGAACATCATAAATATAATAGATTGCAATGGTTTTATTACATTTATCAAGACTTCTGTCTTATTTTGTTAGCTTTGGCCATATATGTATATGTATGTATACATCACTTCCTCTCCCGAGTGCAGTATGTCAAAGTTGAACCAGGAAGTTGGTCTGTAAACTGTCACATTTCTGTCACACGTTAACATTTATTTGCAGCCTGTCTGATCCGTGGAAGTATATAAGGAGAGTTTGTTGCCTGGGTATAAAATTATCCATATTTTCGGCATCGCTTCCACGTTGTGGCAAAACTGCATAAAAAATAGTGTTTCTTTCTTGTCTGACTTCTTCTTCGGGATGCAGCTCTGTTTTCAGATCTGAGAAGTTAGCTTAGCGAGTAAAAAATCTCAAATTTTACCAGCAGGAATGATGGCCATAAATACTGAAATAACTATATAAATGGTAATATGCCCTCAATTTTCTAAAAATACAGATTTTTTTGTGCTTTAGTCTGAATGTACCGTATGAATCATAAAAATGTTCCTGGTCCTGGGGGTTGAAACCAGGCAGCAGTAATTGTGCTCTTTCCAGCAGCTCTCTCCGCAGTGTTAATAGTGTTTTTTTTTCTGTAAAGTGGGCTGTGCATCAAGAGATTTATGTCCAACCATGTGTGTTCATCTGTGACTGCACTTACACCTGCGAGTGTGTGTGGTTGTTAAGAGACAATGAACACTATGTACATGACAGTATAGTCCAATTAATTTTACAGCAGCTGCTCTGAGCAGTAGTGCAAAGTCTTATCAGGTTAGTTTGGATCCTTCTATCCGGGGTCAAGATATATTCCCTTACCTCGGGACAGAACTGCTGCTGCATCCCAGTTCGGGGGGCTCAAGGTCTGAATTTCAAGACTGAATACATTAAAAAACACGCCTTCAAGGCCGTTCTCATTTCAGCAGCTCCTCTGAAAGCAGAAAAGAAAAACTTTGGAGGACAAAACTGGTGTGAACTCTGCAGCGCTCAGCATCCAATAACCCTCTGCAGCCTTAAACGGTGTACCCGTCAACTTGTTCAGAAACTTAACATGCCCACATGGGTCACAGGATCTGATTCTGGACCGGTAAAAATCAGTCATAAACTAAACTGTGCTTGTTAGCAACCCGGACACGTAGTTAACCCTAACACTAACCAAGTACTCTCTAACTAGTTTAGTACTAGTAATCTTGAATTACTGCTGGCATATTATACATGGCATATAACATTCATACCTAATAAATGTCATGTAGACTGAAGTGTCATGTATAATCATGTCAGCAGCAGTGTTGGCAGGACTTCTTTTCACTTTTGTTCTGGTTGTGATGCCTCCTGATGCGCCTGCCACACATTCAGGTGAGCACAGATATCGTCTGTGATCTCTCTGCTGCACCTTACTGACAGCAATGAAACTCACACACTGACCACACTGAGTATTCAGGGATAAATTGTCTTCTTCCTCTCTGGGTCCGTCTTCTCAAATCACGGTAAATACCCTTCATAACTTGTGCAGATATTTATATTACATGAAATGATTACACACAACGTTGTCATGGCGACAGTGATCATATTTTATCGAATGTGATGAATGCTAATGGCGCCTGCACAAGCCCAGATCTCACTGATGGGTTCGGTGCGTGACTGACAGGTAGAGGCAGCTCTCTAATCTCAGACCAATAAACTCACAGTTGAAATGTCCACAGAAATCAGTTCTGATGACAAAATATCATCTGAAATCATGCAGTGATACTATTTTAAAATGAAATACATTCAATTGATGAGAAACACTTTTATATTAAATGTTACACTGTATTTATTTCCCAATAAATTATAGTTGATTTAATGTTAGGGACTATAAGGGTTTGGCCAAACAAATATCCTCTCTGTAACATTACGTTCATGAAGTAAAGCCCCTCCAGCTCCGGTCAGGAGTCAACATTACAGAACGTAAACACCCGACAAGGGAGGTCACCTCCGAGGAGCGCTGCTGCAGTCAGGTTGATAAACAGGAGTGAAGATAAACCCACTTTTTAATCCCAAAAAGTGAAAGTAATCTATGAGCTTTCCGCTCTGGATCACATCAGAATACGATGCGAGTCGGGGTGTTTATTCCTCCAGAAGGTCTAGCTCTGCACCAGACTCTCTCCTCCGCTCTCCTCCATGGATCCAGCCTCTTTTCAGTGACACACCTAATCTATTTTTTGTCTTATTTACCATCTTCTACTCAATCTGTCTTTTTAAAGACCAAATATTTGTCTCAATGTTCTATAGAGGAGCGGGGTGAACAAGGACACACATAAGAAAAATGAGCTGCCCCTCCTCAAAGCTGTAAAGACAAAGCTGGAGACACAAAATTCTGTTTATGTCCAACATTAACAGCATGTATCTCTTTTTCTCAATGTTCCCATTACATATAGCACCAGAGAGCCGCAGTAAATCTAACGCTGTCTGCTCCTTTCACACAGGCAAAGTAAATATCAGGAAATGATTACTTGGAAATAAGCGCCATTTATTTGCCTTGTCAACAAATGCAGGAAAACATATAGCCCTCGACGGCACATTGCATTGTGGGAACTTGGCAACTGTTCCCTTTGCTATCAGCGTGTCGTATGGCTGAATAAACATGATAACAAATGGGAGGAATGAGAAAAACCAAAGAAAATAGACTCAGTTTTGTAGCCCTTCTTTTTATCTGCGGCAAATGTTTACATTTGTTATGCTGTGAGAAACATTAAATTAGTGACTTTAGTGACAAATTAATGAATCTCACCAATCTCTGAACATCCAAGTCACATCTAACACTCACATAATCTGATCTGTATTCTCGCCCAGACCTCTGAGTTAAATTATGACCCCTCTCATCCTGCCTGTATGTAACTCCCTATACATTCACACAGTAGCTGCTGAATCATAATGTATTGTTCCAAGGCTGTCAACACAGCAGATATATGAAGATAAAGATACATGGAGTTGCTAGTTTATACCTGTACCTGCACACTGTCCTGCAATAAATCATAGTTTGGTAAAGCGCTGTTTACACTTCCTCTCAGGACTGTGTTGAGTGCACCAGTGGTGAAGAATAACTAAAGTTACTTTGCCATTTTTTTCTGCAAGCACTGCACTGAAGTGTATTTTTTCTTGTTAAAACAACATTATTATTACTCATCTATTTTTGTGTCTACAGGTAACTGTATGTTTTATGTGTGCAAGGCAAACTGTTCAAATAAAGCTGTCTGACTCTGAATCTTATGTAGAAATTGACATTTCGTGTGAGCATCACTGTCCTAAATACAAAATCCCAGGTCTGTTACAGTTTGTCAGATGTAATGTAGGTGCTAACTACTATAATAATAATAAAAAATGTAAAAATGAAATAAATAGTAACATCTTTCAACATCAATTTGGACATTTTTGTAATGATATTTTTATAAAGCAGTTTATCCATTATCAAATTAATTGGTGATTCATTTTCTTTTCTCTTTGACTCATCTATTAATCAACTAATTGTTGCAGCTCTAAGCTTTGGATTGTATCTAAAGTATAGGAAGTTTAATTAATGGCCAAACAGCCAAAATGATGAATAGCTTTTCGTACTGGCTGTATCTTTTCCATAATTACATGTTTATCCACAAACTTTAAAAGAAAGAAAGCGGAAAAGAAAAGAAAAGAAAAGAAAAGAAAAGAAAAGAAAAGAAAAGAAAAGAAAAGAAAACTTTATTTCTATAGCATCTTTCAAACAAATCAAAATGCAATTCAAAGTGTTTTACAAGTAAACGAGAAAACATGGTATGTTAAGAAAACAAAATCAGGTTTAGAGACTAATGCACACCAATTACAATAAAGTATGTGGTTAAAATAAGAAAAGATAAAGAATAACCGATAAAAACAAGCCATACAAGAAAAGATAAAGATGAAATAAAATATTGCAGAAAAGAAAAAAGAAAAGACAAACCTTCCTGATCTCATTAATGAGCCTCCCGTATACTGTATACTGTATACTGTATACTGTATACTGTACTGTACCACACTGCACTACTATGTGTTAAATTTTGAACTGGCCTGTTTTTCCCCGGGGAGCTCAGGCAGCAAACAAGCGAGTTAATCTATCTACTACACCATTTATGCCTTCCGATGCTTAAGTACATATTATTATTTATACATTTGTATTTCCTGCATAACAGCCACTTGTACTGAAAGGAGGTGCTGCTGCTGCTAGTGGGGTCAATTTGTTCAGGCTGAATAAATGAGTGGTTAGAGCTTGGTATGCCATGGGTGACTGCGCTCTTCACCAGACCTCTAAGTCACCAGACAGCAGCTATTACTGCATTGCCTGAGCCCTGAAGGGATGTTTCAGTTCTCATCAGGCAGTAATGAGGAGAGGGAGTGGGAGGTATACAGGGTCATGTCTTTGCTGCTGGTCTGCTCACCATGAATAATAAATATGCAGAGATCTGTCTTTGATCAAAGGTGGGAGTATTGGTAGTTCGCCTCGCATGGCATCCGTTAACATGTTCACTCGTCGCTCTGTGAAAGACAGTAGGCTGTCTGATTGTGGGCGGGGAATGTTTACTTATTTATACATAAATGCCGGGTTAATTATCCAAATCGAAGGAAAATGAGGTAGGTCAGTGAACTGGTGTGGACTGGATAAAGAAGACACACTGTCATAAGAACAGAAAGAAATCAGTCAATTAATCCATTCAATCCATAAAAACCCTACACTGAGGAAAAATCTGAGAATTGGCAAAGAAAAACCTTTTGTTTTAACCAACTGCTGGTAGAAAGCCCCTTGAGTGAAAAGTGGCAAGTACCTCAATGTGCCCTTAACCTTGATTATTTAATTCATTGGCTAAAATTGATTATAATGTCAAATTAATCAGGAAGAGGTTGTGGTTTCAGTCAAAAGGCAACTCCCCCGAGTGTGTTTACAGGTCTCCGGGAGTACTACTGCATGTGTCAAAAAAAGTAGTGTGAAGCCTTCAGATGAAGCTGCATGTAATCTGATACGCTGCCTCCAGTGATGTCACTCAGTAGCTGAGTTGTGTTGTGGGTAATGTAGGCACCATGGTTTGAAAAGGAAGAAGAATGTGTGGAATACAGCAGGTGATATCTCTGGTTGTCTTAAAACTGTCCAAAACGAGTCTGGACTGCTTTTAAAGAAAACCTGGCGCCTGCATTTCCCACAATGCAACTGAGCCAATGAGTGACATCACTGGAGGCGATTTATCAGATTACACGCAGCTTCCTCTGGAGCCACAAAAGGCTTTTAACTTTTTTTACCCACATATATGCATTTGTAGTCCCCAAGACCTGTAAACACACTTTGATACGTAAAATTGGTGGAGTAAGCCTTTAACTAAAACGACAATATAACCCCATTTTTCAAGATAACTTTTCAACTTTCCTTGTGGTATTGCTGTCGGTGCCACCGTCGCAAAGACAGCGTTAGCAACATGGCTACCGTTAGCAGCCTGGCTACCATCCAAAGCTAAAAACCAACTGTAAGAGTCCCGCTGGATTTGCTGGAGTTTCCCTGGTTAAAACTTGTTCTATCACATTTTTTTAAACTAACCTCGAACCAAGTTTTGGTTTGTTTTTCTGGTGAAAAATAAAACCACTTGGACAATCTGGGCAGAGAAAGTTGTGTGACAAAATGCTCTGACTTTCTCAGCAGCTTACCCACAAATATAAAAGAAAGATATCCTCTGTTATGACAACAACACACGGCTCGTTTCAAGCAGTATGATATTTTGGTTGGTGTTTCAGCATGTCAGCATAAGCCAAACCTCTTCCTCCTTCTCCTCTGCAACTGTAAACAGACAAACCACATCCCCAAAAAAACCAGTGGAAATAATGAATCCAGTGGTTGTTTTGGTTTAGCTCATACGGTACAGTACACTACAACTCCAAAAAACAGAGGAGTTACGTCACCAGGGGCGACAGGATCAGCCAACATGATGAAGAAACACAGCCGCGATAAATACTGCTTAACGTCATAACATCGAGGACCGAGTTCAGATAATTCTTACTCAAGTTTACGACTTGAAAAACGGTGTTTGTGTCCAAAAACGTTTATCTAATAAGAAGAAGGAGCTCTCGTACTGTGATCCCTGGCCTCCTCAGCGATGACTCACAGCTTTGAGTCATGGTTTGGCTGAGATCTGTGAGGTCTGAGATCAGAGCTGCGAAGAAGAAGGAAGATGGAGGCTGGGTTACACGGCAGGGATTAGGTTTAGGTTTGAGTTGTGTGTGTGTGTTGGGTGTGTCTTTTTAGTACTTATTTCAGCCGGGCTATCATTACACAACGATTGTTACCATGGGGTCACTTCTCACAATGCTCCGGAGTCAAATGTGAAAATGAGACGTGCACATAAAAATGATCCTCAGAGATGGTGATATTTATAAAAAGTGACCCAGACTGTGACAATATGTGAGTTTTCCACATGTGAGACATCAACCAGAGGATTTGTGTGACATTTTGGGTGACATTTCGTTCAAAGCCGCAATCATTTTAGCACAGCGTAAGTCTCAGTAAGTATACATATAATGACATTTGCTCCTGTGCCTTTAACAGCCTTTTACAGAGCACGATTTGATTGTAGGTTGAGTAAGTAGGTTTCTTTTTTTCACCTAAAATCTCTTTCTCTTCTGGAAATATATTTTAAAGGGCTGGTTTCCCACATAAAGGCTCAAGACTGGTGCATTTTTCTTTTTTAAATAACTGAGTTTAGTCTTCAGTCGGCTCCCAGATTGTATTTTCAATTTGATGTTAATGAGCTAACTCCGATGCATCTCTGATCACCTGTGGAGGTGGTGCAGGATTAAATCGTGACACTGAGATTAAATGTGATTTGGCACAAATTAAAAATCTGATAACGCAGCACGCTTCCTAATGAAAAGCGTAAATAGGATTGGAGTTTGTCATTAATTAATTAAAGGACTAATGTATGTGCACGGCTCTCTGCTAGGAGACAAAAAGTGGAGATAAGGACACCTGCAATGCAAGAAAAATGAGCACGAATGTGATAATCACTTAAATCCCGCATATAAATGTATATCAAGCACGTACGAGCTGCTGGCTCGGTTTGAATCAGCTTGAAACGCTCATTTGTCAAATTCAAAAAGCTTTATTAGGATTCCACTCGTCTGTTTTCCATCCATCTCCCTTTCTCTTGGGAAACCAAACAGCCCGGGATGATTGAGATTCAAGAGCTGGAGAAAATAATGACCATCCTCACGCCCTCTAGATGAAAACATAATTCCCAGCTCCTCTTAAAACTACCACCTGTAAAATTTGATATTTAACGACCGGCTTGATGACAGATATTAGTCCCTCTGTGATGGTGCTTTGCAGTAGTTGACTTTCCGTGCAGTTAATGTGAATCTGCGGCGTCCTGTCCCTGTACTTTCACGCTGTGTTCTGAAATTGACTTGCAGATTAACTGACGGACAGCTGCTCATCACCAGCTATCTCAGATGTCGCTGATTTTGCAGACCGCGTTGCGTTTTCCTCCCCTATCTCCATCATCAGCACCCAGATTTCTATTTACATCTTATAAAGGGGAAATATCACACATGACAATACTTGAGTGCGCTGCAAAGCTTTTCCTCTGATATGGGAGAAATCACTGTAGGGCCCCCGTCCGTTTGAATTGATTGGTCAGAGATGGAGCGATGGATGGATGGAGGGAAAAAATGCAAAGTAGAAGCTTGATATACGGACCGGTCTTATCAGGAAGCCCATGAAGAAAATGGGATTTTTAAGAAGCTGCTGAGAGAACTAGAGGAAAAGGCCTGAGGGACACGCACCAACACAGTGTTGTATCATTCTATCTTTTCACGACGTGAATCCATGTGATCTATGTCGAGCGTCTTCATCTTCATTATTAAAATATTCTCTCTCAAGAAATACAGGCCACGTCCTCAAATAATATGTTCCCTGGACTTTATGAAAGCTCTGTGGCCAATTAACCATATTTCTTTTAAATTTCTTCATCAATCATCAACGTATCTATTGTCTTACATATAATACATTTCATGTTCATGACTGACCGTCACAAGCCTTGATTTGAATGTATATCCAGCTGCAGCTAAGAGCAAAAACGTGACGGAAGTTGAAGAAGAGGCCAATTTATGTTCATAAATATTGTAGGTTGAGCGAATACTTATGAAGATAATAAATTAATAATAGCAGGCTGCGGAGTCTGAAACAGGACAGCAAACTGTTATTCTGCTCACAGCTGCAGACTCTCTGTCTTTGTACCTTTCACAATAAAAGCCCTGAATGGTGTACACTGCATTGAGAATGAGAAGGAGGAGAAGAAGAAGGAGAAGAAGAAGAAGAAGAAGAAGAAAAAGAAGAAGAAGGAGAGGAGGAATAAGAAGAAGAAGAGAAGGAGACGAAGAAGAAGAAGAAGATGAAGAAGATGACGATGATGAAGAAGAAGGAGAGGAGGAGGAGGAAGAAGAAGAGGAAGTTATTTGCAAAACACAGACCAGGTCATTCTTTTTTCTTTGCCTCACAGACAAGAAATGGAAACCCAATGTTTTAAGGGGGCATCATTTGTACAGTCTGCAGGGCTGGACCCTTCCTTTCATTTCAGTCCAGGCTGATGTGGTGCCACCTGTGGTTATTGCTGGTAACTACAAGTGTGTATCAAACTGCCCTGAGCAGCTTCTCAGTCAGAAGAAAAGTTTAAATAAAGGAGACATACAGCGACATATGACTGCAGTCAGTCATACACCTGCTAGTTCCCATGATGTACATGCAGCTCAGGTAGCTTTTCCATACAACAAGCTGGCATGGTAAAAGGAGTTGTTTACCTTAAAGATGCAAGTGTGTGGCCTTTTACAAACAAATAGGCTGGAGTATTTTGCATACTTGTGCATGTGAAGACAACCTGAATGCCACACAGGAAAGGTGGAATTTAATAAATACATTCAGTAACAACAAGAAAAAAAACTGCTGGATATTAGATATCGAAGTTTTTGGATCACTTTTACTAAATAAAAAAAACAAACTTTTATTTATTTTTTGTCTTTACACTGCACTTATTTTTGTCTTTACACTGCACAGAATATTTAATATGATCGAGTAATTACTTCCTAAATGTTGGCGGCAGAGCTTCCATCTGCCTCGTCTGCCCACATCTTAATCTGCATTCTTACACAGATCAACGGCTGCACGATCCATAATGGCGGCATCCTCTACATGTACAATATGTTCTCTACGTTGTTTATGAAGGAAGCTCAGCAACAAATATGTCGTTTCTAGAACAGCATATGTGCAGCAGAGATTAGTCACACTCCATATGTCGATGAGTTTCACATCTTCATCTGAGCTTATGAATATTTTTTCTGACGACCTCTATATTTGCTTCTGGCTGGGAGGGCAATCGTATTGAAACAGGCTTAATTACATCAGCTGGCAAGTGTGCTAATGGTCTTTGTTGAGCTTGTTAGTCTCAGATCAATTTGAAATGTTAGGCAAAGAACAGGTGAGCTGAGGACAGAATCTGAATCTGAATAGGAAAGGAAAGGAAAGGAAAGGTAAAGACAGATTAAAACTAAGACAATATACCCCAATATGTTTGGTGGATATTGGATTTGGCTTTGTTCTTCGGTTGTTGCTAATACAGAGGCTTATAATAATGTGATCTTTACAGCAGGATTCTTGTGCGTGTATGAGGACTTGGCATCGTGCCACAGTGACTGCAAAGAAGGTCGACTGTTTACATACGGCGCTATTAAGGTGCAAATACATACAACCCACAGGAGGACATGCACTACTTGACATACAGCAGCACATTTGGCAGGCGGGGTCAGGATCAGGTGTCAATCAAAACTAATAGAGAGCATCAGCAGAGGTCCATCAGGACAGCGTTTACCTGCACCCAATTAACCCGTGCATCATGTCCTTCATCTTGGAGGACTGATGAGTTGCCGCAGAGAGTTAAGTGTTTGGTAATTGACCAAGGCTGCTGCTGGTTTTCTATTCTGCTATCTAATTATATGCATTCAGCTGGCATTCCAGGTGTAAATTAGCGTCTGACTAAAAAAGCATGAGAACCAGCAGAGCAGTGAGTCCCAGAGACAATGATTGAAGTCATCACGAGTCACCGGTTGTTTAAGAGACTTCTCTCAGCACGTGTTGCATAATAGCACACACAGCACGACACAAGGGTATTTCCGCAGCAGACTGTAATCTTGAGGTACACAAACAGCAATGTCTTTATATATTAATGGTGCAATATGTAAGAACTGGTCTCCTGACGAAGGTCGCTCCGCACACCACCTCACTGCGGCTCATGACTCTTAGCTGTAGCTATCTTTGGCTGTAGCTACAGGCTGGCTAGTTAGCTCAGTTAGCCGTGTAGTTAGTAACCCTAAGCTATGGTAACTGGACTTGCATTTCTATAGTCTATTGGCTGCACTTTACAGCACTAGTCACATTCATTCACTGATGGCAGCCTCTGCATCATCCATCAGTGTATGTATGTGTGTGAATGGGTGGCACAATTGGCACAATTTGGGGTTCAGCTGGGGGCAACCTTCTGATTACTAGACGACCCACTCTACCTCCTGAGCTACCGCCGCAACAGAACCAGGCTCAGCAGCTTCTCTACGAACATGGCCGAACAGGGACAGAACCATATATCTAATGAGTTTAGAGAGAAATCTGGAAACAGCGTTGGATTTCTATGAAAGCTGCTCAGTGGCAACGTTTTGACTACCTGGGTGTAAAATTAAAAACCATTAACAAGGCAGAAACAAACCTGTTATTTCAAATCAAAATGTCAAGTGCAACAGTAGGAGAGACACTGCCACTGTTTGCCAGCTGAGGATGCCATGCTGAAATTAAACATAACTCATGAACATGAATGTCACGGTTCTCACCCATGTTTGGTTGCGTTATTTACCACTTTGTCTTCTATTTGAGTGCAGTTTTCCTGGAAGACATTTGCAGCCAGATTAGGTTTTACATGCAGAGTTAAAAATTACCGTCCGACTCGGATGCACAGAACACAGTGGTCTTCAGGGGCTTACTAACGTGTCCTCCCCCACTCCTAACAACAAAGTCTTTTAATCTGATCTGCACTTCTTACACGAGTCTTCGTATATTACGAGAAATTCTTACATCAAATGCTGTCTGTTGCTTCATGTGGGGACATACAGCGTGGTGAAGCACAGAGAGGAAAATAACCAAAAGCATGTGAATGCACGGAGATGAAAGCAGCCAGAGGGAAGCTCGAGCTGCTTCAAAGAGAAACACCAGCGATTCTGACACGTGTACCTTCTGTCATCTCTGCCATTACAAGCAGCTCAGGACAGACGCATGTTAGAGCAGATAAGTCTTAAGTGATCTCAGTTAATTGTTATGGTGTTAAGAGGAAAATTAAAATGAAGACACTATTTTCACTCAAAGCACATCTTTTTATGCAAGAAGGAAAATAATTATCACAATGCTTTTAACGTTATCTTCATGAATCTATTATTTAAAACTGTTTTTTCTTTTTTACTTTGCTTCATGCATTAATTAGGCAGGATAACTAATTATAAAAACATCACATTGATTTGAAAAGGGGATGCTCGGTTCTGCTTGGATGACTTTTTATTGCTTTTTACCTTTCAGGGTCTTTGAACTCATCCTGCAACATGTTCTCAGAGGATTTTTGTCTGAAATCATACGGAAAAGTCACAACCGGTGCACTTTGTTCTCTTATTGTGACTGCAAAACCATCCCATGACCTCATTTGCACCCAACTGTAATTGAGATCATTTCTTTTAACCTCAGTGTTTTGACGCTGATGCAGTTATGGGGTACTTCTTTCAGATGTAACAGTGAAAATACACAGCATGAAGAACTCTGGATCACAGTAACCTCAGGTGACCAAGGACGATCTCCAGTTATGTTTGTGGCAACAAAAAACTGATAAATTGACGAGAGATCGGGACAATTTCTTCACGATCTTCATAAAACATAAAATAGAAAATTGAACCTAAAGAAACATAAAGTTGCAACATAAAGAAATATAAAGTTCCAACATATTAGTGGTTTGTAGAAACAAACATTGGGTTGAACACAGATCCTGTAATCCTGCCATCAAACACCATAAAAATAAAGTTTATAATCTACAAACTGAAACTTCTCAGTGATATTTAGTCCAGTTTTTACAGACAGCTGGAGATCTTTTCTGGGTTGTGCTTTCATCAGCTATTTTGGGTAAAATAGTCTCTGCTCCATGAAATCCATTTCAGTTTCATAAATCTCCATTAAATCTTTAAAGTTTCTATCGCATTATGCGATTATAGGACCAACCAAGAACCAGCTGCCTGTCAGGCTTCCGTGTTACTACGTTTACTGGCAGACGTTCGACTTTAACAACATCATGTGTCTTTAATTTGTATTAAATGGTGTCTTTTTTGTAAAATTATTTAAATAATTTCTGCTGGGTTGAGCCATCTCTACACAGAGCTTTCACAGAGTGTGGAGGTCTAACAGAAGTGGTACCTTTATGTTATTTTTCCCCCAATTGCTGGTATCATAGCCAGTTTCAGACAAGTGCTTTGTGTCTTGAAAAACTTCCACATACATACAAAATATGTTCATCTGTTGGAGGGGGTGACCGCCGACTGTGAAAAAACCCCAAACATCTCTGCTCCCTCTAAATGTGTTCAGCTCCACTCCGTCGCCACAGTAATGGAGGCCGTGCCTGAGAGCGCACCACATAAATCAGTCACCAGATTCATCTATAACGGGAGCAGAAATACACAATACTGTTAATCTCACGAGTCAAAACTACTATGCTGTCGTGCCACCTTTGAACATTAACTCAATGAAGCCTGCAAGCAAGTTCCAGCAATCAACTTGAGTCTGCCGCTGCACTCACAGCATGCACTTGTCACTGCAGCGCTAACATGACATACTGCTCTGTCGACATCAAACACATCTCTCCGGGGGAAGTCATTGTCATCATTCTCCGCTCCCCGCTGAGCTGAGGTTGGTGGTTTCCTCGTGGGGAGAGCGACAAGCTCAGAAATAAATACAGTATTCTATAGTCACAGGCTTTAACTCCTTCTCCTGTCTTCTCTCAGGGTGCTTCTCAATTCCCTTAATTGACATTTCCTCGCTCCTCGCTTGAAACGGAAGTCGCTCTGATCCATCGTCTTGCACGCCGTCCCAAAGCACTTATTTCTGCCTCAGAGAAGCGAGGACACACGAGGCATCACCCAAGTCTTTTTAATGGCCGACAAACGCCCCATGCTGTTGCTGACCGGATGCTGCAGCTGATCGTACTGATCCCCGATACATCACAACATCGCTGGAGTTTCATGAAGCAGATAACAGATTAAACCAAGTGTGTTTCTCCGAAGTTTGAATTTAATTTGTGTCCTGATTCACCATCTAGTTAAAAATAAAAAGTGCTTCTAATCTTAACTCAGTATTTATAATCATCTCTACTCATCATTTATAATCATTTCCTTCAGTCACATGTGAGGCTGATGATTCCTGAGTGTCGGGTTTGATACCTTACATATTTTCCCCTGAAAGATTTATCCTAATAAATAATATTCCATCATCCAAACGACTCCACTCCAAATCATATCCTGTGTTACTGAATGATGAATTCAGAATCAGAATATCAAGAGATACAGATGGAAATAATGAATAACTAAACAAACTGCATTCTGGCAGCAGAAATGGCTCCTGTTCCTCTGAGCAGGGTACAGTACGCAGTATGAATACAGAGCGCGGCTTCCTATTCATGAGCAGGTGTTTGTGAAACAGGTAACAAAAACACTGCAGTGATCTACAGTGTGCCTCTGTTAGTGTTAGCACAGCGCACAGGTGTGCAGATACATTCATCAAACCTCTCTACAGCTGTCAAAGCCGATGTCATCAGAGACAGACGTCACTTCACATGAAGCTTCGGAGGGAAAGGACGTCTCCATTCTCTTAAAACAGATTTCATTGTTTCCTTGATGCCAGGAAAGGACACAAGTGAGTGAAACCTTGATGTAATTTAAGGAAAATTGGGATGTACCCCTTCCATACGGCCTTCTCTATAGATTACTTTGCTTTTGTGTTAGTTTTCTTCACTTCCACATCTTTGCGTCTACTTTATACTTGACTCATCCACACACGCTTCACACCACTGATGCCTAACACTCCCATATTTCCTCCATTAATTGCTATGCACCGTTTCATAAATACTTATTTCACCTTTCATTATCGTGTGGACCATTTCATTTGTTGCTAATCCTGAGGTGTGATGGTAACTCAACGATAATCCACTCTGCACGAGTTCCCTGACTGAAAACTGAACTTGATCGTTGAAGATGAACTTACTTACTGCGAAGTAAGCAAGGCATCGGCCACAGAACTGACAGACAAACGACGGCACTCTAATCAGAGGAAGACACTGATCATCGTTTTAAACTCCATTACTCTGAGTCAGAGCTCTCATACGTCTTCTTGACAGCAATCTGCCATAAAATAAATGTTTTCAGTCGTTTGCGGAAGAAGAAGAAGAAAAAAATAACTCTGTTTTTTCGCTGAAACAGACTTTCTTAAACCCTAAATCTACTTTTCATACCGTTACATCAATTATGATAACAGCGACGAAAGCCAGTAATCATCCTCGACAGCTAGACGATCGTTTTTGCTGGTCGTGCTGAAGAAGAAACAGTCGCACAGGAACAATATATGACTCATCTCTTTGGATTAATGACATTTTGGGTGTATTGTGAAATGCTGAGCGCACAATATCTTTTTTAATGTGAATGTTTCCCTCTCGGACAACTGCTGAACGCTTTATCTTTGAGGTGGATGTCACTGCATGAATTCATGAATAACGTGCGTGTGAATAGAGAGTGTGTCTTTAAAGGTCTCTGCAAAGACTCGTCTTAAATAAAGTGTGTGTGTGTGTGTGTAGTCGCAGTGAGTCTCTTGGGGTTTTTTAAATGAGTTCACTTTCATCTCAGTCACATCAGCTGCTTGAAATACCTTGATGAAAAAAACCTGGAGATATTTTGCGCAGACATGCAGTCCAGTTCATCTAATGAACAAAAATGAGGGCTCTATTATTAAAGCGACTGTAGATTTCATTCATATCTTAAATGAAGGGAAATTAACCGGACACCACGAGCAAGACTAAGACCAAAATCAATGACAATGATCTGAGGTCCCTTAAGACTCGGTTAACATGCTCTATTTGCCTCAGCTTATTGAGTGAAGACTGCATGGGCTCAGCTTCATCATCTCCTCTTCAGCGGGGCGGAACGGACTCCTAACGATGTTCGATACCATAATGAGGTCTGAAGCATCCCATTCATTACCACGTTTAACACTCAAAATTGAAAGCGGTTGCACCCGGGCCGTCGATAGAGAACTTCGAAGCTTTCGATTTTGACACCTCTAAGAAAAATCTCTTGACCGGCGAGGGGTGTTAGATTTGTAAACAACCTTGTTAGAGGTTTTATTGGACCTTGAACTGGAACTGGGAAGTGCTGGGGGGGGCAGGCTGATAGTGTTTACTATTAGATCAATACCACTTGCTCCAGTAGTTGTGTGGCTGAACATCGGATCAGCAGCCATTAAGATCTAAAACAATCAATGTCGAACATTGATAACATCATCTCACTCTCAAGCGATCTGAAAACACCCAGTGGAGGTTTGTTTTTTAGCCGTGTTAGCGGCGTGGCTACGAGGATGGAAGTGTCCGTCTTTGTCATGGTCCCAGGAGGAGAAACCCACGTTCCCATGGCCTCATTTGTACTCTGTGTTTAGTGTAGTTTGATCCCAAAATGATACAAGAACAAACTAAAATACAGTAGAAAACAGTCTGAAAAAGGAATATGAAATAAATCAGGAAGCATGTGTTCAAAGACGAAGTAAAAAAAAGGACAACCAATCTGACCAGACATCCGCTGCTCCGGGAACATTTCTGTCAGTATCTTAAAAGAACCGACGTTCAGAGCGCAGGCTGACGTGTGTCGAGACGCACGTTATTAATTGATCAAAATGTTGTATCAAACTATGTGAGACATACAAGAGAAGGATGAAAAATGAAAAGGAACCAGTGGGTAAACTAAATTACATTTGAATGAGGAACAGATGCCCTTGGGCTGATTTACTTTAAAATTATTTAAAGTTAATATAATATTTTGATTTAGTCCTGATTTGCTCAAGGTCAGTTTGGGATCCTTCTCCATCATGCTGACTTATTATGGAGCTCCAAGCAGTATTTGTCCCTAACGGGGCACAAAATGGGTGAGCGGAGGACAAAAACCATTGAACCTGGCTATCGGGACACCTGGAGGAAAACCTTATCAAAGCTACGCAGTCAGGTGTCCGCAGAAAAAATGATGAAAAACATTACATCCTTTCACCCAAGTTGCTCCGAGTCATAAAAAATAGGGAGGAAAGCAAAAGAGCGACGGCTGACGACTCTTGTATTCTGTTGAGAGTGGGAGGATTAAAGTCAGCGAGACGATGAGAAGAGAATGAGAGAGACTATCTGAACGAGCCCCTCGCAGTGGAGCAGATTACTAACGTCTATGGTGTTCACACAGATTTCATGAAGCTAATATCAAAGCAACAGCTGGAGGAAAAGGCCAGGCAGAGACACATGAGGACAGACGCAGAAAAAGGGGAATGAGAAATGCAATCTACGTAATAGAGGAGGAGCACGCCAACCACTGTGTGCGCACATATGCGTGTGTGTGTTTCCATGTATATATTCATGCACAGCTCGGCAGCCTCCCGCCCTCTGCCACTTTGACTTTAAAGGAAGTGTTCCCCGTGAAACTCAGTCGGCCAACTCTTCTGGGCTAATATTTTATACAGCAGCAAACTAAAAACCTTCAGATGAATTCAGAAGCTCCTCTGATTGAGGACATCTTAAAAAATGCAAACCCCATCAAAGAGCTGCACTCTGAATCCATATGAAGATGCAGCCGGAGCTCACTGAAGCTTTTTTTTATGACTGCCAACAGCTACTTTCTTCTCTGGCCTTGATGTAAACCCTCTGGCTTTTCGATTATTAAAAGCTCTTCCCATTCTTCGAAAAAGTGTTTTGCTTTGACCATTTCCTCAAACATATTTTTCTCTGACAGCTGTGTATGTTTTATTCTTATTATTGTGCTGTACTGTAACTACAGCTGCAACGATGAATCGACAAATGGATCAGCTGTCAAAATTAAATTAATCCCCAACTATTTTGATCATTTATTAATCGGTTTGAGCAATTTTACTCTTTGACAGTAAACCTAATGATTTTGGGCTCTGGACAAACACTGATAGATATTTATTTGTCATTTTATGATTTTTCCTAGAGTAAAAAACAAATAAATTAATCGAGAAAATAATCAACAGATTAACCGTCAATTATAAAAATCTTTATTTGCAGCCCTTTACCTAATAACTAACATTATGCCACATGTTATCTATGAGTAATTTATCACAATACTGAAGCAGAGCTCATTTCCTGTGGAAGATTATCTGCCCTGAACCAATTAGTTCATTATAAACACGCACGTTGAGTTGCAATGCTTAGTCAGTTAATAAATGAGTCAATAAAACAACTATTTTAAGAAGCAATTAATTGTTTTAGTGCATTTTTCAAACAAAAATGTCAAAGTGTGCTGGTTCCAGCTGCTCAAATGTGAGGATTTGCTGATTTTCTTTTTATCATTTAAGACTTATAAATTAATTTACAGTAAAACTGGGTTTTAAACTGATAGTTGGACAAAAGAAGCAGTTTCAAGACGCCACTTTGGGTTTGCATTCAGGTTCACTTTTTGGTGCTCTGTCATAAAGATACAATATGTGTTATAGAGACAATACTTCAGTGACGTGGAGTTTTGACAATAGCATCATGCAACACAGAAATTCACAGTGTGTTGTAACTGCGGCTGAGGTCAATCTGTACAGTATCTGTGAACAGTCATAAGCTGGACCTGCTTCAGTTGCAACAAATGGAGCAGTGAGTTTGAGTGTTTGAGTGGAAATCTGACATCCAAATGAGCTTCATAAAGTCTCATTAGCAGTTATCAATACTATGAAGCTTTTAATCAATAATCTCATCAATTAAAACAGATACAAGCTGTAAACAAGCTGGCCTCGTCAAAAATAAGACACCGCCTGTGACAACTAAACTATTAATCATTTGGTCGATAAAATGACAAAAAATTGTGATGTCCACCACAATTACCCAAAGACGCAATGTGACGTCTTCACATTGCTTTTTTTGTTAAATCAACAGTTCGAAACCCAAAGACTCTTCATCTACTTACCTAAATGACAAAAAAAGAAGCAAATTATGATGTTTAAGAAGCATTTTTGCTTGAAAAAACTTTTATTGATATGAAAATAGTTATAACTTATTTTTACGGACCACATCGAGATCCAAACTTACTAAAATAACATTTGCAGGTGAGTCTTGTAGCCGTTTGCTGTGCTGCAGCTGACAAAATATTAAGCTATCCATCCTGCAAACTGAGGTGGATGTTTGTCGTATCGCTCATTCAGAGAGCACGAAACAAAAGTATTTTGTTTTTAAGTTAGGTAAAAAAATTTGGAAACATTAGCAGGAAAGCTCACGTGGGTTATCGTTCAAAGTCTGTGGCTCTTGTGTTACATGATGTACTCCATGTAAATACAATTAGAACTGAAACAATTTCAATTTACCTCTTTTTGGGTGATGATTCTGTCTCAAAGACGAGCACAGGACGTGTGATTGCAGAGCAGATATGTACGCTGTAGGAAAAAAGAAAAAGAAAAACATAATGTTAAATTTCATTCGGACTTGGATGTTTTTGAACAAACTGAACATTCATGATTATACAGTCAGACTCTCTGCAGCACCACTGTCAGAAAAATTGCATCAAGGTCCAACTGGGAGACATCTAGCTGGGTTTAAATCTACACTCCTGAAAACCTCCACTATTCTTTCACTGAACTTATTCTAAAAAACACAATGTGTGCTGTAGAAATAAGGGGAAATGAGTTGATGAGCAATGAAACCAGACTAATTGGCTGCCGAGCTGGTGGGCTGTACCAGCCTGGCTTGGATCTCACTTCAGTCGGGAACACTCCCGCTGTGAAGTCAAAGCCATTATTCTCTGAACAGTTACAGTTGAATTTGGTGGCACAGGTGCTGCTCAGCACGCTGTGGTGCTTTGAGCTGGATAATCAGTACCCTGAAAAATTCAGCAGGGAACACAACAAAGCTGCCAGAAAAACACATAAAAAAAAAAAAAATACAGAATTTCAAGAAGGAGCTGAGAGGAATCATCACAGGTACTGTATCTTAATTAACAGGGAGGATGTTGGCAGTGGGGGAAGCAAACAGCTCCTATAAACAGCTGCGTGACAGACACATGTAGAAACAACAAGCGTGAATGTGACCGACAGATTAAGTGGAACAATAATGATGGATGAGAACATGATTGATTATGTGGAACGTCCTTATTCTAAAGTGATTCTGATGCAACTTACTGTAATATTTCTGTTCTGTATGCAGAGCAGCTAATGTCATGTGGCGTGTCTCTGCAACTTCACCAAGTGTTCAGTAAAGTGTTCAGAGTTACTGGATCTTTGTCTGCACTGTTTTCATACTTATAAACTCTTGAAGAGAGAATAAACACATCAGAGGTGACCACTTCTGCTCGCAACACACACACAGTCAAGGTCATGCACATGGATATTTCATGAACAATGGTGACATGTTTTTTTCATGCTGTACAGGACACAGACATTAATTATTTATTTAGCCTGATGTAAGTGCAGTATATCCGTATCCTGTATCATACTGTATGTTAACGTTTCAATGCATTCACTGATAGCTCGCACACACACACACACACACACACACACACACACACACACACACACACACAAAAACCCAGTACTGTACGTCTGACCTCACATTCACACTAAATCTCACTTTCACTGACACAAGGTCAGACACTCAGAACACACGTGCACTTACATCCACAGACAGAGCTCGGAGCATGGTTAAAAGGTGTGTGGGCTCGGAACAAACCGAGCTGCCAGGCTCCGTCTCTGTTAGTGTCAGCGCGCCGCGTTAAAAGCCTTTAATATGAAAGATGGCGAATACAGCGGCACATGAAAAAATAACACAACAGGTCTGAGAGGACAGGATGACAGAGGAGATGTTGGAGGAAAAGCTGGGAGGGAGAAAAGGGGATGGGGAGAAAGTCCTCCAGTGCTAACTATCTGTCTAGCAGAGCTGCAACTAATGATTATTTTCATTATCAATTAATCTCCTGATTATTATCTTTTGATTAAAGGGGGGACGCCTTAAAGTTGTGGGGCTTGTGAGGGACTAAACAATGAATCAAAACGAAGCAGCAGAGGCGGAGATGTACTCGCTTTAAGAACCAGCCCAGTCACCAGGATATAATGCTCGCAGTCAAACACAGATGCATCCAAGATTGTAAGTGTCATAGACTGTTGTTTGTTACAAGCAAAACTAGATCATTTTCAGCAGACAGTTGGGACATCTCCAGCCGTGTTTGCAGCAACCAAAACAGGTTTCTTTAAGCCAATCCATGATGTTTTCCGAACCCTAACCAAGTGGTCTTTGCGCCTCAACCTAACCAGATCATTAGCACAGATTGTGACGAGAGAAATAGAAAACTAAACCTTCACAAACATAAAATTGTGACATAAAAAAACTTATGTGTTTCTTAGAAACGTACTAAGCTACCATTTATTCAGATGATTGGGTTGTAAGGACCCAGTATGGGTCAAGCTCATACATATCTGTGTCATCAGGTTTCTGAAGAGTCAGTGTAGCTCAGTGCAGTGGCTCTGGTCAAGCTATCTTTAAGTACTAATAGGATCCAGTAAGTACTTTATTGGTACCTTATTCATACAAAGAAACATAAATCGGCAAAGTGGGAGCCCAAGGTGACTTCTTCAGTCTTTTTTTAGTCTTGTTAGTCCAAAACTGATAGATATTCTATTAACAATTATATAAAAACACTAATTTGCAGCAAATCTGCACATATAGGAGCTGGAACCAGAGAGTACGTGTTTGCGTTTGATAAAAGAGTGTGGCTGAAATTGTTTTTGATTAATTTTCTGTCGACTGACGGAGAGGAGAGGGCGACTTGTGTCCTCGGCCGGTGTTTACAGTCACGCTTCACGTACCACTGCTGACTTTGTCTAGATGGTACACACAACAGGTCACATGCAATCAGGATTTCTTTTCTTTCTTTTTTTCCTCCCTTCCTCTCTCTCTCTCTTTCTCCAGACTTGTCTGTCTCTTGACCTTATTTCTTCCTCTTGTGCTGCTTCTTGCTGTTGATACTGATATTTTATTCAGCCAGAATCCTAGTTCAGAACTTGTATTGATGCTTAATTAAACTGACATGGATCTCAGAAAGTAGTCCGAGGGATTACTCTGCGTACAGCATCATTACATCTCTGTGTATGTATCGGCCTCAACTGGAAATAAAACGTAACAGAAAAAGATCCAGCAAGAGGAGGATTTCATACTTACAAGGAACACACTGCCTCGACCTATCGGGCCAGTAAAACATTTAATACTGTGGTAACGATACTAACACTTGGCAAGGCAGCTTAAACTGTAATGCATTGGTCCATTCAGTTCTTATCACCCCATTTCTCCTCAAACGCACATTAAAACTGGCTCTGAATCAAACCTAAGAGTGTTAAAGCTGTACAGTGTAGGCAGACATTTTGGCATTAAACATACAGTTTTCCATTAATACTGTAACCCCCGTGTTAGCTCTGGTACATGTAATCTGCTGCATTAATGTGGGAAAACTTGCTCGTATCCTGCCGACAGGGATCTGAGTGTCGCTAAGCTGCAGGACACATGCTCTGTCAAAGCACAATCACCTGTCAGCCACACGGTGTAGCTCTGGATGTTGAATGTGCCCCTCTGGGAAATCACACATTAAAGCAAAGTCTACAGAAATGACTGAAGGCAAAAAGATCAGCAGGCAGCGAAGCGTCAAAAAGAGGGCACGTGTTGAGACCATGTACCCTGGTGCAGATGAATGAACATTACCCACTGCCTGCCAGCCTTACCATGACCTAAACTATGGCCTCTTTGGGAGTCAAATGCAGAATGGAGATAAAGGAATCTTTTCAGTATTAGAGAGAACGTTAGAAAGCACGTAAGCCCGACAAGACCTAGCTGACACATGATCAGAGCTGGGTAGTCCTTTACAGAGAGATGGCACCTAAGTCAGATCAGATTCTCAGTGTTTTTCATGTTTTTTTCTTGTGAGATATTTCCTGATTTAAAGGTGCAGTGTTAAGGATTTAGTGCCATCTAGAAGTGAGATTGTAGATTGCAACCAACTGAACATCCCTCCTTTCACCCTCCCCTATGGTGGTGGCTATAATGCAGAAAATGCAAATGGCCCTCTCTAGAGCAATCAGAGTCAGAGAGAGTAGTAACTGAGCCTGACCCGAACCCAACAGGCGTTCTGTTTTTATGTCCAAACCCAACTCAAGACTGACGAAAGTTGATGTACGCTGAATCACAGAGTTTTTGTTGCGCATGCTGGTTTAAGCTTCTTATGGATTTGTTGCTTTTCTTTGTCATTTACGATAGTAAAGAAGAGTCTTTGGGTTTTGGACTGTTGCTTAAACATTTGACATTTTATAGACTAAACAATTAACTGATTAACCCTGAAAATAATCAGAAGATTTAGCAATAATAAAAAATAATCATTATTTGCAGCCCTATTATGAATACTGTATTCCATTTCTGCCAACAGATCCCCCTCAATTCCCCCCAAATCCTACGCACTAGACCCTAAAAAAAATTTCAAAGTGAAATATCGGTGCAAAAACTCCAGTTTCGTCTCAGCTCTACTTCTGAATCCTTTCAAGTCTCGAGTTAGCCTTTCCTCTCATTTCCATTGGTGTTGTTTGGTTTATGAGGACAGCTTTTCAATTTTGTCCCCTCAAAGTCTCCTCCAGAGATTTGCTTTTTCAAACAAATGCCTAATCTCTGAGGATATGTGCAAATGGCACAAAGTGAGACTGAGCAGATTGTGATAGTGGTGCAGTGTGTGGCTGTTCATGTGGAATTTTAATAGGCAGCACGCTATTCTGTATGCACACACATATTTCGAGGAACAAAATCTCTCAGTGCCCTGAAATGATTTCACTTTCCCACACTAGCCAGAGGAAAATGTTATCTGCAGCAAACCCAAACCAATTTGCAATAGAATAAATGATGTGCCTGCCCAATTGACAGATGATAAAACCTCTGATCCCTTATTGTATGCTTCATTTCTTTCTTTTGACACCACGATAACCGATTGTACAGCAGGAACACTCCGTTTGTCTCAAAGATAATCGTTTTCATGTAAATAAGCAGAGCAGACAGGCAGACAGCACACTTAACGAGCACTGAGATACAACCCCCCCGCAGCCAATCAATAAACAACTTGTGGAAGTGACTCATCACCAGCGCGCTCACCCCTCTCACCCCAAAGCAAAGTGCTGAGGCAACGCTCTCGCAGCGAACCGCTCCACAGCAGACGAGAAGAGATGTGATGGCCCCACTCAGACACAAGTGGCCTGCTGGCAAGCGAGTCCATCTCGTCTCATTGATCTGTTCGGCCCGGATCTAAGAAATATGACTGAAGGCTGATTCCCTAATGGGACCGCAAATGCAAGCAGTAGGGCTGTCTGTCCACATGATGTATCACCAGGCAGATGGACAGGCCACTCATCTTCTCATTGTCAGCTAATCGCCTCTCCGCCGTGCCTTGTGTCTAGGTCGGTCTTTGGCTAATAGCTGGCAGGCCGTGTCTTCCACTCTCATCCCCTAACCCCCCCACCCTGCTTCAGATCAATGTCATACATACATACATAAATACATACATTTCCCCCTCACCCCTGTCTACTCTCAACTGCTCCATCCACCTTCCCATAGGGGACAGGGTGAGTGCTGTGCGGTTATAGCTATGTGTTGCACTTGTGGTGATGCACATACATTTATAATCAATGTGTATGGCCCCTTCACAGCATCTTTGGTCTACAGCGCCACGATTCGTATTCAGGCACTCACTGCCAACAACAATACTGTAGATTATCTGCATCTGGACAGGCTTGTAAAATGTATTGACTTTAATAGTCGAGGCAATATTCGACTCAGTTGAAGTAATTATATAAAAGGTAACCACAGAGAAAAGGGCGGCTCAGTCAGTCTCCTGATGATATCTCCACACAATATTGAAAAGTTTGCTGATACGATCGGCCCAATCAATCATTTCGAAGGGTAATATTTTTTTCCCCCAGTCTACAAACTCAAGTCAGTTAATCTTGGGATTAAATCAGAGAAACTATATTAAAGTCAAGTTATTAAAGTGAACCTACATAATAAAGTGGGCTTCAACTCATTGGACTACGAGAATCAGCTCCAGTTTCTTTGCCTTGCAGTTCACTGTAATTTATAATCATCATTAGGCCTCGGTTTTTTAAATCGCAGTACTTTTTAAGAGCAACTGAAATGTCTCTGCAGCGAAACAGACTGTCAAGTAATTAAGATTTTAAATACAATTTCAACCATAATTTTGGGCAAAATTATCTAAGTTTATATTCTTCTGAATACATTATCAAAAACAAAAACGTAGCGTTTCAGAATACTTTTCTAAAAGGCCTCAAGAGATCAAATTATCCAGTAACTCACATAAAAATAAACAAAGGTTACAGGGATGTCTGAACAAATAAATACAAATCTGTGTACCATATCAAGTTCATCGTCACTTCAAGAACAACTTCCTCCGATCTGAGACTAAAACCCTCCTGTCAGTTCAGGTTATGGATGCTGGAACTGTTTGCAAACTGTCCAATCCATCAGAATTGTTTCCCTCAGAGCTTATCAGTTCCCTTCTATCGATGCTGTCATGTTTTTCTGACAGGTGTGCGTTGTATAACAGTGTCATCAACTCATGTTTCTGCACTGCTGGAAACTCGCAACAAGATGGAGTCACAGCAGGGAGAAGAATCGTTCAAAGCTGTGGCTTCATATCACGAAGGAAGATGACAACAGTTGTAATATGTGCTGAAACACCTTTCTACACAACACGGCCTTAAATACCTGCCATGACAATCTACAAACGAGCGCCACTGCTTTCCAACCAGGCAGCAGGAAAGTATCTTGTTATAATCACATTAGCGCCACGCAGGCAGGCTTAGAAATAAGAACACCTAAATGAAAGACATGCTTGATGTCGCTTTGTTGTAGCTAGAAACAGGATGTGCTTGTAGTTGGGATACAATCTGAGACGAGAGAGCAACATCCAATGAGAGCCCACAGGAAGCTGGAGGTGGGGAAGGGAGAGAGGCAGCAGACACACACACACAATTACATTATTAATGTAACAGGAGTCATGAATCAAGCTTTTATGGGGAATAAAAAGTAGAAGGAGAGACATAAAACAACGCACAAAATATACAACCACCGTCGCAACTGATGGCGAGAGAGCGTTAGAGCAGCAGCTCTGAGGTCAGCAGGCGGAGGTGAGACGGTGTTGATATATCTGATGTCGCAGTAGAACAATGAGGTAAATGCAGTAAAGCAATAAGAGCTTTTGAATTTTTTATTGATTCTGCAATTGGCTGATCAGAATTCTTCCTGACTGACTTGGACAGTGTTGCACAAACAACTCGCACAACTCAGCAACTTTTGCAAAAATTGTGTTTTTGTTTTGCACATTTTCTGGAGGAATTTATGCTACATTTCTTTGGAAATTTGATTAATGCCTGTGTCTGTGAACTTGTCTAACTAACCCTTTATATCGACACAGAGGAGAGGGAGCTGGCCAACTCAGAAAATGACCAAACATAAATACTGAAATGTGTTTAACAGCCACGCACATTTCAAAGTTTGATGCCTGTGCTGCAGCGTGCTCTCTCCGGGCCGTGGAGGCAGGCAATTTTCCAACATGGATGTATGTAGGAGGTAATGGGAGAGATGCACTCGCAGCAGCAGCCACTGAGGCTGACCTTGGTGCTCCTCACGAATCAGCCGAGCACTCAGCTCAAACCCAAGCAGGGGAGGAATCAGTGTGAATAATTTCTTAATGCTTTCACAGAGGAACAAAAGAGGGAGGGTGATAGAAAAGGATCAGGGAGAGAGAAAAAAGCTGGAATAGGAGGAGGACAGAGACGTAGTGAAAAGTTAAAATGGATGATGGTGAGACGGAGAACAAATAAAAACTGGAGACAAAGAGAAAGTGGAGAGGGAGAGGAGCGTGATGATACATAAAGTCGCAGTAAAAAGGAGGAATGGATGAAAGAGGGGCTGCACATGAAAGGTGGGGGGGGGGAGGGGATGGAGGGAGTGCTGTGGCCAGTGTCCTGGGATCCTGCTGCAGTCTACATTATTCATCGCAGCACTAGATTCATCCAGGGTGACTTACATCGCTCATCATTTACATGCTATCACCTATGAATTATTAAAATAATGAGTTGTGGCTCTGATGATCCATAAAGTACTGGGGCAAACTCCCTGAAGGAAACATTGACTTAGAGGTCGGTGACAAGAAGCCAGAAGCCAGAATAAACATAGGGTGGAGGTACCAGGTCACATTTATAGACCAGGTGAAAATGCGTAGCATATCATTCTTTTATTACATTTTCTCCCAGAGAAAAATAAATAACAGTTACTGGGAAAGAAGTGCAGCGTGTGACACAACTAGAAGGAAAAAATCCAAACCCTGTGTGCATATTAATAAATTAGAAATGCAACTATTTGTTAATAAATAGATAAAACGATTAAAGAAAATTAATTCCCAACTATTTTGATCATGGTTTCATCGTTTGAATCATAATTCACACAAAAATGTCAAACATTTTCTGTTTTTCAGGATAGATCGATTCCTGGCCTGGCCAATTATCGTTGCCGATATTTAGCATTTTTTTGATTATCTGAACCGGTTCTTTTTTGGTCTTGTTGACAATAAAATAATTAAAAAATGCATGATTATGGGGCCAAATTAGGATGATTCTGATTTTTTCAGGAAGGTACTCGGACTGATACCAGACATTTCTGATACTAACTTGATTATTGGAGGCGATTCTAATTGTGTGCTGGATCAATATCTTGATAGGTCATCGGCACAAAACATAACCCCCTCCAATAGAAGTAAGCTTCTCAATACATACATCAGGAATATGAAAATGCAGTACTTCTCTTCTTGTTGTCACCCCTTTGTTGTCTCACACAATGTCCCGCCTACAACACAATCTGATTGGTGACACGTCATAAGTAATAGCCTATCAACACTCAATAATCTGAGTCTGAAAGTAACTAGTAACTAAAGTCATCAGATGTATTGGAGAGGAAGTATAAAGTAGCAGAAAGTGGAAATACTGAAGTACCTCAAAAATGTACTCTCAGCAAAACAAAGTGATGTCATAATCTGACTAAAGCTTGATGTTAGATCTTAGCTTAGCTCCACCAGCCAATCACCTTGTAAGTTCAGAAAAAAACACACGCAGGACACTGATGGCTGAATGCACAATAATAAAAAGTATTTGCATTTGTGGTTCTGGCCCATGTATTTCTTGGTATCCGGCTCATCCATGGCTCATTACACCAAAACTGTAGAGCTGAGCAATATGGCTAAAAATATCCGAATGCGATCTTTGATCTGTCTGGGATCTGGAAAGATCAAGGCACGATGAGGAGGGAAAGAATGATGAGATCGTGAGCACACGGTTATAAGAGCTTTTTAATAAGGTGCAGCAATCAGGCTGTCATCGTAACGGTGTGCTCCAGATCACAATCCACAATCTAAATATTCATTTTTTTCTAAATTTTTGAAGACAAGGCACAATTGAATTTATGCATATGCACCATTAAAACACAATGCTGCATTTAAGATTAAAGTGATTTTTTGGCAATAGTTCCTCATCCACCATGCCTCTAGCTATAACTCATCTAACAAAGCCAGCCATCTAGTTGGCTACATCACTGTTTCGGTTTGTTCAAGCGGTGCAGATCTGCTGAGGTTATGTGAAGATTGTAAACAAACCATGATCTCTACAATCTCCTTTGTTTTCATGATTGAATATATATATATATATATATATATATATATATATATATATATATATATATATATATATCCTTAATAGT
Organism: Pagrus major; assembly: GCF_040436345.1. Classification (NCBI taxonomy): domain Eukaryota; kingdom Metazoa; phylum Chordata; class Actinopteri; order Spariformes; family Sparidae; genus Pagrus; species Pagrus major. The sequence continues at coordinate 22,734,000 of NC_133234.1, read as the reverse complement.
GTAAATATTAATATTGGGAGTTTGAATTTCTTCTGCAAAACTACATAGTGCCACATTAATAGTAAATATGAAAGTTTATATGTTATTGTTTACCACAGAAGTGTATTTTTCTGATACAACAAATCTGCAGATGCGACATGCTCTTAATGAACTCTGGAAGCTGCAACGTGGAAGTCGTTAATATGTCCCTGAAACCAGCATAATGGTAAGAACTTACACTGTTACACCAATCATCTGTCCATAACAGTAAATACATTATTAGATTAACAACAATACCTAGTGGCCTAAATATAGTTTCTCTATGATCATAATAACAAACCCAGAACTCTCAAATATCCAGCACTGGGTTTGGTGAAAAAATCTGTGCATTGTTTTATTTGATACAGGAGGTTTTATATTGCACACGCTCATGATTTTAGAGGTGTTTGAGTTTTCTGTGTCCGATTGAATCAAAATAACAGAGGCAAACTGGCACTGAGTCAGTTTCCACCTGGATCCTCCCGCCAGCCAGAAATCTCTCCACCGCTGGATTACAAACAGTCCACATAAGGTATTGTTGGCATTTCTGGCACTGCAGTCGTGGCATGATAACTTATACTGCAGACCATATATAGTACATTTCATTACAATATGGTCGGGAGGTCGTATAAACTCGATCCAGGTGTGAAATATGAGATGCTGCTAAAACCTGGAGGTTTGGCAGAGTACAGCAATTTTAATCTCATTTGATGAGCTGTAATATTCTGCCCACGTGTCCAATCTCTCCAAGACTCTTATTCAATTCTCCCTCTGAAGTACAGACTACTTGCTGAGCACAATTATTGCAGCTGCTTTGAAATATACGTCAAGTTGTGTGAAACATTAATTCAGATTCAGATTCAAACCACAACCAACTCTGGCTGCATTTCAGTAACTGAACAGAAGATTTGTGGGGAAGTTTTAGTGATTGCGTTGTGATGATTGGTATTGGATGAAGATTGCAAAACTCACAAATGTTAGTTTGTTTGAGTTTTTCAGCATTGAGGCCTGTACATCACATGGGGTTTCTTTACAGGATCATTAGGCAAAACAACATAGTGATATTTGATACATTCTTTGTTAAGTACCTTTTTCTAATTCACCCTCAAACAGAAGGCCAAACTATTGCACACACAAATTCACTTGAGAACTGGACAACTAATTGTTTTAAAAAAATTATGCTTCTGAGATGCTTCTTTGAGATGCTTCTTTAGCTGTGTCTTAAAAGATTAAGACTTTAACTACGTCGTACTGTTACTGTTCAGCCTTAAGAACAATGAAGCACAAGTACTTTTTTACTGTACTTAAGTAGATTTTTCATCTGTACTTTACTTGAGTATTTATTTTTCTGACAACTTTTTACTTCCTACATTTATCTTATTCTCATAAGTATGAGTTAACAAGTAGAATAAGATACATGATAGTTATTCTACTTGTTATCTCATAATTGGTTTATAAATTATATTCATTTCTTATTGAATCTGTTTATCTTTTATTTCTGTTAATTTGAGGTTTAACTTTAAAGTACTTTGTTTCTGACAAACCTGTTGTCACAGCAGTGGATCAGCTTTATGGACTATAGTTGTTTTTAATTGTATCAGTCACACCTGGGCTTTTCCTCCGAAAACATTTTCAAATGTCTGTCTTGAAATAAGGTCTATAATGAAGCAAACTGCTTCTTTTATTGATTGGACAGACTTGTTTAGTGAAAGTCATGTTTATTACACAGTGAAAGACTCACCCCCAGTCCTTAAAAAAGAGAAGAAACTCACTTTCACTTCATGAATCCTCTCATTATTCCTTCCCTTGCTGAACAACTTCTTCAAGGTTCCTTCAAGAAAGGACTGTCCTTGTAGACACAAGCCTTCACTTGACCCGAGAGTCTTGACTGAAACATGGTTGTGATGTTTTCCCACAAGTCCGCAGTAAAAAAAGAAAAATTATAACTCCTAGTACTGTATGTTAGCTTTCACAGGGGAAGAGAGATCACTTGTTTCCATGATCTCGCTAATGAAAGAACAAGAAATATTTATTTTAAAAGCACAGAAATCCCTCTGGAACCTCCTTTAAAAAGTTTTTTGACTGCAACAACTGTCCTAAGTTCAAAGTAGAATCATCCCGTCCAATTATTTTTCAGACATAACATGCCCTCAGGCAGCAGCTGTCAATGAGACTTGGTAATAACACAGGGGAAAGAGGCATTAAATTTGATGATATATGGATATAAAGCATGAGCAGTTTAATTTAAAAAGTATCATATAGCGGAAACTATTACTATTTCATACAATTAATGACTACAGAGGCTTTATTTATCAGTGAAGCTTTGCACTTCTGTCACCGAATTCAACTTTCCCTTCCAATTGTAATTAATCTAAATTATAGCACGTTATTAAGAATAATTCAAGTGATTTACATGCGATACCACAGTCTCGTCTATTCTTTAGAGAATATATGCACATTTGATCACACACTGAAATTCGGAGCTGGCAGTGATAAGATAGAAGTGAAACTCTGCGGGCAGAGCTGCACTAAAGCCTCAATCCAGTGCATGGTGATCAAAGGCAGTCATGCAGTTATATATATGATAGAAATGCTAATCATTAATTACTGTTAATCATCATATTGGACTGACATTAACACAACTCTTTAATCTTTGCACTCCCCTTTGAACCGAGCAGAAATCCACATTTATGCAGGTGCAGATGCGTGTTGACGCGGTGGAATAACTTTAACTTGAGGAAAGTTTTGTGACCAAATCTGATAAGAGAAATAAGTCAATATGATCAATAATATTTCAGCTCAATTGCTTGTGGGTTGAATCCAACCATGTATGGCTGGTCAGATGTAGCTAGCTCAACCCGGACGCTTTGATTAGATTAGAAATACACTAAAGTCAGGAGGATACAAGCGTGTCAGACAGAGAGAGACATATGTAAAATCTGCGTGTTATATATGTCTGAAAATGTCTTTGTGGCTGACGAGAGGCTTTCGGTGTGAGTGTTTCATCCTTGAGCAGGCTCAAAATGGTTGGAGAGTAATGTAATTGTGGTACATTTGATGGAATTACCGTATCCTTCAGAAGGTACTCGTGATGAGAGTGAATGGTGATGGTGAGCGGAGCAGTTTTGAATGAGGCACACACTCCAGAGCAGTAGTGTGAAACACTGTTGTCATGAATCCAAATCCCCCCAGTGTCACCCTTTTAATCAAAGAATTGTTTAACAAAATGCCAGAAAAGAAATTACATTTAACTTTTTAATTTTCTTTCAATTTGATCCTCTTCAGTGTTGTTTCAATGCCTTCCCCTATCTTCTTCTCAGCATCTTCTCCTCCCTTCTCTTCTTCTTCTTCCTCCCCCCTCTGCACTCACATGAAGTGATATAATGAAACACAACAGAAGCTCACACCACCCACACACACACACGCAGACGAGTTCTGTTGGAAAACAATAGTGCCGACTGTCCTTGAAGAAAGGAAAAATAAAACAAAAAATAACACAAAGCCAGCACAAAATAGTCAGTAAGCCCTAGGTAATTAATTAAGAATGTTCAGATTTAGTCATGGCTTAATACCCAGCAGTGCAGTGCTAAATTGCAGCGAAGTGAAAGCTAATTAGGCCTGTCTCTTAAGTCGTGATGTGTTTTATTTATGACTGCATTTCTGGAACGTTTTCTCAATTTATGAAGCACTGCCATGGTGACCGGCAAATTTTACACCGCTGATTTTAAACTCTGGATGTCACAGAGCATTCATAAATCTTATTATTGGGTTGGAATGAGTCTGTTAATAATGTAAAACAAGAACAGTATATGAATATTCATAGGTCCTATGATAGATCTGGGGTAGGTCGTTACGAGTTGGCTTTTAGCTCCGCCCTGGGCAGACAGCTCATTCTCAAAAGCTATTCATCATCTGAAGGTGTCACCGCGGACAGTCTCATCTATAAAGGCACTAAAGTGGCGCTCAGTCAAACAGCTTGGGCTTTTTAAGACTCTTCCAGAGCTCTACACTGGACTGTTATCACAATTTCACACATTTTAATGATTATTTATTCTGTTTTATTAAAGGGATACTCCAGTAATTTAGTACTGCTGCCTAGCAAGAAGGCATCAATCAACCACAGACTCACAGTCAGGGAGAAATTAACATCATACAACAATCAGAAACAGAGATTTCTCTATTTTTTTGTATTGTCTGTGCTCTTCGATGGTTTGAAGCGGACGGCGTACAACCCATCCAGACCATACATATATACATACATACCATAGACAAACATATAATCAACATACTGTTCTGTTTCATACAGCATCTATTTCCACTTGAGTTTAACACTCTATACAGCACATACTGTATAATTTTACTGTGTGTGGCAGAGCTGCCACTAAACAGCAGACTGACCTTTGGAGAGTCCAGCACTCCTCTCTAAGAGCCCCACAGTGCATTTCAGTGACAGCACAGCAGCTTCAAGGGGACTCTGTCTCCTGTCGTCAGCCCTGCCCTTGGCTTCCTCAGTTAGTTCAAAGACCCCGTGGGGTATCCAGAGCTCATAATTAATTGATCCAATCCTTGTTTGGTTCTATTTATAGTTATCCGCTTCCGTACAGTAATGCTTCCTCCTTCCCTCCTACGTGAAACACACAACTCGTGATGAGGCACATTATTATCGGGTCGAACTGTGTCAATGCCACAGCAGGACAAGTGAGAAATGAATCTATGGCTTGTCGTTTTTTCTATCTTATTCCTGTTGCTGTCACATCCACCGAAAAAAGCAGAGCAGTCGCTGTGGGAGCCTCACAGCGTGGGGCATGCATATTTCAAATGCTCAATCCGAGTAGATGGCATCGCCACGTGTTCTCTCGGTCGCTAAGGGCTTGATGGGGGGGGGGCGCTGCCTCTCTGGCGGTGCTGTCATCCATATTGAATGATGTTTTTGGTTGTGTGGCGGACGGCCATGTGACTTTGTTTTCCTCCTAGAAGAAAGCAGACGTGCTGCCCGCCCAGTGTCAACACAAACTTTTCATCAAGTTACAGCATGAGTCACGAGGAGAGAGAATAAAATGCGGAATCAGAATCAGGCTTCATTGATATTTATGATTTTTTCTTATTCATCTCATATTGAAGGGAAAAGAGGGGGGTATGATGAGATATGATCATTAGATTAGAACAGCAGCACACACACACAGATGTAATGTAATAACAGCTGTATGACCAGTGGCCACTTATGGAATGTAACTAAATACATTTATTCAAGTACTGTACTTCAGTACATTTTTGAGGTACTTGTACTTTACTTGAGTATTTCCATTTTATGCTACTTCATACTTCCACTCCACTGCATTTATGTGAGAACCACATAATTAAATTCATTTATTTTATTGACGATCAAATAAAGAAAACACTGATTCTGATACTCCGAAAATCAGCTGAAAATCTAATCACATTATTGAGCGATAGTAGACAGTATATACATACCTGTAAATATATGTATAATTTACTTTTACCTTTGATTAAGTACATTTAAAATCAGATATTTAAACTTACTTTTTAATTTTTTACTTTAACTCACGTGTGACTTTTGGGTACTTTTTACAACACTGGCATTGGTGGCAGAAGTAATAAGATCATATACTTAAGCAAAAGTATTGATACAACCCTGTAAAATAACTCTACAAGTAAAATTCATTCAAAACCCTATCGAGGTACAAGTACTGAAGTGTCAAAGTAAAAGTACTTGCTCTGCAGAAAACATGGCTCCTGTTAGTCAGCAGTGAAAGAAAAGTACTTACTCTCTTTTCTTACATAAAAGCACTAATATCGCAGTGTAAAAATCACAAGTAAAAGTCCATCTGAAGTATGTTAATATTATTAGGAACATGTAATGAAAGTATTAAAAGAAAAGTATCCATGCAGAGAATGGCTACATTAAATTATTTGATTATCATTACTCGTCCCTTAATGTTAAAGCCATATTTTCACTATTTTACAAACTGTTGGTAGTTTAGTCCATAAGATGGGTCACATTTACAGTATAAGATCATATTTGTACTTGTCTATATAAATATAGTGATATATTTTCGTATTCTACATTTATTCATTCGATTTTAAATACTGATGCGTGAATGTGTTGATTAATTTACATACTGTACAACAGTTTCATCCAGTGGTTCCCAAACTAGGGAAGGGTCAGCAAATAAATCTGAGGGGTCTTGCGATGATTCATGTGGTGTGAAAGAAGAAATAACAAAGTGCTGCTCCACACATTTGTACTCTCTCTTTTCCTGTGAAAAGGGTCATCAGATTATTAATGGCTGAATTAACACATAAACCTCCCTGCTCATGTTTAATGCTGATTTAATTATGGACTGGAACTACAGTACATGATTTTAACACTAAAGGCAGGGAACAAAGAAGTGTGAATGGTGAGGCTGTGCAGTATACGGTGTTATCGACAGTCTGTGCAGTAAATAAATTGGATCTGGAAATCGTGTGGGAGTGAGAAACAGTGTTAGGAGTAGCAATAGAAGAGGTGTTATTATTCTTTGTTACTCACTACACTGCTGCACTTATAATCAATATATTCAAAAACATTTCTCTGCACATATACTCTAAACTCCAACACTTATCCTACACTACTACTGTAACTATGTATGGACACATATTACGAATAAGTCTGCTTCTTCTCCTGGGTACTGAGTCAATGATACCTGCGCTAAAACATATTTTCATTTTCACACATACAGTAGAAGCACATTTTTGCATGATTGTTTGGCTTTTATGGGTCATGCTTTTACTGTCAGGCAAATTTAGGACAGTTTCAGTCAGAGCAAAGGACAAAAAAAGAAGAGAAATCATCATATTTTCATGAGACTGTAAATCTGGATGGAGTGAATGAGCAGAGGAGACAAAAAGACAAGAGAAAAAGACCAATAATCTCTCCCTCGAGGCGTTCCTATTTATAGGGCCAGAATGTCGCTTCAGATTAAGGTCAACGGAAGCAATTTGCTGCCCTCTGCTGGAGAGAGACAGACCTTAGTTGTAGTAATGTTATTTTTAAAAAACTAGAGTAATATGTGTACCTGCTCCAAATCCTTTATATTTAAGAAAAATATGAGCGCTTAACGTTTCATCTTTGGAATTCAACTGTTGTCTCAGTGTGTACGTTACGCTCTATATGCCTCAAATCTTCACCACATGGCACAGGATATAATTCAATTAATTGGACCACAAATTCACAAATTACATCCCACATGCGCCCCAGGCACGAGCCTCTTAAAGCTCATATGACATAAAAAGAATATGAAAATGCGTCCAAATCGTTGAGGCTCTAAGGATAGAGTGTGACGTATCCTGCACAAACTGTAAAGCCCCTCGAGGGGGATTCGTGATATATTTATCATATTGGGATGTAAAAATTAAAATTGGCCTCGACTTTTGCACAAGCATCTTGAGCTAAAGAGTAATCAGACTTAAAATCTATTAAATTTAATTAAATAAAGTTACATTTAACCCTCGTTGGGTTAGCAAAATTAACATTTCATATTATCAGAAAAAGAGGTTTAAATGATTTTAAAATATGGCGAATAGGGTAAAAAATTTAAACAACAGATGTCAACATACTTCCACCGGTGATCACTAACATTAAGACGTTTATTTTTCATATTAAACGTTTTTGGAAACGTTATGTAGTATGTGCGTATTTGCATACATTTCCAGATCAGAAATCTGAACATTGGATAAAGCCACACAGTTTCATTTCATTGACATATTAGAAACAAAATGTTTTAACAGTGGGAATTTTTTAATATCTATTTTAATCACTCCATAAAACAGCCATAAAAATCCCTATTCACCATGTTTTAGGAATAATGGTCTGTAAATCAGGCATGTATAAACAAACCCCTCGGTAGAAACCTTTAGTATATAGATAGGAATAACACTGGAAAGTTTGGTGTATGTAAGTGCTATGCAAGTGGAGATTTCTGACTCTGAGTATGAGGAATCATTTTGAAAGCACGGCCTTTAAAGATATGTATTTTAAAGTTGATTGCATACTTTACAAGAACAGTAATCTGAAATAAAATAAACAAAATGTGTATTCTGAATGTTTACTTTCCACTTCTCTGAAAGAAGAAAACAAGATTTTCACCTGTGGAGTCTAAATTTAGCATCCACTGCATTATAGACACTGTGATCTGGTTTAGCAAATGCGGCTCTGACTCTGAAGGACTATAACCTAATTTCAATCTTAATTTATATGTAAATGCTTCAATGTTAGGTACCCTTCTTTTTTTCTTTTTTCTTGAAAAGTTGACCTTTTGAAGTAATTGCTGCTTGTCTAACAGCAGCGATATCTAGTGCTTACATCATTATGGAGTCTGAAAGAGGTACTTAGAGCGTTCTGAGCCAAACCCTGAGGAGATATTTTGACATTAAGTGGCAATACTGAAATGTAATGGCTGAGTACATGCATGTAGGCGAAATACTGTTAAATTAGTGTCTGTCGTTTCTGCATAAATGAGGCTGACATTTTGTGTCTAACATGAGCTGAAAATAAAAAACAGTTATAAACTCAGCTTGCATTTTAGTATGTGATGGTGTAGGACTGTCAGCAACTACAGCATGGGATTGCTACCATGCCAGAAAAGGAAAAATGAATCAGTATCATGTTATAACATGAGAGGTTTGTTATTTTTAGGATGTTTTTTCACATTATAACAAGATATTTTCACATTATTACATCTAACAAACTTTTAAATTGTGCTTTTATAAAACAATATACTATATATCTTCTTGTAACGTGAAATTTTACATTTTACATTATAACATGATAATATAATGTGAAAATCCACAGAGAATGCCATATCCACTGCCCTCCACTCAGTCTTCACACACCTTGAAATTAAGAAAAGCTAAGCCAAGATGTTGATAATTGACCAGCTCAGCAATCAATACAATCTCACCCATGAAGCAGACTAAAAAAAATAACATTCTGGGCTCGACTTCCACACTCTTCAATTGGATATTGGACTTCTTCACAAACAGACCCCAGACAGTACAGATTGGCAGTCACACTTCATCTTTCCCCACGGGCTGTGTGCTCAGCCCCCTCCTGTTCACACTGTACACACATGACTGCACTCCCAGACATCCAGAGAAGGCTATTGTGAAGTATGTCGAGGACACCGCCATCACTGGATGTATTGTTAACATCGATGAGAGTTCGTAACGGGAGGAAATCAACAATCTTGAACAATCTACTGCTCAACATCAGCAAAACCAAGGAGCTGATTGTTGATTTGAGAAAGAAGGAGGCAAAGACACACACCCCTGTCTACATCAGTGGAGCTGAGGTGGAGCAGGTGAACAGTTTCAGGCTCCTGGTAATCGACATCATTTACCATCCTGGTAAATAATGTGCAGAAAAGGCTCTACTTCTTAAGGAATGTTAAGAAGGCTATGTTCTGGCGACAAGTTGAGGAGCAATAGAAAGCATCCTGACTGGAAACATGACTAACTGGCATGGTTCGTGCACGGCCCAGGACAGGAAGGCTCTAAATGGGGTGATAAGAGAAAGATACTGTAAAGAAGTATCCACTATCGTAGCAACCAGACAACAGAGCAGCTTCATTCCTCAGGCTATGACACTTGCATTCATTCTACAATTCTTTTAACATTATAACAAGATAATGATCAATTTTCTTTTCCTGGCGTGACAACAAAAGGCTTCCATAAGCAACAGACATAATGATATTCTAACTATTTCATCGTGACTTATATCAATTTCCTGCCTGCATATTGATTAACCTGTCTGGTCTCATACACGCAATTATGATTTCAGCCTTTTTGACACCATGTTCACATTGATTCAAGCCACCGGCAATATTAAAAATGGCAAAGGACATCAATTAAAGAGCCATTCCAAAAGCTCCTGACTTGTATATGAAACAAAATGTTAAAAATAAAAGGACTCCTACTCTCCATCAATGTTGGGGCTTTGCCAAATCTTTGTTTTCCACAGCAATTAATCCAACATGATACCCTGATATATTCACTCTAATACCTCACCGTTACTTTCACTTAATCAATGTTTAACAAGCCTCCGGTGTTGTGTAACAGAGCGAGCGCCGTACAGTACCAGTATCAGCTTGCATTGTTGAAATAAAGACCATGGATTAAATTTTCGATTTGAAGCACCAGGACTGTCTGTCAAGTCCACCGGGTTGGAATTGACAGATAGTACAGCGCCGCAAGGTTTACGCTGTGGAGGACAATCATGTATTTTTTATTAGCCTAATGTGTACTGCAGCAAAACAGCTATGGCTCTTAGAGGGCAATCAGCATGCTTTGTGGACTCATTGTTCGAATGTAAAAACCCTGGCGCTAGCAAACAAGTGAAGGAATGAATGCCAATTTCAATGGTCAACACTTAGAGGGGATCTGTCACACACCATTACAGTGCATCTTACTTTTATAAGTAAACTGTACAGTGCAAGTACTTTAACCTTGCTTAAATGTACTACAATACATTTTTAACAGGTTATGAAACAGTCTCAGTTTAATACTAATGCCTCTTTATGAAATACAAAAGAAAACAAGACCATCAGCGAGAAGATTGGCTATTTCTGTATAATTTTTGCAGTTATTCTGAAGCCTGTCACCGGGTCAGAATCTAACTTATCCGGGTTAGATACTCTGTTTTATGGCAGAGTGCTGAGGATGAACTGAGGGGTCTCAACAGCCTGAGGAAAGAAGCTGCTCTGTAGTCTGGACGTACGCCAATAAAACAAAGTTTAATTTTATTCACCATTGAAAAAATGCTTTTCACACATCCCAGAGCACAAAGTGAAATCTTCAGGTTGCTTCTTTTGTCCGACCACCAGTCCAAAACCCAAAGACTCTTCATTCACTGTCATTAATGAGAAAGAAAAGCAGCAAATCTTTACATTTAAGAAGCTGGAGCAAGCAAATGTTTGACAGTCTTGCTTGAGAATGACTAATACGATGAATCCATTATATAATTGGCGATTCATTTCATTTCTATCGACTATTTGATTAATCGTTGCAGCTCTAAAATCTACATTTAAATTAAATGTTCAACCTTCCTGACTTATCAATAATTAAAAAGCCACAGAAGGGCAGGAGGATCCTACAGGTTTCAAAGTCTTGACAGGCTCACTGTAGCTGTTAAATGACAAACTAAAAAACATTTATGTGCAGGCAATTCTCCACATTACCACGGACTTTACAAATCCAACGAATCTTGTCCTAAATATCATAAGAAAACAACAAGGAATTGTCTTTAAAACTATTTACTGTAACAGCATGGCCTTAAAAACTCACACGTTTTGGCATCCAGCCTTAGTCAGGGAGTTAAACAGGGAGTCGAAGGCTTGATGTCGAAATGCATTTGTTTTAAGGTCTATCACGACCATGCCGTGACAGGAAAGGCATTTTAATAGTTTAAAGGAACACTCCTTTGAGTTCTCGTTATATTTATGTCTACATGCATCTCTATACATGCATGGACAATATATACTGACAACTCCGCTACAATACAAAAGCAAGAATGACAAATTTTGAGATGATACTTGAAAAATACTGTATTTTGGGGTCAAGCACTCTTACAGAAGTTCACATTGACATTTCCTTCAAAGTACACTGATCGACAAACAGAAGCCATGAGCACACTGTTTCACATTTACATCAACATTCAATTCAACCTTCTTTCACAAACTGTTTGGTTAAAAAAAAGAGAAAACATGACAAATGCATTATCACATTGTGCTATGAATTATCACAGCATGTCGTTGAAGAAGAAAGCCCTTTATGGTGACAATAGATCATGATGAAACATCGTGATGAAGAAATGAAAGCTGCAGCAGATCAGCTAGTATTTACAATTCCCACAATTCTTTGGTTGTTTGGTCCATTGTTGTCATTGGTTCAATGAGTAAATTATGCCAATCAATACATAAATCTGCTAAAAGAAACACATTAATAGAATTGTTTTGGGTTCAGCTATAATCCACATGTAACAACATGAATCACAATAAATAATTTTATGAGATTTGTCTCTCATCTACCATATCTAAAAAACTGGTATCTTCACTACTTTTACTACCGCTGTCACTGTCAGTAATATTCATATTTATGCTACTATGGCTACTGTAATTAATAGTAAAATGTTCGGGCAAGCATCCGTAAACATTATTGTTTCATTAAAGAGGGACACATTGCCTTTTGACCTTTTATTGCAGCATAACGCTAACATAATTCTGCTTTTCTGCAAATATCTGAAGGAGAATTAAATAATATACACACAGTTTTGGCTCATCATTACTGAATCAAAGGTGAATAAAAATCCCCACATTGAGGATTCAGACTGAATCGCTGCTCAAGTAGCGATTCACACCCTGTGCAATTTAATATTATTACTTCTTACTTCACATTAACAAACTAAATCAGGATGAGAACTGCCATGGAGAAATGGTTCATGGACACTTCAGCCTCCTACATGCATCAGACTAGCAATATGTAAAACTTTAAAACCCTTAATATTTTTAAATTAACAGTGACATATTACCTTTTAGACATTTTTACTCTAATACGAAGCAGCTCTATGACGTAACTCAGAATCCATTTAGCAGAAAAACTGCAATTCCTTGGATGCTATAGAAGGTTTTCTTGAAAGTTCTGCATTTGAAAGATCATTTTGTGGATGCCACTCCAGGAAACATCCCATGTGTTGTTTCGTATACAAATATCTCTTTCAAAAGAACCCGGTCTTAAAGTTGATTTGGAGTCAATATTTCTTTAAACTAACCATGGACCAAGTGACTGCAATGTGAGAAGGGTTTCCCAGAGTCAAAAAACCCACAAACTACAGAGCTTCTTTAGCATTGTTTTGCTCATTGTGTTGGTTTTCTAATTCACAATCTCCAATCTTATCAACTTTGTTTTCAGAAAAAAAGCGCACTAGCAGGTGAAAAAAGGTGGAGCCTTTAGCAAGATAAGAGCCACATGTTTTTCTCAGGACAGCACTAAAAGGAGAGTGAATATTGGACTTTGGATTTATCAGGTGGCAAAAAACACAACTTCAAATTAATGTTAAAGTTGCTCAGTACCTTTTGGAAATATAACCAAGAAACATATCCCCATAAAAACTTATGTTAGTGTTGCATTTCAGGACTGTTTGTTGCCAACAAATCAACTGATGCAGCTTTGAATAGTTTGTCTCTTCATATTTCTGATTTCTCTCCAATGATTTCATTGTAGAGAGGTGTCTTTAATATTCTGCCCTTTTCATATATTTAAAAGGGGGTGGACAAAACATTAGAAACATCTCTGAGTATTTCAGGATGTACTGCAAGGCTACTGTATTGTATACTAGACAGGCGTACCTATATCTGGTAACTCGGTGTCTAAATTTGCCCCCCAGATATCAAACTGAGTAACATGCTCAGTTAATGTAATGGGTCCTGAGTACTTTCATAGAAAAGTAACAAGCTTGTGTCTCCATATGTAGTGTAAGTATGACATAATAATGAGAGAAATACTTATCTCTTCACTCCTATTGCAAAACCTGTGGTTACGTTGGATCAGTGCTCTTGCACATTCTTTCTGCACATAGACCAGACGGTTCTCCTGACAGGAGGCTTTCTGTGACACAAACCAGGACAGGAGGAGTCCAAATATGGAAATGGTCAGATAAAAATAAGGATTGTTTAACTCCCCAATCTTGGCCCTGAGTGGAGCAGCGAGGGCTAAATATAAAACCGTGTGGTTTTTCATGTCTCGCCTCTGCTGCAGTTCACAGGTTCCTCAACATTTCATTAAACTCCTGTTCCTCTCCTCTGAGTCCAGAAACCTCAAGAAAGAGGAAGCTTCTCGTGGGACTGAAGCTGAATAAATACAGCAGTGTATCATTACACACAAAATAACTTTAGACTACTGCCTCAGTGTGCCAACGGGTGAGAAATGGCACATGATACTTGTGCAACTACATTGTCCTCTCCTCCTGAAACCTGTCACATCAGAAAATTGTCATTTCTACAGAAATGGACATAATACACCCTTTTTACAAATGCTTTTTAAGTCGCTCTATAAAACCTGTGACTCAAAGGAGAGCCACAAACCACCACTACAGTACACTTTCCCTTTGTCCTCTATGTAGAGTGTATTTTGTCTCTTTCCTAGGGTTTGGTACCACGGCAGAATCCCCAGCAGGCTTCATTTAGAGTGCTGCTCAGCAGAGTCGAGAGCCAGAGAGCCACAGATCCTCATGGATCTGCAGCCAAATCAGAGGCCTGATACTCTTTGTGCTCTCAGCAGTCCGTGGGGACTGAGGGAAGGAGGTGTCCTCTTCCGCCTTGTCAGTACTTATTAATCCCAAAGATCCTCACACCATGCAGCTGGGGCAGCTTGGGGATGAGTACAGTGAGCAAGGAAACTGTGTTGACCACAAAATGGACACGATCGTATTTGGTGTAGAAGCTGGTTAATATATACCTGCATCAGAGAGAGATAAGAGGAGAAGAGATAATGTTAATAAGCCTGAGGAACATAACAAGCTCTGTATGGAAGAAAAACTCGGATTCAAATTCAGAATGGTAAAACATCAACTTAAAGGATAAGTTCACCCAAAAATGATTGTTTTTTTTTTTAATATTCTCACCCCCTGCTGATGGAAAAACGGGTGAAGTTTCATCGTCCAGAAAACATTTCTGGAACAAAAACACAGCAAAACAGCGTTGCAGCATTCTCCTAAACAACTGAAGTAGGTGGGGAGTTGTTTTAGAATGTAAACAATTGAAAAGAAAAACAAATGATTACTTGTCCAGAATAATCCAAGTCTAAGGAAGCCCCGGGATCCTGAATTGATTTGAAAAGACGTTATTTACACCCTTTTCAAAGTCAATTTCTTCACCGTAGCTGCTAAGGCTAATGCCCCGTCTGAACTGGGTGCACAAGCTGGGTGTAGTTACACATCCGAGGGTGTAAATACACATAACAGCTTTTCAAATAAATTTGGGATTTCTGGGCTTCCAGACACTTGGATTACAATAAGCGTACTGTATGGAGCCATTTTATATTTTTACCTCCGCCGAGTAGGTTATGTTTTCGCCCATGTCCATTTGTTGGCTGGTTGGTTTGTCAGCAGGATTACACAAAAACTACAGAACGGATTTCCATGAAACTTGGATGGAAGGATGGGACTGGAATTTTATGTCATTGTCTTCAACATTATGAGATTTTCAACATTTCTCTTAAATAATGCATGGATCTTGATGGGAAGAAAACAAATCAGGCGAATGTAGGTGGCTGGTGTCTGAGTGAGTGCAACTGATGTGGATCCAAATAAAAATCCAGAACTAGTGGATTTAAATATGTTTCATTTAATGTTGGATAAGGCTTGGCGAAGGTATGCACTCTACTTTTTTTTTTAGAAAAAAAAGTCCCCAGCTACTTCAGTAGTTTAGGAGAATGCTGCAACAATGTTTTGCTGTGAAGCTCCAGAAATGTTTTGTGGACTACGAAACCTCAACCAACTTTCCATCCGCATGGGCTTGAGTAGATAATGAGTGTATTTTCATTCTTGGGTGAACTTATCCTTTAAGTATGTAATAACCTTTCACTTATTTTTCTCTTGATAAGCACTGCAAGATGTTTCCTAACTCTTGAACACAGTGCCAACACTTGAATCTGTGAGACGGTTTCGACATGCTGAACAACACGATTGCAACATCAGGGATTATCACTGAACTAAAGCATGCACATGTGATGCTACGATACATCTACATATTTATTAAGCTCAAGAACATTTCAATTAACAGACAAACAAGTCCTCAGCACTTCCTTTATTAACCCTGACTGTGCCCTGATACCCTGATCTGATATAAACCAAATTATTAGATATAACTGCACTCACTAAGGAATTTTTTGAGCTAAGAATAAGGAATTGCACATCCTGTTCTCTACTGAACAAGTGAGGACATGTAATAAAAGGCTCTCCAGAGACTTTCGCAGATGTGTAGGTTTCCCATCCGGAGCTGAGAGACTGACCACTTGTCTCGTCCTGCTGGCACCAGCCTTGAAAACAAAATGACTAAGAGGCCTGTGAAACGAGTGTGTAAAAGCGTACCCCTGCAAAAACTGCTATCACTACAATGTTCAGGGCTGAGCTGGCAAGACGACCCCAGGGAGCCAGAACACTTCCTCCTAGCTGAACTCATGAAGGGCATGAAAGCAGCTGCAAATACAAGGTCTCTTAACAATGTGTGTGCTCGGCTAATAAGGCAGCAGCAGGGGCGCATCAATCAACTCCAAAAGAGAGGTACAAAAGGAGTGTTATTTTTAATGAGGTACATTTTTCGCAGCAAGGAAATTTAACAAACCAGTTCAATCTAAGATAAAGGTGAAGAAAAGTCACTTGAGGTAGCAGACTGATTAATAGTGCATTCATGTGGTGTCAGAATAATCAGAAAATTAGTTCTCTTAATGGAAAAATTCACGCGAACGCCTCCTCAAGCTCAAGTCGGAACAACAACTTGGTTCTTGGTTTGTCCACTTTGACATCATATATGCAGAAACATGGCAGACGAACGTGAATGCTAAGTCTGGGACAAAATCACTTTGTGACACGAATCTTCAAACTTCTAACTGCTATCAAGATGTTGTTATGGCGTTGTGAGCAACTCCTCGCAGTGTCCATGTTGTTTCCACATTACTGCTTAAAAGCTCATGAACACACTGAGGTCAGAAGAATTATTTCCCAACACGGGGAATGGGACCCAAGGAGCAAGTTAAAGTAGAGTAAGGCGCCTGGCTGGCACAGGAGGAAAAAGCACTCATGCATCTCCACAGAGACCCACAAACACAACTGGTGCTGGTAGGTGAGAAGCCAGTGAGGGATCATGTCCATGTCAGAACAGTTTATCAGAATGTACAATGTACAGATTTTAAAACCCTTTGAGGCAAATTGCGAATTGTGATTCTGGACTATGTAAATAAAGTTTTCTTGACACGACATTGGGAAGTTATTCTGTTGGGTCTGTCAACACCTCACCAATGTCAAGCGTTGGCACCCAAGAGTCTCATCTTGTTTCTGTACTTAAGTTTAGATTCATCCTTAATGATCAGCTGTTCCTTCCACTTGTTACACCACTGAAGGCCAAGCAATAGGATTTAAGGGACACTTACAGGACAATGGGTGTGATGGTGAGGAACTTGCGTGAAGCAGTGAACTGCACGCCATAGTCCATCTGCTCCCAGTGTGTGAGGAGGCGAGCCTTGCCCTGATCAGGGGTCTCGAATGGCGTCCCTTTGACGGTGTGAAGCAAGAGGTACATGCACTGCAGACAAAAGACAAAAAGAAGAGGACTGACATATAAATATAAAATAAGAAATTAGTTATTAACAGGTTAAGGGCTTTGTCTCTGGCATGTACTTAATTTGCTGTATAGACCCCAAAACCTAGCAGGAAGCCCCCAAGCAACAAGTGGATGTGTTCTGGGGATTCCCAGTGTTAGGAGAGCTTTAAAAGTTCCCATGAAGCAGCTAATTAAATTGTATTTGCTTTGGCATATTTATATGTCTTCTGTAAACATGTTTTTGGTGTGGCTCCTGACACCCTGAGGCTGAGTGAGCAAATAGGACCACTGGCTGCATGGCTTAACTGAGCTTACTAGCTAACAGCAGCTATAGTACATTTAGCAGCAGTTAATGGGTTACTTTAGCAACAAAGCTATCGATATCTGTCCATCAGAAAAGTCTATAAATCGCCCCAGTACTGTAACTGGCTTTCGTCATTCTCAAAGCCTTCGTACGGCCCCAGTCCAGAGGCTGCTGGTAGCAGTAGTTAGCAGTTAGCAACACATAAAGCCATCTGCCCAGAGTTGAGGCGGAGCAGACGGAGGGCAGCAACAAGATAAAACCAGAGAATATTTTCCATAAAGTATGATCCAGTTTTACCCAAATCAGTAAAAAGAAGGTGTTTGTTTGTGTTTTTGTACAGGGATATGTGAGGCGAGCCACCAGAGACACTGGCCCCGTCCTTCTCCTCCTACTGCAGCAGTATCGTAAGTATTTAGAAAGCACTAATTGGACACAAAAATAGCATATGCCCCCAGAATATATGCGGAAGGAGTCACCAACATTTTTAAAATAGTTTTTCAGGAGAATACAAACTGTTACGACCCCAGAGGACATATAAACACTTCTATTAATGAATGTGCTTTAATTTTCTCTGTGATCTCTCTGTGTTACCCAAGTGTGTGATTGGTTGCAGGTGTGTTTGGTTGAGTGATGACTGTGTGAGTGTAGGTTGTCCAGGGAGCTGATTGGTCCAGCCTCCAAACCAGAAGTTAAAAGGCCGGCTCCTCCCAGTTCCCGTGGGCTCTCCTCCCTCTGCATCCGGCCAGACTGCCAGCATTACTGTTTGTGTGTTCGATTTGTGTTTTGAAATAAACCTTTTAATCTTTTGTTGCTGGTAGTTCTTGGGAGATGGGAAGAGGGAAGTTTCATATTCATTGTTGTGCCAGGGTTTCCCCTAGGCCCTGGTTGTAACACAAACTCTACAATACCATTAAGAATACCTACAGAACAACTTTTTTTCCCCATTGTTAGGCCTGATACTGGCGTACAGGTGAGAGCAAGACAAACAGTATGTGATAAAAAAAATCTCCTGTAACAAGCTCACACTGCTGTTAATATTATGCTTTTCTCAGAAACTGTGAGCCAGCCAGACAGTTAGGTAATCAAAGCTTATGATACAAGAGTCAGGAATAAGTCAGCTCTGAAAACTAAACGCTGGTTGAATCATTACTGGCACCAATCTTTTAACAATGAACATGACTAAGGACAGTTAAGCCTTCCTGCAGAGATTTGTCACCCTCTGACTCCTTTGTTAAGTCACCTTCATTCACCACATCCAAAAGCCATTTACAAGGCTGCACTGTATGTGTCCTTCACTGATTTGACAAATGTTAAAGGAAGCTGGTTGTGCTGGATGCCCCCACTCACCAGATTGTGAATGAGGTTGGTGAGGGTCCATACCACGGGTACGCTGGCGAAGGGAATGCTGAGCAAGATGACGTGCAGGAGACCGATGCCCAGGATGTAAGACAGCCACATTCCTCTGCTGTTCATCACTCGGGTGTTGGGGTTCACCTCGCTGTGTGCCGTGCCCACATTCATGATGGGACTCTGCTGACTGTACGATGTACAGACACTAAGTGATCTTAGTCTGAACCCAGCTGGTGTGACTGTCTGTCTGCTGTAAAGTAAACAGAAAGGAGTGCGCTGGATTATTTACAGACTGAAACAGGTTATCAAGCAAGTTAATAATCTAGGGAGTTATTAAAGGATAAGTACACCCAGAAATGAAAATTCAGTCACCTCCATGCCGATGGAAGCCAGGTGAAGTTTCAAAGTCCACACAACATTTCTGAAGCTTCTCAGCATAACAGCCTTGCAGCATTCTCCAAAGAAACTGAAGTGACATAAATATCAAAACAAACAGAAAAAGAGCTCCATACAGCTCGCCCGGTGTGACCCAGGTCTCCGGAAGCCTTGAGATCCCAAATTGATTTGAAAATACATTATTTACACCATTTTTAAGGCGTCACTGTAGCCACTAAAGCGCACCCCATCTTAAGTTAGAGCACAAGCTTTTTTGAGGGTGTAAAAAATGTCTTTTCAAATCAATTTGGGATCTTGGGGCTTCCAGAGACTTGGATTTCACCGGGCGAACTATAAGGAGTTATTTCATTATTTTTTAAGGTTTTATAAGAAATCTACTTCAGTCGTTAGGGAGAATGCTGCAATGCTGTTTTTTTGCAAAACCTCCAGAAAGGTTTTGTGAAACTTCATCCATCAGCATGAGGGTGAGTAGATATTGACTGAATTTTCATTTTTGTGTGAACTGTTCTTTTAAGACTTATGACAATTAAATGAACTTTGCTAAACTGTCTATACCATCAACTTTTCACTGAATGACTTGCTTGCTCCTAACTGAAGTTTAAAAATTATAATGTTGCTAACTTTCTAACTAATTTTCAGTGGAACCAATTTATTTGTTGTTTATTTAGCTATTGTTACTATAGCTACTCCTAGTGAGGTCCACATGAATGTATTACCAGAAAATGACAAAAAGAGCATGATCGTGATGGCTGTGTGATCATATCATGTTTTGTTTGATTGTTGTTGTTTTTTTACAAAAATCTTATGTCTAAGTAAAGACATTCTGGCAAATTGTGATTAAAAATTAAGAAAATGGTTGTTGAAGTTTTAGATTTACACATATGGGGTGTTTTGTGCCGTAACTGATAGCAGTGGTGCCAGATATGTAGCCATCACCTTAATTAAGGATTTTGCAAAAACATGATGTGTCACTGTGAAAATCCTTATCAATATTCCTCATTATCATTACATTAGTGATATTGATTTTACCCATCAGCTTCAGAGACTGCACAATAAAAGCACACCTGCAAGCCAATCAGAAACCAGCGTCTTTGCGGCCATGATATAAATAGAAGTAACATGTAACTGAGGCTAAATGAAGATACAAGTTGGCTAATTGTAGAAAAGTGATGTGAAGCCATTATCTGCCCGGATAACAGTAATTGACTGACAAAGAGTAAACAGTGTCATTCCAGCATGCTGTTCTCTGAGTTCAAAACGTAACCGGCTACATAATTATCCGTAACGTGGCTACAAGTGGACTAGCTAGCAGCGCTGCAGGTAAAAGTACACTAGCTAATATGTGTCAGTTTTAAAGCAGTAAATAAATCATTACACTCACTGCAGAGAAAAATGGCTTCAACTCCGACCTGTATTGGCACTGGTCCGTTATCACAGTTAGTGTCTTGTCGATGCCTCCAGTTATGTAAGTGATAGCATCACTGCGAGACCGGCGAGGCTCCGGAGCGTCGATCAGTCATCCGGCACCATCTTTGAGCTGCAAAACGTGCGGCTGCGTGCTCGCGGGGGGCTGCTCGTGGGGCTCACGATCACTCGAGACACTTTTCCTTCGTCTTCCAGACAACAGCTGGTGACAACACAGCACAGTTCATGACGGAGCGTCACCGATGGTCGTTTTCACGGCCGCCGTGTCTTTGCTCTTCGCATTCCGCTCCGATTGGTCGATATGGGTCACGCGGGCAACACTGACCAATCGCGGCGCAGTGCGTTGAAAGAACGTGGACTACGCCCCCCCTCCGACGTCACAGCGAAGGAGGGATCCGAGGAAATGGGCACGATTGACTGGATAACGGGAAAATTTTAACATTTTTTAAATTAATTTCTAAATAAATTGCACTTAATTTGTGACATTTATTATCATTTAAAAAATAATTAAATTTTTTATGTGTTTATTTTTGTTTATTTTTGTTTATTTTCTAAATATTTTTGTATTTTTGCAACATATGCATCTGGAAATTTGACACCCTTGAAATAAAAGTTTTAAAAAAAAGAAAAAGTGGCTCTTAGAGATTTTTTTAACACCATAAAGCATTAACTTTTTCAATATTTTTGCTTTAGTTTTAGTTCATGAAGAGCGTCACCAATAAATTTGTGACACATACTATCATTTAAAAAAAAAATGTTTTTTTTAAATGTTTGTTTTTTTTCATTTTTTGTTTATTTATCTAAACATTTTGTATGGGAGGTTTTTATCTTCTCTACATTTTTTGCAACATAAGCAACTGGAAATTTGACACCCTTGAAATAAAGTTTTTAAAAAAGAAAAAGTGGATCCATTTTTTAAACACTATAGAGCATGAACAATATTTTATTTTTAGTATAAGTCCCTGACGGAGCAGCACCAATGGTCGTTTTCACAGCAGCTGCATATTTACTCTTCGAATTCTGCTCCGGTTGATCGAGATGTGTCACGCGGTCAACACTGACCAATCAGGGTGTAGTGCGTCGTAGGAAGGATCCGAGGAAACGGGCATGATTGACTGGATAATGGAAAAATTAAACATTTTTAAAAATACTTTCTAAATAAATTATACTAAATTTGTGACATTTTTTTTTATCATTTTAAAAAATAATGGAAAATATTTTAATTTTTTTGTTTATTTTCTAAACATTTTTTATGGTAGGTTTTTATCTTCTCTACATGTTTTGCAACATAAGCAACTGGAAATCTGACACCCTTAAAATAAAGTTTTTAACCTTACGACTTGTGCAACGACTCTGTAAGGTCACACCCACACTGAGTTTAAAAGCCTGCCAACTCCCCTCCAGTTAGTTAGAACTGAGGACGCCTCTTGGATGAGAAGTGAAAGGTCTTCAAGAAACTGAAACAAGTCCAGTTGCCTACGATACAGCGCTGAGATTATGTTCACATGATCATACTGACAATGCTAATATGTTGATGTGATAGTAGGTATAATGTTCATCAGGTTCACCATCTTAGTTAGGCTAATTAGCATGCAAGCATTTGCTAATTTACACTAGAAACAAACTAGTTAAACTAGAGTGCATACCTCCGCCAAGGCCCAACAGTCCCCTTTAATTCAGTCAGGCCTGATCCAAAGTCACTCTATTCACTCTAAATCTTTAACTACCCATAACTGCTTAACTATAATCTAAGATCACCAGATCAAATTGTACTCACTCACAGATACCAGCCACCTAACTATACCTGATTTACTTTAAAGAAAGTAAAAAAAAGAAAGAAAAAGAAAGCCTGGATCCAGCCCTTTATCTGGATCTGCACCAAAAGTTAATGGGCTCTATTCTAGATCCAGACCCATTCTCCATCCAGGTTTCAGGGAAATTCAGTTGTTTTTGTGCCAAACCAACCAACAAACAGACACGGGTGAAAACATAACCTCCTTGATGAAGGTAAAAAATACAGCTGAGGTTGATAGCTGAGTGAATCTCCCTGGAGTGGGATTAATAAAGTTTGATCTTATCTTATTTTATTAGTCTTGCTGGTATTGGGTAATAAACCAAAGTATTTGATAAATAGATATTCTGAACTGATTGTAGTGCCACAGAAAAAAGTCAAGGGGTCACCAAAAGAAATCATGGATATCCATCCAATAGTTGCCAAAAGATTTCAGACCACAAATATCAACCTTATGGTAGCGCCAGAGATAAAGTCAGGGGACCATCATGCTCTGGAGACCATGAATATTTATGCAAATTTCATGGAAATCAATCCAGTAATTGTTGAAATATTTAAGTCTGGGCCAAAGTTGTGGCACCGACAGACAGAATGACAGGCCGACATAACCATCTCTAGAGCTATCCACATGCCTAAAAATAAAAAAGCTATTAAACTGATATAAAACAGAGGAGAAAGCCACTTGAGATTAGGTTTGGCATGTGTCATGGCTCTTCAGATATAATTTAAATTCTGGTCATTAGGAGTTCACTGCCTCTGACATCTCTCTGGGTAGCACTTGATACTTAAGTACAAAAGGAGGCCCTTGACTTCTTATGTACCCATGGCGAGAGGAGTCCTTTCTAGAGGGAACAAAAAATGACTGACGGAGCCGATACTCTGGTCCCAAAATCAAAGATCAACAGTGTCATGTTCTAGGTCCCAAGATAAGCCCGAATACTAATTTAGGCCCACAGTAGCCTGAAGCCAAAGGGGTCAACTGTGTTCTCCTGGCATGCAATGTTACGTGACACCCACTGTTTGTAAGGGTAGCCCTGTGATGAGTGGCAAGAAACAGGTTTGGCCGACTGACAGTGAACTCTCTCGTATGCTCGTAGCCTTGGGTGCTATAGCCGTGTTAGATATGTAAACCTAGAGCTCTGTTCAAACTGTGGATGACAGTACTGTGAGATCATCGCTGGCACTGGAACAATGGCCAAATACATGACACTGATAAAAAAAAAAAGACCTCAGGAGGGGGCGAACGATGACGACTACAGATGCAATGTCAAGATCAACAAGTCGTCATCGGGATAGATTTGACATTGAGATATATAATCTAGATTTTAAACAGACAGTACACCTTTTCGATAGTCGTACACATCAAATGAAAGTTGTGCAAATTAAGGTATTCATATTTATACCTAGGATCTAAGTAATGAAATTAAAAGTGGGATGCTTTGCCGTCTGTATCACTTTTGAAAACAAGTAATTTTTTCAGGGGGCTTATTGGAAGTTGTCTTGATCTGTAAATATTGTAAGTTTAAGCAGCATAAACATGTAAATGAACAAAAAAATCCCTCTTTTTCTCTTTTTTTAAATAATTGTTATATCAGTCCCTTTTACAATATGTACACTCAGCCAAGCAGGAGTGGGCATCTGATCTTTGCGGTAGGAAAACTTACTGACGATAACAAAAACAACCCTTCAGTCCCACAGTCATATCCATTTCTTCACAACCACATATTTATTATATATATATTTAGATACGTTCCTCTGCAGATTACATTTCTCTACACTTGCGATGCCCACTGGTCGTCTGGCTGAGCCTCCCCAGACGTAATGTGATGCCATTTAATAGGACTCATGCATTTTGTTCTGGCATCAGTGGCTGTCTTCAGCTGTGAACTTAGATTAAATTCTTTGTGTCACTTTAGAAAGAATTTATAAAACTATATCTAATAATCAACTACAATTTTACAACCATAATACTGTAAACATTCAGAAAATTCATCACAGAATGGACCAGGACCAAAATTTGAACCCAGGACCGTTTTACCTTTGTGTACCAAACACTGAACTGTTCTAAAAATATTTCATATCTGTGGATTATTAAAACATATTTATTTCTTGTTACAGCATTACTTTTATATTATCTTGTGCTTGCACCATTATCGGTCTTCCCTTCATTTACAGCTAATGGCTTACTAGTTGCTGAAGCTTGTATAGTTTTATATCACTTCAGCATTTAAAGCAACAAAATGTAACTTCATGGAGAGAGACAGCTGATTGCTGAGTCTCATCCCCCGGTTGTCTTTGGATTGATAGCTCGGGTCGGACGCCAACCCAAAGCTGAGATTGTTAAGAGAGAAATCATTCACTTTACTCTTGGCCCTTCTAAAATTCTAAGCTGTTTGCTCTTTGTTGTAGCAGAGAATGCAATATTGCAATGTTCTCGTCTGAGGAATATGGTCTTAAATCACTCACCAAGGAAAAAATCTGCTTGCTTGTTCCACAACTTTGCCTTAATTAATCAAATCACAACTGTAATGTATAGTGCATAACACTCATTGTTTTATAGAGGGAGAAGCTTCACATTCTGCTCCTGTTGTTAAAGCAATATAAGATGTGAGATACAAAGATTTAGTTGTTTTTGCCTTTTTTGTATCATTTCAAATTGAACAAATTGACTGTTAGTCACAAAAAATAAGAATATCCGAAGATATCAGTTTATGATGCTTATTCGTCACAATCTTTGACATTTTTAACGACTGATCATTTAAGAAAATAATTGTTAGTTGCAGCTCTAGTCCTATGTCATGTGTCTATGTCACATTAAAGGTCCATGATGCTTACAAGGCATTTCATTTACTGATTCTACTTGACAATAAAGACCTTCTGATGGTGAGTGACCAGCAGATGTCACCATCAACACACTCTGAACTGCTTCTCCAATCCTGGAGTCTTTGTTGTGATGCACCCTCAGTCATGTAACTTTGACACAAGCACAGTGGTGCAGTCAAGATGAAATGTATATAATAATTAATACCAGCTCATTCTCTCTGTGTTTCTACTTGTTACCACTAATCTACCTTGTTTCCAGCAAAGACATCTTCTCAAAAAGTGCATGTATCCACACAACTGAGAAATGTACAGTTAATGTTTATGATGTGATAGTGTCTTTTCGTATACGCATTTACATGATAATTCCCGTATTACTCACTATCTAAAATTAAATGGTATGCTTGTAGTCTGCATAACTGATGCTTAATTCTTAATCCTTGTTTACATACAGCACATAAACAGGTATCAGCAGGTACACCTGGCTGAAGTTAATGCAGTCTAAACCAACACTTCTTCAGTAACTTAAACCTTCATGACATGAAAATATGCAGTTCCAGTTCAAAGTGGTTACAAGATGTTTTGATTCAACTTCATAATCATTTTGGAGGCTGTAGTTTGCGGTGTGTTGCTTCATACTGAGAGGTATTTCTAATATTTTGTCAACCCCATTCATGTCAACGAGGGTTAAATCCTCTACATTTAAAGGATTAAATAAAGCTATATCTGACTAAAGTCTACTTAACACTCAAAATATGCACTATCATCTGTGTTCATCTTTTTGTGCTTCTTGTCATTTCATGTGTAAAATTGTCTGACAATTTATCTTAACCAGTATTTTGTATTTCTTTTCACACTTCCCGCCGACATGAAAATGCTTATTGACCTCCGTGAGTTCGAAAAACTGAGGTTGCATCGAGCCAAAGTGGGAATTTGTTCAAATTCATCAAAGCTGATAAAAAAGGAAAACAAAAAAAATATTCCTGTAGCTCTTCTGCAGAGCTAACAGGTAAGGAATATGCTGTTGAGCTAAGCAGGGGAGTAGAGATCATTACACATACTTGAAAATATATAAATATACATGGCTATTAACATGAATGTGCTCTTCAGGTCGATGGTACTGCAGCTTGTACGGCCTGTAGATGAGCTGGATGTGACAGGAATGACACTGCTGGGGCACTTTTCTCCAATAGGAGAGGTGGACTTGTGACCCAGGCAGGCTTGGATGATAGCCTCGCTGGAAAAGGCTGACGCAGGGAGTCCATTATTGCCCCTGGAGGAAGCTGAGGATTAGAACACCAAAGAATTTCAATAAAAGAAGTGTCTGTTTGGGGGTCGGGGAGGGGCAGAAGGATGGTGGTGGTGGTGGTGTGGGGGGGTTCCCCTCATTGTCCCAACAGTGATTGAGAGCAAGAGGAGGGGAGTGGGACGGCATTGTGTTTGCAGCTCCTCTGAAGAAGGTGGTTATTAGGGGGGATGGCTAAGGAGGGGTGAGGGATGGGGAGGCTGTTGACTCTTCATCTTGTGTGAACAAAGTCTCTGGCACATAGCCCTCTTCTGTCCCTCTGTCCTGGACTCCCTTGTTTACGAGTGCCATGAATTCTGTCCCTCTCGGCAGGGACCCCCCCCAACTCCAACCTGCACCGCCGCACATTGTGGGGCTTAAGTGCCCTTTAATTAGGCCGCCTCAGTGTCCGGCTGAAGACCGCTGAGGGTTTAGGCTCTTCCCTGTGAGACCGTGCTGAGCGGCTCTCACACACACACCCATAGAGCTTCTCTCACACAGCCGATGGATGAAGTGTTTGCTGCTCTAATGAAAAAGGTTTATTTGGGGGGAAGAGGTCTTGTCGTCTTTGTCCCCTGTTTTAAGGAGTCCTCACAAAGGCGTTGATATTATCTCTAACACTCTCCCATTTCCAGGACACATTAGTGAGGACTCTGAGGTGAGGTCTCCAAGCACCAAGAGGACTTCCAAAATTCCCCAGACGAATCATGACACTAAACATGATGCACTTCCTGTACAGACAGAACTCACTGCGCACCAGAACTTTATTACCACTATCTGGTGTCAATTAATAAGGCAATTACTTCGCAGAAGGAGGGGAAAGGAAATCTGGTTCGTGGTCATGAAATTTCCATTTCGAACATTATGTAGCGGAGCTTGAATTCATGCAAAAATATGTAAAGGAGCGTTTATTCACATAAATTCAACCATCATCCACAAACACATGCACAGCTTTGTCATTGTGATGGACCACATTTCATTATCATAACAGCAAAAAAAAAAAAAGCACAGGATCCGGAGTCTAAAGGGGGAGGTGGGCAAGAGGCATTGGGAATTTGCTGAACTGCTCTGGCAAAATGAGTAATTTCTGGATGCCCCCTTTGTGCGAAGAGCTTACAGGGTGAGGGCCCTGAAAGGAAGAGGCAAAGGACGGATATAAACATGGGAGCAAGTGGAATAAAGTGAAGGATGGAAGGAGTGAGAGACGGAGAAGAATGATGAAAAGAAGTTTGTGAAGGGAGCAGGGCGGGATTGGGCGTGTTCAGAAACTTTTTCGCTACAGCCCAGTGTGTGTAGATACCCTCCTAATCCTGGTTTTATTGGCTGCCTGTGTCCAGCCATGCCGGTCGGATTGAGTAGGGAGGGTAAAGAGGTGGGGGGGCCGAACACATGTCCTTCTTTGTGGTAATAGGCTGATTAGGCCTGAGAAAGAGCCGGACCTGGTTACGGCCTTTCTCAGGTCACCGTAGAAACCGGCCCGGTAGGGGACCTCTGTGTGCGCCTCCCCCTCCTGTGCACCTACTGATGCAGACACGCAAGCAGAGGCCTTCCTCTGCAGAGAAAACACCACCACGATGAGTGTTGTTGAGTCACAGTTCATCTCAAGATCAGGCTCCAATGTTCTTGACCTTAATCGCTGCTGCCTTTCCAGACAGTTCGCATTGCACTTGTGGCCTCAACCTGGGAAACGTGGTTTCAATGTTGTTCAGATGCAGACCGCAGACTGATTCCTTCGCCTGGGCTCATAAATTAGACCACTGTCACATTCCCCCCATCCATCCCTGGCCCTACACACCGTCTAAAGCTCCTACAGAGCAACTGTCATCCAAATCCTGGAGCTGAGCTCGGCACATTTCTAACGATCACAACAATGTTCGTGATCGAAAGCAGACCTGCCTCATTGTCAGCACCGCGATGACATACCGCATCTTGACTGGAGGCATTGAAAAGTCATCTCTATTGGTAGAATGTAGAAGACTCCCCACCACGACTGGCTGGAGAGCAGGCTCACAAAGATATCTATCAATTAATGTCACATTTAGAGACTCGGAGAACCCCCCCCACCCGTCCACTCCTCTCAAACAGGGCGGTAGGTCGAGTGCTGCTCAGTCACTGCCTGTTTCCCTACCTTCTTTGTCATGGAGGAATAAAACAGAAGGGGTGGATGAAGGGGGGGCACTCCACATCTGACCTCCAGACTGTGGTCACTGTGCTCCCTCTCTGCGGTGGGCACTCGGCCTCCTCTCTGCAGAGTGCACGCTCCCAGCCCCTGCTGAGCGACCTTCCAGCCCCCTCAGTCCACCGAGCTCACTCATGCCCTGCAGGTCCTCAGCAAAGAGACCACAGGGCCCCCGGGCAACTCACATCAGAGGGAAGTCAGACATGTTGCTGACGTATAAATACTGTTTAAAACCACTTCATAGCAACAACAGTAAAAGTCTTATATTTCAGTCACCTGTCACTTTAGAAGCATCATAAACCCTAATCTATGACTAAAATACTAAACTCTGTGCTCTAAAATTAATTCCATTCATTTTTTTGGTTGCTACAATATTAAATCAGGATGAAATCAATAAAACATCTCTTACTATGTCACTGAACCTATTATGACCTTTCTTACTTGGAAACAGATCTCCCAAAGGCTGGTTTCCATATGGCTCCGCACACTCAATCTGTTGTGAAATCTATCATGTAATCCATCTGGTCTAATGACTTGTAAATGTATTTTTAATAAGCATTTACTCACATTTTTAAATTATGCGTTCAAAACAGCCTTCGAATCTAGTTCATTAGTTCACCTGGGACCAGTGTCCAAAAAAATCCTTTTAGTGGTTATTTGGCTTAATTTTGAGGACTATCATTCATGTCAGAAAATAGTGAAATTTAACCAAACAAAGATGTTACCACTGACAACGAGGGCTGCTTTTATTATTGACAAATCTGTAGATTATTTTCACAATAAATCAATTTGTTCCTTGGTTTATAAAATATCAGAAAATGTTAAAAATGTTGAAAAATGCCCAACATGATGCTCTCAAATGTTTTGTTTTGTACACAACCCAAACATATTTGGTTTACTGCCATAGAGGAGGAAATAAACCAGAAAATATTCACATTTAAGAAGCTGGAATCAGAGAATTTTTGACTTTTTTTTCATGAAATAATACTCAAACTGATTAATCGATTATGAAAACAGTTGATGATTAATTTAATAGTTTACAACGGATCTATTAATCGTCTGGCAACATCAGTCTCTAAAGGGAATGGAGCAAAAAAAATCTAGCTGCAAACTGGTCGGTAGGTCAAAATAATCCAGATGTTTAAGGAACTTTCAATAAAAAGTAATGTTCTGTGAAGTCAAACATGACATTTACACTGATGAACCCTTTCATTACTGCTTTCAAAACATCTTCTACCATCTCTAGCAGTCACTCTTTCCATGATGCCTGACTGATAATCCTTTGAGACAAAACTCTTCACCAGATAGTCATCACTACAACCGCGTTTGTTTGATCTCTGCCAGGTATCTTGTTTGCATTCGTCCTGATCAGTTTCCTTGTGTGTGAATCAAATGCGTGCTTACTTGAGGCTAAGTCCATCACAAGTGTCCCACCCTCCTCCTTCACTCTCTATCTATCTGTCTCTCTCTCCTCTCCCTCCTCCTCCTCCTCCTCCTCCTCCCCCCGTCCCACGGCTGCTCGCCCCGCAGCCCATCAGAATGACAATAGTATTGATGTAAAATGTGTCGCCTTTGGGCCGCTGAAGCATATAACCCCTGCATGCCTGGCCCAGCCACGACCACACTTTATGGCTTTATTGTGTCCCCTTTTATGTCCTCCCCTGTTGGGGTGGGCGGTCAACAATTTAGAAAATTCACTGTATATGTCTCCGTGAGCGGGGCAGAGATTATACGTGTGTTGACGTGTGTGTGCACGCACTGTATGCACGTATATCCGGATCAATTAGTCAGGGCACAACCCCTAAAAAATCAATGTGTCAACACGTACGTCAGCGTGTCGCAGAGTCTTCTGGCCTACATCCCGTCTCCCACCTGCAGCCACTTTGGAGGAATAATTTTCTTCAATGATCACGGATGAAACAAGTTGAGTAACAACTCCTCTCTACCTTTTTTCATGTGTCCCTCCCTCTCTCATTTCCCTCCCTCCCTCTTTTCACTCTTTCCTTTCTTTTCCACATTACCAGGGGGTGGCGTGTGATTGACAGATGGGAACGAATAATAATTTTTTTTTCGTAACCTAAGGCCATCTTCTGTGATTGGCTTGCCAGCTGACATCTCCAAACCTCATTCCCCCCGCCCGCCCGCCTCTCTCCCCCCCCCCCCTTTAATATTGGGCCTGTGGATGAGGCATCCTGAGGGAGAAAAAAGTAGAGAGAGAGAGAAAAAGATATCTACCTTAGGGAAGAACCTCAGAGAGAGGGAGGGAAGGAGAGGACGGGTAGGAGCGTGTGTGCATGTGTGTAAGAGACACTTATTCTCTTAACTACTAGGAGACAGACACACTTTCCTGGCCCGACTCAAAGAAGGGGGGAAAACAGGAGGAAGATTTTTTTTTTTCTCAATATCATTTTAATCTTCCCCCTCATTCAACAATCAAGCTGCCCTAAAGCTTCTCTTCCTGGAAACTTCTTCTTCATTGCCTGCTGGAAGTTCTATGTATTGATCCATTTACCCTCTCACACACTTACAAGGCTTACCTCATGGATTTGTATCTGATTGGATATTTGATGTGTGTGTGGTTGTCCAGCTCACGGGTGCTTGGAGGCTATCCCATCTGGTGGTGAGTACAAATCCACAGTTTCAGCATCAGACCCTATAGCCGCATAAAGAGAGGGAGTCTTTTTGGTCAAATGATCATTTCTGAGAGGGCAGAATATGCACTTTCAGTAGACTGCGTGGAAAAATGTTCTCCGGCCCAGTCCAAAGAATCTTAACCTCAAATACTAGTGTAACGGAAAAGGCTCGCCGTTCTTTTCCCCTCCACACTCAGGTCCATTTATCATATTGGAGTATGTTTTGATGCAAAGAGGGTGAATTTTTAGTTTGGGAACGAGTAAAAATGTGGAGATCTTTTTTGAAATCAAGAAAATATATATTAGCGAGCGGTTGCCATGTTGATATGAATTGTCAACAGCACTGTAAGGACTTGTGAGGCATTTCCACACAGCAGTGTAAGTCAGTGAGATCATTCATTATTACATAAATTTTGGATATCGCTCAAGGAAAATGATAACACTGATGTTGCTCTTTAAATCTTACAAAGCATCAAAAAAGGCTCCTGTTTCTCGACCATAATCGATTTCTTCTCTTGAAATACAAGCACATAATTTTAGGACTGACTAACAATCATGACTTATAAGATCAGCGTCATTTCGTTTTGTTTGCTATTGTGTGTGTCACTGTTGTACATTCAGGCCGCCGGCCCCCAAACATGCCGTGAACTGAATCTGAATTGTTTTTTGTGGACGTGTGACATCCATTAAACACAAAATCTTTGCCACTGAGTTGCTCACAATTTTTAAAATATAACGAATTTTGCGCTCTGCCATGGGGTATCAGCTGTAATTAAATGAATCTTTTTTTTTTAAGCATATCATTTTGCTTTTCAATTGCACCACAATTCACCCCCTCCACTACGGATTTGTCAGGAGACAATATGTTTAGGTGCCGCAGGGTTTTTACTCTTTGTTAAATTATCCCAGATCGCTTTTGGCACCAGCTACTGAAATTTAAAGGTTTATCTCATTACAAATTCAGCTACATGCAGCTGACCTCATGGCTCCATGGTCTTCTTTTGTAATATAAAGCTTCTATTTTGGAGATATTTGCGTAGGCGTATGACAAAGCTCTCTTGGCTCACGACACAATACTTGTCAGAGCTACTGCACTTTTAGTAGCCCAACTAGCATGTGGTCCCATCGTGGTGCTGTCCAAACCGCGAGCATCTTCTGGTTTCATTTACAGAGCAGGCAGCTGCCAAGCACACAGGCCACAGGGCTGAAGTGTTAATGGCAAAGAGGACTTTACACCCACTCCTGGCTTCAGCGAGAACCATCAGACAACAGTGACAAAGAGCCTGGGATTCTCTCTCTGTGAATTACCTGCAGCTGTTCTGTTCAAGGAGCTTACATGACACTGGTATAATGTTCGAACCCTAACAATGCGCACTACCTTTGATTTGGGTAACAAATTTTGAAGTGTAGGCTAGGTGAGGGGTTACTGGGGAGGGTGGGAAGATGAAAAGCCGAAGCCGTAGCTCCAGGTGACTGGGCAGGTGCTGAGGAATGGGTGTCAAACAGTGCTGTCAGTGGCATCACCCCGCGGTGTCGAACACGTCCAAAAGGAGACAAAATGAGGTGGTGCGTCAAACAAGAGGGTGCCGAGTTTCAGCGAGGGCCCAGGCAGGCTCCTCTCAGCTTCTGTCTCAGGGGCGAGGACTTGGCCATAAATTCTCCAGCCAAGGTGGGACGGGTTGGAGGGAAGAGCAGTTTTGACTGCTTTATGCCTGGCAGCCTTGCTTTTACAAGATGGGGTGTTGAAAACAAAACAGAGCATAAATAACTCCAGTGATATGCACATATGCATGGAGGAAGATGAGGTGTAGTAGAGAGCAAAGGCATAGCAAACTAATGAGGTGGGTTTGGAAAGGCGAGACTGAGCAGTAAATTGCCCTTCTTGAAATGCAAGAATGTTGGGGAAACAGAGGATGAAATGGCCAAAAAACTTTAAGGTTTGAGAGAATTCACGACAGCATAAAACTATGTGGTGACCACACGTAATCCACAGGTCCTGCAGTGTCTCTGTCCAATTATCTGACAACGCCATCCTCTCTGTGTGGCTTGAAAATGAAAAAATGTCTGTTCTTGGATGTATCACTGTGTTGTGGTTTAACCTTTCAACTTATATTTAATAATCGAGGAATATCAAAATATAGGGAACTTGAAGGACTATTTGAGAATATTCTGTTCTCATTGTTCTAATATTGTATTAAAACTGTGTGGCTTAACTCGTCAGCTATTTTCCGGGCAACTTAAGCTACTCTGTCAGCCAGAAAGTGTCTGTCTTCCTTTCATAAACAGCGCTGGTTGTAAGTGAATGATGACAGTCACTTTCAGCGAAGAATTACCTCAGCTGAATTTATGCCAATACCAGCCAAGGAGCATCTGCGGTGATTATCGGTTTCAACCACAAGATGTTTAAATCCAATAACAGTTATTCTCTTGATCCTCTTTTATCATCACTGCTGTTAAATCTACAAGAGACAATGTACGCCTGATGGGGTTCTTTGCAGGTGATCGTAGCATCATCTCATACGGATTCCGCTTTTGCCGAAACATTAATTAATGGCTGAGATTGCTTAACATTTGCATTGTTGTGGTTAGGAAATGAAGAAATGGTAGGGAAAGAAGAAATTGAGACAGAAAGACAGATAAAGAGATTGTGAAAGTGTTAAATCCTGCAGCGCAAGTTCTTCTAAATAAATAGTCTGTTTTTGAAAATGTGTAAAATAGATTTACAGCATGCTTTTTGCTGATGCTAAAATCATCTTGTGCTTTTAAGCAAGCAACGCAGTCCTGATCAACCAATGTTTTACTTGAATTAGTAAACCTGGCAGGGTTTTTGTTAACCTCCACTCAGGAGAAACATTATTGGCAGTCTGGCTATCTGACTGTGGAAAAAAAAGCAGTACAAAAGCAGCCATGACTTGGTAATATTCAGTCACTGCCAACATAGATAATAAGAGTTAAACTACTCCGTATAAGCAGAGCAAAAAACAGGAAACAGCTTCCCATTTGTTATTACACATATAAATAGCTCTGTGCATTTTTTAAAGCTTTCATTAATCCAATTTTAACATATTTTAATTAAAATATGGAGCACTTATAAGCCTAAAGACGACTTCCTGACTAAAATTGTGTTTGCTGTTTGAAGCACTACTTGTGGAAGTTTCTGGACCCTCAATAATGTCAGTGCCATACCTCTCGACAGATCTCTCGTAAAGCTATCTAGGTTTACCAAACTGCCCGGTCTATACACAGACCTTTCCAGTTCAACCTGAGCGGCTTAAATGGGGCTCTAGAGTCCATCTCTGGGTCTCAGGAATGTCATTATCTGACTGCGACACCCCCCACCTCCAATCTTCAATCCAATCTCCAACCCCAAAAACCCCTACCACTGGCAGAGGGATCACTTAAATGATTCTTACTGCGGGAAAATCCTCCGTCTGCCGCCTTGTGTGAAAAGATCAAGGATGTTTGGGTATTATTCTCAACAGCGCGGTGGAAGGTGGAGAAAAGAGCAGGAAAGTCCAGAAGAATGTCATTCATAAGAAACTTCAGGGTTCCATTATGAATGGATGAGGGCTGCCGTAGGGCCAGGGTCAAAGGCAATTTTGGGCTAAAGCTCAAGAGAAATGTCCCCACAGAGGGTGACATCCACAGGGAAACAGGGACTAACCCTGCATTCACAGGCTTCTCGGATGGTCCCATTTTGTTGGGAAATTTTTCTTACGACTTTGGTGTGTTCATGAGTGTGTAAAGGAAGAGTTCAGCCAAAAATTAAAATTCAGTTATTATCTACTCAACCCTATGCCGATGGAAAGTCAAGTGAAGTTTCATAGTTTTGTATTTCTGGAGTTTTTCCTAAACAAGAAGTAGCTGGGGACAACCAAAAAAAAAAAAAACAGGCTCCATATAGCTCGTCAGATGTAATCCAAGTCTCCTTGAGAAGACGCTATTATACTCT
This sequence comes from Pagrus major, assembly GCF_040436345.1. NCBI lineage: Eukaryota > Metazoa > Chordata > Actinopteri > Spariformes > Sparidae > Pagrus > Pagrus major. The sequence continues at coordinate 22,698,477 of NC_133234.1, read as the reverse complement.
TTTGCTAAGCCACATCTGCACTGTAGCTGCTAAGCTAACCTTGTCTAAAGTGTGTGCACAAGCTTGACCGCGCGTCAAGGGTGTAAATCAATTTGGGATCTTTGGGTTTCAGGAGTTTTGCATTATGATAAAGGAACTGTATGGAGCCATTTAATGGTTCTTTTGTGTTGTTTTTTTTTTTTTACATTTTAAGTACAAAGCTACTTCAATTGTTTTGGAAAATGCTGTAACGCTGTTTTGCTGTGAAGCTTTAGAAACATTTTTTGGACTACAAAACTTCACCTGACTTTCCATTGGCATGGGGGTAAGTAGATAATAACTGAGTTTTCATTTTTGTATGAACTCTTTCTTTAAGTCACAATGTGGAAACAACATAGGGGCTACAAAGTAGATTTGTTGTTTTATGAAGTGATTTTGTCCCAGACTTGTTGCTGCATCAATACATTCCCTAAAACCACTCAAATATTACTTTACCTGACTTGGTATCTGGGTTATTGCTAGTAAACAACTTAACTAACTAATCTAGTTCTAGACCTAATTGCTAGATTGAATTTTCCCAGTTGGGAACTCACTTGGATCATTTGGATCATTCTGATATCCTGCATTCTGAATAAATGCACTATAAATTCCTCAAAAAATATACAGATATGCAATAAGTTCTAGTACTTAGCCCTAAGCAGGTGTGTTGCTAAGGTATGAAATCCATAATGAGACATTATTGCTCAAGGAGCTGAGCAGAACACTCAGATGCATTTTAGGGCATTTTTATATACAATACTTGTATCACTTTTACACCAAATATGCAGGTTTTGTTAAACACAGTGAAACCCACTAAAAGTAAGCGATTGACTCCTTTCTCGTTGCAACTAGAAGAGTTTGCCTTTCTGTTTTTCCTTCTTCTGGTGTGTCATGTTCAACTTCACAAACGCGCCAGAAAAGGGGAACCGCATGAAAGGCCGTGGCAAAATCCTGGTGGTTACTTTTCCATATCTTTTACTTCAGTCTCTCTTTCAAACTTAACTGAACGACGTTTGAATGCTGCTTGAACAGACGGATGGTAAACTATTGATAGCAATAGTACATCATAGCACTATGCTGGAAAAGGCGCAAAAAATTAGCCTGTCCACCATCACTGCTGACTGAACCTGGAGCAGATAAATACCCATGACTACTGAGTCATTGACCTGAGAATGAAATCGGATCCAACCCTTTCCCCCTGAAGACACCCAAAAGTGGGAAAGACGTTAAAATAGGTGTTCATGGGTTTTTTTTCCAGTGTGGAAGGGTTTTAATGTATAACTTAAGGAGTGTTGACTATCACACCAACCGAAAATGCACCAGTCTTCAACTGAACTTGTACTGACACTGTGAAATTAACCTTGATGTGCTGATCCAAGACGTTACTTCACAAAACATTCACAGACTGATTTCAGTGAACAAGCATGTGGGATGACACTATCCAGTCAAGCCCAAGCTACGTAGGTGAGCGGTTCAAAGGAGAGTGGTATTTCAAAGCAGCGAAGGCGAGTCCTAATCTTCAGCCACCATCAAAGCACAAGCAGTGTGCGCTTGTAGGAAATGACAAAGTCCCCCAGTGCACAGCTATTAGCTGCACTAAAACACAGGCCAGGACAGTTCCTCAAAGGGAAAACGGCAGCGGCCAGGGGCAAAGAGATCATTAGGGCACACGTGTGGAGGCACAAACACACAAAATTTAAAGTCTTCATTACCTGGCTGATCTCACCTGTGTGGCTTGTTACAGATGTTAATTATAAGCAACAAGCAGTTTCTCTGACACACAGGGTCAGTGACAGAGATGAGCTGATCACACCTGTACAGCCTATATTCAGTCAAAGCCCTCAGGTCAGTGACCAGGTCAACCAAACTACTGATAAGTGTGGAAAGGAAGAGATGAATATCAATCAACAGCTCTGAATTACAACAGGGGAAGGAATCTCTGAGCACCTCATGATTCAGATCTGATTCAGCGGGTTATGTGAAATAATAAAACAATTATCATACATAGCATATTTGTAATGACCCATGATTAAAATAATCTTTGATAATGCTTCTGAATTGTGTGGATTTGCTGCTTGTTTATGATAATAAATGAAGAGTCTTTGGCTTTTGGACTGTTGGTTTAACAAAAGGAAACAATTTAAAGACGTCACTTTGGGCTCTCAAAAATTGTGATGAGCATTTGTTACAATTCTCTGACATTTTATAGACTGAACTTAATCAATTCAATCGTGAAAATAATCAGCAGATTCATCGATAATGAAAATATTCCTAATTGCAACTGAATGGAATCTGCCGAGACGTTTAATTTCAGCTTTATGAGTGTTCAACTTGCACCAAAAAAGTACTGATGTATGTCACCCAGCTCTACTGAGGGATACAAAGGTAAAAGGTAGAGGTAAAAACATGCCTGATAGTTGGTTATGAAAAGACGGGGACCTGCTCATCAATAACAAAAATAGAGACAATTAGGGCTCTTAGGTGGTTCTGCCTGTGAGGGAATTACTGTGGACTGGCAAGCTTTATCAGCCAGTTTCATCTCTCACTATGTAGTTAAACATTCCAGTTTTTTCAGACTGTTATTCAAATCAACCAAGCATGAAAAAGTCAACAGCAATTACATTTTTAATTACTTTTAGAGGCGCTATGTGGTGTTTGAAATTTCCACAAAGAAATTCCAGACATACGAAAGAAGATTCCAGACGATCCTGACGAGTTATGATTTGCATATGATGCATAACCGCTGACAATTCAAGTCGCGGTGCCAACAAGCTGGCCCTAATGAGCAGAGGCAGGGAACAATGCTGTGTTTGAGTTGTGGTTCATTCACTCAGTCCCTCAAGACTCTCATTCAAACACGCTCCGTCCTTTCAAGACAACAGCTCAGACTCTGTTGTGTCCACCTACAGACAGACACAAGACACCAAGCCATGCATTTGTCAGTGGCTTGTGCTCTCTGGTGCACTTCTGTGCAGAGCTACTGCCGCTCTCATTCACTTCCTGACAGGCAGGTTCACAAGTTTACACCCTGTTCAGCTTCCCTCTTCACGTCTCCATACATGTGACTGCAGGGGCTCCTTGTCCCAACTCCACGCTCCCTGCAATAGTCTGCAGAGAGGGGAAAGGAGGGGAGGTAGAAAGAAAGAACAGGTTGGAACATTTTTCAGGGGTCCCGTCATTTTTTATCTGATCAGCCAGGAGCTGTTGGACTACAAATCAAAAGTGTGCCAAAGAAAAAGGGAAGACAACAAAACACAGACAGAAGCTGTGCATTCCAGCCTCCACCAGGAAAAGTCCCATCCTCGGGCAAAGCCGGCAACTTTCCTTGGCCCACTTACTCTCTTTCGCGTGTCTTTATCTCTCTGCGGACTCTGTTGTGGGATTTATAAATGAAACTCTGATGGCAGTGTTTTCAATGCACGTCTCTGACTGCTCTGCTAGGGCCTCTTTTAGCAACACGATGTCCTCCGGGCAAATCTGACAAGTTGAGCTGCGGCGTCAACATATAGAGGTAAATTAGAGGTAGATTCGAGTTTAATGCAAACAATATTCCTGCGGTCTGTTATTGCAGAGGCCTTTTACAGAAGGCCTAGTGCTCACAGAAGACACTTGGGACTCAGCGCTTCAGGCACAAACCCAGCATAAGCTAACATTAATTTCTCTTTAATGAAATAAGTTAACTTGTTCAGACACGGCTAAGAACGACTGGCACCCATCGTCAATAATGGCAAATACATTGGAATAAGATCACATTCAATCAAATCTGTTTATAAAAGCTTAATCCTTTCAAATTACATATTGGCTGTATTAAGCGGCTGCTTTAAACCATTAACAGAAAATATAATAAAGATGTAACCTAATTGAAGAGAGGAGACAAGAGATTCGATGAGAGATTCATCAAAGGGATCAAGTCCTGACATTTTGCTAACTCAGAAACTGCAACCCTGAAAGTGTCTCTGCACAAATGAGGTGTGCTTGAATTAAACATCAGACCTGAAAGCAATAGTCTGGAGAGTGCCCCAGCTTGTGATGGAACTGAATGGAAAATTATATCATCATGTGTCAGCAGTTTTCAGCATGTCCTGCAACAAGGGTGCAACCAAATTAAGGCTGTTACAGTGTTTGCACAGAACGGGCATTACGATTAAGGCATCCCACCTCTTTGCCATCATCTCGGTGATAACCCTGCTGGAAGTAGGAACTTACAAGTAGCAACACAACCGCGTAGTTCAGTCTGCCTTCACACATGCACGCAGGTTTTTCATGAGTCTTTGAACAGTGCCTAAGGAATAATGCATGGAGGGATGGATTGTGACAGGCTCTCTAATCCCTCTCTTTTCCTCTCTGCTTCACTCTCAGACTTTGGTTGCCACTTAAACATTCCAATTTGTTCACAACCACAAAAAACGTATACTTATAAAATATCCCAATTTGTGCCTTTCAGTCCACCAGATATAGATTTGTATTAGGATCCACATCACATTGGCCTCACTCATAGATACCAGCTACCTAAATACACCTGCTTTTTTCATCAAGATCCGTAAATTAACAAAAAACGCCCTATCTCACAGTGTTTTCCTGGATCCATACCTTTATTCGAAGCTGCAACAAAAGTTAATGGGGTCTATTCAGGACAGATCCATCCAAGTTTTGCGGAAATCAGCTCTGCAGTTTCTGTGTAATCCTGTCGATAAACAAAAGACATGTGTTAAACTGTAAACTTAACCTTGGCGGAAACAGCCAGGGGTGGAAACACAACAGATACATGCTGTATAATTTGAGCACAAAATTAGCAACAGCCACAAGTCAAATTAGGGTAAAACATGCAGGTAGCTGGTAGATTTGCTTCACATTCAAGTACTGTACACTGCTGACATTAGTCCAGTTTTGAGGTATTTGTACTAAAAGCAAGTACTTCTTAGTCATGTTACTTCAGACTCTTACTTCAGAAGGACTTATTGTACTACATAAAGTCAGTGACAGGATGTAACTAAGTCCATTTACTCACAGTATTGGACTTTAAGTTCAATTATGAGGTACTTATACTTTCACTCCAGACATTTTGGAGGCAAATAGTGTACTTTTTTACAACATTAAAATGCTTCATACATGTTAATTTATAAATAACTACCAGTGTATGATGTAGCGTAGCAGTGACAGGGGCATTCTGCTTGTAAAATAAGTAGCTACATATTGCTAATACATACATTTCGGCTACTTCAATCTTTTTTCATCCAGGACTTGTATGGAGCATTTCTACGTTGTGGTCATGAGCTGAATAATGTGTCTAGCTCCGGCCAAACCTTAGAAACTAAATACAATTTAGCACAACTTACGTTTCGAAGCCATCTCTTCAGAAAATGAAGCTTTAGCATACGTTAGCTAGCTAATGTCCGCTAGCTAGCTAGCTCGCGCCAGAACAGAGGAGATGACGTCATCGAACGTTAATGACCTGGGTGCGCGAGCGAATTCAGAAGTGCAACGATATAAGACGCCATTTTTTTTTTATCAGGAGAAGTTCATTAAAGCAGCAAAAAGCAAGACTAAAACAACTCTTCTCCGACTACACGATAAAAGCAGAATTGTTTAAGGTATAGTAGACACTCCTTACCTTCACCACCACTTATCTTTTACACTTGAAATCACTAAACAGGTGCTAAACGTTGGGTTACATTTGAAGCACAGAGCTAATGTTAAGCTAGCTCTGCCGCTGCTGCTGAATCTACAAGTGACATTTTGAAGTTCAGCCGGTTGTTTGGGAACACTTACCACTGATTTGGAGACATTTCCATATTCCTCAAAGATACTTCTGACATTATTCAACTAGAACAACAAGTACACAGTTTGCTGCTGGAAAGAGAAGATGATTAAGCAAACCTGTTTTCCACTTTCTGATGAAAGATGGCTGCTGGAAGTGATCTAGTATGTCTGTATAACAATTAAGACGAATATGAACATTTACACTACATTAATGTAGTTTAGTTTATTCAAGGAGGGACAGTGCAAAGTCTGAGGCCAAGCTACATCTAATCTTTTAAGATTAGGAAAATAAAACGCGTGAAATTCACAAGTCACAAGAAGAGCTGCATCGTTTAATCAATTAGTTGTCAACCATGAAATGAATTGCCAACCAAAGTTTGAGTAATTTTTCAAGGAAAAAAATGTTTCCAGCTTCTAAATTGTGAATATTTGCTGGTTTCTGTCCTCCTCTATGACTGTAAACTGAATATATGTGGGTTGTGGACAAAACAAGATATTTGAGGATGTCATCTTGGCTCTGGAAAACACTGGTTGACATTTTTTCATAATTTTCTGACATTTTATAAACCAAACAACTAATTGATTAATCAATAAAATAATTTACAAATTAATCGACTATTAAATTACCTATGCAATGTAACCTGGAGGGATTTTTGGTGCAGGGTCATCTGTGTTTGAGCGCGCTCATCTGTGGAGGTCTCAAGTCTGTGTCATGTGAATCTTGTGCACTTGAAGCTTCTCCAAGGTCAGGACCAGGACCCAAAACACTGTAAAGGGCTTACATTGGGTTTGCCCAGAATTAATTGACTTAATTCACTCTAAGCAGCAAGATATATTGAAGTTGTGTTTAATCACATGTACCCATCACTGTAGAAGAGTCCGAGCAGGTACCGGATCTTAGAAACTTGTATATTGGCCCTGGTCGTGAACTTCAAACTGTTTCCGTAGGCCATCAGGCTGAAGGCATTGAGGTCAGATGTCATGTTTTTCTCAACAGGTTCAGAGGGTCACCTGGTACTTTTTGTGCCTCTGGAAATAGGAGGCTGTCACACAAAGAAGGCTCATCTGTGCACAGACATGTGCTACACACTGACCCCTGTAATGCAGACCTCCCACAATAGCAGCTGCAGCATATTCCTGATAGTATAGGAGTCCTTGACTCACCTCCTAACTCAAGCTGAGCTTTCTCAGAGACAAAATTAAAACTTGGGAGATGGAGAAGGGTAACCCCTGCCTCTCTATGTTTCTATCCAAGCAGCAGAGATTGTACAATAGCAGTGATTTTATTGGATTGGGAGTGGTTGAGTCAGAAGTTTTTTTGTTGACAGTGTTATAGTCTTGATTGCGTGAATTTCCACTCTGTAGCGAGGTGTGTGGTGGAATCCCTTTGTTTCCTCTGCTTCATTTCTGTGGTTTCTAACACCCGTCATACTTTCACATCAGCCCAGTTTAGATACTGAGAAAACCCCCAACCAAGCCGTAAACCCCCCAGGCCAGTAGAGGCCCCATACGGACCTGCCTGGGCATGCACCTGCCAAGCCCTGCCGCTCGCTGCTGCTCTGCTGCTCGTCTCGTCCCCTGCAGCAGATTCCCCCGGCATTCTGCCTCTGCGTCTGCTGCTCCCTCACTCGGTTGAGACACGTCGCTCGTGGCTTCCGAGAAGTGAGGCAAAGCAGGCAGGATCAGCATGGCACACATGTGGTCTGCATGCATGAGTCTGCGTGTGTGTCTGTTTGCACGATACGCCTCATAACCCCTTAGGGTTAAGACTCTCATTAGCACCTAGCCAAAAAGATATCCCTTTCATCTCATCTGTCCATACAGATCAAGTGAGGCACATCCTTTGCAAACAAAGACAAATAGGCTGGCAGATCCACAGCCTGTAGTCTAAACATGCTATGTCCACCACAAAGTCCCATGCGGTTAGCTAATTGATTCCATCAGAAATCCCAAATTCAGTGGCTAAGCCTGTATGTCAGAGTGGTGGGCAGGCAGTTTAGCTGTCCTGAATAGAACCCAAGATGTATCAGAGGTTGGCATGGTGGCATAAACACAGAGATATCTCCGTTGGGCAGAGGAGATTTTCCTTGGAGTTAATGTGACAGTGTTGAGCTCAAATCCAAGTTCTGTGCAGGGCATCACCCACCCTGGTCCATCCCAAGACTGAGAGATTAATGGGCAGTAACCAAGCTAGCAGACAGTGTAATTAAGGTCCTTAGTCACTCAGTCACCAGACAGAGTGATGTCAGCAACACTTGAACTCAGTGATGTCGGTGGGATCGGGACTGGCAGATGAGCTAATGTGGCTGCCTCTGCTTGGGTACACCCAAGACAAGAACATGAATGGAGATTGATGAGCTCTATCAAATTACTGACTCTGCATCGGAACATCAAATTGGCCAAAACAGCATTTAAGTTGGATATGAAAGAGAGTCGACTTATTTTTCCTCATGCATGGTGGTGTTTGAAAGTTTTGAATAGTTTATGTAACTGTTCTGTCCTCGAGGAGCTGTGGGTTTTTAATGCTGAAACATAAGAATTGTTTGTTGTGTGTCAGTGTCAGTCAGGACGCTGCTGCCAGCAACACAAGTGGCTGATTATGTGATCATCATATTTTCCATCAGCTGTAAACGCAAAACGACTCTCATGTCTCAATGTGGGACTACCTTACCTGGGAGCCTGCTGTAACAATGCTCACCTGAGATCAAAAACAGTGTATGGGAGGTGGAGGAGGGTGCTGGGAGGTGGGGGCAGGGTTTAGCCACATGTAGAAAGCAAAAGCGCACATGAGCTGTGAACCTATCTAAGGGGGGATTTTTTCCCTGTGACTTCAATGGCTTGACTTTTGTGTTGGGGTGGGGCGCTGCACTGCACTCATCTGTCAGAGTCAGTGGCTGCTGTGATTGGGTTGCGCCCTGCGGGGGTCCTGAGGTCATCTTGAGTGGCGCTCTGATCTGATCAGAGTCAATTGTTCCCCCATGATCCTCTCATGGCCTCCAGCGCCACGTTGCCCGCCCAGACTCAGCCGAGTGCTGGAGAGTCTGATCCACATTGGTAAAACTCTTCTCACATCTTCACCCTGTAAACACTATAATCACGCATTTCTGCTGCTATTGACGATAATCATGATATTTTTAAACTAGAATGGCACTCAGTAGAATGCATACCTCTGCCAAGGTCCAACAGTCCCCTTTAATTCATTCAAGCGTAACCAGTATCAAATGAACCATATTCAAACCCGGGTTTCTATTTGGATCCACATCAAATCCAAGATCCATCCATTGTTCACTGAGAAATTTTATTTAATTTAATAGTTTTTGTGTATTCCTGGTGACAAACCAACCAACCAACAAACGGACATGGCCAGAAACATAACCTCCTTGGCAGAGGTAAAAATGAAACATTGATATCATATTAATAATACAGATTAGGGGTGGGAATCATAGAGGTACTCACGATATGATACGATTCACGATATGTTGCTCATGATGACGATAATATCACAATACTGAGATTATAATAATAATCGATTAACTGCAAGACAATCATCTAACGTTAAGATATGTCTCACATAGAAGTCAGTGGCAGGATTAAGAATATTTATTCACTGTATCAGTTTCACAGAAGTTGGCATCAGGTGAGATGAAACCAGGTATAAAAGGTGAATAGAGTCCTAGCTTCGTGCCTTTTGTCGCACTGACTGCAACTTATCCATGTCCATGTGTGCCATGTTTAAAGTACAGATACAACTGTGGCTCAATAAATTCTTTGCAATGTGTAAATTGCAGAAGTTTTTCCACTACAAGGAATCATAAAGTAGTGACTCAGGGAATCTATTTAGTCCATAAAAATATCAATATTTGATACCAGTATATTGATAATCATAGAGGACATAAAGACATAAAGTATTATTTCCCCTAATACACATATGATAATGTCGTGTAAATAATCTAGCGTCTTGTGGATCTTTTGTTCCACAGTAGTGTGGTTACAGACATAATAAACAAAGTAAAAAAATGAGTACTTCAAAAACCAATAAAGGCAATACCAATAAAAGAAAATGTAACAAATGCAAAAGGAAATATTAAAAAAAAACCTTTAATATAGTTGCTAAATCATATTTTGACCACTTGGTCTTTATAAGGGCTCCAGACAACTAAAGTTAGATATTAATTTGCATTGGGGTTTTCTTTTCCCAAACTTTCTAAATATCATGAAAATATCATTATTGTGAATTATTTTGGCCGCAATTATAATGGTGACAGTGCTATGTTAAGCACCCATCTCAAAGGAAATGCAGACCTGTACAGAGACATGTATGTTCCTTCAGGTGATATCCTTCATGCCTAGGAATAAATAAACAAGAAATTTGAGTCTGACGTCTATAAATGCCTGACCTTCTGGGTGAAACCGTACAGTTTTGTTTGAGCTTGTCATACAAAAAGCGTGTTAAAACAGGGGCATGGAAAACATGTTTTCTCTCCCTCGCTCTTTTATTTCAAGAGAAATAGAAACCAATTAAAATTAATTACCTGAATGAAACTATAATGGTTTCTGGCATCACAAGCTGATCTGAGCTGTCTCGTTGTGGTGATTAATCCCTGCTTTGGCACATCTGCACGAGCCTTCTGGTGAGACACACAGCTTCAGATATGCTGTTTTCATCCATCACCGGCAAGCTCAGCTGTATATGCTGTCATTCTTAAAAAACTACAGAGAAAAACCGCAAATGAATGATTGAACTGCAGAGGCAGGTGTCTACATATATTTGAAATTCGCGAGGGGGCTTTTCCCCAAACAAAGCAGACAGGTTCTCGTGTGTTATCTGTAAGATCAGCAGATCTGTGTTTGCTAACAAGTGGGAACACTTTGAAAAGTCACGACTAATAGCTTGTATCCCTGCCCTGAAGTGGGCCTATTAGCTTTCCCCGCCTGGTGCAAAAAAGAGACAAAATAAACAGGAGCTCTCTGTATAAACTATATTAAGTAGATAAGTCAATAAAACACTCCAGCATGAATCACATATACTGTCACAGAGCTACGCCTACAGTTAAACCTGAGATTAATTAATACAGAGGCGGTCTCCCCCCGCTCGTAGAGCAGAGGCCTCCCTGGCAGGGCACCATCGTTGCTATTGTGAGGGTTGAGTTCAAGGAGGGCACAGACTTGTACTGTGAGGAGAGCCGCTTTGCTTCTTAAACAATTGTTAAAGCACTGGGGCTGGTTATCATTCCAAGTGTTTCTGTAGTTCAAGAGCAGATTTGATACCAATATGATGCTTTTTTGATACCTTACTGAGAGAAATATGTTTGTTTTTCTGATAAAAAGTGTTTTTGCTCATTTAACACTCGCATTTGAATTACTATCTAAACGCAAGCAGCAGTACAAGACTTTGACATAAAATATTCAGAAATTGGCATTTATGTGCTCTGTAATGTGGAAACAACATGGACACTACAAAGAACACGCGTTGTATTACAAAGTGATTTTTTCCCAGACTTTTTGCTGCTCTGGTACATTCCTTAAAACCTCTAAAATATCAGGGTTAATGCAAGTAAATAACTTTCCTCACTAAGCACTTTACATGTCAACTAAACCCTGATTTAGGGCGCTCTAAATTTTTGATGACCGCCAATGATCTATTTACGACAGAAAAAGGTGTTGCTCGACACTTTCTTTTCACGATGCGCTCCTGGAGAATCTGACGTTGCAGTGGCCATCATATTCTTTGTTGCAATGTAATTGCGTAGAATATAAGTGAACAAGCTTGCTGGAGGATAGCATCTGGTCACCATGAGGAACATTTCGCTGTAGCGTAGTATGAAAACATCACATGGCTCTGATTTCTGTCGAGCGACTCTTAATAAATCAGAGTGAGGAAAAATTTGTTATTCATTACGTGAATTAATCAAAAGCTTCAAACACGTACTGTCGTCCACCGTGTTTCTGCGTGTGTCGGTAAGTCGTGTGCCAACAATTTTCACGACTTTCCGAGTCATTCCAATTAGAGGTAGTGTTCACTGAGGGGGTTTTCCTGGTTGGGAACTCATTTTTTTGATCACTCCAATATCACATGAATGCTCTATAAATCAGGAACCATAGGGCTATTCCGATTTTATGGTGCATTCATGAGGCGCTGGAATAATTGGAAAAATGACTTTCTGCGTAGGAAATTCACGTGAATGCAAAACAACTCAGAAAAGAAATAAAGATTTTGGCATAAGACTTGCTGACTTTTCGTTATATATTCAGAAACATGGCACACGAAAGTAAATGTTTCGTTGATAGAAAGTTTTTATTAATTCATGTATTGCATATCAATTTTAGTTTGTAACAGTTACTGTAGTTGATGTCCACTTAAAGTGACCTAGATTAGTAGGAAGGTAAATTATTGGTATTTACTCTGATAAAAAGTCAGGTGAAGCAATTTTTCTAGTGGTTTTAGAGAATGTACTGGTGCAGCAACAAGTCTGTAAGTCTTTGTAATATAAGCCTTCCAATTTTAAACAGCTATCGACATGTTGTCTAAATGCTCTGAGCAATAAAATACAGGACACCTCCTTTTGTAGGAGCACGAGAATGCACAATTAGCTTTCAGTACTCGACAGCTTTCTGTGGTATGGACATTTTGGCAAGTACCAAAAAGTATTTAAAGTAATGAAAGAAATTATACCTGTCGTATTTATAGTGATGGCCTAATGTGTTGCTTTTTGGTTGTGGTGATGAACCTCTTTTGATCACGTTGCACTCATTTTCATTCCCCTAGCTACCTTAAATCAACACGGATGCAGAGATTCAGATTCAGATTTATCTTTGTTGTCATTATACCCAGGTACAACAAAACGTTATCTGTCTTCTCCTTAATTAAGGAAGAAGAGCGAGACAAATTGCTTAATGTTTTATGGCCATCAGATTGTGCTTTAATGATGCTTTCCTCTCTGTCTGTCACAGGTCCCTGGCCCTTGGGCAGCAGTACTCGTCTCTGGGCTCACAACCCATCCTGTGTGGCTCTATCCCCGGCCTGGTGCCCAAGCAGCTGCGCTTCTGTCGCAACTACATCGAGATCATGCCCAGCGTTGCCGAAGGTGTCAAGCTGGGGATCCAGGAGTGCCAGCACCAATTCCGGGGCCGACGATGGAACTGCACCACCATCAAGGACAACCTGGCCATCTTCGGGCCTGTTCTCGACAAAGGTAAACTATTAAGAAAAGAGTCCGACATAAATCTTTATTGGTGCATTTTCAAATGATGGACATGAGCCCCACAGTATAAAATAAATGATTTAAATGATCTCTGCCAACAACACCCAACTGTAAAAAGTAAGTTATATAGCTGAGGCTACTGCAAGCTGTTACAAAACACAGCGTTTAACAGTTTCCACCCTAAGGCTTAGCACTGCCTGTTCTCTGGGCTTCTGCTGACAAACGACTAACTAGTGCAATTACAATAATATACACCTTTCCTGGCTGCTGTGAGAAATGAGCGCAGGTACAAGCACTGACACATTATTCAGTTTCCATCCATCTTTACCTTCAATATCGCATTTGTCTTCAGAGTCAGTGGCTTCTCCTCGGCGTTCCCAACCGTGTTTACACTCTCGTACATGAAAGAGGGTCAGCGCAGTAAATCTATCAACAAAACCTGACAAGTACAGCAGATATACTGGAGGCATCCATCACACGCTTCACACGCAGAATACTAATTGTAGCGCTCCTGAAAACAATCTCATGAAACCTGACAATGGGAAACAACAGGCGCAGGTGTCTCGCTGAAGGCCTTGCAGTGCCTGATTACAAAGGTAGAGGTTTGTGTGTTGCTGCTGATTGGAAATGAATTAGCCCGTATGTCAGAGGGGAAGGAATCTGGGCAGAAATGGGCAGTGTGAGCAGTCCAAGCTCCTCAGTCAAATAAAAGGGAGAGGGGAGGCCAAATGAGATTACAGGCAATAGAAAAGGGCCGGGGGGCTCCGCTCAACCCCTACTGTGCATGAAGACCAGTGCGCGCCTCACACAGTCCAGCTCCCACGGACGCCCCATTCACACGCCCTTTTGACTCTGTCATGAAAACAGGCTGAAAGGGGATCTCTCCCAACCTAGTCCGGGTGTGCACTTTGGGATAGGGAAGCAAAGGAGGGAAGGAAGGAAGGAAGGAAGGAAGGAAAGAAAGTAGGAAGCGTCTCACTTTGGTTTTGATGAATGGAAAGTTAGCCACCAACCACCAGCTCCAGCCACCTTAAAGCGCCATGGTGGTGCTGTTGGTGGATGCCTGGAGGAAGTGGGGGGTTGAGGTCCTGTGGTGGGTGGTGGTGTATGGGATTTCAGCTCAGGGTGTTGGCAGAGGGGTGGCTGGAGAGAGAGGGAGAGGGAGAGGTGGAGGGGGGAGTTAGGGAGTTTAGGGAATGCCAGCTCCGGGCAGAGCGGGGCTGTGGGGGCGCGAGTCGCTGGGCCCTTTGTGTGGATAATACAGTGTGACACAAGGGAAACAAAGGCGGATTGATGGGCCCAGCAGGTAGCAGGAGCAGCGCTAGCCTTGGCTAACAGCCAGAGCTCCAGGGGCCCAGGGCTCACAGGCCCCTGTTGTGGAGGGCCCGGCCAGGCTTGCCAGGGTGAGCAGGGATGCCGAACCTGAGGACTGTGTGTCATCGATCCAATCATGCGAGGATTCACTGAGGATTTAGACCAAAACTGTGTCCATGTTACCAGGACTGAACAGTGACAGGATGTCGTGACACACAAGAGTCTAGTTGGTATTTTATTCTTTAGATTAAATAAGAAAAAATTATACGTTTTGGTTATGCATTTTCAAATAATAGTGAACACAGAACCAATCACAATGTTTGTTTACAGTAACTTCCAGGCAGAAAACCCCTGCGTCATGTGGCTTAAATTCATTTAAATGTATTTTTACAAAGTGTGTACTAGACCTGCAATGATTAATCGAGATATCGATTAGTTGTTGACTATTGAATTAATTGGTAACTATTTTGATTATTGATTTGTGTAATTTTTAAGAAAAGAGTCAAAATTCTCTGATTCCAGCTTCTTCAATGTAAAAATTCTCGTGTTTCTTTAGTCCTCAATGGCAGTAAACTAGATATCTTTGGCCTGTGGACAAAACAAGACGTCATCTTAGGCTTGGGAAACACTGAGCGACCAAACAAGTAATCGATTAATCTAGGAAATGATACACATTTCAAGTCAAGTCAATTTTATATATATATAGCCCAAAATCACAGTCACATTGCCTCAGTGGGCTTTACAATCATTACAGTGAACGACCCTCGATTCGACTGAGGAAAAACTCAAAACTCAAGAAAAAAAACGGAAGAAACCTCAGGAAGAGCCACAGGATAGGAATCCCTCTCCCAGGACAGACAGACATGCAATAGATGTTGCGTGCACAGAACAGAACAACAAAATTACAGAGTACACAGATTTCATTGACAGAATATCATGTATCAAAATGATTTTTTAAAATACAAGTGATGAGATCCAGGAAGACAACTGAGCAGAACAGGGCATCAGGCGCCAAGTGGTGCCTGAGCCAGACAACATGGTGACCTGGAAGAAGACAGGCTACACAAGATAATGAGCAGAAAAATATCAATGCATACATTGGAAATAATCTTAAATTGCAGCCCTAGTGTAACAACTCATTCATCTAAAATGCAAGTATGATAACAAAACTTAAACTCACGTTCGGTTAAAGACCTAATTTACCTGTTGGGCCACAGACTAAAGAAAATGAAAGCTTGAGACGCTAGCAAAGCAATACAGTAAATAAAATTAGCGCAGCAGAAACATCTTTAAATGTTTCAGTTATGGCTGAAAATGACAACAGAAATGAACAGGTTTGCAGATTTCAATATCATGTTGTTGGTAGTGCTACAACACAGTGCTTCCGGGTATTCAAGTATCTGAAGACAGCATTAGATGATCCATCTGACCTTCCACCCTGCACATTATTAGCGTTAGTGTTGTCACGATACTGAAATTTCTAACTTTGATGCAAAACCTTGAAAAATATCTCTAGTTTGTTACCACAGGGAAAATTTTACATAGAGGGCATAAAATTTTAGATTTTCCTTAAAAGATAAATACAACGAGGCTTGTGTACTGTGTTGTGTACAACAGCACCCAAGTTAATTTGCTTCAGACTATAGTTATGTGAGCTTTAAAGCAGTATGTGTGTCAACTGTGTTCAACTATTGAGAAACGATATGTATCCACATTTTTGACAACACTAGCATGCATACACTCAGAAATGTCATAAAGATAGCTGTATAAAAGCACAGATATCGACCCTTGTGGCATCAGATCAACACCTAAAATAAAAAGACGCTTTCAGGATGGGAACATTCGACGAAGCCCCAGCCAAACGTCAGCAAACTTTGTCTGTGTCTTGGGTCCTGAAAGCCTCACTGGCAGCTGAATTGCTGAGGAATTTCCAGCTTGAGTAGCCACTGTGGTCTTCAAAATAAGGGCCTTATTTTCTGGTCGTGATTATACAAATTTCGAAACGCTAATCAGGCAATTGTGCACATCCCAAACTGAAAAAAAATCAAGGCACTGCGGGAGGAGCCCCATACCTGTGTGTGTGTTTTTCTGTCTGTTACAGAGCTGGTGGAGTGTAATGGGTGAGCCACGGTAAGTGTGCTGTGATTGTGAAACAATGGTGTCTGGTTACATAATAAGCTGTTGCCTTCAAAGGAGGCGTAACTCCATCCCTTGGTGTAAAAAAGAAACAGGCCGACACACTGCCAGGTTTCACCAGAAGGCCTTCAGGCTCTGAACAGCGACGGGTGGGAGAGGAGGGGGTGACAACATTCCTGAAACACTATCCAGATGCAAAGCAGCACACCTCAGGGATGACAGGAGGTCACTGAGATCCCGCTGAGCGTTAGGGCCTCCTGACACAGCCACAATGGGCTGATGTCACTGCAGGGACTCTGCTTTTAGGCTCCTTCATGTGTCCTGTATGTGCTTCCTCATGATGATGGTGATGATGGTTAACACTGTGAACCATGTTTACAGATTGTAATAAGAGAAGTTAGAAGCTTTTTTCTTTAGGCAGTGGCAAATACCGGTACATAAATGCGCCTCTCAAAGATGAAACGTTGCGTTAAAAGGTTTTTGCCTCGAGGTATCCCTTTCAATACCTCTGTCTGGATGTTGGCAGTAGTAACTTGTCCATGTTCAACACAAGATTGACACACTCTCCATCTCCCTGTCTTCCTGTCTGTCTTCATCCGTCTCTCTCAGCAACCAGAGAGTCAGCGTTCGTCCATGCCATAGCTTCAGCAGGTGTGGCGTTTGCAGTGACGCGATCTTGCGCCGAGGGCACGTCCACCATGTGCGGCTGTGATTCCCACCACAAGGGGCCTCCAGGGGAGGGCTGGAAGTGGGGCGGGTGCAGCGAGGACGCAGAGTTCGGGGTGTTGGTGTCCAGGGAGTTCGCCGACGCCAGAGAGAATCGCCCGGATGCTCGCTCGGCGATGAACCGACACAACAACGAGGCAGGACGCACGGTAAACACCTAGACATGTATCAGGAAAATGTGCAGGGATGTGCTGTTTTTAAAAACTACCTGGTCAAATATATGTAGACACCTGATCATTATACCCACCTGAACTTCTCAGTCAACATTAATCTGCACAACACTCTTCTGGGAAGGTTGTACACAAGATTTCAGTTTTCCAACATTTGCAGTTGGTGTTCTAGTTCTTCCAAAAGGTGTTGGATGGCGTTGATATCAGAACTCTGTGCAGGTCTGTCAAGTCCTTCAACATCAAACTGGGGAAACCATTTCTTTATTACTAAAAAAAGAAATGGTCAACGGTCAAATCTTTACTGTAGCTGCTAAGCTAAAAGCATTAGCGCACCATACGTCTGAGGTGGGTGCACAAGCTAGTAAATAACATCTTTTCAAATAAATTTGGGATCATGGAGCTTCCAAAGAGTTGGATTCCAGAAATGTTTTCTTGGACCACGAAACCTCCCGTGACTTTTCATCACCATCGTGGTGAGTAGATAATGACTGAATTTCTATTTTTTTGGTGAACTATTCCTTTAAGATTTATGATCACTGGAGCTAAGCTGTGTAGCACAGGAAATGGACAGTGGTGTCCACTTACTTTTGGCCTGATAGTGTACAAATTGATTGCAAAAGCAGTGGTTTAATAGCTACAAGATGTGCTGCATATCTTTAGGACTGACTCTGGAAGACAAAGAGATCTCACTGTTGAGCACATTTTGTTCTGTAGGATGAAAACACCGTAATACATCACATTAATTAGTTATCCTCAGCACATTTTGTGCGATAAATCATAGAAAAAGAAGAAAACTGAAACCCAGATGTGGTAAACAATGGACAATGATCTGAGTGTGTTGCAGAGGAAAAGGATTTATCCGGGAACACTAATTGTTCATTTGACGGTTGGGGATTTAGTATTCGACTTGTCCGCACATTTCTGAGTTTCCACTTGAAAACGAGCACTTGACTTTGAATGACTGGTTAATTACTGATCTTAGCAGCACCGTCCCTCCCGCCTTGCCCCCACACCTCGTCTTTCATGCCTTGCGTCCCAATGAAAAATTCCCTGCCAGTCAAATAACCCGAGTGAGTTGAGGGGGAAAAGAAGGAAATCAGCTCCGACTTAAAACATCACTGGCTGCTGTCACCGCTCGGAGAAAACAGGCTCCCCGGCTGCTCGCTGAGGGGCAAATGGAGGGACCACACGGCAACAAGACAGCCCTTTGATCTGAGCACACAGGAGCAGCCAGGGAGACCACAGGAGCTAACAGAACAGCAGTACAGCTCCTCTCCTCTCCTCTCGTCTCCACCTGGCCCTCTCACGCTCCATTATTTAGCCCAGAGGGCCTCTGGGACTTGATGTTGGCATGACAAGCTCCGCAGTGTGATGTCACTACTCCATCCACCCCCCACTCTCCCCTTCCTCACCCAGAGGTGCCCCAGCCACCTGCCTTCCGCCCCAGCTGGGGGAATTCTGCAGCTAAATATAGCCGTTGAGTTGAAGCACAACAAAATCAAAACACAAAGGTAAAATATGCCCCGAGGCAGCACAGTCATGATGTGAGCCAATGACTTCAGAGAGAATTAGCAGCAGCACAGAGCCTCTGTACTTCACAGCTGCATGACACTTAAATAAATTGCAGCCAGTGGCGTATTGTTTTTCTTGGCCTGCTCTGAGAGTCTTTAGTGGTTTTGTTCATCTGAATTACTGAACTTCCTGTAAACTTCTGACCATAAAGCTTCAACAGATCTTTCTTGGTGGTGACTTCACTGCCCCATAATCCCTGAGTCATCAAATTAAGACCTGGGCATGTCAGTTAATTACACTTTAAACGCACAGTATTAATCTCTGCCTCCAGGGGTCTCTCAATCAAAACCAGGGGTTCCCAAACTTTTTCCCATAGACGACCAAAACTAAAACTTAATGGGTTTTGTTTATCTGCATGGCAAGACATGCAGAAACTTTCACAGTACAATACAAGCAGTGGTAGAATGTAACTAAGTACATCTACTCAAGCACTGTACTTGAGGTACTTGTACTTGAGTATTTCAATTTTCTGCCACTTCATACTACTACATACATAGTTACTAGTTGCTTTGCAGATTGTATTCTGCATCAGAGCCAAAGACCTTTTTTGGACCTTTACTCAAATATTATTTGTATGGATGACTTGAAAAGTAATATTTTAACACCATATCTTTACTTTCACTCACGTATGACTTTTGGTACTTTTAAAAGCACTGGTGTAGCACAAAAAGATTCCAGTATTAGGCTACTAGTTTTCAGAGAAGAGACAGGAAAGAAGATAAAGTCATCAAAGAAGAAGAAGGAAATTTGATTCAATTCAGTTAAATTTTTATGAGAGAGATACATTCTGAGTTAACCCACTTAATCCCTGTGAAATTAACGAAAATGTCAAAAGGCCCCATCTCATAATGTTAAAGGAAGTGAGATTTCTGGATCTGTCCTTTTATCTGGATCTGCACCAAAAGTTAATGGGGTCTATTCTGGGTCGAGACACATCCTTCATCCAAGTTTCGGGGAAATCTGTTCAGTCGTTTTAGTGCAATCCCGTTGACAAACCAACAAACCAATAATGAACTCAGACTGGTTGCCATATTTTTCAGGAAAAGTAGAACATATGAAGTTTTACATGTTGAGGAACTGTATTAAAGCAAGTCAAGTTTAGAACCGATGTTGTCTTCTGTGTTCCTCAGACCATCCTCGACCACATGCACCTGCGCTGCAAGTGTCACGGCCTGTCAGGAAGCTGCGAGGTGAAGACGTGCTGGTGGGCGCAGCCCGACTTCCGCATGCTGGGCGACTACCTGAAGGACAAGTACGACAGCGCCTCGGAGATGGTGGTGGAGAAGCACCGCGAGTCCCGGGGCTGGGTGGAGACGCTGCGGGTCAAGTACAACTTCTTCAAACACCCCACCGAGCGCGACCTGGTCTACTACGAGGGCTCACCCAACTTCTGTGAGCCCAACCCGGAGACCGGCTCCTTCGGGACGCGCGACCGGGCCTGCAACGTGTCGTCGCACGGCATCGAGGGCTGCGACCTGCTGTGCTGCGGCCGTGGCCACAACACCCGGACTGAGAAACGCAAAGAGAAGTGCCACTGCATCTTCCACTGGTGCTGCTACGTCAGCTGCCAGGAGTGTGTGCGCGTCTACGACGTCCACACGTGCAAGTGAGAGTCAGACGAACTGACTGCTGGACTACAAGTGCTGCCCCTCCCCCTCCTGCACGACCTCCACCTTCCTCTGCACCACACACACAAACATATTCATCAGCACACACACTCAGGCCCTAATGGGTGATGGCACATCAGTAATGGATTCTTCTACACCCTTTTTTTTTTCTTCCAAACCACTACACCCATTTCCATAATAACCGACCAGAACGTGTCCTGTGTTGACCTGACTGTTCTTATAGGAAGAAGCTCGAGTTGTGCCACTTTCCCCCCTGGTTCCTCCCCCTGCAGCATCCCCTCCCCTCCCCCTTGTCTTTATTTATTTCCCGCCTCCATGCCAACATGTCCGTGGCATGTACAGTAACACTTTTTACCTGTGAGATTAATGCAGTAAAAAAAAAAAAGAAACTTTCAGACTCTCTTTGCTTTTGATTAAAAAGCATCTTCTAACTAACACCTCACTTCTCTGGCCCGTCCAGCCAGTTTTTTGTTTTTGTTTTCTTTTTGTTTAAACTAAACCAACCTCTACATCGTGATACTGAACACGTCGGCAGCCCCAGGAAACCATCACTTTGTAACTACTGAACTGAACTGAAAACAGCAGGCAGGTGTCCTGTCTCTTGTTAACTACTGAGCTGATGAAATCCTCAGTGTTGCTGACTGACTCCGCTGCACCAGTCAACCGGGGAGCCTGGAAGATATATGCTACAGCCTGATTTTTATAGCCCTGCATTTCTGAAATATTACTATTGGGCTGGGACTGGGAGGTATGCAGCATGTGTGTGAACAAGCATGCTCATTCCCCTAACTAACAACCCTACACATGTATATGTATGCACTATTCAGCCTAACTCCAGGTGGTAAACGTTTGACCGTTGTTGATGCGAGCGAATGGCGACTTTCGTCCGCGATCGACCTGCTCATGATTTCCACAAACAGAGTCATACATTATTCAGAAAAAGATTCAAGATAATTTATGGCTGTTTCATTTATAAATGTACGCGTCAAACTTCCAGTCAAGCTTTAGCATGCTTATTATTAATTCTGGTCTTAGGAACAAAGCAGTTATTTTTATCAAACACTTCATGCGTTCATCAGGTCCATCTTAGAGATGTTTGTCTGAAGCAAATCTCTCATTTATCACTGTAAACAAAAAAAAGATAAAGTGGGACATGTGACGACATGTGGAGACCAGAGTGAAGAGTAGATTTGATTGGCTCTCACGCCCTCCCTTCCTTCTGTCCATGTTTTCCCTCAGTTTGAGGTTTTTAGGAAGCTGATTTATGTATTTACTTCTGTCAGTAAACCCTCAAACTGCCTCATTGTTTTGGTTTTGCGAAACTGGAAGAACAATGTGCTGTAATTTACTCAAAATATGTTTTTCAGAGTCAGGGTTCTTTGGCCCAGAACTAGAATTCAGATTCTGAGAACATTAAAGAGACAGAGTCGTATTTTTGCTCTTACCTGTAGTGCTATTTATCCAACTAGATTGTTATGAGCTGCCAAGTTTTTGGAGATACCGATGGGAGAGATGTCTGCCTTCTGTCTGATATAATGGAACAAGATGGCACCTGGCTTGTTGTGCTCAAAGCCCCCAAAAAATAAATGTAGGAAACTCAACTGCAATGTCTCTTTCCCAAAATCAAGACATTCCACAGATCTTATTGTGAGCAGTTTTATAAAGGAACTGTTTTCTTTCGACTGAACTGCATCACTGCACAGAAGGAAGCATACTCGTGGCAGCCTCTTATCTTGAGTAACCGGGTCATGATTTCTGGAAGGTGACATGCTGTTGAGTTTTTTCAAATTCATTTTTTTGGCGCTTTGAGCACCACAAGCTGAGTGCCATCTTGTTTCATTATATTGGAGAGAGGGCAGACTTTGCGAGGAGGCTGGATTTGCAAGATCACGTGATCATCTTTCCTGTGGCTGAACACAGGTGTCGAACCAGTCAGCTTCCTTTGAGGACAACCAGCAAGAGGTGCGACTGTTCGTTTGAAAACAACAATGGCGGCTCCTCAAGAGGTTAGCGTAGCTGCTGTAGCATCTCTTGTTTTCAAACTGGAGAAATTAAAGCAAAGAAAACTGAAGACTTTTCTCGATGGAGAAACCAACTGGCTCCACTCTCCTACTGCTGATCAGAAGTCAGCTCGTGATAGACAGAAGGTGCGTCCAATCATCTTCCAAGTATTTTTTGAAAGTGCCCGCACTTTTCCAAACTCTAGCGGCTCTTTTCCAGATCAATTTGTAAAACAAACCATCTGGCGTGTCACGTTAGCCATCTTGTCCTATTATATTCTAGAGAAGAACAAGACATCTCCATAGCTGATACACACCAAAACAATCTAGATCAATAAAAAGCACCACAAGTAAGATTTTGGGGTGAAACTGTCCCTTCAGGAACTCGATCATTTATGTGAGAAACGTGAATGTGCACGTGACGGCTGCCGGTGACAAACAGACGCGAATGGAAAAATGGACGGCAGGATGAAAGGCTGTGAGAGATTTCCACACAACATGTTCTGACAGTCCCACCAGCTTCCTATTAATTATATCCAGCGACACAAGTACCCAGTAGTGTATAGGCTGTCCTCTTCTTTGTGACATAGCTTAGCATTTGTGTCATCTTCCACACAGCCCCTCCCTACCTGGGCCCACCATTCTGTGTTCAGTTCCCTCCATCCCCCCCACGACCACCACCTCCCCCCCGCTATATCCAAAGTTTTGTACAAATGTTTTAAAGTGAATAATTCCCTTTTTATTTTATAATCGTAAATGTTATGTTTTTATAAATATTATTTATTATACAATGTATATATCTGTATGACTGAACTAAGATTATATATTTGAAGAACAAAACTGTCTCATGCTTTTTGATTTATGAACACAAGTACACACAAACACACACACACACACACGTTAAACAGATGTTGTTCCAGAGTGTAACAGGAAGTGCTCTTTGCATATTAGACACCTCATGCATAGATATATTGATTACTTCTATAGTTGTCTCACATGTTGGACATAAAATATCACAACTTTCATTTTAAAATGACATTTTTCTTGCTGTCAACAAATCCCACAAAAAGATTTAAAAAAAAAAAAAAACTTATTTAATTATTAAAAACACATCAGTGGGCCACATGTTGCACTTGTTGACATGTCCCTTTATTACCATGAACACACTGTAATCTATCTTGATTCAACCCCACACGCACCGCCCTGCTGCCAGAAACACATCCTCGAGCACAAAATGTGTATTAATCCGCTGCTGAAAATAGTCCCCCACAAATGCACTATATGCTCCAGTTAGTGACGTTTGCTTAAAACTACAGTACAGTACACACAAAAATGGCAAAACAAATAAGTGCAGGGATGAATACTATTAAATAATTGTTAATTTGCAATATTCAATTGTTGAATTTTAAAGGAGGTTAATATGTAACAATTAGATCAATCGTCAAAAGTATGAAAGAAATGTTGAAGTATGGCATATAGGATACATTTTTCACTTGACCACATTTATTGCAGTGTATTAAAAACAGAGGTGAACATCCATTTAAATGATCACACACAGACAGGAAATCAATGTTTACAGCTAAAAAAAAAAAACCTGGTTCCTTCTTATTTTATTTCACTTGTATATAAAAAAGAGAAGACCACATGTTGAAGCAACAGGATTCCCACGTGTAACCTGATTCAGTAGTTTTTATTTGTGTCTAATTTAGATTCGTTCCGACTGCATCCCACCCTCAAGCTGCAGTAGCTGCTTAGTAAACGGCTGACTGTGTTTTCTCGATTGTGCAACACAGTATGTGGAGGTTAACCGCAAATGTCTCGGTAGGTTCGTCTCATTACAAGATGCCACATTTCTCATCATTACGAGATAATTACGCTGGATTATAATTATAAGACAGTTCCTCATCATTTCAACATGCTGTAATTAAGACAGGAACATTCGATAATTAAATCAACTGGTAGCACATTGTTGTTGTTTTCCTTAGCGACTGTTGTAAATTGAGGTTTTTGGACACATTGGACCACCATCATTAACTCCAGGGTTTCTTGTAAGTGATATAAGTAATTTATTCATAAAATAACGAGGTCAGACACAGTACAACATGTTAAGAACAGAGCGAGATCTTTAAGTCACGGAGGCATAAACGTCCTGGAATGATCACAATATGAATCTGTGCTTACAGATCAGGCCTAGATAAACACACAGCGTTATGATTAGTGTTTGTGCATCCACAGAACCGCATCTTTCGTCTCGACTCTTTTCATATATAAAATCCCGGTGGAGTGCTCGAGGCATCACGTACAGATTACAGCACAAGTCTTCAGGAAATGCAATATACACAGATACATCAAACTCTTTATTTTACACGTCCACAAAGTGCTGAAGAGGAGGAGGCTGCCTGGCTGGCTGCTGCTGCAGAAAGCTGCAGTGCAGAGAGAAGCGTGCAGAGCTTCAGGGATGGGAAGGGAAGGATGCAGAGGGAGACGTGGAAACTATCTCTCGCTTGCTTCCTCCTGCCAGCCTCTTTCAGGCTTCCGTTCCTCAGCAACTGAGTGAAGAGAGACAAATAAAAGTGAGAAGAGACAGGCAGGCGAAGGAGACGTGCTGCCACAAGAGAGCACCTGTCTAGTCGACCTATTTTTAGGCACGCCGTGCGCTAACTATACCATAAAGTCTCTGAGGCAGCGATGTGAAGGAAAAAGCTCCGGCTGCGAAACTGAAAAGTTGTTCGAGCTTTTGTTGTTCATCACCCTGGGCAGCCTCTCCTCCTCACGGGCTGGTTTTCAGAGAGCAGGATTAACAAGTTAGCCACGTAACTTTAAAAAGAGAAATGTCTTCTGAAACTTTGCAATTATCAACGTTCGGGAATGAATCATATTAACAATCTTTTTAACAGGGATGCAGGACGATAACGTCTGATCTTATTTCCTGTTTTCTCCCCTGTGTTGTTTTGCTTGATTATGGTGCCCACATGGGACTGTGAGGAAAAGTCACTACATCCATACCCTGATAACCCACAATACTACAATATATACACAAGTTCTCCATCACTCTTAGATGACAATTTAAGACAGTATTGATGTCTGATTGTTGAATCATCTATACAGAATTGCTTTGGTCATTTAAGTTATGGTTTTTATTTTTAGCAGGATGCCTTTATTTGTCTGTGGTCAGACTTCTTCTTGACACAGCGTGTAAATCATGCAGAAATGACATGTTTTAATCACAGAGGCTGTCGTGATACCAGAGTATAAAACCTTGGTCTAATACTACGATGACACCACGGCAAAGGAAAGAAGTCCTTGGCACACAAAATAAGATCAATTTCCCCAAACATGAACCCACATATTTGTAAAAATGTCAATAATAATAATAATATTGTTTTTTACAAAGCTTTGGTACTTTCAATACTCTCGAATGTGGATATCGTATCGTTATAAACACGTGGTATGGTAAAAATATCACGGTATGGAGTTTTTAAGGTTTCCTCATTAGCTCCTTCAGCTTGGATAAGAATTGATGTGTAGAAAATGTGACCATGTCGCCTGATGTAGGCGCTGCAGTCTTACCGTTGAAGGATGCCTCTCTTTCACTATGTGGCTCCACTGAGTCTAGATCGCCATAAACTTATCAGAACCCAGTCTGCAGCGGGAACAAGAAGGACCAAAAGTTTATTATTAATCACACTTGATACCACGGTGAAAATGTAAACATCTTGTATTTCTGAAGTGACGGATGTGAGCGTGGTCTAAGTGTTCAGTGTCCATTTGCTCAAATATTAGAAACAGGAAACGAATACTTACGCTCCTTCATCCTTCAGTAGACTCAGGAACTTGCTGACTCTGTAGCCTGGTTCCATCTAAAAAGACAAGACACGTCAACTCTTAGTGCACCTTACATTTTACAAACAGACCCCTATTTTCTTCTTGAACAAGCATCTGTTTCATTTAAAAATTCAGATGCGAGCTGTTGAAATAGCTGCAAACGTCCTGGAGTTCACACTTCAGTCTGCACAAACAGGGCTGAGGAGGAGGGGAGGGGGGAGAGGAAGTAAAATTAATGGCAACCTATGCAATAACTTACAGTATGTCTGGAATCGCCTGTAGCTACTAGAGTGAAGACATGAGAGCAGTCAGAAACATTGGAATGAGAGGAAAAAACATAAAGAGAAGACTGAGCTGAGAATGTGTGTGTGTGGCTGTTTTTCAGCATGTCTCGGCAAACACACGTTCATACTTCTTCAGGCTCAGGATGGGGTTGGGGTTGGGGTTGGAGGTGTGGTGGTGGTGGTGGTGGTGTTGGGGGGGGGGGGGCTGCAGGGTGCAGAACATGGCTGCATTTGTGCATACCACAGCAATTACACAGCATCCAGCCTCAACAAACAGGCAGTACACATCATCAACATACCACAGACACGTAGTCAGCGAGAGAAATTAACGGCAGCCAGCAGTCAGATTTAGGTCAATTTTCTGCTGCTACCTGTCTTAGTAAACAAACTGCAATTAGGAAATACTTATCTCAGGAACAGCGAAGAAGAAGCTGCTGTGAAACAAAGCAGTTTTGGCACAAACGCCTCCAACAGTACAGTTGGAACAGACTGTAATTGGCTCAGGTTTATGAGTCAAGATCGAACTGAAAAAATGTCTTGGAACCAAATTCATATCTGACAGGTTCAGCTTTAAAGACAGCTACACTTCCAGGGAACTGCAGGATCTGCAAAACACAGATTAAAGTTGAAATATCCCGAGTTTTAGTCCCTGATATCGATATCAAGCTCGAAAAAAATCACCAGATCCAATGATTCCATCATCAGAAGAATCAGAATTGCCGCACCAAACTGAACTCACGAAATTCAACTGAAATCTGACAAAAACACAAAAGATCCGTCCTCTGCTGAGTATAACAATTAAAGTCTTTATTCACGGAGCGTTGCCAGAGAAAGTTTTGCAGATAAGTTGCCACCTCTGGAGCGATGATATGCTGCTTTACCGACACAAAAACTAAAATCACACCAGGATTTTCTCCTTAAATAACTGTCTTGTCATTTGACAGGTGAGAACTAGCAGAAACCACAAGTCAAGTGTGTGCGTGTAGGAAAGAAAACAATTAATGGTAAAGCTAGAGATAAAAGAAATCACCACGAAACTTCCCCTGTTAATTATTTATATTCAGACAATTATATTTTTTGGATTAGAAGTTTTCTGAAAGTGTATTTTTGAATGTGCCAATGATGCATTGTCTAATTAAATATATGTGTTTTTTCCAACTAAAAAACACCTTATTGTTTGTTTTGGATGTTTTCTTTCCACTCTTCTGTAAGAAGATGCAAAATAGCACAAATACACAAAAAAAGGAAAGACTGGTGCCTCCCTTAAATATCTAATAAATGGATCAAATTAAAGCCGCCACAAGTCCTTATGACTCACATTCAGATCATGAAGCTTCCAAAGAACTTGGGGAGTGACGCATGACTAATCTTGACTTTTTGCACGATCAGTTGAATTGATTATCCTGCTGTTTTGACAGGGTCAGGGCCCCTACAAAGCTCTGCAAATAAATCATCCGGGTACGGGACAAACAAATAATGACACAGACTTCAACAGAAACTCCTCGACCAAACCACAAACCACCCCCGAAGGCATCTTTAAGAGGACGAGTAGACTTCATGCCGACTGTGCTTATCTACATAAATACAAGTGGTGTGTTGACAAGAAGCCAAGAATCTGCTGTGGGTGTTTGATCCATGTTTTCATGTCCACGGTCGGACGGGTTTAATGTACAAATATATGTTTTATCACCTGCTGTATACGTTAGCCGCGATGATGATGGATCTTAATTCAATTTGCTCTAAATTGTAGGTACACAAGAACCACCAAGTGGTGTATGATTGTTCTTATGAGTAGCTTCCCTCTGATTCAGAACACATGAATGTAAGTTGGAAAGCGCAGCAGTACATGGTTTCAAAACGATGGGTCTCAACCGTTTGGAAAATGGTTTGTGAACTAGAAATATACTGGATCCCTCTGCTCAACAAATCATCAGCGAAGCCACACAGTTTTTCACTCCAGCTGATAGATGACAGTTTTTTGTGACGGAGACAGATTGTGTTGGCTGCTGGGAATGCCGGCCAGATGTCGAGGCAGAGGAGGGACAGGGTGCTCGAGCTCAGACCGCACTATTAGAAGAACAATAACACACAGGCCGGGCCAATCTGAAGTTTGTGTTTCTGAATAAAAATGTGAAGTGATGAGGGAGTTGCTGAAAGACGAGACTGCCCTGGTCTTCCTCACTTACCTTCACTGAAGCCTACTCGACCTTTCTATCATCAAACACCATCAGTGTGCGTGGAGTTACATCAGCATTACATTTACCATTAGAGCGACTTACAGCCAGTGAAAATGTGAATATTTGACACGAGTTGACTCCTTTACCAACGCCAGCAGACAAGTTCGCCTCGTCACATTCGACGTCACAAATGGGCCGGAAAACAGCAAAAAGCAGCATGGAGGCCAGTGACAATGTTAAGGTGGTTTCTTTTTTACATCTTTCACTTCAGTTTCCCTTTCAAACTCAGCTGACTGACATGGTTTAAGCGCTGTTTAGAACGGAGAACCTAATGACGCGCCGTCGCCGGGCTCTTTCTCAAGTGTCATACCATCATGGCGGAAAATGGCACGTTTCCATCAGTGCTGATTGGAGCTGTAGCCGATAAACATCTGTGACTGCTTAAGAGTCATTAGACCTGGGAATGAATACCTATCTTACATGTTCACACTGACGGCAAAAGCCAGATGTTAGTGGGTGTTAATGGTTTTTTGACAGCGGTATAACGCCCTGATTCCACTGGGTATGTCTCTGTAACCACACCTGTGCGACGCTGTTTTGTTTCCTAAGAGCAAATGTCTCCTGAGCGTCATGACTGCCTGATGTTATTGACTTGCTCAGATTGTGTTTATCTTGTCATTTTAACTTAATTCGGTCAGTTTATTTTGAAAATTGAGCGTATGATCTATCTAATAGCTGTCGAGACATTTCAGTCTGGACTAAAGTGGTTTGGTTGCTAGCATTCTGCTCAGCATGGCTACAATATACAAATGCAAAGAGAGTGTAATCGCCTTCTCACCTGCACGGACATTTCAATCAGCATGAGCAACTTCTTAATGCCGATCCACAGATTTTGGCCCTTCACAGCTTTGGCTATGCTGGCCCGTTCAACGTCCTGAAAACTCCCCAGCAGCTGTGGGGGGAAGACGAGGAGAGGAGAGCACTTAGCATGAGATAAAACAGGTAATATTCAGAGTTCAGGTTCTGAGTAAAACATCCTAACACCTTCATTGTATTAAGTAGTTTTGGGGTTTAAAGGTGCTCCTGCATGTGTTCAACGTATACATGTGTAGCTGTGAGCTTCTGTTTGAGTGTGTGTGTGTGTTACCTCCAGGGCTTCGACCAGCTGCTCTCCCCTCGAGATGTTGGGAATGTGGATGGTGGTGCTGAAAGCATCCAACATCTCCATTTCCTGGAGGACGTCTTTACGACTCGTGGTGCCGATGATCAGCAGCTTACGGCCCTGAAAGAGAAGCAGACTTCAGACTTTAATGTGTTCATTCAATCATTCATTCTCTCATATTCTTGAGCCGCTTTCTTCTTATATCAGGTTTACTGCGGCATTAAGACATTTTGACTATCATTCGATTATTAAAAGAAAAGGAAACAGTGACAGGAGAGGACAGAGAAAGAGAAATGAAGATTGGAGCAGATGGATTGTGAATTCTTTATGTTCAGTTGAAGGCACCGCACACTGTGAGATCTCGCAGGTTCACTGTGTGAGATGGTTCTAATAAAATCTTACTAGAAGTCAGTGTCAGACTGTACAGTACGATATTAATTTGGGGGCATGTCATGTGTGATGAATGTTCGGTGAATCATAGCCCTGAAATGCAAGCGGAGGCACGGAGCGCTGTCGTGGCCCAAACCCCGGATTGATTCCATCTATGTCGTTATTATGTTTTAACAGTGCAGCCAAAGGAAAACATTTGGCCGTGGTGCTGTTTTTTGTTTTCTCTTTACTGATACGCTTGTAATGCTTGCATCATTTCAGAATACATTCTAATGACGAGAATTGGTCCTGAATTTATGACTCGTCATGCAGGCTGTCTTTAATAACCAAAGCTCTTACTGGTTGTTGGTGGTCGGATCTCAAAATGAGATGGAGGACCACCAGATTTTACCACATTTCTCTCATGACTGTGCAATTTTGAGCAGTCCCAGATGAAGGTCAGATGAGGGCTGGTGATGCTTGTGGTAACCTTCCTTAACACTGTTACGTTAGATTATAGGACATTTATAAACACTTTGATAAAAACTTTCTCTTTTGTGTGTTTATATTAGTCGATATATTGATATTGGAATGTTTTCAATTTCAATTTTTTATTGGAATTCGAGCTATAATTCTGTCATTGTTAAACCTTTACTAAGCCGTTTTTTTTATTTTTTTTTATTAACATTAATATGTACTTTATTATGCATTCATTAGCAGTTAACTTTGCACTTATTAACATTTTTTGCAGCTACCGGAGGCATATCATTAGGGCGAGTTTCAAACTGGTGCATAACACCAAACTGAGTGATTACAAGTGAAACATAACGTCATACAGAGAAATATTCATTGTGTTCCCCTTGAAGCATTAAGCCATGCTACTAGCAAGCCTGCGACTGACCCGTCCTACTCTGCCTCTGATCGTGCCTTGGCCATAGTAGGATTTGTAATTTAGCATTCTGGTCGTACATATGTAGTGATTGTCCACATCAACAGATGAAAGTGTTTAACACTGGTAAAATGTAAATAAATGCGAAACATTACATTACATTTCCTAGTGTTTGTGGTAATATAGGCTGCTAGTCTGCAGCTTATGTGAAAAGCACGATCCTCTTTCAAATGAATGAATGGACACTAAGGACTCAGTCTTGGTACACGAGGCGTGCGTTCTACCAGGTGAGCTACCTTGGCACTCTCACTTAAAACCTGACAATAAACCACTTTATGATACTATTATTAACACTTATATAGTCTTACTAACACATTAAAATGTTAATAGGCATCTTTTAAGAACTTATAAGGGCTTCTTACCTATGAACTAACGCTTATTACAAGAGCCTTGATATAAAGCGTTACATAAGGGCCTGGAGTCCCAACAAGAGTGTCGAGAAAAGAAAATGATCAGGAGACAGGAGAAGAGAGGACAACAGAACAGAACGTAACAGGACAGAAAACAACAGAAGACAACAGCAAAGAAGACAAACAAGCAGAGAAGAAAGAGGAGAAGCTAAAGAAATGTAGCTCCACTAAGCCGACAAGTTGGAGAAGCACCAGGAGAAGAAGACGAAGCAGGAGAGGCAGAGGAGTGGCGAGTAGACAGGGGGATTATGGCTGCCGGCTGCCCCCCCATGGCGTGGGGGGTTGTGATGCTGCATGCAGATGAGGTGCCACACAGGCGGCGGTGCTGCCAGGTCCTGGCTCTCTCACAGAGC
Organism: Pagrus major; assembly: GCF_040436345.1. NCBI lineage: Eukaryota > Metazoa > Chordata > Actinopteri > Spariformes > Sparidae > Pagrus > Pagrus major. The sequence continues at coordinate 22,666,422 of NC_133234.1, read as the reverse complement.
CCATTCTCCTCCCTGTCCCCCTGGCCTCCCCCGGCCCCAGGCACCCCGCTGGGCCCAGCGCTTTACAACCCCAGAGGAGCACTGCAGCCAGGCATTCAACACCAGGCCCCGCGCCACTTCTCATGCACATGCAGCCATATAGTGGGGCTATACTCTCATTCACAAACCCATCAACAACAGACACACACACACAAACTACAACCAAAGAAACTATGAGAAATGGGTCTCTACCTCCACCATTCACAGTGAGCACAACAGGCCTGGACCAAAACACTCGCTAATAACCATACACTCACACACACAGTCGCTCACACATGCCAGTCTCAGCCAAAGACCTCCAACAATTCCTCACAAGACACTACGCTGGCATCCATAAGATCTGCTGCCCTCTTTCTGCCACCTCGGGACTAGCAAGCCCCACAGTGAGAGTGCTACAGAAAGTGTTTGTTACCTTTGGAGGAGGTTTCTTCAGCAGCACCAGCAGAGCTTGTAACACCAGGTTGGAGAAACGAGGACCAATTGGGACGTAGTCTGTTGAGACGGATCATATCTTATTAGAAGTTTTAATATAAACATTGATTCACAATTGAATCTTCATCCACATAAAAATTACCTTTACAAGAAAAAAAATCAGCAAAACACCAAACACTTTTTTTTAGCTGCCTTGTAGTCCAGTGACTCTGAGGGACAACTGGGGTCTTACCTAACAGACGTTCGATGTCATCCACAACCACACAGCTCAGCTGGGACTTGTAGGCATCTTCAAATATCTATCACAGGAGAAAACAAGAGCCAACAGGTCCAGATCAAAAACAAAAATAGGCAGAGATTCATGCATGACCTGAAAGCACTAAAGAGAATTATTTCTTTGTTATGCTATGAGTACATGCCTGTCAGTTTGGATTTAAACGACATCTCTAAATGTTTTCAGTTTAAAAATGTCTTCCATATTTCTTGAGTCAGTTTGAGTACTGACTCGAAGCTCACTTTTACTCATTTGTGACCATTATAACATGACCTAGCTATTTTATATTCCAATTAATTTCATCATGCTTTTAAATGGAGATTATTCTTAACAGAATCCACAAGATGAGAAACAACAGCATTAATAAAGCATAAACATTTTCCACAATGTTAAATACTTTCTGTACGAATCCCCATCCTTTCTGCAGACTTACAAAGAATTATCTTTGGTTTTCATATGTCAGGACTTTCTACTACGTGTGTTACCTTCTTGATGGCTTGGCATTTGGCGATCTCCGAGTGTCCGATCATCTTGTCGGGGGAGCAGATCTTGATAAAGGGGAACTGAGATTCTTCAGAGATCTTAGCTGCCAGTGCTGTTTTCCCACTGTTAGGTGGGCCTGAGGGAGAGGATCGATCACAAATCAGCTGTTTGTAATAACACAAAGTCCCAAAATATATCCTTCACACACGTTTCAGTTTTTATCTTAGGGTCCTTTAGAAGGATTACTGTGTGTTTAACTGTTGTATGCTGACTTTGGCCTGCGTGCTTGAGTTGCATGAGGTTAGTGTGTATAAGTCTAACCTTCCAGCAGCACAGAGACCAACGGTGTGCGGTCGCTATTTTTTGTCTGCTGCACCAGCAACTCCCCATCTTCCATGACCGCTGACACCGGGTCACCCCATCGGATGATCCCATTCATGATGTAGCTGGCGTAGTCCTCCTGGTTGGTACCAAACGCCTGGACGGGAAGAACGAAGGAGAAATAGTGAGGTTGTGTTTTGTTTGAATGTGGGAGACCGAGCGAGAAAGAAAAATGACACCATCCATATATAGATTGGTTCCCTATTAAAAAAAAGACAAATAAACAGCGACAAATATGGACTGAAGCAGAATATTTTAATTCGACACAAAGAGACAGTAAAGAGATGAGCAGAGTGAACTTACAGGTTTGATGTCGTTATTCAGCGAGGCCAGGAAGTCGAGCCTGCTGACCATCAGCTTCTCTGCCGTCTCGATGTTTACCTCCACCGTGTTACTGGCCTACAACAAACAAACATAACCGCACACACAATACGAGTTGAGCGACAGAAGATAATGAGTTACTCTCATTCCTGGATGAACTCCATGCCTCCCGCTAACAAAATCCATTACATGAAGTATGGCACGTTTAGATTGCACAGTGTGTCGGGAGACAGTGCGCTCCCTCAGAGCAGAAAGGTCAGAGCGAGAGGAGGAGGGAGGGAAGAGTAAGTGTTCAGAGGAGTGAAGAGAAACATCACAGCCATCAGACATGTGTAAGGCCCCTTGTCGGTCATTTATCATCACCCTCTAATATCTGCTGCTGCGTGTGTGTCTGTGGGGGCAGAGCACTTAACAAATGAGAGCTTCACCTTATCTGTGTAGAATTGAGTCTATGCACCTGATAAAACACTTGAGTGAGGGCGCGCACACGCACACACACACACACACACACACACACACACACGGGTGGCTAGTTAAACTGGCACTACACTGTACAGCAGTGTACTGTGCCCACCAGGTTTTAGTGTCAAAGAATAATAGAGATTAATACTCACAACCTCATCCAAAAACAAGTATGTTTAAATTAAACCAGCAAATAAAAATTATGCTTAAAGTGGTTATTGTATTTTCCATAATAATGGTGGTATAACAAAAAACTAGAGGTGCGATGAAAACAAAAAAAAATTGCAAGCCAACTGACCGAACACAACAATTTTGCTTACTTTATTGATACTCTGACAAATAACTGTTGTATTTGCATCTTTACTACTAAATATGCTTAACCATTTATATCACAATATCAACTGTATATCAGAATATAGAACAGATTAGATTTTTAATACTAAAAAATAGCTACCAGGACCTTTTTCAGCCCTGAGTATTGTCTGCAGCTCTGCATACTGCCCTTACAACCTCCAGCAATGACAAAGGGCAGACTGTATTTAGCCAAAGTCTCATCTCATCTCATCTCATCTCATCTCACCCATTTAGTTTGTTGACTACCATTCCGAATCCTCAAGTTTGGCATTATGGCCGTCGTTATCTTGGTTTTTCGGAGCCAGAAGTGACCATAGTGGAAAGAGAGGGGGAAGCTGGGAAGGATATCATGATTGGATGTGACCGAGAACTTCTCAACTGTGAAGATGTGCTGGTTTAGACTGTTGCCCAGACAAATTATGAACAATTTAAAGACCACATATTGGGGTCTGTGAGATTGGACACACGGAGTCACTAACAGTGAAAGCCCTTATTTAAAGAACTCCTCATCTTCAATCACAAAGAGCAAATGGACAAGGAGACGTATGGAGTGTAAATGTGAGCAGTAATATGGAAAATATGCCTTCAGCACTCTGACCTTGATGTGTCTGTTCATGGCAGTGGACTGTGCAGCCCTGACCAGGCCCTCCAGCTCGGCACCGCTGTAGTTCTTAGTCTCCACAGCCAGCTCCTTGACATCTACGTCGGCGGACAGCAGGTCGTGCTGACGCATCTTTGCTGTGTGGATGTTGAGGATCTGAATTCGTCCCTTTTCATCAGGCAACCCTGAGGAATACAAATCCCACGTTCACTATATTACCTTGGTATTGATCTATCAGCGCCTCTTTTCCTGTCCACTTACAGGAATGGATTTAACTTTTAAATGTTCACTGGGTTGTTTTAGTTTTAATTCCATTTCCAGTATACAGAAATAAACTGTACTGAGTTAACAGTACTGTGAAACCACATCAGAGTGTTTTTTACTTCTTACCGATCTCCATCTTCACCTCCAGTCTTCCTGGCCTCAACAAGGCCTCATCTATCAGGTCAGGCCTGTTGGTCATACCTGAGGGAGCGACAGATGGACAGACAGCGGAAAGGCGAGACAGCAGATGAGTTAGAGAGAGTGCAGGTGTTCAGGGATGAGCCTGTGGGTTGTGTTAGTTTGCGGAAATAGAAGGAGAAAGTTTGTGTCTGAGCACCTATGACCAGGATGTTGTTGAGCTGTTCCACGCCGTCGATCTTGGACAGCAGCTGGTTGACCACGGTGTCGTGGACTCCTGTGCTGCCCGCCATGCTGCCTCGCTGTTTGCAGATGGCGTCAATCTCATCAAATATGATGATGTGGAGGCCGCTGTTAGCACCGAGCTGCTCAGCAGAAAGACATGGAAGGAAAGGAATTACAAAAATAAAGAAAGTGAATATGTGCTGTTATCAAATATCTTCTTAAACTAGTAATCAGTTCCTCAGTGTTCTGAAAAATTGTCTTTCCAGTTGAGGGTTGTGCACAATTACTCAAGTGTTTTTCCAAATTATTCCCTAACCCATTATTTCTGAGACTAATATGTAACAAGATGACAGAGACACTGCAGATACTTTTCTTTCAGTACCTACCCTCAACAGAGAGACAGATGGAAAAAGTGAGGGAGCAGCAGGGTGGGGGGTTATCCCTCCATCTACAGACCTGTCAATCTCAGCCGTAGCATTTAAAGCAGGTGTGGAGCTGTCCTTATTACACACTGGATGGTGTGTGTGTGAGTGTGTGTGTATCTGTGTGTGTAGGGAGGTCTAATAGGAGGTCAAAGAGAGCCCAGCCCCTCATTAGGTGGTGAAGAGTGAGGCTCGACGCTACTGTCTGACCATCCAAAACAACCGTCACTGCTGGGTTTCAATGCTCACACACACACGCAGAAACACACCAGAACTTTACCAAAGTTATTACAGCTATGTCTGTCTAAAGGGCAGATCTCTCCACTCCTGAAGAAATTAGTTTTTTCTGTTTTCGATAGATGTAATGCTCATCTGTGTTTCAGGGGGAGAATACTGATCCCAGAGAACAGACTTACTGCGACTTTTAAATCAATGTGTAAATAATAAGTAAATCAGTCTTGTGAGCACGCGTATCTACTGTAACGTGTCGTCCCCTCACCCTCTTCTGTTCCTCCTCTGCGTCTGCAAACAGCTTCCTGATGTTGGCCTCAGACTCTCCAACATACTTGTTGAGAATCTCGGGGCCGTTGACGATCTTCGGCTCCCGGGCCTTGAGCATCTTGCCAATCTGTCGAGCCATCAGGGTTTTGCCGCAGCCTGGGGGTCCGAACAGTAGGATTCCCTTCACATGCTTACAGCCTGGAGACACGGAAAGGGAAAGAGAAGAATACAAGTCAAATTGAGCACAGGCAGCAAATGTCTCTACTTGTTATTAAGCTCATATTTTTGTTGGATGAAGCTCAGACAGAGGACTTCTAATACGATGCTTTGAACTTGTTAATCAAGTGGCAGTAATTACTCCTGTCCTGAGCCAACATCTAGGGCATGATTTGCATATTTTTCCTTTGGATGTGCAAGTGTTGGCCTGATTCAACATTCAAATGATATTTTGAAGTCAGTATTTTATTCATGCTGATGTTGGGTTGGACACTGGAATTGTATGTACAAGCCTTTCATCAACTTGTGTCAAACAGTCAGGATACACGTTTAACAATCAATTATTTGGACGATATAATTATGCTTCAAATATCACAAAAGTCCATTAGTGATGATTATCTTACAAAATAAAACATGTTAATATGCCAACCTTAGATTTGTCACAGCCTTTATTTTCTGCACTATCCATAGACTTTTTGTCAAGGAAACCAGGGTGATGCTAACTTCCAGGTTAGCCTACAAAAATATGTCATCCTTGCTGCTCTCTATGACGCCTTTGTATTTTTAGTCATAGGGCCACTTGCAGTTATCTTGTGAGAACACTATTGTCTCTCTAAGAACTGCTAATATGTCTTTCAGCATTTATCAGGTCGAACAGAATAATAATAGCACTGTTCACTGTTCACAATCACTGTTTTCAGTTATTACATTCAGCTTGTGTTTAATCCATGTCTCAATATTATGGCAATAAAACTTTGAATAATTCCTTTGTGGAATGTAACATTCCCTGAATCACTGAAAGCCACAATCAACGATTAGCAGGTGAGGCAGTGTGCTCCTGCGGTGCCTGGACCGTGACTAAAAACCCCTGACAGTGATCCCTGTGCACACTCATTAATAGATCTCTGACAGCTGTCAGATTACTATGATGATTCACTTTGCAGAGGACAGCAGCTCATTGTAATGAAAGCCATCAGGTAGTCGTCTTTGTGACTCATACACAAAACCTCCCTTCCCACACACATGTGCATAGTCCTAATCCTTGCTCCCAGGACTAGAAGTCTTGTGAAAACCTGTTGTAAAGACCTCTGAGCTCAGCAAATACACACATTATTTAAAACTGGGACACACAGACACTCTATACCAACTGTGCTAAGGGCCTGAGGCAGCGTCCGGCAGTGTGTGAGCTGACCTTTAGCCGGCTGGTTGTGTGCAGGAGTCGGCCTTTGGCTGTGGCCAGCTGGCTGCTGTAATGAGATGGCATGCCCTGATAGAGCATCCAGCTAAAGGTGAAGCTGTAATTGGCAGGCGTGGGGAGCAGGGAGAGCAGGCGCTGACAGAGGGGCGGTGTGCATGTGCACGTCACACATTTTGTGTGTGCGTCGGAGCAAAAGTCTGAAAGTTTCACCTTGTCTCCCCTTTGCTCCCCAAGAGGTGAAGCAGACAGACAGAAGCTTCAGTGCCTTCCCTCCCAAAAACAACACAACTCCCCCCCCACCTGTCATCCTGGCTGCTTTTCCTTCAGCAGGCCCAAATGGCAGCTCAGATGGTTATCTGGGGCCTCTCAATTAGTCTGGGCTAAATGTCATTAAGCAGGTGCAAAAGGCCATTAAAAGACCCGCACTGTAAACTTTCTCCAGTCTCTACACTTATGGAGAAGGAAATATAACAAAATAAATCAGGAGTGATGTGATGAGAACAGTTATAAGTCTTTTCCAACAGCTGGACAGTGGTTGCCTTTTTCATATGTAATGAAACCCTGATTCCAAAAAAGTTGGTAGCTGTGTAAAACGTAAATAAAATCAGGATGCAATCATTTACAAATGAAATGAAATTAAGTTTTACAAAGTGTTCCTGAGTCCATATAGTAATATCCTTTATACAATCATTATGTTTCCCAAAGTATTGAACCTCACCCCCATCCTTGCTTGTGAACAACTGAGCCTTTCAAAGGATGCTCCTCTCATACCCAATCATGACACTATGACCTGTTACCAATGAACCTGTTCACCTGTGGAATGATCAAAACAGGTGTTTTTGAACATTCCGCAAATTCAACACAAGCATATATTTACAAAAAATAATGAAGCTGATGAGGTAAATCATTAAATAAACTGTCTTTAGTTACCAACGATTTAATAAGCATGTGAGGATTTGCCACTTTACTTTGTTACTTATGATAGTAAAAAGGAAACTTTGGGTTTTGGGCTGTTGGTCCCCTGGTTGAAAATGTTCTCACAACACAGACAGTCTTGTGAAATCGTCATCTGACTTGCAGCGAGACAGTATAAAAAGGCACAAACAAATGAATAAGTGATGGCGAGATAAGGAGAAAGAGGGAAACTCACCCATCTGTTCTACTATGTCTGTAGGGAAGACTCGGGAGGCGAAGGCTCGACGGAAGATGTCAGAAAACTCCTTGTCAAGGCCGCCAATTCCCATCCGCTCAAAGTTCCAGTCTGGGCTGATGATGGACTGGCGAGACCCTCGGGTCTTGGATTTCCCTGGAGAGGGTAGATGTTTTGCTCAAAAGGAGGGTCTAATGTTTTTGATTATATACTGAAAAATAATAATAATAGGCTGTATTTCTAGTGTGCCTTTCAAAACCAGAGCCACAAAGAGCTTCACCAAATACAATACCATATAATAAAGTTGCAACGATACTCAATCATAGAGAAATAAAACAAAATAAAACACAAGAAAAACAGGGATAAAACAAGAAAGAAACACAACCCAAAATCTAGCGACATTTAAATATTTCAGTAGATATTATAAAAACAGTATTCAAATGCTTGAAAAAGGATTTTTCTCTACTCGTATGCGCTTTTTTGCTCTGGTTTTTATTGACTGATATCAGAGGCTGCTGCAGGAGATGTTTTGAGTTCTTTGCAGTGAAATTAATATGGTGCATTGAATAAGCTTTGTCTGAACAATTGCCTTGTCTTTTACAACATTTTGTTTCTGATTGATGTGTTTAATTAATCATCACAACATTCATACAACCAGATTGTATTGCAACCTTGTTATGAAGGTAAACTGACCGTCAGGTGGCCATGGCACAGTTGGACCTAAATATTGAACCACTGCCAACAAAATGTGAAAGGGAGAGCAAGATGTGCAAAATGTGTGAACTGTGCCCCCTTGTGGCTTTATAAAGAATCATCCATCCTGCAGCCAGTGAATGTAGAAAACATTTGTCTTTATTTATAAGTAAATATGAGGTTTGCAGCAGTTTGAGCAGCACACTATTTGTTGTGATCATCATGTTAGCTTTAGTGACTGTAAAGTGGGGCTTAAACCATAAGAGACACAATTAAAAATAATTCCAAGTAATCAACTATCCATACTGTAGCTACTTGAGTGAAGCCCCTTGTTTTTCAATAGGTGATTAATAGCTAACTTTTATAAGAGTCGTGTATAAGGCGTGACACTCACCAACCAGAGTCATGGACGAACTCTCCGACTTATCAAAAAGCACCTGACTGTTTCCCAGCAACAAACCGATCTGAATCTGAGGAAAGATTAATAACAAACACTTTACGTCTATAAAGGCCTTCAAAACCAGAGTTACAAGGTGCTTCACAAAATACAGTACAATATAGGTGCAATGATAGAGAATCAGAGAAATAAAACAAAATAAAAGGCAATAAAAACAGTGAATTCAAGAACAAAAAACAAGACATTTAAAGCACAGAGGGACAAAACAAAATATAAGACAAACTTCAAAACATATGAATAAATGCTTGTCTGTTAAGGTGTGTTTCATGAAGCTTTGAACCAGCTTTGAAACTGAACCACTGATCTGATATTCTGGGCAAGTTTGTTCCATAGCCTTGGGGCTAAAACAGTAAAAGCTAGATCCCCCTTTGTTTTAACTTTTAACAACGTTTGATTCTCTGATCTGAGAGGTCTCAGAGAGAATAAAGGGATTAGGAGCTCTGAAATGGAAAGAGGAGCCAGACCATGAAGGGATTAGAAAGTAATAAACGACAACAAAAATCTTGATAACCGTTCAGGACTATAATCAGCAGTTATGTTTACTCTGCCACAAGACTAACATATGTACATAAATGGAAGAAATGTGCAAAACTTAGCACTTCAACTACGTGTGGTTTAAATAATTTGTGTTCATTAAAATGAATAACTTCCATGTTATGCATAAAAGCCTCTACAGAAGAACATTGTGGTACCTTGGGTTTCTTGCCAGAGCCCTGTTCTCCCTTTAGGATGCTGGGGTCCATGGCCTCAATATCCTTTATCATTAAGCCAAACAGCTTATCACAGAAACTGAACCCGAGCTGGGGAAAAACACACACACACACATAAAGACACCCAGTGAGTAAGGCAGAGATAAGGACAGAAAAACTAGTAAATTAAAATAATTCAGTTGTTTCATTCAGTTGTATTTATAATGCGTGTTGTGCTTTTATTGTGAACCTACACCGCGTTCTTTCATGATTTACGTATGAATAAGTCTCTCTCACATCTACAAACCTGAACAGTTATACCACTAAACTCTACAACAAACTCAGAGCAAAAACTTAGACTGACACATTATAATCCCCTTAAAGCCCCAAGCACCTGCTGGCCGATGCTGAAGGCCTGGTTGTTGAAGTGCTGGATGAACTCGCTCGCCAGGTTATCTGAGTCGTAAGGGTTGCTGTCCACATTCTTCTTCTGCAGGAAGTCGATTTCCACCGTCATGGTGCTTATACACTGTTTGGACTTATCAAACTTGTATTCTGTTACTGTAAGGGGAGAAAAAAACGATGATTAGGTGATTGGGTTTATAGTTTGGATGATTTCTGATAGGATGGTTGGTTCTACTCAGATTAGAGAGAGACATAAATTGTGTTTCCCGCAGGTCTTCAGGAGACTTTTCCTTATCCTGGTGTCGTGCTGTCTAATTAAAATTAAAGCTGAATTAATTCATTTTCATGGCCACTTCGGGGATGCAGAAAAAGAAGAAAGTATCAGGTTCTTTAGCTACTAGAAGCTATTATTTCTTTACCAGCTTGTTGCTAACTTTGTCTGTCTGCTTTTTGTTTTATTTCTTCTGCTGGAAAGGGATTGATGAGGGCCAGAAAACCAAAACAATAAGCTAAAAGGGGCTAAAACACTACATAGAGCTTGAGCAAACTGCAGTTGGGTGCTTATTATTTGAGGGTTTATCACAACAATTGACCGCTTTCTCATTTCATATACTTATTTGATCAATTGTGATTGTGAAAATACCGATTAGTAAAGACAGTGCTGACGTTCACTGTTCTCAAAACCTACCACACATTTAAGTAACTTCACCTTAAATATCTGCAATATACATAAAATACATAAAATATCAACACTTTACACAATAATACGTGGCAAATTATTGTGTTAAACAATTTAAATGCGACAAAAAAAACTGAATACTAGTGTTATGTTATGCTCTAGGCAGACTACCAGACATAAAATTGCGCACTGGTTGTGAATACTCAATGTTCTTGTCAATCTGCCTCTTTATTTTTAGAAACAGAGCAGTCAACTGTTTAAAGGTGATCTTTTCCAATACAATCCTAATTGTAACAAAATAACTACAACAAAAGCCAAAAAAACTACTTGTTTTCTGTTTCATCATGGTTGTCCAACCATTTATATGCAATACACAGAATTACACCAGCAGATGTCGCCATTTTTGTCTGTATCAAATGCTTCCAACTTAAACCATTTTCAGCACAACTGCCTCAGAAAGCTTTGTCTCCCCCACCACTACTGAATACCCCGTGCAGCTCTGTGGTATATCTTCTAGTGTCTCTGATATTTATGTTCGGATAACGTTCAATTAGACACAAGCTTAAAGGCAGGGCCTTAGCTCATTAGTCTATTTGGAGTGGTTACCAAATCAATTAATGCCTCGTTAGCAAGGCAGTTATAATCAGCATTTCCTGAGTTTGATATGACTTGTAGGAACCTTTTCCGATTCAAATTGTCTGCATGTCTTCAAACTGCTGCTAATGCCTCATTATGGAAATTATAGATGCTGTAAGGAGCTCTCTTCTAGACGCGGCTGATATTTCCACTGCTGCCAGGTAATTAGGAAAATTACACCCGGTAATAATGCTACATTATTCATAACACAGTTACCAGGAGACAAAGATGAAATATTGTATCCATTATGGAAAGTAATTAAATGCTCAAATGCTGTGATAGTTAATCCAAACAGGAAGAGAACAGAACCTTTTGATCAAATAATAAAAAAGAGCTATGGTTTTGCCATTTTTCTCAGGACAATGTCTGTGAGGCTCATTCATTCTTTCACTCGCTGGATTATATTTTCATTCCTCCTTTTCACTCCTGATATGCAGACAGTATCATAATAGCGCCCATCAGTTTGGGCATCACTTGGCCTGAGGGAGCTGAGAGAAATATCTCATCAAAGAACAGGCCTCGTCTTTCTCTGGATGCTGGCCAGCCTCTGAGACCGATGTGCAGTGACACCACCTACGCATATTGCTATACCATCTCTCCCCGTGCTGCTGTACATGTTCCCTCCACCCTTTAAGACATGCTAAACCCTCTAACCCCTCGTATAAATCGTAATCTGCAGGATATGACCATCAGATGTCAGCACAGTGACAAAGAGCGACAAAGACTGCAGTCATTCAAGTAAGTCACATGTAAGCTGCATTAATCCTTCAAAGTCTGAAGGTTAGATTTGATGTCAATGGCTATCATGTTTCTCCTGATGCAGGTGTCTGTGATTCAAAAGGCATTCAGAGATAAGAGAGAGACTGTCAAGTGCTGCTAATCAATAGATGGCTGATTAATGGCAGTCTTCACAAAAGGCTCAAAGGATGTCCTAGAGCAATCAGAAGTCTGTGCAGCTGGTAGATACATGTGGTGCTCCTCTAACCTGTCACGATTATCCTCAGTTAGCACTTGATGACATTTTGGGCGCCAAATCCTAAATGAACACTTACAAATCTTAATATTGTTAAATTCTGTTGACTGTTACAGCCAAACAAAGGCTGGAGGACCGTCCACACCAAGAACAATCACTATAACAATAATGATGTGAGCATCCAGACTGATGATACACGGTACGTACTCAAGCTGTGTCGCAGCTCGGGAAGGTGGATAGAGGTTTTCTTCAAAGATGGTCATCTTTTGAAGACAAATCTTATTTATAACAATCATATGAATCAACATCAATTATCCTGGGGATTGTCAAAAAGGACAACAGTGAGGACAAAAGGAGTTCAGAGACTTCAGCAGTGCCAAACGTAAATTACTGTACGAGATCCCATGAAACTTTGGATGGAGGATGGGTATTTGGCTGGTATCTATAATTGCGTCAAATTTGATGTGGATCCATATAAAAATCCAGATCTTGCTGACTTAAATATGTTTTATTTGATATTGGACTAGCCTCGATTGAATTATAGGGGACTGTCGGGCCTTGGCAGAGGTATACAGTCTACTAAGTGCCATTCTAGTTGTTAATGTGTCAGTCCATCACTCAATATTTTCTTAACTACTCAATCATTAGCAGACACAGCCTCAAGCCATTCGTGCCAAATGAGGACACACACTAGAAATATACAGTGTCATTTTTCATAAAGTCTCAGTATTTCTCATAACATGGTTGGTTGGTTGGGCACTGTAGTGTAGATAGTAGCAGCAGCAGGAGTAAATAGTGCCTTTATTCGGGATTATTTTCAGCTGCAGATTAATATGAATTTGGTGCAGTAGTGAGCATTTACAGCTGCATGACAGTATATGGAGTACTGCGTAAAAATAAACTACAGTGTGCGTGCGTGTGTGTGTTCATGGTAATGAACTAACATGTGACCAAGTGCAACAGTTTGGCTTATTGATGTGTTTTTGGACAAAAGTGGAGCTCTACAGCACACAGGAAGAAGATTATTCAGAATCACCAGTCTTCTGCAATGACACTGAAGCTTACCTTCCACCTCTTGTCCAATCGAGAGGCCAGCCCATTTTCTCTATTAAGACAAAAAGCAAGTGATTGATTTAATTATTTCCATGTCTCATCATGTCTTTCTGTATTAGGATACATTACTGGAATGGAACCATTTAGCCAAATATTTGTTAATTACATTTTCCAGAAGAACAAAGTTATCAGGTAGAAGACAGCTATACTTCAAATGAAGAGCACTACACATTTCACAGAGACATCAGTGCAACTTTCCTCTGCAGCATGGTCTTATTTCACAACATTTATACACACTAAATGCATAACTCTGACATATAATTTAGTCCACCTTAAATGGCTGTACATGAGCTGTGGCCAATGACGGCTACCGTGTCAAATATAAGTCAGTCAATCAATAATTCATATTTAATGAGGTAAAATGGTAAAATAAGACCGTTCTGAGGAAGTTGCAGTAGTACCTGTGTGCCGTTGTGGCTGCCATGTTTATAGACGGAGGAAGAGCAGGCAGAGACAGGCAAGCAAAAAAGGAAAAAGCAGTAACAGACAGATTGAGACAAACAAAGAGGACCATGCAAAGAGCCCAAAGACAACCACAGGAGCTAACGTAAGACTTTTATGAGAGGACATGTTGACTCAAGGTCATATACTGCGATCAAGGTTTAAACAACAATATGTCTACAGAAGAAAAACTGCTGTTCATTGGCGCTTTGTAAAGGAAAACTGTGGATATCACCTGTTAAATAAATGTATTACTTAGAGAGAAAATATAGGCATATTTCATTTAACATTAAGACTTGGAGATTAATCATTAGCTACATAAGCAAAAAAAAACAAAAAACAATCACTCAGCAGGAAACAGTTTATCAGCAATGCACAGCTTCCATCGGACCACACAGTAATCATTGAGATGATGTGGCAGAGAACATTTTGCTCTTGAAAACTGAAACCTACCTGTGGCAGGCTGAAGGCAATGCTCCCAGAGCTAACACTGGGATGTCTCTTCAAGGTGAACACATACTTGTGGGTTAAATTGCGCACAGTCACGTGTCTGCATTGAGACAAACAGTGAGGAGACAGAGGAAATTATTAAATAAAGAGAACAAATATCAACCTAGATGTTACCGTTCTTCCTCTTTCTGTACAACTTTCGCTTCAATAAATGTTAAATGTTAAATATTCAAGAGAGTATATATAAAGTTCATCCACCCATTCAACAGACAACCCACACACATATACACAGATTACACACACACTATTATTTTTATAGTATGACGCACAGTTACATGTACCAGAGGAAATCCCACTCACTGTTCAAAATGCGGCTCCTTCTCATTGATGACGGCACAGTTGGTCAACGACAGTTCGTCTGTCGGGCATTTAGCCGCTTGCATAACCTGAAACAAAGAGAGTAGAGAACAATGTAAACAGAGACCCCACTGAGGAATTAATCTTTACAGACTAGGGATATATCAGCCAAACATCAGTATCAGCTGTCATTGACATGTTGGCAAATAAGATGACTTTCACTGTTAGCAGTGGCTGATGCTTATCTGATGTGTCGCATCAATTTTGCGCTGGCACATTCATGAGCTGCTGGCTCGTGGCATCCCTGCCATCAGTGTGTGAGGCTCTGTTAGCACCGAAAAATACTTATCACTGAGAAAGTCGTTGTGTAGCAGGATAAATAGGGTTTTAAAGCAGTTACTTTCCAAAACCATTTCAGTTATTTTTTATTCTTTTTAAAATCAAGATTTTTTTGTGGATGGGGGTGGACAAAATAAAGAAAGAAATGTCACAGCCTAAAGACATTTGGAAGATGTAGTTTTTTTAAGGCTTCTGCATTACGGTTGGGTGGAAGTCTTTTTTAGATCACTTTGAACTCATAGGCAGTTGTGTATTTTTCAGTTTATAGTACAAAAAAGGGCAAAACAAATTAGATAAACTGAAGAATTTCATATACAGCACATGACCTGCTAGTGTACCACTGTTGAAATGCATTTAAAGCGAGTATTGTGGACTGTTATATGAAATAATCTGAAGTGTTTACAGTTGTTATGCATGGTCTCCATAAAGTAGAACAGCTACAGAGAAAGGCAGATTGTATTGGTCAGCTCTCTTAAGGCTTTGCTTCCACTTGCGCAAAACCACCATGACATGCATGTTGCTATGGTGATCTCTTTACACTGATAAACCTTCAGTAATAAGTTCCCACCACAAAACTTCCTGCTAGGTCTGAATACTGAATGTCACATGCCTGTATGCCAAGTGACTGTAAAAGTCATTAAAGGGCATACTATACAGGATGTTTCAGTTTCTGTTTGGAGACACTATATAAAATGTGCAGTAAGAGATTCTGGGAAAACATAGCTGATTGGTGAGTCTCACTGCCAGGTCGTCAAATATCAACGCTACCGACCTGGCAATAAAACTCACCAATCAACTGGCTTTCTCCAGAATTGGGGGCACCCAGAAACGTTGTGAACACAGGGAAGTTAAAAATAAACCAATACAAGCAGAGGGTATGGTCTCTGCAGATCAAACAGCCATACACTTCTGGTGGGTGTTTGTGTTAGGTGATACCATAGCTTGAACAGAGGGTGAAATAAATGTGAATCAAGTATTGTAAAACACAAAGGCCGTGCTGCAAAAGTTCCTGATGTCTTTCCTATACAATGTGATAGATTACAGTAACTGTCCGTATTGTACAACAGTGGGATCTGTGACATTCAACACAGCTCGGTTGGAGAAACCATTACGTGCTGCACACGGACTTATTGGATTCTTATTGACTTTTTCAAAGATAGCTCTGCTTAGCCTTACTGACTTATGAAAATGATTTTTTAATGTTTATGGCCAGTAATGTCTAAGATTTTTAAATTCTTAATAAGGTTCAGCAAGATCCTCCTATTTCATATCTGTCGGGCAGTCTTTAAAAAGTCAGCCAAATATTGCTCAAACACACAGAACTTTATTTTAATTCTAGTTCAGTTTCTAAAATCCATTTGTTGGCATGCTGCAGCCATTAAAAAAAGAGTCACACTCACCCACATAATACATGCTACAGTCCGACAGTGTGGGAAAAGACGAGTTTAACAACCTCAAAGATACTTAAGGGGACATGAAAGTGGGAAACTGGATGTCAAGGGCTTAAACATCATTATGAGGAAAGCCGCAGCTCTTCAGCCTCTGCTCTTGACTGAAATGCATCTTCCCAGAAACTCGATGGAGTGAAGTACTATACTGCTTCACACTGAGCTAGTCAAGTCTGACCTACAGTATTAGCTGCTGGCTAGGGGATTCAGTATCCCTCAAAGCTATGGTGAGGCGTGCACCGTGATGAAATATCAACTCAAAGGTTCAGTTCACCATAGCCTCTTTTTACTTGACCTCAGAAGAGTACCAACTTTAGGTAGATAAAGCATTTGTGGTCTATTACAAATCAGACTATTATGAACTGTATAATCAAGAAAGTAATCGACAAATTACTCGGCAAGAACTCATACTCTCTGGACCCGTTTTCAAATCAACGAATAGATACATATACAGAATACTAAAGACAACAATTCAATAGGAGTATATGGAGTATAGGAGTAATAATGTCATCACAGTCTTTTAAAGTTATAAGAAAATCCCACTCTGATTTAGCCTTTCTTAGAAAAACACTGCTCTCATTCCAATAACCTAATTAAGTTACCTACTGACCTACATCTCAAAGACATCAAACTTAACCTAATTTAAGCATTTCAGTATCTAGGCTATCAAAATATAGAAATCTAGAGAGAATGTACTGCAGATAAACCACAGTGAAATTACTGTCCTATTACTGTTCTCTTATGTTAATGCTTTTATTTAAAATTGACCTCTTCCTTTTATTGCATTATGTATGATTGTATTTTGATGTTTCACCCGAAGTTTTGTGAGGTTATGCTCTCATTCTTATAGATATATTTAATTTCAGCTGTATTTTTAAAAATAATTTAACCTGAAAATGTGACTTGTGAATTGTGCCTTTGAGTTAAAGTCTAATTGCGTAGAAAATCTAAAATCTTTGTTCTGCACCAGAGACCGTGTTAAAGCGGGGCATTCTTTACATTGTTTCCATATAATCAGCTCAAATGTGAAGTGTTAATGAGGTTCAGTAAGTCCAGTATCTGTAAAACCATATAATCTGAGCAACTCTCCTATAGAGGAAAGCAGTTCCAACAAAAACTGAACTTATTAGTTCATTGATTTTTCAGTTGCTGCTGTTGCATAGTGAAAATGTATTGTGTACTGTTCTTTACTACTTTAATAGGGATGTTATCTCAGTCTCCTGCCTTGTCAGGACTACATGTACAAGGTACAAGATACATCTAATGTAATTTTTTAAACAAGGGTTCAAAATACAAGTACAATACGAGTCCTTGAGTCCTGCTACATCTATTTTAGGTAATGGAGTGTTGAAGAAGACTTCAGGAGTATCACAGCCTGGGGAATTAAGCTGCTCTGTAGTCTGGTGGTATAGCAGCGGATACTTCTGTATCTTTTGTCGGATGGCAGCAGGGTGAACAGACTGTGGCTGGGGTGGCTGTCATCTTATATTATTCTGTGGGCTCTATGCAGACATCTTACTTCACTGATGCCGCTGATGCTCTGTAGATAGCTACCTGTGATGTTCTGAGCAGTTTTAATCACCCGCTGTAGAGCCTTCCTGTAATGGGCCGTGATGAACCATGCCAGTTTGTGATGTTTCCAGTCAGGATGCTTTCTAGTGCCAGATTCTTTTAACGAGGGTGGTAAATTAAGTTATAGCTAACTCTGGTACAGCTAAGAAGCTGTGCACTGTCACTATCAAACAAACAAACAAACAAATTGTAGCCATTATGTTAATTGCAGCCATAACAACCTCCATGAATGTAGGATTTAATGCAGGGTTGTTGTGTTTGACTGCAATACTTTCACTTTTAACTAGGTGATCTTTGAACACAACTGTGGGTTTATGTAAACTAGGGGTCGACACATACCGAAACTGATTATCAGAAATCAAGGGGACTGATAACCGGTATTTGGGACCAATGTTCATTTGCAGTAAAAATGAAACTCAAAATTCGAACCTAAGTACATTTTACGCAAGTACTGCTCTGAAGTACAATTTTGAGGTAGTTTAATCTTCTGCTACTTAATACTTCCTCTCCACTACATTCATTTGATACAGTTAGTTACTAGTTACTTTGCAGATTCCCATTATTTTAGCGTTTATAGGCTATTAATTGTGACGTGTTACCAATCAGATATTATAGTGGACAGGACATTGTGTGAGAGGATGCTGCGTCGGAAACCAAAGGAGAATGCAGATATCAAGGCCAAGGCTGATAATCAGTCTAACCCTGATGTCAACAGCTGCATAGTGAAAGTTTTTACCCATTTAGAAAGCTGCTACATTTCCCTCCTTTCACATCAGTCCTGGTCATCTGCCTGTTCCTCTTGTTCATTTAAACCCCTTTCATGTTCCTTAATTTCACTTCAGAGACATCATTGAATTAGCCTTTAAAAGTTGGAGCTGTGTTTTTATAATCTCAGTAAATAACAGTGTCAATACCCAGTGAGCCTTTTCAAGGAAATTGCTCAATAGGTTGCCATTTAGCATTTTCACGTAAAAAAGGCGTTTAAAAAACAGACAGTGGTCACCAGCTGCTGCTCACGGGGAATACAACACTGACTGTGTGGCTAAAATACGCACACTGTTACACATTTTAACTCATATATAGTACAACAATAGTAAATGTACAACATGTTAGCGACAGTGTGAGTGGTCATGAGATACTCCACTCGTCTTCCGGGCTGCCGACGAAGTTTTGAATGACATCTGATTCTGCCACACAGGCTAATGCCGTGTTGGCTCACTTTACGTGTCAAAAAAAAGCTTCTAACACTTTAGCTAAACGCTAGCTTTAGCGCTGACTGCTTTACGTAAGTGCTCTACTTGTGTTCAAATGATAATATTCGCTTTAAATGAACTCACCCGGCCGCTCATCTTTGTGTTTTATACTCCAGTTCAAGTGCAATTCAGCCGGAACGAGTCTGCTGACAGAACAACTGCAGACGTCGGTTGTAGCGTGAGGGAGGCGGGCTCTCCCGACGTGCTATGATGTCATCACGCACACGACGCAGAACAAGGAAGTAAGAGGAGATGTAAACCTGTGACGTCCTCCTAGGCTGTAAACGACTTCTGTAAAAAATGAACACAGAAAAGGTTTATTGTATGATTGTTTATGCATAATAGCATTCTGAATGATTGTGTTGCTCATCAGATGAATCATCTATTCAAGTTGGAAGCCAAGATTCATTTTAATTGTTATTTTATACTACGAAAATTGACCAGAAAATGTTACTTTCACATTAATTGTCTGGATCTATTTGGGAAATTTCATATCCATAAGACAAAGTATTTTGAATTGTTCATCTTTGAATTTGGAAATAACATTGAGTTTTAAACTTGTGTAAAATGTGTACATATAACAAATCTCCCTAAGATATTATTTATAGCTATTTAAGGGAGATTGCTATGGTTTTTTTTGTTTGTTTGTTTTTTGGATTGTTGTGTTGTGTCTTAATCTAATACCTAATACTAAGTAGTTTTTCAAATTAAAATACTAAAATTACAGCTATAAGTGAGGGGTGATGTGGAAAGGAGGACAAATAAGAAACTGAACTGGGGTCAATATTTACATTTCATAGAAAAAATATTCACATTAATAATCCTCAGTTATAATTGTATTTTTCCCTCGTCTGTATTTTGTATGACAAACAAGCAAAGTGCTTAATTTTGTTTGTTTTTTAAGAAGCACTTGGATACCATTTCCAAGATTTAACGTGTTAATGTAATAGAAAAAAAAAGTAGTTTGATTTTTCATGGTGAGGTCAACTCTTTATTTCGGATGCTCAAAGGGTCACAGTGAAAAGCTGTACCTCTGATAACAAATACTGAAGGACATGGGAGTCTTAAAAACCTCTCTTTGTGATAGAATATTAGAGGCTCTAACAGCTACAAATAAAAAGAAGAGAATGATTGTGCTTTTCATTACAATTCTGGAGAGGAAAAGTTTGTGGCACTTGTTTGAACAGTTGTGTGAAGAAAACTTAAATGTCCTTAAAAATGGCAAAAAGGTTCCAGAACGAAGACCCTGTTTGCCCATAGGGTTGCAAGCCGAGGTTAAAAAAACATGTCCATACCCAAGTTTGACAACATGGGTTCAGTAAACATCAGTTTGTGTGAAAAAAATAAAAGACAATCCAAAGTTGTCCATTTAACTGATTTAATGCCCTTTGATGTGAGGTGTGACAAATATAGCAGCAGGAGGAAGAGACTCTTGGGTGAAATTTCTATTTTACAGTGTCAACATCCTGTGGAGTCATTTTAAGAATTGCTTCCGACTGCTTATAAACCTTCCCTTTGATTAACAAACATACTTGCACTGAACTACTGTATACATTTTCTGGGTCACACTCCCGAGACACTTTGCAACATGTGGATCCCGTCTTCTCAGCCTGATACTATAAAACATATAGCTGAGTGTCCAATGAAATTTACCACATCAAATTACCATCTGCAGTTTTTTGCAAGAGACAAGACAAAATCCTTAAAATACAAAATATTTATTTTGAAAATGTCTTTATAAGAGAAAAACAAAACAAAAAGAAAAAAAAAAATCAAAACCAAATCAAAACCATACAAATTGTTTGGTTACTAGCATACCACACTAGTGCTAGGAACTAACAATGGAGAATTGCTCACTCAGGGATAACTCATGACGCTCAGAGGCGATGAATACATCTCCACCTCTGCCCTTCGATTTCATATTGCACCCAAACATTGAGGCAAACAGAAGCGCCGAAAAAGTGGCACTAGTGGTGAAATGGCATCCCGTCTGTTCTTTAAACTTACATAAGCAGGGCGGGCAGACATGTGGCAACCTTCTGATTTTCTTTTCTTTTTTTTTTTAAACAAAAACACAAAACCAAAAACAAATAAAGTGAGTTTAATACATATCTGAAATACAGTGGGTACTTAACTGTTGGCATTGATATGGTGAGGGAAAGAAAAAAAAAAAACTAGAGGGAGCTCTTTGACCAAAACTCAGAATCCCAAGGAGTATCCCAACCTTCCAAAAACTGAACAGTGTGCTTCTGAAATTATGGATAAGAAGAAGAAGAAAGCCTCCTCCCAGAGTCGGAGGCCGCAGAGGTCAATGTTGCACCTTTGAGGTTGCAGTGGAGACAGCTCGAGGCTCTGTAAGCCCAACCTTATAGCAGATATAAACATATATGTATTCTTAAACCTTTTTAATCTTTTTATTGTGGTTGTACAATATTCCCTGATGGCCTGATTTGGCCGCTGAGTGTTATACAGAATCCTGAAGAGATATCAAAATTAAAGAGGAAAAAAAAAAATTAAACAAACAAGAGAAGTGATGAAATTGTCCGTTGAGGGAGAGGAGGGGGAGTTTGATGGGGGAATCCTGTTTGTTGCAGTTTGTGGGACTTTTCGTTGCTCTCCCTTGTCCCCTTCTTAAAATGTTACACACGCTGGTCAAACACACACAGTTCCTCCATCGCACTGCCGTGGCAATCTGCTCTGAGGGAGAAAGAAAACACATTTAGCACAACCTAAATAAAGAACACAGAAGCAATCCTTCCTCCTTCTCTTACTGAAACATCTCGTTTTACCTATGTTAGCTTCTTGGCTTTGTTGTAAAGTGAGTCCACGACTTTGCTCATGTTCTGAATTGTTTCCAAGGCTGCTTCGTATGTTTTGTCCACTGGGGGCTCCTCAAATATGATCAAGACGCCTTCACCTTGGTCAAGAATTCCTGTAACATTATCATAAAAAAATATTACAGCACACCGAAGACTCTCGCTGTGCCTGTGAAGAGTGAAATATCTGATTTGTTCATGAAAATTACCGTGAAACTTTTTGTCCAGAATCATCTGTGATAATTTCCTCTCTACATCTCCCTGTAAAGACAGAAGAAAATAATAATTTAATAACATTTAATTGATGATTTTAACACTCAGGAAAAATGTGCTAACTGCCAATATACAAACCTTTGACAGTTTGATTAGACCCGATATGTGTTCTATCTGAAAACAGAAAGAAAGGCAAATTAAATACAGGATTTAATCATCATTTTCTTTAACAGGATAAGGAACAAATACAGTAGAAGATACTCATGGCAGCTTGGAATGGGAAAAGAAAGCCCCAGTAGTAACTCCTGAGAAGACTCAGAAAATGCAGGTAAGAGACGACTCTTAGGAAAGTGGGACTGCATCGTGCAAAAATTACTGAGATGGCCCAAAATCATGGACATACTCCGGTAATACTGACATTAAAACCTATCCTGTCTGAATATTAGGTTAGAGAGGACAAAGACAATGCTGAGGTACAAAATATCAGAAAGATTTAGGCCACGAGGCTAAATGGTGACACATTTTGTCCTTACCTGTACTCTGGAAAATGGTTCAATGACTCGGATGAGGTTTTGTTCCAGCAGGTTGTCATACAGCTTGGCCAGGTGAGTGTTGATGATGGGATCGTCCCTCAGCTCTGCTCTGTACTCTGTTAGGGCCTGAAAGATGCAAAAATTTGACCTAAAACGCCTGAAGCAATCTGCATGCTACAAAAACTTTTTTTGGCAAAGGCAGTATACACTGAGCAACACTTGGAACAAGATATTGGGCATCATGTTCTCACCAAATATAATCTTCCAGACTAAAATTCAAGGAGCAAATAGTTCATTTCTGTGATTGCTGCACATCAGCCAGCAGGCAGAAGGAGCAGTAGCTAAACAAAGAACAATCAAAAAGGCTAAATGGAAGTTTGCCTCTTCTACATGAATATTCATTCAAATGAACGTGACGAGACAAAAGGGCTTCTTACCTTTTCAAAGTCTGCTAATGATCTGTTCTTGCTGGCCTGGGCGACACATTTCAGTGCGTCTGTCTAGATGGATCAAAACAAAGAAAAAAAGACAATCTAAATGTCATTCTACAGAAACAAACTTACTTAGACTGTTTACCAGAACCAAACAGAGATGCCTAATAAGTACAGTGAAGGTCATTTTCTCTTAGAATGATCAAAACAGAAACTGAGCTGAACACCAAGAACTTTATTGGCTGCTGTGAGTATAAAGTTGTTGGTACTTGCCTGTCGGCCAGCATATCGCAGGGCCAGTTTACCGCTAATCAGGGCCTGGACCTCCTCTGGTCTGAAAAAGATAAGTAATAGAGAAGTTGATAATTAGATATTTAATTCAGTAAGGTTCATGACTGAAAATTACTTTATGGATGCTAGGACATAGTAACATAATCAATGTAAAGGTAGGTCAAACATTTCTACTCACAAGTTGAGAACAATTTTGCACAGTAGCATGTATTTGAGTGCTGTGATGGCTCTGGGGCTGTCAATGGAGTCGTAGCCCTCGAAGGCCTCAAAGAAGTAGGAGTAGGCGGTCTTCCAGTCCTTCTCCTCGGCTGCATGGATGATCCCTGCAACAGAGATGACACGGCATGATAGTTAGCATATATGGCCAGACAGTTACAAGGAAATGTAAAATGTCAACTAAACTGGACAAACTTGCTGGGCTGAAGATAACCACTGTAGCTGCTAATGACAGTATGATTCAAAGAAACGTTAAAACAATGTGTTGAGTCTCACTGGGTGTTGGACCACATAAACATAATGTTGGACGTTACCGAAGCATTAACCATAAGCTTTGTCCCTTTTTCTTGTTCACACTAAGCTGTAAACTCATAAATAACCATGATACTGTCAAGCCTCACAGCTCTTCTGCCTTCACACTGCTGATCACAAACTGTGTGACTTTGAGATGATTATCAGCAGAGAGGTGAACCGAGTCACAGAGGAACACACCACAAATAAACTCCCAGTCAGTCAACTGTTGAGAAGAAGAGTTTCTCAAAATAAATATTAACTCAACTTTACTTGTCTGTGTTGGGGTGATGCCTCCTGATGGTGCAGTATATCACATGATGACCACACATATTTTATTGGTCTGAACTATCATGAAATTGATCATCAGAAAAAAAAAGTTTAAAACACTGCAAGGCTTTTCTGAATACAAAGAAGAGTAGGCTAAAAGCATAATATTCAAGTGGGTGTAATACCATCAAAAAACAGAGACTTTTCTGCACACTTACAGTATTTAAGACTTATCTGGCACCCCCTAGTGGTAGACTCATGGAGTGACAACATGGTAGAAAACAGGGATCATCAAATCTTTCTCCAAAAATGTTTGCTAGCGGAATAATTTATGAGGGGTTATCAGGCTTCTTTCACCTTTTCCATTGTAAATGTGAGCACTTTTGAAGCATTTCCAAAGGCCATTTTTAAGCTTTTTGAACAACTTACATCAGATGTAAATTAAATTTTTATACACATACACTCATGACTTTTAAATCAGATGATAATGAGCATGTTATGGAAGAATGACAAATTAAAGGAAAACACTCAAAGTTTCATGTTTTAAAATGTGTCACCTGTCTGTAAGTTGACTTGGTATCCTGTATAACCTGTCTGAGCTAATATAAACAATTTATTATGAAAGTACCCCAGTTACAATTACAAACGGTTTAAAGGACTGTATTCAACAGACTTAAAAAACACCACTTAAAACTTAAGTGTTAAGGATTTCAAGCATCTGTAAGAACCCTGTCTACACCTCATCAGATCAGCAGATTCCACACCTGAATAATTGTTTTTTTTATAGCACATATACTTTGACATGACCTGGCAAGAAAAGCACAGGTGTGATTAATATTATAAATAATGACTGGAATGGCTTAATGGTTGTTATATCTGTGCTTTTCCTGTACCAGGTGGTTAAGCCAGGTGGTTAAGCTGTCAAATAACATAAAATAATAATTACTGTCAAGTATCTGGAGGTTATTGTTCCTTATTTAAAATATTTTCTATGATACTGATAATACAAATCATTAAGTTCTCATTTTCCCCGGCATGATAAATGCTGCCTATCAGTCATCCCTCACACACACAGCATCTGGACCACTTCAGCCAAAGTAAAGTTTAAAGGTGAGAGTCATGAAAACATCTGACCTGACTGCATGTCCAGAGCTGCCTGGAGCTTTGGAGGACAGTAAATGGCATTGGCGGTGGTCCTGGCTGAGGTGAGGGCTGCGCGGGCCTTGGGCAGGTTGCTGAGAGCATGGTACGTCTTGCTTTCGAGCAGCTGAACCTCCACAAGAAGAGCTTTGTCATCCATCTTTTTCAGCTCCTGGAGCAACTGGGAGCCTGAGGAATAGAGAACAAATTAGAGTTAATAACATGCAAATTAACTGTTGCAATAACTTTGTAAAATGCTGAGTAAATAGCTAGGGGGTTCCTGTGCAATTATTGACCTGATAAATGCTAATCTTTCTCTTCTTTACAAGAACAACTTTGCAAACCTTTTGTTTGTAAGCTACTTTAGTCAATGTGGTTCATATGAAACATTTTAATGAAAGGCAACTATATACCTTGTTACACTAAGTTTAAATAAGATTGCAACAATAAAAAAAGATATCTTTTGAAAGTTTTGGTGTTTCTTCATGGACTACAAATCATCTGTGTATGTTTGATAAACATGTCTGGGCAAATCGCAATTTCAGCCTTTTTGTGAAATCTTTGAAGGCAAACTCTGCCATTTACCCACAGACAAAAAATGTTCCGTCTCTAAACACTCACCAAGCGCCAAGGCCTCCTGGTATCGTTTGGTGTCAAAATAGAGCGAGATCAGTCGTGCCTGAAAGAAGAGAGAGTTATTAGACAAGCAGAGAGCAACTGTGCCAATCTATCGCCTGGAAAAGCTGCAATATGTATCCTGAAAGATAATGAAATGGCATTAGTTACAGCAAAAATCAAAAGACCGGAACCCCAGCAAAGATCATAGAGTCTGCACATTTGCCCAACTATTTTCTTAATACATGACTGAACAAATTGTGACATTTATCACAACTGATCTTTGCAGAATATTTTTCAGGGACAGTACAGCCTTATGAGCCACACATTTTGCTTGTTTGCTTTCAAATTATCATTTTAAAAACATTTAAAGAAATCAATGTAGGAACGTAAACTCACGTAAACTAAGTTTATCACATTTAATGCAATGTGCAAAAACAATCTCATACAAAAGGTGCCAGATTTAGCTATTAGCTCATTTCCATCTGCAAGTAGACACAAACAGAAACCCTGGCACCTGGACCTGCTACTTTATTGTAATCATGCTCTACACACAAAAAAGATTTCACTGACATTTTGATCCACATGGATCTTTACCTGAAAGTTTACTGTTAGTTTCCTCCCACTCTGTCTCCAGGCCCTTCAAAATGTCAATCAGTATGATGCATTTCATGGCAAACACTGAGAGATATTGAGATGCCAGTCACACACTTCTTGGAAGAGCATACAGACAGTTCCTACATTTCTTTTGAATTATTTCTTTCAGAAAGTGCCAGAGAGAGGAGGTGAACAAACTGTTCTCAAAGGTGGATCTTATCCAAGTACATGAGGATTTCTCTCTTTCAGCCTGAGCTCATGGCACAAATAGTGCTATTAACAAAGTGTCTTGTCATTTTTTAAAAATTCTATCAAATTATTCATTATATGTGGCCTGAGGCAAACCGCAGCCTGTCTGAGGAGCGTCCCTTCTCTCAGTTTTCACTAATTCATACTTTCATTACATAGTTTTCTTCTACACAGTACGAATACAAAATCTTGCTGATCCGGTTTTTTTGTAATTCAGCCAAAAGCTCCAGCTATCCCTGAGTGTGAGTGTGAACCAGCTGGCAGTCATTTGGCCAAGGAGACCATTTTGGCTGCTTATAGCAAGGTGATGTCATCATAGATAGCAGTGTGTAGTAGATGTATCACATCTCTCATTGTCACTCTCTTCAGGCAGTTACAGATTAGCCTCAACACATTTATCAGGTTTCCTGTTCTCTTTTAGTTTCATCTCAAAGTGATGCCACAGTGGTAGTGTTACATGTAACAACCAATCCTCCACCATACCCTGTCTCAAATCACGGCGTCTCCAACTCCATGAGCCTGAAGATGTTAAATTTGATTCCTTCCACAGCAGCTGTTTATGTTTGAGGATATCACTTTTGTTATCACTGCATTAAACATGAACAGTGTGGTATGACACTGCTAACTAGAGTTGGGAGTGAGGATGGATACATCAGCTGTTTGTGATAGGTTGTTTTTATGGCAAATTGACAATTTTTGGGCTAATCACAAAAATCTAAATCAGCACCTTTAAATTTCTACCTCATCAGCAGTCAAGGCATCAAAAGTAATGCAGACAATTGTCCTTGACAACATAACTGCTGTGCTGTGAGTTTGTGCAAAAGCTTTTGATGCCCAAATCTTTTCCTACAGAGTGTCAGCAAACTCAGCAAAAAAAAAAAAAAAAATCATGCAGAGGATTAAGTTACGTTTATGCCATTTGATAGCACCCACAAGCTTATTCTACACCTCCTTACCTCCAGAGCCTGTCGTAGGAAGGTTCTCTTCTCTGCCTTGGCCCACTCAATGCATTCAAGACACAGCTCAACTTCCTGCCCCCGTTGCTGCCTCCATGTCAAGAAAGAGATCCAGCAGAGAGCGGACCAGCCGGGCCGCCTTGGCCTTGCTGATGGAAATCAGGAAGGCCTCACAAATTTCAGAAGACCCCCCAGCTCTGGATGACATAAAAAAAAACATTACATAGAATTAGTCTCACTAGGTTATTTATAGGCTGTGTTGGCACAGAATGAACATCAAAGTTTGACTTGATTACCTGCAGCCTGTCCGGTCTTAGCCAGGAGTGTCCCCAGCTCCAGGATGCTCTGTTCTTTAACCCTGACAGCTTCCTCATCGTTCTCTTGAACATCTCTCCTCACTGTTTAAGAAAGGCAACAACTTCACATCAGAAACCAGTTCATTTATTTAACCACCACAAAGAGTCCCACGTGAGACATTCATTCCATTGGTGTGAGTCCAGCACTTTGAAGCTTTGGAAATCATGACTGACTTCCTGTTTCACAATTTTTGATATCACATGATCTGGTTTATTTACATGATCTCAATATTACTCACGACTACCAATCAGGTTTCTGTACATATTGTTTAGCCTATTTAAAAAAAATAAAACATGCAGAAAAACTGCAAAAACACAAATACATTCAGTTTACAACTAAGTAAAGAAGAGGAGAGCAACACATTCATAATTAAGATGGCATCAGTGAAAGTTTGTCTTTTAAATGACACACACAATTGTAAAAAATTCAGTTGACTACTTTTCTGTCATATGCTAATAAACTAATTTACTCCACTAGTGAGAACACAATCAATATTCAGTGTCATTACTTATAGTTGAGAAGAATAAACAGTTTAGCGAGGACTGCTAACAGGCTGTAGTGACAAGGCAATTCGAGGTCAGTGATGTCTATGTGAAATGTAAGACCTGTTTACAGTAATGCAATTATCATTTGCTCCCGTTTACGCAACCATAAACACACAACCAAACTCTGACCGATCACTCATAAATGTCCCAGTAGTAAAAAGATAGTTGGTCATTGTTTCCACTGTTAGACAGCTGCCTTTCACTTTGTTGATGAAATGGGTTGAAGGCTTTTGACAACAAGCTAATGACGTTAGCTACAATACTCATCATGCTAACGTGACAGTCTTTAAGTACAGCTAACAGGAGTTAGCCTTGAAACTGTGTTCACCGGCACAACAACACAAGGCTAACACACAGTAAGAAACTAAACATTACTGATAACTGTTACATATTTCACGGCCAGGCCTAAAGTTAGCAAAGTTGCTAACGAGCTAACTCGCTAATATCCACTAGCAGTTGCCGTTACCCACCGTTCAACAGTGAGTCAGCACGGCACACCGCCGGCTCTTGCTATTGAACTCCGCTAGCTAGCTTTGCTTTGCTAACCTCACCGACTGAGAAATAGCACATTACAGCGGTCCGGGGGACAGCGTCCGTCTCAAACCCCGCGCCGAACACCTACCTATCGAATGGAGGATGTCGATAGAGGCGTTGCGGTCCGTGCTAATGAGAGACTGAGCTCTCTGAAATTCAACCACTGCTGCAGCCGCCATCTTCCTTATTCAAAATGCTGCCTGAATGAAAATTACGTGCGGGGACTACGTTACCTAGCGTATGTGACGTCAGCGTGCTACTTGCATGTCGGGATTTTAGGGCATCTGGGAAATGTAGTCTTTTTTTTTCTCCAGAAAGGGATAGTAAACAATTATCAGAAGCTGCTTTTGTTACGCATTTTATTTTATCATATTAATCGATTATTTAATTACATTTTTTTTAATCTTTTTTATTTTTATATTAATTATATTAATTAACTGTGTTTTTTTGGCATAAAATATTGGGTTGTGATGACTACATTTGCATCTATAAACAATACAGATTGCGAATTTAAATTTTATCGATGCTATTATTATTATTATTATTATTGTATATACCATATATAATGGTAAAAGTAGAACTCAGTTAGGTAGTTTAAATAAAAATGCACAAAATAACATTGAACAATTGTAAATGTGTAAAACTGTATTGTCCAGGGTTTATAGCTTTGTGTCTGTGGTATAAAGGGAATTTTCATTAAGTAACTCCTTTTTTTTAAGTAAAAATGATCTGATTCCAGCTTCTTATGTAAATTAATTGCCAACTATTTTTGATAATTTGTTGATTTGAGTAACTTTTTGAGAGAGAGAGAGAAAAAAAGTCTTTCATTCCAGCTTTTTAAAAGTGAATATTTTCTGTTTTTTCCTCTAACTGAACATCTTTGGGTTGTGGACAAAACAACTGACATTGAAAGACGTCATCTTAGACATTGTTCACCTTTTTCTGATACTCTACAGAGCAAACAACAAATCGATTAACCGAGAAAAGAATCGACTTTGGCAGTAATCTTTAGTTGCATTTACCTGGCTGGTATCCAACACTAAATAAAACAGCAACATCCGTCCAAATGTCAAAATAATAATTTGATGTGACCATAAATTATGATGGTGTACAGACACTAGAGGACTGTAGGGGCATGAGGCAGACCAGACTAGTTGAGAGTACTATAAAAGCTTATGATTAAAATTAATGTAATACAGACTTCCTGTGGATCGACAGTACCTATAGAACCAACACACTCCATGCGTAAGTAAACCATCCTCGCAGTTCACCGGGTTCAGTTTGCATGTGCGCCTGCTGTGTGCGTGTGTTAGTGCGTGTGTGTGTGTGTGTGTCTATAGGTGGAGTTGTTTCCCAGCAGAGAGAGAGAGAGAGAGAGAGAGAGAGAGAGAGAGAGAGAGAGAGAGAGAGAGAGAGAGAGAGAGAGAGAGAGAGAGAGCAGCGCGCACAGAGCGCAGAGCGGCGCCCCACCACCGCCTTTGCGTCAGCCGTCCTCACCACAGCCTCTCTGACACAACACAACATCAGCCCCCTCGCAGCATCCGCATCTCACGGCCGGGGAAGGACCAGGAGCACATCTTCATCTCAGCAGCATCCATTCCACAACTGCCTGCCGGGCATCCGCACACCAGGCGTTGTAGCCCTCATCCACCGCTTTGCTTTTTTTTATATCGCATCGGGCTCGGATTATTTTTTCTGTGTTGCATTTATGATCCTCTCCGAGATGGTTTTGTGTTTTTATCGCGTCTTGTGAGGGGGAATAAAAAAAACAACAACCAAAAAAACACAAAAACAGGCGGAGCATCATCCTTACAGCGCGGTTATCTTCTCATAGAGGAGGAAATCTGGTGAGTCTGCTCTCATTTTTGGAACATAATTGCGTAAAAGTGTGGGGATCTTAACTGTGGGTGCATTATATACCTATATGATAAAACAGGAGATGCGCAGCTGCATCTATTAATAAAAAGGGCAGTACATTTAAAGATATAGGGATGTGAGGGTTATATGCAGCCAGACACATAGAGAGACACCGTAAGAGAGAGATGAGATGAGTGTTTTCTTCATGTTTAAGCCACCGCCTATGATGGCCAGCGCTTTCATTTCGACGCAGACGCTCAGTTTCAGCACCATGGAGAGCAGCCGATGTACACAACTACCCCATCCGATCAGCAACCATCCTTTTAATTTCAGCCCGGTGGAGTCACATTAAAAAGGCTGTGGCGTTGTGGAGTCTCTCCTCATTAGATCAGCCAGATTGATAACGAGGGTGAAGGAATGGAGGATGGTGGAGGCAGCTTTTTGCCAGCTCTGCGCAAGAGAGCAAAGTCGATCCATCGAGCTGTCTTTCATGTGCATAGGTGCTGCAGTGAGGCTGAAAAACATGTCGTGCAAAGAAGGAATCATGCTCCTCTTTGTGTGTCTAGTTTCTGCTAAAGGAGGTGCAGTGTGTGACCTTGGATTTTGCGCTTTAAACACGCTTGAATCTCCTCTGCATCGGAGGCGACCTTCACCTGTTATTAAAGGTGTTTACGTTTCTGTCATCCATTTTGGTGAGAGGGGAGGCGCGTGGTTCACTCGTCGGCCATTGCCCATAAAATATGGATCTCATTATGAAACGTTTATGATACAGTATAGGATGCAGATCAGTCGAGTGTGGGTTCAAACCCGCCCATATTATTATTACTATTATTATTATTTCCTTCTGCGTGTATTTATAATGTACTGCAGATGAATAGTTTGTGATATTCGCCTGATTATCGCTCTGATCGTCTGCAGCCAGGAGGATCTGTCCTGATTGAATAAATCAGTATCAGCAGGCTGATCCATTCCACCACTTTACTGAGGCAAATCAATCCTGCTAATAAGCCTGAGGTACAGTCAGATAAAGCATTACAGAGCTGGTGACTGCGATAATATCTGATCTGACTGCGGGATCACATACATTCTGTTTGCTGTTTGTCAGATTTCAAGCTAATTGATCCTTCACCAATTAGTTTTCTCATTATTGATCTTCTCTGCTCCCTGCAGAGGCCACCCGGAGAGCTGAGAGCCGGCAGAGACTGTTTAAGTCGAGGTGATCGTTATCCCCTGCAGAGGCTTTAGATGCCCAGCGGCAGCCTGTAGCCCCGGGACCCCCAGCTCCCAGCAGCACCGAGGCCCTGAGACCCTCCGGACCCCCCTCTCCCACCACCCCTGGCAGACTCTCTTCTGACCCAGCGCGGCTGAAGCCCCTGGACGCCCCCCCACACTCACCATGGGAACCGTGCTGTCTTTGTCCCCCAGCTACCGGAAGGCGGCTCTGTTCGAGGATGGACCGGCCACCGTGGGCCACTACACGGCTGTCCAGAACAGCAAGAACGCCAAAGACAAGAACCTGAAGCGCCACTCGCTCATCAACGTGCTCCCGTGGAAGCGGATTGTAGCGGTGTCGGCCAAGAAGAAGGGCTCCAAGAAGGTGCAGCCCAACGGCAACTACCAGAACAATGTGACCCACCTGAACAATGAGAACCTGAAGAAGTCGCAGTCATGCGCCAACCTGTCCACCTTCACCCAGGACCAGAGCACCCCAGCTCTCACCAAGAGCTCCAACAACACAGTATCGTCCGTGAAGAAGGCCCCTCTGGCCAACTCCAATGTGGCCCCCGGGACCCCGAAGAGAGTGATCGTGCAGGCCTCCACCAGCGAGCTGCTGCGCTGCCTCGGGGAGTTTCTGTGCCGGCGCTGTTACCGGCTGAAGCACCTGTCACCCACTGACCCAGTGCTGTGGCTGCGCAGCGTGGACCGCTCCCTGCTGCTGCAGGGCTGGCAGGACCAGGGCTTCATCACCCCCGCCAACGTGGTCTTCGTCTACATGCTGTGCCGCGACGTGGTCTCCTCCGAGGTGGCCACGGAGCACGAGCTGCAGGCCGTGCTGCTCACCTGCCTCTACCTGTCCTACTCCTACATGGGCAACGAGATCTCCTACCCGCTCAAGCCCTTCCTGGTGGAGAGCTCCAAGGAGACCTTCTGGGACCGCTGCCTGTCCATCATCAACCTGATGAGCGCCAAGATGCTGCAGATCAACTCCGACCCGCACTATTTCACTCAGGTGTTCGCCGACCTGAAGAACGAGAGCCAGAAGGAGGAGGAGAGGAGCCGCCTGCTCATCGGCCTGGACCGGTGAGGGGATGCTGGGGGGGGGAGGGGAGGAGGGGGAGCAGAGGGGTGAGGGATGAGGGGAGGAGGGGGATACTCCAGTCTGGCATTTTTGAAGGATTATTTATGATGCTTTTTTATTTATTATTGTCCAAACTGCAGGATAGGAAGTGTTTCACACTTACAACACCTTTGTTTCCAGTAAGGGAGGCTGACTTTCACTGGTTTTGAAATGTCTGCATTGAACCTGAGGGACAAAAGTTGCCTAAGAATTGGATTTTAAAAGCAAGAGCGCCCTTTCTGCCTCTTGAAAACGTATAATCATCGAGGGTAAATCCTATTTCCAAACATCGCAAAGGATGGATTCTCTGCAAAAACCTGAGAATGAAAGCTTTTTTGACAATGATACATAAACAAACAAAAGACAAAATGCCAGACTCGGGTGAATCCTTTGCTTACACACAGATATATATCTATATGAAATACTGAAAATCTTAAAAAACAAAAGACAAAAAAAACATTAGAAAAAGGAAGCATACATCTACAGCAATGAATGTGGACAGGACTGAGGCTGCAGCAGCCAACCAGTGACCTTCTGACTGTCTGACGATGTGATGTGCACTGCCTACTGCAGGAGGGTGAGGGCCATCGCCTGACTGGCTTTCTTCAAGCATCATGGATGAGCAGGCACCCACCCTGCCCCCCCACCCCCGGCTGCAAAAACCCCCGGCTCTCTTACTCTCTCTGGAGCGCCAACACCACGTCCCTGCTCCATGAACACGGATACGACTGGACTTTTTTTCTGCTGCGATGCATATCTGAAAGAACAGCAGGGGCCGTCGATGCTGGATCCATATTTTTGTGGTGGTGGTGGTGGTGGTGGGGTTCTGTTTGGGGGGGGGGCTCCACGCCAGGACTTCTACTGTACAGCAAAACACTGCATTGTGGGACTTTTGATAAGGAGACGACAGGAGCCAGGAAAGGACGTGTCCTATGGCCCCCTGTGATGAGTGGTCGTACTGTGTGTGTTCAGAAACACTTTATTTTCATCTAGAAAAAAAATAAAAGAACAAGTTAATGGATGTTTTACTCCCCAGAGGCTTACACCCTTATGGAGGCTTATTTATTGCTTTTTTCTGGAACAAGTTTTCTTTGATTTCTTTCTTTTTTTTTACTTAGAAAATGTAATGTTTTTGCACGTGTGCCATGCAATTTTACAGAGTTTTTCCGGGAGGGCAGGAGCAATCTTCTTCTTCTTTCTTTCTTTTTACTTGATTTGTAAAAACCAACTGCATCTGCATTAGAGAATGCTGTGAACAAAGTGACACTAGTTTCTTTTTTAGCTATGCTTGCTAAAATAGGCTATTTGTTTACCAGGGAACTTCTTTTTGTACTTTTGTCGATAGGTTGTGTTGCAACCACTTTGGAATGATGTTTGATTTTGTGCTTATGATTCAGCATAGAAAATGTTAAAACAGTGCCATATCTTTGATGAAAATCCCCACAGGTCTGAAATACTGTACTGTCTGTCCAGCTGTTGAATGACCAGGTGGATTTTCATCTACTAATAACTACTTACTGACACCTAATTTATTGCCATTTACGTATTTATTTAGGCACATTTAATGTAAATGAAAGATCACGATGAGAGACTTTGAAAAAGGGAAGGACACGAGGAGGGGGTTTGCTGGTAGAGCAGGTGTGCTTATCTTTGGTGGGAATGAAGATTGATCTGGTTGATGCAAATGAATGTTGCAGGAGTTTATCGATGAATATCTAATGAAACAGCCCCCGGTCAGATCTGACCATCACCAGAGTGACATCATCAAGGACACCTTGACAGAAACAACACACGCCCTGAAAACATCTTTTCGACCCAACCTGCTGTCCCACATATCAGACAGAGAAAGCACACACACACATTTTCTTCCAGGGGGATGAATTGTTCCAGTGACACTCGTTCAGAGAAGCACAGCTTACCTTGAGGATGATCCATCAGCAGCGCCTGCGTGTAAATCAAACGCGAGGCGACATCACATTCATCGAGGGGCTGTAGGGGATGAGGTGACCTCCACAGGAATAATCACAATTTCAATCATAGAAGACCACTTGACCAAAATTATACGGAGGACTGAAGCTGCAGAAACAAAACATAAATGAAGAAATAAATAAATAGTTTAATAAAGAAGTTAAAATGCCATTTAATTCATAAAATGTGGCATAACTTGATATTTCTGTTTTAATTTGCTTCTGTATTTATTTATTTATCTATTTATTTACAATCCCATTTATTTATTTATTAAATTATTCATTTACGTATTAATTCTTGTATTTATGTCTGTCTCCCTTTTCCCTTTGCATTTTGCAAGATAACACAAAATATACATAATTATGTAGATACATGTAAAATAATATGATGAATTCATAAATTAAATGGCAGAACACATTGGAAAGCAACTAAACATTATTAAATAAATAATACAAATTCAATCTGTTTAATGAATTAAGTAATTGTATATTTTTTAATATTTTGAATTTATTTATTTTAAGTATTTTCTTTGGTGTATTTAATCACATATTCACTTGTTTATTGAGACTTTTTTAAATTAATTGATTTATTTTTTGATTTTGGCAGTTTCAGTCCTCCATAAAATGACATGCTGCGGTGTGCAATGGCAACGACCTGACAACCAAAACAGAACGCATGCAGAACACTTGAGATGTGCATCCTTTTTGCTCCACAGGAGAACATCTGAAGCTATTTGTCTCCATAACGGCTTCAATCGCTTGTGAGGCGACAGTATTTCCGTCCAGAAGTGTATGAGAACTGGTTTTCACGTCTGATCAGGATGTAGACAAATTGTGCGCACTCTCTTTCTTTAGCAGTGTTGTGAAAACCACAATCGACTGCTGGTGCCAACAAAAGGCTTCTGCAATGTTTTAAAAGCTGTTCTCAGAGAGTGAAGGCTCCTCCGCTGCTGCGTTAGTGTGAATCAGAGGAAACGAGCAGCTGCGATGGGTCACGACCTCTTGCTGCAGGATTGTGTCTGGAGTCAGACCAGTGAGAGAAAGTTCATTTGGAGTGTTTGTACTGGCACAATAGGGGGACACGCACTTTGGATGGGCTTCTGCTCCGGCAGAACGAAGCAGGGCCTCAAAAAAGAATCGTTTTACTCTCCGTCC
The DNA here is from genome assembly GCF_040436345.1 of Pagrus major. Lineage (NCBI taxonomy): Eukaryota > Metazoa > Chordata > Actinopteri > Spariformes > Sparidae > Pagrus > Pagrus major. Next base: position 22,630,085 of record NC_133234.1, on the reverse strand, counting down.
ACTCGCCCCGACTCACTTGAAACGTGCCATTTCTTTTTCCACTTTGCATCATCGAGTAGTTGTTTGAGAAAAATACTTTCAAAAGCTTATAAAATATGAAAAAAGACTCAAGTGATAGTTAAAGATTTCTGTCAAAATTCTTTTCTGTATCTTGTTGCGTACTTTGTAGATAAAAAAACGAAACAGTGGTTCAGAAACTTCAAGAAGAAGAGAGGCATTCGATGGCTGCATGTGTGCGCGAATGTGTGTGTGTGTGTGTGTGAGCGAGTGTGTGTGACAGCGTTTTATTTGTACAGAAGAATGTGTGACATGTTGTTTTTCTTATGGACATGGAGCATACACCGACCACACTGGTACCAAGGAGTTGTTTTCCCTCGGTGGGGTGAGGGAGGGGTGTCGATGCTGTTCAATAAAAATGTTCTTTTTTGGAAAAAGACAAAAAAGCCGTTGCTGTAATTGAAACTTTTTTCAGTTAGTTTCTGCTTATTTTAATTTATTTTTGTACTGTGATGGAAAAATAAAAATGCACTGATCGTTCAAGAGGGCCACTTGTCTTTTTGTGCCTCCAGCTGCGGACTGACGTGGACTCATTTAGTCGAGATCTGCACAGAATGTGACAGTGAACATCTCTTTACAAACACAAACACAATTGGATCTGCTGGCCGGTTAACCTGGGGGTTTGCTAAAGGGCGTTACTCTTTCCCCCAGACTGGCAATTTGTGTGCTAATCTGAGGATCGAACGTGTGAACAAGCCTGCTTTACAATTCATTCTCTGGTTATCTTGTTTTCACTGAATCAAAACCAATGAGTTTAACTCTAAATATTCCTCTGGGGTAGCTGTTATTCTAAGAGTAGGCTATTAATTGTATGGTTGGTAGTTTGATCCCCACCTCAACCAATCAAATGTCACTGAACAATGACACTACGGCACCAAATTGCTCCCAATGTGTGCGTCTTTTTAGGAAAAATTTAAGCTGCATTGGATAAAAAAAAAAGTATAGATTGGATTTGACTGTGTTTTTCTGTCTGTGTGTCAACTTCCACGACCAAATAAAGGCAAAAATATAGAAAAACAGGATAAGGGACAGCAAAGAAATATGAAATATCCTTCCTCTCTTCCGGATTAGTTGTCTCCAGATGCAGCATGCAGGTTTAATTCTAACTAAACAGTGCAGGATTTGATTTTAGTTTTGATTGAAAGCGTGGCCAACTGCTGTGGTGCCTGGCTAATGGAGGACAGAGTTAAACGTTATTGGTTTGGACGGCACAGGGCTGAGACCAGTCAAAACAAGTCACTTTTATTTAAAAGAGCCCAAAACCACAAGTCAGCGAACAGATTACAACCTCCTCTGTCGTTAGATACTTAATTTTGATAGGGACAAACTCCGAAGACCCAGAGAAAAACCCTTAAACACAACAGAGGAGTGACAAGCATGCAGTAGATACGTTAAAAAGTGTAGACAGAGCCGGACCAACATCCTAAATTGTCTGCCTGTTGTTGAGATGTGACTCTATGTCAGGTATACAAACAGTTTCGGGTTCAAAAAGGTGAGAACACAGCGGTTTTAAACCCCTACAACCCTAAATTTAGATTATTTTAGGTGGATTTGATTTGAAAATTTGTTCCACTCACACCAAAGTTGTAGAAACTGTAGGTGCCAAACGTTCATCCATTACTTTCTTATGTCATCATCTCAATTTTCTGCCATTTAAAAGAAAATACTGTATCTATCTCCTTCGACTTGGTTGGTAAGAGCCTTGTTCTTGGCAGTCTGCCTCATTGTGGCTGGTAGCTTCTTCTTTAATGTGACGGTAATTATACTAAATATGACATCCATTTGTAATCCTACTCTAAACTACACAACAACACACAGATTTCACAAGATTGAGTGTAAAAGCAGTGACGCTGCAGCACTCTCTTATATAACTCAGAGGATGTGTGCTGTATTACAGTCACCTCTGTGGGTCGTCCTCAGTTGATCTGCCCATTATCATTATCATGTTGTGTTTATGTTCCTCCAAAACACAAATATGTGGATGATAAAACCCTCCGGAAGCTGCGGGGCTAACACTCAGCGCTGGATGGGAATCAGTGCTGCATCTCCAAACACACCGAGAGCCCCCCCCCCCACATATACACATTATACTGGGTCAGTTCACTCATCACGTATCACTCTCTATCCATTAATTCCCATTTACTTAACCACCAGGTCAGTCAGTAATGTCTTACTAAGTCACTCCCCTCAGGGAAAAAAAAAACAACACAGTCATCCCACTTTTCACAGCAGACAGTCATCCATCAGCCGGTGGATTATAAACCCCTGCTGAGGTAGCTGCCGATGGCTGACACACAGTGGCAGTGGGAAGTGGCGTTGTCATGCCGACTGCAGGGGTTTTTTAGCCTGTCTCGACGTCACCCGGTGAAAACAGCTGTTAGTGGGTGGATTAACGTTCACCACATCGCACGTTACAGGCTGCGGCCGGCCTCCAGGAAACATCTGAGTCAGTGTTTGCATGGCAACAATGACTTCTGACCTCCCTGATCACCCCCACGTATACAGACAAACACAAGATAAGATAAGAAAATGACTCCGGAAGCAGCTACTGAAGCAAATAAATTTATTAATAAAATGATTAATGAAATATTTTCATTATGGAACATCATGGAATGCATCATCTGCATTTATACAGAATACATTTGCACAAAAATAGTATCACAACGGTAAAGTTTTCCTTTAGACTTGATCTGGATATTACAGTATATTTACGGTATGTAATCACAAATATGCAACATATAAACTTAATATAAAATTAGGCACTTGCTGAATGGATGGTGCGTACGTACAGGTTTTTGCTTAAAGCAACAGAATATAGAATAAATTATGGGAAATAATTTGTTATTCTTTGGCTGACATGAATGATCCGTCAATCGTTTCTGGAACAAAACCACTGAAAAACTCCCAATAAGATCCAACAATAGAGAAGAGTGAAGGGAAAAACACAATGGCACAAGTCTCCATGAGTTAAAGGAACAGCTCGCCAAAATGTTTAAATTCAGTCATTATCTCCTCACCCTCACGCTGATGGAAAGTCAGGTGAAGTTTGGTAGTCAACAAAACATTTCTGGAGCTTCACAGCAAAACAGCGCTGCAGCCTTCTCTTAAACAACTGAAGTAGATGGAGACTTGTTTTTTAAAATGAGATAAAACAGCATGAAATGTTTTGTGGACTATGAAACTTAACTTTCCATCAGCATGAGGGTGAGTAGATAATGACTGAATTTTCATTATTAGGTGAACTTTTCCTTTAATTCATATTTGACATTATTTTATATCCATTTATGAAGTGTTATTTAGGAAAAGCCTGTGATAATCAACATAATGGAATTGGGTTTGCACACCAAAAATAATCACTTTTTGTAGAATTGGTTAACAATAATAAAGATATAGAACGACACTATCCTGATCCTTTAATGAGTTTTGGTTCCACAGTATTTACACGTCAGGTTAATGTACTTCTTGTTGCTGCATGGTACTCCTATTGTTCTTGTTGCTGGTGTAGTTTCCCTTTTTATTTCCACACCTCCTGGGCACAGGACGCTGAAGGAAAAAAAATACAGAAAAATAGGAAAACCTTCACTGCCCTGCAGGACGGTAGAGTCAGCCCAAGTGGGCGAGGAGTGAAGTGATTTGACAGAGGAAGGAAAGAGGGAGAAAAAAAAAAGAGGAGAGGGAGTTGAGAAGAAGAGGAGGAGGAGGCCAAGCGAGGCTTTGTTCACCAACCCCCCCTTTTGCCTTAAGAAAAGCCGAGAGAGAAGCGCTGAAGTGAGAAGTGACACGGAGTCCATCCTAATGATGAGCGGTGAATAGCAGAGCAGAGAGGAGGAGAGGCCCTGTGGGAGATTACCATGCTGAAGGATATGGAGAGCTGCAGCGTTATAGTCCACACACACACAAACACACACTCATCAGAGGCAGCTCCTGCGCCTGAGCTCCTTAAAGCTACCCATGTCACTTCCTTAATCCACGCTATGAATGCACCATTTTCCCCAAACAACTCCTCCCTGCATCAAAGTGCCTCATCGAGCGACAGGACAAGGTCAGCCGCCACAAAGCTGCTGCGAGGTAGAATGGAGATTTGCTTTTCCTCAAAAGACGCCGGCGCTCGCAAACTAATTAAGATAAACGACCTGTGTTTGGACAACAATTAGAGGGGCTGTGTCGCCGCGGCTTAAGCGACTGGTAGTAAGTTTTCCTCCTCGCTGAACTGAAGTGCCTCTGCCGCCTCAACTAGGCCAGACACCGAGGGAGCGTTGATTCATAACCTTGGGCTGTCGTTTCCTCAACCAGCAGTCTTTACACAGAGACAATACAGATAATTCTCTGAGGTGCGAGACGTGGTACAATTTCTATTTTCTCATCCTGACAATTTTTGATGTTTACTGTCTCTCCACTATGACGACCTCTAATCAGAACGAAATATCTGTTTTGAATAAAGAGTGTGAACATGACACTCCTTTTACAGTTAGCAAGCGAGCGAGGAACAATCATGAGAAGAAACTGTTAGGGGTCAGTAAACTGCCCAGCAAAGAGAAACTAGAAAGATACTGGAAAGCTGATGGACCAGCGTTACCGTGTGCCCAGTTGGAGAGAATATCAGAGGTTAGCGCCCGGCTAGCTTGAACGGGAATTAATGATTCAACCTTTGGGCTCTTCTAGACTTTCTAGATGTTATCGGACCTCATGGCTAAAATTCTGATGGTGAAACGAGTCATTTCCCAGCGGTTGTGATGCAAAAAAAAAATTACATTCACTGTTTTACAGCCATATTTACAGTCCTTTTGGGCCCCAGTGCATCACGTGACGTTGTTATTACACAAGCCTGGCGCTCTTTCTGAGGGCTTGGTTTGTTGGAGTTTAGCTCTCTAATAGCTTGTGGTGAGGTTGTTTCCTTAACTATTTCTTTACTCCTTATGTATTCAGTCTGTGCATATTAATATTAAACACACTGTAAAGCCAGAAAGCATGAGCTTCTGTGCTGCCACAAATGTTTGCAGAACATATTGTAAAGTGCTAACACTTTAAAAGCAGAGTGAACGTTTTTTCAACACAGTCGGCAGATTGTGAGAACAGAGAAAAACCAAAAGCGTTCGAGTGCTGATGATTTGATAAGTGTGATTTGGCTGAGAGAGAAGTGAATGGAGTTTAGCAGCAGCAACAGCAGCAGCAGCAGATGAAAATCAAGTCTCCAAATAGTCCTGCTAGTCTCATACGAAACGTCATTTCCATCATAAGACAGCGAGGTAAACTAGGCCAGCAGACTTCACACCCTTCTGTCTCCGCTCGTTCACTGTGGCCATTAGCCAGACGCTCGGTCTCAGAGCCAAGAAGAGGAGAGCTAACAGAGCTAATCGACACACTTACACTGTCGTACTCACACACTCTCTTTTCTCTGTGAGGAAGGGGATATTTGTCAAATGGAAGTCACTAAGCTATTCACTCAGCACAAAAGACAGCAAATGAGACTAAATGTTCAGGGGCTGGAGTTCACGCGGGATTATACAGCGCTGGCCTCTGCTGCGAAACTAGAGCATTAAATCTTACAACGAAAAAAGATCTTTACATTTGCCTTCTGTTGTAGTTATAGCATCCCTTTTTATACTGAATGCAGTATAAGTGATGTGCTGAATAAAGTATATTCTAACCTTTGATATATAAGCTGTATTAGAGTATTATAAAGTACAAACACCGCAGTAGAGAGTATAAGAAGCAGGATTTAAATTAATAGCTTTGCATGAAGCAGGCTGCGATGCTCAGGATATGCTCAACACATCCTGCGACTAACGAACTAACAATGAATTCGACACCGACTGAACCACCGCATCACATTTTCTGTTCCCACATGTGATTGTAAACATTCAGTAAAGTGAAAGCGGACGCTGCGTTTCCTTTCATTTACCGTGTCGACACTATTATTCCTTAGAATACAAATCACAAAAAAGAGTTTTCTTCTATTTTTTGATCAGATAATCAAACACACATAATCGTACATAAATATCGTCTTACTTCATTTTTTCAGGGTTTCACTTTTGATCTGGCTCCTGCACAGAAAAGCTGCAGGGATTATAAATTCCTGCAAAGCCCTTTGGGTTTTTTTTTTTTTCATTATGCAACACGAGTGGTTCAGAGAACAGTTGCCGTGTAATCTCCTCTCACCTTGACTACTACATTATTCCATCGACAGTGAAGTAAATATTGCACAAAGCAAATCATCTGAAATTTTGGATTTGAAAAAGGAAAGAACACCACTTTGGTGGATTATCCTGTAGTGCATTTTTCTAAACCTATTTAGCGAATGACATTTTTGCATGTAGGCGTATTGTACACGTCCCATTTATAGCAACATTGCATAGAAATCTACAAAACAGGTCAAATTTGGCATGGCTTTGCATTTTTTGAGGATTCAATTACTCCAATCCTCCTACAGAGCTGCTATATAAATCGTCACTTTATCAGCAGCCCTGCATGAAACACATGAAGTGAATCAGAAGTGAATCATCATCGTCATCATCTCGGCCTCGTTTCATATCAGCTGTCACTGTTTTTTCCCCCCCTCGTTTGGCCCTCTTTAATTGCCAGGGACAGCCAGAATGTAACCAGATCGGCTCTTGGTGAAGTCTGGCTGCGATTGGTTGATCTTGGGCTCCACGATGACCGTGCACTTCCTCCCGTTCATGCTGCACTGGATGGGACTGGCGATGTTGACCTGCAGCTTCCTCTTCTCGCTGCGGAGAAGACGATAAAAGATGGAGGACAGACAGAAAGAGAGAGAGAGACGTTATTGGTTACCGGCAGTTGAAAACATTTACGGATATAATCAAAGTTTACTCATAAACTCGTATTACTTGCAACTCTAATATACAAGCGGCGTGCCTCAGTGGCTTCACATTACATTCAGTCATAGTTTAATGCGCAGGAATAAAATATGAAGATCCATTAGTGACCCAAAGTGTGTGTGTGTTGGTGTGAGAGAGCAAAAAGTATGAGGGTCATAAATCATTCTTGCTCTCACACACATACAGCATAATAATCTCACAAATACACCACATTCATTCACACACACGCCACTATTATACACACTTCTATATGCACAGTCATACTCTCTCTCTCTCACACACACACACACACAGTACTGTTTGGGGCCATAAATCACACTCGCTCACACAAACACTTGAACTTTCGTACAAACACACGTATTTAATCACACTTTTACACATATTATACCCCTCACAGTAGTGTTGTCAGACTGATTGTGCAGAAGACAGAATGATTTTGTCCTGAAGATTAGATGAGCAGCATATTAAAGGCCCCCACAGGTGTTTTCATTTACCTACATGCTGTGCTGTGACCAAATTCTATGAACGCCTGTTTAGCGTTTTGAATGTATCGCCGCGGGAAACTTTAATTTCATCTTTTAACAGCTTGTAAATGTTGGCAGAGACAGAATCTTTTCCTTTTGGATTCAGCCACAACGAAACTACGAGGAAAATGTGTTTATTAGATTGTTCACAGTACTGCTGGTCCACATGGTGTTTTGTTTATGTGCTGCACAGGGCCGTCGATTCAAGTCAGAAAAAGAGAGGAAACCACAGTCTAATGACACAAACCGGCACAGTGCTGCTCAGGTTGTAAAGTGTTTAATTCTCCGGCGTTTACAGGTGCAGCAACACTAACATCAGTCTGTTGGCTTCAGTGGAAAAAGGCAACAATCAGCATTGATTCTCGGGTCAAATGACTCTGCAGTAGTCACGGGTATTTATCGGCTCTAGATCAGCAGTGATGGAAACACAACACTCTGGTGGAAACATACATTTTTGCCCCCTTTTCTGGCACTACGACTCGTGTTGAAGAAAAAAAAAACGTTTTCCATCCGTCTATGTTCAGTCGCTGTCTACTGTTCCCTGTTTTAATGACTTTCAACATACACAAACTGGTCCACTGTCAATGGGAAAAGAGTCGGTGTGACAGTTGGTGAGTTTACCCACGTTTAAAAACCTGCATACACGAGCTTATTTTGGTATAAAAACAGGAGAGCAGATGTGAGCTGTCAACCAAACCCAGAGGCCTAATGGCACCTATGACTGTGAGAAGTTTATTGCATCACAGATTTATTTAACTTGGATAGGAAACCAAGTTTCATAAATGTAGACTGTACGACTGAATTGTAGGCTACGACCGAGTCCTGCAGCAAAATGGCACAGTGGTTAAGCACTGTTGCCTCACAGCCATAAGGTCCTGGGTTTGAATCCCAGGGGCGGGGCTTGTCTTTGCTGGGTTTGCATGTACCCCCCATGCTTACGTGGGTTTCCTCCACGTATTTCAGTTTCCCCCACCATCAAAACATACACATTAAGTTGATTCCTTGGTCAGTGCCCTTGACCAAGGCACCAACTGAGAAATAAGAAATGTTGTGAAATGTTCAATCTTAATTTCTGCCGGTATCAGAATTTGTCCCAGGCCATCTTTGGTTGCAAGACTGTGAACAGCCTCTCACAGTTGGATGTAGGAGTCAAGATGTTGATCATCTTTTGTCTACGACAGCCCAAAATAGTAAAGTGTATTCAGACCTACAGAAGTAAAAAACACGCACGTCAGTGCAACATTTAGTTGTTGCATGTGACATAAACTTCTCATCTGTCAGCAAGAAACCAATTCCCAGGAAATCTATTCCTTTAAAAACCACAGTAATGTAATTGAACTGGAGGTTGATGTAGCTTGACTTGTTTGCAGCCTCGTTGAAAACAAAGCATGTAGCTGCTCAGCGGCACAGATTAAAAAAAAACATTTCACCTACCAGGAGCATTTAAATAAAGCCATGATGAGCTGTCTTCCATTTACTATCATGACAGAGTTTAATGTGGGAGTGCGGTTGTATTGTAGTGTGATGCTGTATATAACAGAGGATGAAGTCAGAGGGTATAGGAGTGTGTGTGGGAGTGAATGTGTGCAGGATTATGCAGCTGTATGTCCTCAAATCCTCTCATACAGGAGAGATTGTATATATGTGAGCATGTTTGAGCAGAGAGACGAATATTAAGACGAATAACAGAGAAGAAATCAAGCCTGGGTCCTGTTGAAGTAATGATCCATATGGCGTTGCCGGGCTGAAGCAGCAGCGGCGGCAGTGGATTGGCTTTTAGTGCCTGTCACATCTAGTTAGAGCCTTTCTGGGTGAACGGCTGCTTTGGCTCGTTTGCTCTTAAACAGGATCGATGACGGGAATCAACGAGTGAGAAGAAAAAGGCGGTTCAGAGACAGAGAGAAATGTAATGTGATGTAAATGTGAGGGGGAATGAGAAGATGACGGCCTGCTAATGTAAACCTGAAGTGGCTCGGAGAGGGAGAGGTGCTGACAGGAGGCTAAAAGCGTGATAAACACACACGCAGCTCTTCGGTCAAGTGCTCGTCGTGACACACTTTCTCACTGGCACGGTTACCCATTATGGCCCGCCTGCGTGTCGTTCGGAAACACAAATCCATTAGCAGCAATTACTGCGGCGGTCACACAAAGGCGCCGATCTCGGCCCCTCAGATCTAAACTTAGGAAATGAGTCGAGGACCTGATGACACCGACTTGTTGCGCAACAACAATAAGTCATAAACAACGAGCAAAAGGCTTCTGCTGCCCACGCCGCACTCCTCTGCAGAGCTCGTATCTCGGCTTATATGCAGAGTGGAGAAGCTCAGGGTAGCGCTGATGCTGGTTTCCATGGCAACCCCCATGAACTGAACTCCCCCATCTGTCATGGCTGCCAGCCAGCCAATGGTGCTGTGTGTATCCGTGTGTGTGTGTGTTTGTGTTGTGTCTCTTTCTCTGTCCGTCTCTCATCCCGTTACTTGTGCATCTCAGTGAAATGCCAGAGGGGGGAAGCAGCTCTGTGCTCCTCTTGAAGGGCAAACAGGGTTAGGCTCACATTCACAGAAATAAACCCACGTGTAAACACACACACACAATGTAACACACCCCTAACCAAGCTACCATTTGGTGCACCAAACAGGTCTTTGACACCTTTCCGATCCGATCCAAACCTTTGCCTCTGAATGAGCGCTCTGGCATCCCAATAAAAACCAATAAAACACTTCATCTGTGAATAGAAAACATGATCAGATGAGTGTTAAGGTCACAGGCTGGCCTTTCCCATCAGGAGCTGGCCTGAGCCAGTCAGACCCCCGAGGGCAGACTTAGTCCTTCACTGGATGGCCCTCTCTGACTGGAAAATCAATTCTTCCCTTTCCCTGCCCCCCTGTTCCCTTTGTGTGTCTTCGCCCTTCATGCCATGTGAGTCCAGGCTCACTTGCTCCCAAAAGTACCTCCTCTGTCTTAGGAAGGATGGAGGAAGGGGAAGAGGAGAAAGAGAAATGGGAGTTTAAGTGACACAGAAGTGAAAATAAAAAGTTGAAGACAATTTCTCAAGGAAGAGTTTCAGGGTGGAGAAAATTAGAAAAAGAGGGAGTGTGGAAAATGATTTATAGGAGGGAATATGTAAAAAGTACAGAGCAAAAAGTAGGAGTGCTGAAAGGTATCAGAGTGAGGAGAGGCGCTGCCTAAATGAGAACAGGGGAAGAGAAGTGAGAGAGGACGATCATGGCTATTTTCAGGTCGAGGAGCCCGGATTACCTCCAGTCTGTGAAGCCATCCGGTCCCACTTCTGAGTCATCCCTCTAATAATACCTGGCTCTCCCCCAAGCTCTCTGCTGCTGAAAAATATATGAGCGCTGCAGGTGGGGAGGAGAGGAGGAGGGGCACTCTGCAAAGCTGACTTGCTTATAAAGACTTTGAGGAGGTGATCAAAGTTGGAGCTTTCTTCACTTTTAACTATGATGACAGAGCCATTTCAGAACTAAAGAAGAGAATAAAGAGCAGCAAGTGAAGGAGCTAAAAGACTGACGGTGAAGAATCACGTAGAGCTGCAACGATTTATCGATTAGATGTCAACTACCAAATTAATGACCGACTATTTTGATGGTCATGGTAATTGGTTTGAGCAATATTTCAGAGAGAAAAGTCAATTTCCTCTGATTCCAGCTTCTCATGCAAAAACGAAAATTCAGCCAATGGCGATGGAAAGTTTCGTAGCCCGCAAAACATTTCTGGAGCTTCACAGCAAAACCGTGCTGCAGCATTCTTTTAAACAACTGAAGAAGATGGAGACTTCCGAAAAAACACCCCAAAACATAAAATGGCTCCATACAGCTTGTCCGGTATAATCCAAGTCAGATGGGGTGCATGCTAATGCTTTTAGCTTAGCGGCTACAGAGAAGATTTCAGCTTCAGAAAGGGTGAAAATAATGTCTTTTCAAATCAATCTGTAATCTTTGGAGGATCCGGAGACTTGGATTACACCGGAGAGCTTAATGAAGCCATTTTATTAGTTTTTTGGATTGTTTTTTTTTACATTTTAAAACAAGTCCCCATCTACCTGAGTTGTTTAGGAGAATGCTGCAACACTGCTCGCTGTTGAAGATCCAGAAACGCTTTGTGGACGCCAAAAAATTGACAGGACTTTCCATTGACAAGGGGTTGAGTAGATAATGACTGAACTGGCATTTTTGTGTGCACTGTTCCTTTTAATGTGATTATTTTCTGGTTTCTTTCCTCCTCTATGATAGTAAACTGAATCTCTTTAGGTTGTGGATGAAAAAACTAACATTTTGCAGACTAAACAACAAAGCGATTAATCAAGAAAATAATTGAAAAAGGAAAAAATCTTTAGCTGCAGCCCTAAAATCATGTTTCCAAAGGACATCTTTCAAACTAATTCAAGCTCAAGGACATGTAAAACAAAGTCTGCAGTAAAATCTGAATTATATTAACTTGTGGTCAGAGAACATCATCATTGAATTTATCCAATTTTGCTCTTCAAATTAGCATAAAAAGCACTTCAGCGTCCAACTCTCTCCGTCTTATAATTAGAGATTTCATTGCTAATTTTGGTGTCATCTTATTCAACCGGTTCTCAGGGAGACAGCAGTGTAGGAGGCAATTATTTGCATTGGTGGAAAGAAGATGAGACCAGTGGTTATGAATAGTGCAGACTCTGAGCCAAAAGTATCCAGAAACACAACAATATTTCCTCCTGAAGGAATGCACCGAGGATAAACAAATCAAACAGATGCATGTGCACGCTGACAGACACCTGTACTCCAGCAGGTTGATGCAGACGGGAGCAGGAGGTGAACTCACGCTGTTGATCTGTCAGAGAGCTGATCTCCTCCTCCACACACACACACACACAGCCCTGAACAAGTGACGCCACTTTCTTGTTTTGAAAAGTCTCCTCGCATCAATATTTCAGTTTGTGAGACCACACTGAGATCAAGACAGAAAATGCATGGAGCGAGGGAGAAAGCGTACACACATGTATACTGCATGTGCCCTCCTGACAGGGTGTGTGTGAAGGTCAGGCACCATGGGGCAGGAGTGCACACTGCAGACAGAACCACGCTGCCTTCATGATTGATGGATAGCCGGGCTCTATTTTTCCAGACTCCTTGTGCACAGCAGGGTCAGACACAATACATCAGTACGGAGGCAGTTTTATTTCAAATATGAGTGCGCTGCAAACCAGTCGCTGAGAAAATTAGAGCATTATTATATTTATGCATCGCAGGAAACCTCCCAGCTGGTTGAACTGCTTTTGATTATTCAGTTTTTTAAGGCTCCGCTCTGGATGAGATTATATAGCCACACATATTAAGGTGAGACTTTATGGCTTTGGGAAAAAAAGTTTTTTTAACACATGTCGAGGTGTTGTTATGCCCAAGTAAAGTACAAGTACAGTGTTTGAGCAAATGTAATCAGTTACATTCCAGCACTGCGGTAGAGACAGCCCACGTTTCTGTATCCCTTCACATCTTTCATTTTTCTCTCTTCCCACTTACATACATGGATTTGCATTTAACACCAAACCTCACACTTTGTCTCCCTTCCTCTCACTGTCACACCCTTCCTCTGTCTCACATGGCTGCATCACACATCTCACGTGCTTCAGTGTGCTACATCCACACCGGAGAGGAAACGGGAAGATGCACACGGAGCATGAAGCAGCACAAACACACAACACGAGACAAAGCTGCATCAAACTGAAACTAAAATCTAAACAGGCCTTTAACGATCATCACAAAGAGAGAGTGAAACTGTAACGGCTCGGTCTGTCCCAGTTTTAAGTGGCTGGGGTTTGGACTGGTTCAACGTGCGAAAACTGCCTAAGAGGCTTTCTGAGTGCACTTCTTTAATTAGCATCAGTGTGCCCAAGTTATACAGTTCTGCTTGTACTGCAGCTGCAGATGTGGTGTATGAATAATAGAGAAAACGCAGTGGGAGAGGCAGAACTCAGGCAGTATTGACGGCATGGTGGTTGTGTTGATGATACAGATGCTTTAGCTCAGCGTTACGGTTCTGGTGCTGTAAGGCAGGGGTGTCGCGATCAATGTTATATGCGATAACTGTGATATCTAAAAATTAAATACTGATTTCCTGCAAGTCATACACATATTAGGATAGTGTGTAAATAATACAGCACCTCTTAAATACTTTTTGTTTTGTTCTGTTCATGCTTTGTCAGAGTAGATGTGGGGAATTTATTTTTTTTGTCATAGACAGTGTTAAACAAAGTGTGTTAAGTCTTTCCTTACTAAACAACTCACAACACTGGGGATTTACCTCCCTCTTTATCTCCTCGCTCTCGCTGACTGTAGTTGATGTGGCTGCTTTGACTCACTCAGTATGTTCTGTTAAAGTTTGTTCAATGTTCTCAAAGTGTTGTAAATTGTTGTTAAAAACTGCGATACATAAGTTATCCTGGCCATTTACAGTGATGACTTTAAATCGACTGACCCCTCAGCTCCCTCAACTGTGACTGACTTACAGCATCCAAGGATATTGCGATAATATTGTAAATGTTAATTGATCAGTAAAAATCTGATATGGTGATAAAAGCCCTAAAAGAAGGCTGGAGGGATATCAACAAGTCGGAACCAATTTGAACTGTAGATAACTTCGGCATTAGGAAAAGTTGCCCTTTTCTTCTCTAAAGGTACCACTTCAAACTTTTCTCTCCTTTTCTTTCTTCTATGTTGACAAAATGCATCTTTTTCAGTGCTGAAGAGCCTCAAAGTTAAGCTGCAAACTACAAAGAGTAAAATGTTTAGAGGCAAAGAAAAACCCCGAAGACCAGATAAAAAGCAGCACTGAAAACCTTCTTGAACAACCGTCTTTGGTTATTTCAGCAGGTTTAGTGCAACAAATTATACCATAAAGCAGCCTTTGCTCACAGTATTTACTGAGCTGTGAAAATACAGAAAATACGGGTATAGATATCTTATTTTTATGCCTTTTTTCCCTGCCTCCTTCTAATTGTGTGTTCCCTTTCTCAGCTCTTATCTTTTCTTCTTTCAGCTGCACTCACAAGGGGGGAGATTACTAAAGTAGGTCATTTAAAAAACGGGGTGAAAATGCACTAACAGCAGAAATGCTGCCGGTTAAAATGTGTACAGAAAGGAAAAGAGAGGTCGATCTTGAGTCCACATGCAGAAGCGGTGGAGTTCAGAGGTGGAGCTGCCAGAGCGAGGCTTACATCAAAGATGCGGCTGAGCGTCAGCGCTGCTGCAGGCCTCTGCACGAGACAAAGAGAAGGGTCAGGAGATAAGGAAGGAGTGGGCAGTGGACGACGCTGTAAACCTACACGTTCATCACGCTCGCAGACATGAAGCTGCCCAGTGAGACACATTTGACTTGAAAATATTATGAGAACTAATCTCCAATACTCCCATGAGAAGCTGGATCATACATGAACAGTAAACACAAGCTTAAAAAAAGGTTGCTGCTTGTTAATATGCTAAGCTAGTATTTCTGCTTCTTTATGCACAGTAAGCGAGATCTCTGGAGCTGCAGTGGGGGGAATACAGGCGCTGACTATCAAGGGCGCCCCGAGGGTCCCCGGGGTGCCTTGAATAAAATGTCTTTTGTGATCATCAAGTCTGAAATTATAAATATTTTATAGATTTCCCCCCCCCCAGTTTAGGTTGAAATCTCTCAAAATGAAAACAAATATTCTGCAGCTGCTGTGTCATCTGATGAGAATGTAACAAGCAGCGGCTCAGTTTCTTATCTGCTCTCCAGATCCTGAAAAAATGACTACTGATGTGAAAAAATTTGCAATGGCAGCTAAATAGCCACAAAACTATGATTTTAATCAGGAGTTATTGTCCTGTAAGTGAATGTGTGAACAGTACATTTTTGCCTGATTTAAAGGTGATTTTGTATTACACTTCCATAAAGTTGAGGAACTTGCAAGAGACGGACAAAGAACAGATCTAAAGTGATGCAGCAGAGACCGTTTATACAGATTTTAACTTTAAATCTTTTTTATAAAGGCAAAAATATATCTTTAAAAGATTCTGAAAGGACTGAATTCACTCTGCATTATATCAGTATATTATTATATAACGATGCTCACTGGGCACATTACGCAAAACTGTTTCTCAGGCTTCCAGCTGCGAGCCTGACGACCGATGTGATAAAATAATTTGCTCGTTACGCAGAACCTTCTGAGAAGTCGTCCTTGGAAACTGTTGTGGAAGAGTGGAGGCTTTTTCAAAAAACACTTGGCAGGGGATTGGATCCACCACTTATCGCTGTCTGTCACATCTGTGATGTCGTAGGAGAGCCAATGGCGGTCAAGAGAAGAACAAAAACATCTGTGCCCTCCAGTCCTGACATAACTGATGCTACAGCAGCTACGCTAACCTCTTGTTTTCAAACATCACACCCGTAGTTCCTCATAGGATGCCGACTGGCCTGTACCACAAGCGCCGCCCATCTTTGAAGCTTTTCTAACCTCAAATTCTGGTGCATTTGTGACACTCTGTGACATGATTGTGTATGAGCCCAGCCCTGTTCCTGCAGGCTCAGCCAAGACAAAAACCTCCTGTGGCCAGAGCCCGTAACTCCTTGCGATGCCCCGGAGGAGAACATAAGATGGAGCGGACAACATGCAGGCTGACCCATTGGCAGGTTCCACACATGGCATCTGGAGATTCCTCCCACAGGACAGCAGGTGAATGATGGCCGTCAATAACAGTTACAAGCTGTTCAAAGGCCCAGTGTTCACAGATCACTGGTTAAACAAAGGACACACTTCTCACCTCTGTGTTTCTCTGTTTAAGAGATCAGTGGGAGATGAAACAGGACCGGAAACGGACAAAGCAAAGGCCTCAGTCTCTGGGGAGGAGACTAGGTGCTACACAGATGGCGGAGGCAACCTCACACTGCAGAGCCATAATAACCACACAGCAGGAGGGTTAAACAAGCGTGTGTTTATGTGTATGAGGTCAGATCCCTTCTTTCTCATTGTTGTGAAACCAGTGAGCTAAATCTTACTCACTGCTCAGCCGCATCTTCGGCCTTTTCAGGACTCTCCACGTTCTCAAGGCTGAATGGAGTTGGTTTAAAAACACATTAGGCAAATCAATAAGCTGGACCACAGTGAGTCAAAACAGAAGAGATGGACAAGGAGCTTCAATTGGTTGCTCATTACCGAAGGGAGACCGCTCACTTCTCGAGTGGCTCGGCCTCCAATTCTGTTCATTAAAGGCAATCAATACATCAATCAAAGGTTCATCTGTTCTCATCTGCTGACACGTGGCTGTTTTTCTGTTCAGTGGCAGGAAGGTTTGAATCTCCACGATGAATCACCATCAGGGACGTGCGTGGGTGATGCAGGTCTCAGTTTTGCTTCTCAACCAGTTAAATGTGGGTTAAAAAAGGGGCGATGTGCAAGATATGGCCAGAAAAAACAAGAACGTGTGATACACGTAACGATAGATTAGACTCTCGTTATTTTCATCATCATGGTCGTTTTTACAAAGACCACCACGTCTTCAAAATAATCCAGAGACGACGCACAACAGATCAGTTATAAAACATGAAAAAATCATATTTTCCAGCACTGTCGTTGTGCAGGGAAAAGAGGTTTTATTTTCAGATGTCACACTTTTTATTCATAGACTTGTCACTGAATTGGCCTATTGAAATGTCCTTGCAAATGTTTTATCCTAACTGTAATAAAGAGGGCTTTGTACCTTGAACTAGTTACTATTTTGGCCATGTTTCACAGTCTGAAAAGCACATAATGCAAAGGTTTTTTTGGAATTAGACAGCTTGGAGCGACTGAAAGAGTCAGACACTCCTTCAAGCTTTTGAGTCAATCTGTAGGGGTTTCTGCACTCCTTTGTGTTTTATCTGACGGAGACGTTTTACTACACGTTAGATCAAAGTCATAGCTCTCTTTGTGCAGACAGCCCCAGGTCAGTAGATTTGATTTGCTTCGAGGCTGGACATTACATAAGGTGGGATAATTAACAGATGACCAGGGAGGGTAAAGGGAGAAAAAACAGAGGGAGGTGGAACAAAGGAGGGGTGGAGGTGTAATGAATGAGTGATGTGAAGGAAATTAAAGCATGTGAGTAAAAGGAGGACGAGATGAAGGGAAGCAAAGATGGAAGCAGGAAAAAAGGCGCCTGACCAAAAGACGTTAAGGTGGAGGAGATTAATGGCAAGGTGGGAAATGAAGAAGGAAGCAGGTACAGGAGGATAGAGGGGCAGATCAAGGGAGGGAGGAAAAAGGAAAAGAGGAGGTGAAGGAGGGGAGGAGGGGAGGAGGGTGTGTGCTGAGCCTAATCATAATTGGCCTGACAGTGGGAGATGGTATGGTGCTGTTGCTGGGTGGAACATGTGTGTTTGGGGGGGTTGGGGGAGGGTAAACGCAGAGGTCACCGAAGAGATGGAGTCCATAAAATATCAAGGCTCCTACTGTATCGTCGTAACTGTTCAGCACTTAACCGATGCTTTTATCCAAAGTGACACTGAGCCGGTCGACTACAGTGAGAGCGTAGATACATTCAGCTCCTGTGGGAACGCAGAGGCAGCTTTAAGTGGCCATGAGGAAATTAAATATAGCTCATCCATCCACATCCCTTCACATTTTGACTACTATACAGTGTATATATATAGTACAGCAGAGTTTTTAGTTTTTCATTCTTTTTTTTTGTTTTTATTTCATTTTTCAGTTCGTTTCCAGAGTGGGTTTGCTCGTTTTAGTTCAGTTTTTACTGTTTATAAAGGTTCAGTATTAGTTTATTAAATTATAATATGGAGGTATTTTCAGGGGCAAGATTTAAGCAGTTCAGAATAGGTATTGTGTATTTATTCGATTCATTCAAACCGTTATTTAAACTCGAGGGAACCACAGAGAGGTGAAGTCATACCCCTTCTGGTGGACCACCATGGGACCTTGTTTCAGAAAAAATATATGGTAGTGATGGTGAAAGATAAATAATTTCAGTTAGTTTTCTTCTATTTCCTCTATTGTTTTTTGTTTAGTTTTAGTGAACCATCATAACCTCGGAGTGAAGAATATAAAATGTGCTTGAATTTAGGCGGTTAATCATGAGAATTATTAATCTAAGAGTACAAATAACTTATTTGCTTGATCATAAACCCCCCTGACGCCTGCTGGGCTCTGTACATACCATTTATAGACAGAGGATGTTTGAGTTTTACTGCAGCAGCTTTCCAACCGAACCCGACCACATATTTACACATCTTTGTGCCTCCTCCCGCAGTTTGTTTGAGTTGGACACGGGCCTGTTGTGCCCAACATTTACAATAACCACACAATCGGTTCCTACGCTCTTTGAAAAATGGTGGTTACACTGCACGTAACAGACAGGACTACACTGGACTGAAGACAGAAAACAGTCCTGACCCATCTTAGTTATGTAATGATGAAAAAAAAACAGTAAACCAGTAAAGCTTGACATCTGAGGAGCTGGAATCACTGAAGTTTTGGCACTTTTGCCTAAAAAAATGACATAAACAGTTGATTGTTTGCACTCTAATTGTGGTGCTGAGTACTGAAATTATGTATGTAAATATTCTGACCCAAACAGTTGCTGCAATAATTCAACACGCTGCAAATATATACATTTTTATACAAACACACAATATATTTTATGCCAAATAAAGTTGAAATTAAATGAAAACAAAAAAAGTTAACTGTTACAAAAATGATGAGGGCCTTATTTATGACATCAAAGCAAATTTGCGCCGAGCCTTTCATTCAATTTGCACTCGCAATCTGTTTGTAATTAGTGTGTGATTTACTAAGACAGAAACTAATCATGCAGTCAACAACTGGGACTGTGTTTAACTGCATTTTGCAGTAGAGGGGGAGCCTCAGAGGCAAAGTTCAGAGTTGCGATTCGTCTTGAGATCAACAAGCTAAAAAATCATGATCTGAAATAAACCCGCTCATTAATGAAGTATCAGCATTTCAAATAATCACTGAGGCTGCAATTAAAAAACTTCAGAGGCAGAGAATTTTTCCAAGCAAAACTGATCCTCGCAAATGAGTGTGAACTCGACTAAATCCAGCGACACTTTTATCTCTTCCCATTAGAACGCGTTTGAAATGAGGCTTAATAAATCTGTCCCCGAGTGCTGGATCTGTCAGAGGGTCAGAGCTCATTACAAGTGTGCAATTTTGTTCACATGTTGCGTGAGATTGCGTGCGTCGCTGCAGTGCTGGAGGACGGAAGATGATACAAACAGATGTATGAGCAGTATTCTGGTAACAAGCACACGACTGTTTGATCTATAAAGTGTCAGAAAATGGTGACAAGTGCTCATGGTCAGTTTTTCAGAGCCCCAGGAGATGTCTGCAAGATCCAAATATACGTATGTTATATTGAATTTGTATGAAATAGTTTTTGTATCCTGCATTCTGGTGACTAATAAGTACACCGCGACCACATGTTTATGTTTAATACTTTGAACTTTACTTTTAATTCTCAAGAAAGACTGCAGAGTAAGTTGCCACTCTGTTGTGAATCTCTGGTAATTTTCATTTATTCCACAATTTTTTACCCCTTTCACGAAAAGAGCCTGTGCACGCCACTGCCCTGCGTTTCACGTACCTTTCCTTTAAAAATTCCCATAAGAAATGTGAATTCTTCTTTCCAGGAAGTCTTAAACTTGCTTGAAAATTTCTTTTGCTTCTCCATTTCTCTGTACCGAGGAGGACGAGGTGCAACAGAACAGTAGACTTCCCGATGTATAGTGCCAGAAACAGGTTGTGCCAACCAAAAAGAGGAAAAGGGTGTGAAAAGGAGAATAGGAAATACAGGAGAATTGTGGCCCCGGGAGGAAACCTGGGGCGGCATATAAAAATGAGTCTCCTCTGGGAAAATCATCGGGGTTGACAAGTATGCATATTTGGATGAGATGGTGGAGCTGTAGAGGATATTCTGATTGGATCTGACTGAGAACCCTGTAGCAACTTGTAAATCACAAGGCTGCCACGCCCTAAAACATACCCAACATCGTGCTGTATTGAAGAAGACTTGAAACTAGCGGTTGAGACCATAAACTCATTAGGAAACTGTTTACAGAGGTGATAAATCAAGTGAGAAATGGGGTCATTTTCTCATAAGCTTACATGCAATCAGGCTTCTTCTTGCTAGCTGGAAGCTAAATCCATAATTTATTTGTCATTGATGAAATTATATTATTTTTTAAGGTTTGAACATTGTTGGAAACAGTTGTGATGAAATGTAAGTACAAAAATAAACACATATATAACAAAAATCTTGTCATTGTCAGACATGTTAATAAGGAATTGTTACATATCTTATCTTTAAAATATACACAATAATCTAAACAGTTTAGTACAGGGCTGCTGGAGTCATTATTTCGGCACTAGTTCACCTTGAAGCTTTATATTTGACCCGTACATCTGTTACTGAAGCTCGCTCCACTTCCTCTGCTTATACCGCATAATAAAAAACACAACATGGTGCTATTAGTGGGGTTAAAACCTCTGTAACACACTCCACTAAGTGTGTTTGCTCTTGTGTGTGTGAGGGTAAAAGAGATGGAGAGGAGAGAAAGGTTGCTTGGCAGTGATTCGGGGAGGGCTGCAGCGGAAAAAGTAGGTCAGACCCAAGTCTCACATCGACTCCTCTTTCATTCATACACAAACCCCTGATGCACGCTGTGCGTTTTTTTTTTTCCACACCTTTAATATTATCTCTAAAGTGTACTTACACAGTCAGCACGCACAAACACACACAAACACACGCTGGCCTGGCCACTCGCCATCCATCACTCCACCCAGCCGGCCTCCTCCCCCAGGCTGCAGCACAGTGCCAATGAGACGAGCAGGACTCCCCACTGGCCCACATAACAATGACTCTGAGTGTGTGTGTGTGTGTGTGTGTGTGCGCGCGCTGGTCTGCTTTATACATGTGAGAGAATTTGTGAACTTGCACGCAATTTTGACTTTGCAAATTGGAGGTTATATAACGACTATGCAGATAGATTTATCCTTGAAGACACTTTGGTGACTGCACAAAGTTTTCGGCTTTTGTCGAATCAACAATAGCTGTTTTTTGATGACAAACGATACTTTGACAGCTTGCTTTGAGAAATATCAACGTGTTTTTTCATTTGACAGAAGAAGTTCTTGTCGCAAAGGTGTACAAGAAGTTTGCCTGAGGAAAAATAGTCAGAATTTGATTTAAATCAGAGTGATGTGAAGAAAGAAGGTGGAAAATAAGATTACAGACATTTGGTTCTTGCAAGTTTTTCTACATTTGATGCTGCGCTCACATTTGAGTTAATCACAACGTATAGAGGATTGATATCCTGCCCTAATTTTCTGTAAAGCTCTATAAGCTTGAGCTGATTCCTCTCCATCCTCTTTTATGTCCTCCATCTTTCTTCCTCTCTAATCTTTACATTCCTCTCACAGTCTATACTCTTTGGTTTTGTTTGCATGTGTCTCCGGCCCCTCTGTCTGTGGCACTGGTAGGGAGATGTGCCGTTATTATCTCCAGCCAGCAGGGTTATTAATGGATCGCATACGTATCAGACAAACATGGGTCCAATGGTTGCCATGGGAACTGCATCCGCAGCGCCCCAGAAAGGATGGAGAGGGAGAGAGAGGGGGGAGAGAGAGAGAGAGTGAGGGAGGAGAGGATGAGGAGAGAAGTGGAATGTGAAGTGAAAAACAAGAGGGGGGAGGGTGAGCAGCAGCAGCGGCAGCAGTGGGGCGGGTGATTAATGGAGAAAGAGGAAATAGAGAAGGAGGGATGGAGGAGGAAGAGGAGAAGAGAGAAGCCCACTTCTATCAGTCTGAAACATTTGATTCAGCAGAAAGGGTGACCTTGGTGAGGAAGACAAAGGCAGCTTTGCTTTCTCTCTCTCTCTCTCTGTTTGTCTTATCACTTGTCTCTGCCACCGCCCTCTCTCATCCTCCCTTTTATTAACGATGTTCGTGCCATCTCCAGATATAAAGAGAAAATGCACTTTGACACATTTATTTAACAAAGCAATTTTTGTTCTTAAATATTCATCACTCTCTGGAGCTCAGCAACAGATATAACTCCTCCAGGAAGAAAAACAACATTACAATGACAGCCTTTATTTCATTATAGGGGCATAACAGCGATTTTGCAGGTTTTAGCAAAACATGCAGGTTTGTTTTAGAAATTTGGATGTATTTTTACCACAATGCCAGGTAGGTAGGGATATGCTGATCCAATATACAGGATCAGTATCTATAGAAATTGTTGTGTTTCATCCTCAGTTACAACCACCTCGTCACAGTGGGTTGTATTATAGTTTTTTGTGAAGCAGCCGTCCCTGGCCTATATGCTCCATGCAGATTTCAGTTGAGGATCTACAGGATCAGTGAGTCTGTATTGCAGACACTCTGACTTGAGGTATCAGAAGAGAAAATGTTGGATTGTTGTGTTCCAGGCAGGCAGCCATTGGTTTCCTTTAATTTCCATGGAAATAAATCACATTACCACTTAACATTTTGGCTTGAACACGCCTGAAATATGGACTTTCTATAGCGCTTTTCCAGTCTAACGACCACTCAAAGTGCTTTACAACACTTGTCACATTCCCCCATTCATACACTGATGGCAGAGGTTGCCACGTAAGACGCCACCTGCTCATCAGGAGCAATTTTGGGTTCAGTATCTTGCTCAAGGATGCTTCGATATGCTGGGAGCGTGGGTGCTGGGGAATCGAACCAGCAACCTTCCGATTACTGGACGACCTGCTCTACCTCCTGAGCTACGGCTGGCCCGATTTCCAGATTTAGGAAAAGAAGAAAGAATCCAGCCCACCTCCTCCATCTGCTGAATCACCTCACTTCCTCTTTTGCTCCCCTCATAATTACTACACCCACTCGAGGTCTTCACCCAACAATAAACATAAATACGGGTCATACTGAGCTGATTGCACAGGCGACGACAGGGAAATGCCTTTTGTAATGAACACTACATGAATCTGAAAGAAGAGACACAGTATTTACTTGACTGTGTTTCAAGACTGTGTGCAGAACAGTTAACAATACAAATTAAATTTGAAAGCAACTATTCAAAACTAAAACTTTTGGATTCCCCTATTAAGTGTTTCCTGAGTTTTTTAAAATTTACTTTAAATGATGATGAAATCTGTATCAGACACACTAAAATAACAGCTGTCGCTACTTATTCTGACAGTTTTTATGTCCTGTTGATGTATTCTGACTCCTGAAGTGAGAGAAGACGCAACACGGTTGTACAGTGATTGTTACAGAGTGGACCATCTTCTCTTACAAGCAATCAGACTTCAGTTGGCAGAGAGCACTTTAACCAGACCGGTTTATCTCGCCCCGATATCAAGTTACAAACGAAATTAGCTTAAAAATTAGAAGACGTTAGCTGAGAGCAGCTTAGCAAATCCTACGTTTTGTCAAGCCACACATGAGAATTTAACACCGATGTTGAACTGAATGGAAACTCACTGAGAACATTTGCAATTGAGGAGCTAAAATGTGGAAAAACACCGGTATGGTCCAGAACATCATAACTTAGCAAGATGATGAAGCCTTACGCAGAGAAAGCACCTAAAACACCCATGTTGACTGAACAGAAACTGAAGGTAAAAGACTGACAAAGCACACTGACGCCAACATGTCTGCACTGACACCATCTTATCTCTGCAGACTAATGTTCCCGATAGGCCGTCTAAAAACCTCGGATGACTCAGATTTGGTGTGTGTTTGTTCTTCATACCCGACACGTTCTATATTTCACCACTTATTTTTCACGTGCTTCATTTTGCATCGTTTGCACTCTCTTCTTTCCACCTCGATGTCACCTCTCTCATCATTCCTGACACGCTCTCAGCAACACTTTCTTTCTGTGTTTCCTCGTCTGTTTCTAAATCCACTTTTTTTGTCTCCCTGAGCAGTCCGGCTTAGCGCTCTCCCCCCTCTCCTAAAATCCCTTCTGCAGTGTCAGGAGCAAGCAGGGGGGAGGCTAAACGCTCAGGTCTTCGGGGAGAGGGGGCACAAGCAAGGGCAGAAATGGAATATGACCACATCACTCTGACAGATCAATGGAGGGCTGTAGACTACCGCTGACTCATACTGTAGGATGGGTGAGGGTGGGGGTGAAGACGAAAGGAGAAAGAGAGGAAGGATGAGAGCCAGTGGGAGGGAGACAGGAAGGACAAAGGGTGGTGGTGGTGGTGGTGGAGGTTAGAGGAGAGTAAGACAGAGAAAGTATGAATGGATGTAGCCATGCTTGAAGACAGATACTGTGTGCAGGAGGTAAATCTATAAACATCTGTCACAGAGACAGATGTGGACAATTTACAGTGGTGGAAGGAGGGAGGAGGGCTGAGAAGGATGTCCTCTCACACACTGTAGGTCTTAAGCACCAGAATAAATCATCAAAAACGGCAACAAACGATTAAATATCACTTTATTTAATTAGCAATTAATCCTGTGGTTCCCAACCTGGGTGTTGGGACCCTCCACAGGGTCACGAGATGACTGTAAGGGGTCGCAAGATTATTTCTGACGTATTAAACCACAAATACATTTATGAAAAAAGGGGGAATGTCTGCTACACATAATTATCTTGTTTATTTTTCATACTTTTTTAGAGGTGACAATGTCTGTCTGCACCACTGGATGGATGTCCATTAAAATTTTGCAAAGATTTTCATGTCCCACTCAAGATGAATTGTAAATACTCTGGTGATTTATATTCAGCGCAATCTTGAAATGTGTCCAGTTCTGCGGTTGAAGGCTGCAGCTAACGGACATTTTCATTGTCAGTGATTTTCTCGCTTCATCGATTAGTTGTTCGGTCTATAAAATGGCGATCAGTGTTTCCAAAAGCCCAAGATGACATCTTCAAATGTCTCTTTTTTTAGTCAATGTCTCTTGTTTAACTCTCAACGGGATACACAACAACAACGTTAAATCCAGACAGACAGAAGTACATGAGAGTGAGTGAGGAGAATCCATGCTGCTACTAGCAGAGCGGTGTGGAGGACGACACAGAGAATAACAGTCTGTGGAAAATCACACTGAAATAAATCGTCTGCTCCGCGACCTGACAGAGTGATTGTTTGAAGGCCGAGGTGATGGATCGACATTTCTCACGCTACCGTGTTGGAAAGCCGCGTCACGAACGTACGTAGTGACTGACGCCTACCAGTTACCACAGCAACCCACGCAGATAGGATGGTGAGTGACAGTCTGACTTCAGAAAAACAAGTCGGATTTGCCTGCAGTCTAATAATAGCCATAAAAACAGAAAATATTCATATTTAAGAAGCTGTAATCAGACAAGTTTTACTTTTTTCCCAAAGTTATCAAGAATAATGCTGATTAATTTAATAGTTGAAAAGTAAGTATGCTGATGCTAGCATTTAGCTCAAAGCACCACCGTGCTTACAGCCTCACAGATGCTAACATGGCTGCAGACTCTTGTTTTCTGTAAAAAATAAAAATAGTTTTGCTCTTTAAGGCCTCGCAACTCAGTCATACAACCTGTGACGAGGAGTTGAGGCTTTGTATTAATGAAGGAAAAAAGTTGAGAGCCTCTAGACTATTCTGCTGACATTTTTTCTTTTGTTGCGTCTATAAAATGAGAGAAAGTAGAGAAAAATAGTCCAAGGTAACACCTTCAAATGCCTTTTTTTATCTGACCACCGGTCCAAATATATTCAATTTCAATAATAAAAGAGTGAAAAGCAGCACATGCTCTCATTTGTAAAGCTGAAAAGCCCGAGGGATGTTTGGTATTTTTGTCTTGTGAAGGTCTTATAAAACCATGGCTGGTTATTCAGCATTAAAATGTTATTTGTAATGAAAGAAATGTGTTATTTAGTTATTCTTTGACAACATTTCTGCTGCACAGCTGTTTGTAACTGGACAAAATTAAACATGTAATTATTTTGCCTTTTGTTGTTAAATGAGAAAGAAAATGTTTCTATTTTAAATGATTCCCAACTCTTTGACAAAAATGATACATTTTCTGTCCATTGACGAATCAATCCATCATTTCAGCGCTGAGACCATCAATGTGCTCGATGCACCAAAACGCACACAGAGGACAGCAGGCTGGGGTTAATAAAATCATGTCAATGGCGTCCATCACACACACACACACACACACACACACACACACACACACACACACACACACACACACACACACACACACACACACACACACACACACACACACACACACACACACACACACAATATCAATCTGGTGCTCAGGGTTTTTCATTAGTCACTGTGGACACTGACAGCGGTGGTAGCTGTCGATGGAGCCGAACCAAGCTGTTGCTACAGAAACAACCCGAAGTGCTTTTCTAAGAAACCAATTCCAGCTGCTTACACAACACAGAGACTACAATGACATGAAGACAGAGCAGATTATGTGAACCAGGGATTTACAAGACTCGGTCATGGGGCAACTTTGTCATTAGGTCGTGACTGACACAGAGAAAATGTGCCAAGAGGCTGTGAACGACACGCTGTGCACGAAACGATCTCGACACATTTAACGTCAAAACATGTTCCTGCCTATAAGTAACAAGAACATTTCTGCACTTAGTGTGATGTTGTGTTGTGTTTGAAGGAGCAAAAATCTTTAAACTTCAGTTTATCACCTGTGAGATTGGAGGATGTGGATGAATAATTCAACACCAGGTTTATTTTTACATTCAGATCTCAGTGGGAAAAGTGTGAAGCAGCGTGCGAGTGTGTGATAACAGCGCTGACTGAGAGATAAACACTTAGAAATGTTTGAAAACTGAACAAGATGAAATAAAAATGATAAATAAAAGTAAAAATGCTTTTTCAGATTCAGCGTCAAGTCACAAGAGATTTTAAAATATTTTGTTACACCTCAGTAAAACACTTCACTAAGCAAGTCCAATACAGGGGTGCAGGTTAAACTTGTTGCTCAAGGGCACGTAGGTTGGCAGAGACTTTTATTTTTCCTGTTTGTCTTCAGTGTAGGGCTGGGCAATGTAGTACCAATTTCAAAGGTAATTCTGTCTTTCTGCTGCATTAACAGCCTAGTTTTATGCAAGAGCCATCTTTCCAGCGATGAAATACATATTTTACTTAGCATAAAACCTTTAATGAGATGACCCCAGGTGTACTTGCTTTCATCAAGCACCTGAAACAACCCCTATTCCTCATTCTCCTCATTATTTAACGCATGATACTGTATATCATAGAGCATAAAAGCTGCGATTGTGTGAAGTGTATATCATTACACAACACTACATACACAAGGAGATGGTCAATGGCAATGTTACAATGAGAGACCTATTCATCTGTTGCTTAACGGCGGCTGAAAAGACAGCAAAGTAGGAGTGATTATGATTATTAGTGAATGAAATCGGAGGCAGAAACACAGTGCAACAGCGATCCTTACATTTCTAAAGATCTTTGCGCTCTTTCTATTTGTGTATTTATAACTGACTTTCCTTGAAGACAGCTTTCCTTGTGTTTTCACATCAATAAAACTGATTCTGATGCGAGCGAGTCACAAAAGTGGAGTCAGGTTAACAGCAAAAAGCCAAAACCAGGAGACGTCTTATTAAAAGATGATAAAACTACGTATAAATCTGGGTTAATTGAGAATAACGATGATCTCTAATCTAAAAAACTAGTTAAAAAAGTCTTATATTCTATCTCTAGAGAATGTAAAGTAATCAATGCGAGGGAGGAACATGTAGTGCGGCTGAACGTCTTATTGATTTTGCAGAGTTTGTGTGTGACAGATGCAGAGTGTCTGCTCTGCTATCCTGGCAGCGGATGGTGGGAGTACTGCAGTCGCTGCTGCGTGGGGTGCATGTCAACACACACTCACCCACACACAGAGAGAGAGAGAGAGAGAGAGAGAGAGAGAGAGGGAGGGAGACGGAGAGAAAAGGGGGTGGCTCTGTCTCATCTAAATATAGGCCTCAACAGCAGCACAGTCTTAAATATTTCATTGCCTCCTCTCCAGAAATGAAGACGGGGGGAGCCGGGGGAGAAGACGGGGGAAGATTTGGAGAGAGAGACGAGGAAGCGCAGGGGGGGGCCGCAAGGGGTTCATCAGTACAAAGGAGATATAGTCAAAAATAGGAAACCGAAAAAAGGCATGAAGGGGGGGGAGGATGGAGGGAGGAAGGGAGGAGGCATGGGAATCTAATCCCCCCCCTCCATCCTTTTTATGCAAAATAAGAATGAAGTATTTCTGAATTTCTCGAGACAACTGGTGCGTCATGGCCGATAAGAGGGTTATCTTCTTATGGATGCGCTGCAGAAAAATCTCTGAATCACTTCAGCTTGAGACAACTTGGTGTGGTATTGATAAGTCTGCTCTTTAAAGAAATAAAAATAAAAAACTGAAATAAGTCAGCCTTGACGCAAAAAAAAAAACCCCCACTCCAGTCCTTCGAAATATCAAAAAATTCAGAATAACATGAAAGAAAACAGATTAACGCCGAGCAGATTTAGAAACTGTCATGAAAACTCAAGTATCCTGACACGAGCGATGACGGGAAGAGGGTTTTATTCCCAGCAGTGTGTCATTCTGCTTTGGCCTCACTGTCATTTTGAGGAGGATAAAGTGATGCTTTGTTGCTGCTGTAAGCTGCCCTTCTCCCTGCTCGCTATTGTGCATATTGTGCAGTGTGCAGCATGTTGAAGGAGAGATAAAGGTTAAAGCCACGTCTACGGGGAGGCTGCAGTGGTGGGGACGCTGCATGCAGAGGATCATACAGCGCCGATGCACAACCGTCGCATGCAGGCTGCCTCTCAGGAATCTCTCACACACATGCACGTCAATGCAGCCAGAGGAAACGCACACACATATTTTGCACATGCCGGTGTGCCCTTTGTTCTATCAGTGTTTCACAGTGATGGATGAGTCGGCATGCCGAGCACATGGAGGGTCATTACATGAGGCCCGGTGGAGGCCTTTTCTCAGCCCCGACACCTACAGAGAAATGAGCTCCACCGTGGAACGAGATACCATCACAGAATGAAAACGACTGAGCCAATACACACCTCCCCTACACACACACACGCACACACACACATTGAGATAAGCAGATTCAGAAACATCTGTCTGCACGCACACATGCTGTCTCTCTCACTCTCTCACACACGCACAGACAATCATAGACACAAAGAGAGACAAACATGAATACAAAAATCAATACGAGTGCCAGACTGTTGTGGAGGAGTCAATTCAATAATCAGTGAAATGAGCGACGTCGGTGATATAAAAACACGCTCCATCAAAAACAAACACAGCAGCGGAGGTTTAGAGTCATCAGATCATCTGAACTAGTCAAACATTAACACAAATTACCTTTTATTTTTAACCCATTGATTGGAAATCTTCCACAGCTCAATTAATGAGTTTACTTAAATACGAGATTGAGTGTTTAAATTTGGTGATGAAATTCTCTTTTTCCCTTTTACACACACACTCGTAGACACCAGACACCTAAATACGCCCCATTTCTTTCATCAAGATCCATGCATTGTGCCCTGAAATTAACAACAATCTGGCAATGTTAAAGAAAGTTAGAAAATCAATTCCTGGATCTGTTCTTTTATCTGGATCTGAACCAACAGTTAATGGGGTGTATTCTGGGCTCAGATCCATCCTCCATCCAAGTTTCGTGTAAATCCGTTCAGTCGTTTTTGGGTAATCCTGCTGACAATCAAAAAACAGACACAACTAAAAACAACCTATTTGGCGAAGGTAATCATGGACCACGAACTTGGAAGTATCAGCTGTGATGTCACTTTGGATTTGGGCTTTAATGAGTGATTGTTCCTGGAGCCAGAAAATCTCAAATTTGGCAAAGATGGGTCGAGCTGTCGAGGAACAAGACTGAACCTGTCCGTCTCTGATATATATCTTTTTTTAGCCTTGTTAGCGGCATAGCTTTGGATGGCAATGTTGATCCTTCAGATGGTCGGTCTGTCTAAAGACATAAAACCTGACGACTTTGTTGATCCACTGACTTTGCTTCTAGTGCTACCAACAGGTCTACATTTTGATTTGTTCAATTTCTAATGACCCAAAAACACAAAATCACCCATTTGGTTTGTGGACTACCGTTTTGAACCAAATAGTTTGGCACCACAGCCGTCGCCATCTTGGTTTTCTAGAGACAGAAGTGACCACATTTGGACAAAAGGGTGGAACTAGGGATGATAACCTGACTGGATCTGATTGAAAACCAGAGGACACGCCGTGTTAGCATCTTGTCAATCACAAGGTAGCCACGCCCTAAAGCACTCCCTGCCTGATCAGCTATTTCACTCTAAATGGGACCATAATTTACAAAATGAACATCAAACTGTGTTAAAGACGACTTGAGACTAGAGATTGAGACCATAAACTCAACAGGAAACTATTTACAGATGTAATGAATCAAATGAGAAGTAGGGTCATTTTTTCATAAGCTTACATCCAGTCTGACTTCTCTTTGCAACCAGTGGAGTCGCACACTGTTTCTCACCAGCTTCACCTTTGTGTTTACTGCTGCTTAGCAAATGTTAGCATGTTAACTAGGGCGGTGAGCACGGTAAACATCAGCATTAGCATGTTTGCATTTAGCTCACTGAGACTAGAGACTGCTGGCATGGCTGCAGACTCTAAAGCCTGTTAAAGACAATGTATTTTTAAAGACTACAGAGCCAACAAATAACAAAAGTCTAGAAGAGCTGTTGAGAATTTCCTCAGCCACTTGAACATACTTGTCAGACCACATAGCAGCGCAGTCAAAAGGTCTAAATAAAACTACTTAATAACCACAGTAGAAATCAGTGAAAGCAACACGAGGAGGGGAAGAAGGCCAACAACGTTTACAGCAGTACAGACAGACTTGATGACAAATCCAATTCAAAGAGCAAATAAAGTGCAGCGAGTTGAAGTGGGGACAAAAGGTCCAGTTAGTACAAAAACTTTTTCTGTGTGCAGTCAAATGAAGAAGTAGAAACAAAAGAGAAATCAACAACTGTAGGTGACAACAAACATGACCCTGAAGGACAAATACAGGACATGAAGTACTTCAGCTTTTATAAGTCTCCTTTTCTGATATTTCAATTGCATTTTGTGCTCTTTTTTTTATTGCTTTCATTTATTTTTCTGTGTGATAGTTGTCTTCTCCTAGGACACACTTGTTGCTGGAGCTGCTTTGTTTAAATTGTTCTGGGGGAGGCTGTCGGATGAGAAAAACACAAGGAGTCAAGTGGTGTCCCTGCTAATGTGTAGCTTAACCTTTCGGGAGCTGCTTGTGATAAGGAGACAGTTACCATAACACAATTAATAGCATGTGACAGCATCTTAATTTGTTATATAAGAGAAAACCCTTTGATTTGAACTACTACATAATGAAACGTACAACTCAAAGAGTAAACTGAGGACGACCTGAGGTCAGTTTGGTGTGAGAGGAAGCCAGTGGGTGCTTGATTTTGTTGACGCTAAGAGAGAAAGACAAGCAGACCTAATGCAGCTGGAGTCACCTCATGTGAACTGAATGAAATAAATAAACTCAGCTCAGGGAAGAGACGTTTTAATACCCTCTCCACAAGGTTTACCTTGTACTAACAACTAAACAAAACAGGATAATCTGTGCGAAATATTCTGATCGCCCAGTTCGTAAACAAAGTACTTAAGTATATGTATTAGAAACGTGCACGTGAATGAATTCAATAGGTTGATATCTGTGGCTATTCTTCAGCTCCTCAATGCGATAAAAGGTATAAAGTGCGGTATGAAAGGAGACAGTCCTGATGTGAACCTCACAGACTGCAGGATTCAAGGATTTCTTTGACTTCGTATCTTTCTCTCCGCCTCTGAGGCTGGAAACAAAATTAATGCCGGCCTCCACAGTATTATGTCCTGAAGAGGGCTTTGTTTAACTGAACATTAAGGTTCATGTTAGGACAGCTGTAACTATGAACTCCATCTGCCCTGTAATCCTCCTGCCACAGGGTCACACCGGTCAATGCCGCACATCTGGACAGATGCTATTGGATTTGACACAGTGTTTCAGAAATTCAACAATCGTTTTCTAACTTCACAAAAAATGAAAAGAATGAGGTGGCCTCTACGCTCACCTCAAGCAGAGGTTATTTCATTCAGCAAACTATAGTCATGTTTTTAAAAATGACAGCTCACTCCCAAATAAACCAGAAAAGTAAGGCCTTTGCACATAAATCTGTTATTTTCATATGCAATCTTTTAATCCATCATCCGATTAAAAAAACCTTACACGCAGAATTCTTGCACACTGAGTCAGAGGCGTTAATTATTCTATTTGCCAAAAAAATCGAGTTTCCAGCAGTGAACATGATTTTGTGGTGCTCTCACTTCTTCAACAAAGAAAAAAGAAAATACTTGGTCCAACACAAGAGCGAGGGGAGTTTCACCTGCTGATGAAGGAGCAGCAGGTGTGTCCTGATTGCTTCCTGGTGGCATTTCAGGATGCCAGTGGTCCAGTTTGATACACTGCACTGAACCACACATTATTTCTGCAAACCAGCTGATCCTGAAAATCTGCTGGCAGTATGTCTAAACTAGGGACACACACGCACACCATATACACATCACTTCAGGCAAAGACGCAGAAAAACAGAAAATCAAACCTGTTCCAAAAAATGTATGACAGACAAAGTGTTGGTCTAAGTGTTGGTTTACTTGTCTTTACTCAAGTACGACTTTCAGGTACTTTTTACAACACTGCTCTTGTATATAATGGAACTAGATGGGACCTT
This sequence comes from Pagrus major, assembly GCF_040436345.1. Classification (NCBI taxonomy): domain Eukaryota; kingdom Metazoa; phylum Chordata; class Actinopteri; order Spariformes; family Sparidae; genus Pagrus; species Pagrus major. Next base: position 22,596,858 of record NC_133234.1, on the reverse strand, counting down.
AGCTTTCTAAGCTAACTAAGCTAGCTAATGTTACAGCTCAGCCGAGGAGGACGCCATTAATGTTTACATCCTAAGCTGTCACGAGAACGAGCATCTCGTCCATGAGCAGGTGCTTCCTCCTGCGCAGTGATACGGAGGGAAAATAGTTCCAACATGAAACTGTTCAGTACACGGTCTGTGGATTATCTTGTGTAACCAGGTCACGATTTATGAAATTCTGAAAAAAAGGTAGATAAATTCAGCTTCTACCACCACTTGTTGCCCCATTGCCTCCCGCCGTCACTCACCTCTTGAAGTGGCTGAGTAAGGTGCCAACCAGCTCCCCGATGCGGCTCTCATTGGCAGGCACCATGCCCTGCAGGCACACCACGAGGTCCCTGCTGTCCTTGGTGTGGAACACAACCAGCTGGTCCTTCCCGGGGGACACGCTCACTCCAGTCACCTGGGACGGCGCCAGAAAGAGAGAGAGAGAGAGGACACACAGTTAAACACAGATAAACATGTACACAGAGAAACACAAACATGTGAAAAGGCAGGAATGCGGGTTGAGAAACGTATCACGTAACCATCTGTACTGTAGATGAACACAAATACAGCTGATACAGACACAGATGCATATCAGAGGTGTGAGCTGGGGCGTCCCAGAGGAGGTGAATTCACCGGGGTCGACAATTCATCATGTTTACCTTCCACAGGAAGTAAAGAGAGGAGACCTGGGGTTCGCTTATTCAGCACATCCTTTGCTTTAGTGGGAAAAGACAAAGGCACTGCTTATGTTATTTTGTTCTCAGTAATTAGGACATCTAATTCAGTGAACCGTTAAAAATACTTCCGTGTGGCTCAATGGACAAAGTGCTTGCGCTCATGTTGCAGCCACAAATACTTCAACTATCTGATCTGATGGTTTCATCAGTGAGAATACATCCCAAATTTGCTAATAGGGCTAATGATAATGAGGACATTCTGACACAGTGATGAGTATTTAGCTGCTTCAGTTTCTGGGTCCTGGTATCCTGCGTGCTGTCTCACTGTCACACTGGTGAAAGCCAGACAGACAATGTATGGATTAAGCGTGACGTAAGCCCTGAATTTTAGAATCAGGGCACATAACTGCTAGATTAGTCGGCGTTTGATGTGCAGACAAAAAGGGAGAAAGACTCTGCAGATCTTCTATGAATGGAAAGTAAGAGAAAAGAAAAAAGAACATTTGGAGGAAGATGTGGAATATTTCTCTGTTCCTGTTTCTTTTTTTCTGCAGCAAAGTCTCGAGACTACGGTTTCTGCTACAACATGTAAAATACTACTTTAATAATATCAAACATTGACCACATTAGAGTAGGAAAGCCAACTGTGGACAGCCAACTAAATCATCGTGCATGCCAGAAATCCAAGTGATCGTCAGAAAAACAGACTGTTGGTTAAATAAATGCATTTACTGGGACACTTGTGAGTATTTTTCATAACCTGTCATGGAGGCAAAGTTGCAGTGTTTTAAAAAATTTTGGCTCAAGTTTCACAACAAACACTGAAATGCAAAGAGCCGAATCACAGAGTGTGAAACACAAAATCGCCTGCTCGGTTCTCAGAGTGCTGGCAACTAATACCACTAGAGTTTCAACACTTATCACTAAACATACAGGTCACTCCATCATCTCAACATGTGTTTGGAAAACATAATTGCTAATCACTTCACCACCTCTACAAAACAGTTATTTTCCATTTGAGTACTCTCTTTATTTGTGATGATTAAATATACAAGTTAAAATATCTAATGTTTGGTTTCTTTGATAAAAAGCCCAACCATTACTGGACGAGTGGGAGTGACGCAGATACTGATATCTATATTATATTTTTAAGTGCCATTGATATATCCGCTGATATTCTTATATAGAATATAAACATAAACACACATTTTCTGCAATGAGGAACAACAATAAACGTATCAGCCGATGATTACTGGTCACGCTTTAATCTGCAGAGCCGAGTCAGACTCCTGAGTACATTATCTACAGTCACGGCGATAACGTATGTTTAATCGAAAATACTATAATATATATATATACATATTTAATGTTGTTTTAATTCATGCTTTGAGAAAATCACCGTTGCATATTCTGTTTTGAGGTAAATTAGTTATTGATTGATGGCATGGTACGGACTGGGCGGTGAAAAATCGAAACAATCCTGAAACAACATCTTAAAATCATCACAGTATAAAAGCCTGAATGAAATGCTTTAGGATATAGCTGTTTTTAGAGCTTTTCACATTTAAACTGAGCCAAAACTGGAAAAAACAGGCTAATATCTGGTGTCTATTGGCATATGGGATCTCTCCCACTCAAGGCTTAAATCAGTGCTTGCAGTATCGATTTATTGATCAGCATCCCAAAGGCCCAATCGAATTTTTTCCACTCAGAGCCCCTGAACGACAAACCAACGCAGAGCAGCCAGGCTAAAAGGGGAATCCCAGCTTTTGCGGTTGGGTTGTTTAGCGTTACAGGTCTTCAGTGAGGAAACAACAGGAAGAAACCGATATCTTCACAGGTAAACACATCTCAGGAGGAAAAAAGGAGCTCATTAACTCCTCATTTCTTTCTCCTTTCTCCTCTTTCTACTCTTATCTCTCTTCCTTTTAGCGTAGCTTTCCTCTTGTCTTCTTTGTTACTCCCTCTCTCAGGTTTCCAGCCATTTATTTCCCTCTTAATTTGTCTTTTTCGAAGCTGAACGGAGGCTTGTTGAGGAAAAACGGCCACAGGGCAGCCAGTCAGGTAACATTAATATCCACTCAGCAGACTGCTGCAATGCTTGGACAGATTCTCCATCAGGAGGAGGGACAGGATACCACCGGCGGCTAAAACCACCAGCTAGCTTATTTAGCTCCAACATGACTCCAGAAACAAACACTTCACATAATCACCGTGAATTAAAGCCCAAAGCCATGCCTCTCTGTCTAGCAATGCACCCGCAGTTAATTACATGGAGCCGATTACATTTACATTTATATTAAAGGCTTAATTGATTGGAACGACAGTCAGTGTTTCTAATGAGCTGGCTAATGATACATTCTGATTCGCTTCCTTGTCTAATTTTTTGTCTTGATTTACCCCGAGTACGAGATCTGTTAGAGGCATTTATCTGCGCAGCCATCTGTTCGAGTGTTTGTCTAGTCGACCCAAACAAATCCGACAAAAACTTGAGGGTGATGATACATTTCAGTCCAACTTATACGCGTTAATTTCCTTCAGTTCATAATGATCTGGCTCATTGTAACACTTAGCGAGACGGGACTAATAGATTTTTGGATGCAATCTGTGAATACGTCAAGATATCAATTGTTGAAGCTTCTCAATTGAGAAGATTTTTGCTTGTCTTTGTTTTGTCAGGAAATTTTGATGGCCATTTTCCCTACTTTCTGACAGCTTATGATAGATTTTATGTTTCGAGAAGATAATCAGTGAGTTGCAGCCGAGTAGGAGTAGGCGTTCTGACCATTTTAGATCGGGATCAATCTTGAAGGCGTCCATGATCTACTTTCAGGAGATCACATCATTTAGTATCCTCTTACTTCTGTTTTCTAAACTTAACTTAACCTCGCTGACTAGCAAATCTGCGCCAAGATGGCTAAACTGACTGAGTTATAGCTAGCAGCATGGTGGATGAGGAGCTTGTGCCAGAGAAATAACTATCTCTAATACAATATTGATCAAGTCAAGTCATACTGAATTGATGGATTGTTTTAACTCCACACAAGTTGGAAAGAATCCTCTGAAAACATTTCCAAACATCCAAATTAATTGAGAAAAGACAGATGAAATCATTTCTAAAAGTTAGAATATGTTTTTATCTGATAAAATATTCTGCTTTAATCCATATTTGTTTGGGCTCAGCCTTCCAAAACAACATTTTCACTGCGGTCAAAAAACGGTCCGCTCTCCAGTTTTGCCGCACATAAAAGGAGGCTCATCAACTTATTTTAATCTGATGAAACACTTTATTCAATTTGAGGCCCTTATTAGAGGAGTCATGACGTCATAAAATATGATGAAAGACACCGACATTCAAAGCTTCTTACGAAAACCTCACCAAAAACTTTGAATGTTATATAAATGAAGTTTGGTGCAGCCCTGATGATTACATTATAATTTCACAGATTGAGCGTGCAACCCTAAACAGTTTTTTCGTCCATGTGTCCCACCCTTACGTAAATGCTGTGTGCTTTTCCTCTTTTTCATTCTTTAACATTACTAAATATGTTTGAGAATATTTGGTCTTATTCACACCGATTGGCTGCAGGACTGTTTGTTACTATTTGTCCCAGGAGAACGGCACAAACTCTGAAGGTCAACTTCTTTTCTGATGTCTGGTCCGGGTTTAGAAACGCCTCGTTCCCAAACAGTAACACCAGCGAGTCCTTTTTGATAAAAGCACTCATGAACAAACTCCTGTACAGGCAGTACCACAATGCTTTTTTTTGTCAAGTGCTCTCGGGCCTGATCCACTCTGCTCTGCGGTTGTCATGAGGACGTTATTTTGAACAGCAGGTTCTCCCAGTGTATCCTCATGGGAGCAACTTATTGGTTATATAACACGTCTCACAGCAAGTCCTGTAAATATAGAAGTGGGGGGGGGGGAACAGCGAGCGCGCAGGGTGGGGCCTCTGTGATTAAGTGATTATAATATGATGAGCTAAGCTTTGCAGCCATTCATGTTGTGAGGCTATGAGGGCAAACAGTGAGCCAGACAGGGGATGTTTACGGGGCAAAAAACAGTGAAGTTGCCCCCGTGATATATGAATTTATTATTACAATTTTTGCTTCATCAACTTCTAATCCTGATCTTGTATACGACGTAAGTAGATCTGCATAATTTAAGACTTCCTTACAGACAGCAGACACCTCTTTTGTTAAACATATTGTTGCACATGCGCCCCATTTTTTTTAAATCTATATGATCACACACTGCAGCTGTGGGTGGTGGTAGGCTGAGAACAAACAGACTGGAGTGAAGGGATCAACGGGTGAATGAAGAAAAAAAAAAAACAAGGCGAGAAAGAACGCGAGGAAGACGAGAGCCGCAGGGATCACAAACAAGCCTCGCTGGGAGAAGAGCGCACATACGGGAGAGCGATTTGTGCACATGCCTGAACGACACCAGACATCAGCTGATCTGCCCTGCCGCTCGGTATCCATGACAACACTGTCTCCTGGGAAGTTGGCATGACAACAACGGGAAGAGAGAAGCGGCAGCAGCGAGAGGAGAGAGAGAGGAGGGGGAGGAGGAGGGGGGGGAAAAAGGAAATGTGAATAGGGAAGAAAAGATGGCGAGAAGCAGCGAGATGAGTCACTGATGCAGAATGGATATTTCACCGTATTTGTTTTTTTATGCAACGAGAGATACAGCGTGATGATGTCACTTTTGCTGCACTGGCATTAATTGGTGTATAAATCCTTTGGCAGACAGTCGTTGGCTCCTCGCTGTAGCACTGGCCATCTATCAGCCCGGGCCGTTCCACCTTTAGCTGCCCTGCAAGAGCAGCAGTAAATACACCGTGTAGGGCAGCCAAGGGGGATGCTACGCTGTTAGCCTATCAGTGCTAATCAACAATGAGCTAACTGCTCTCCCCTTCTGTTTGACCTTCCCCGATCGATAGCCTCGCGTCACGCTGCCGTGGCTCCAAGACTTACAGAACATCTCTATCTCTGCCTCCTCACCCCTCTCGCTTTCCGTCTCTCTACACTTCTTCTCAGCCGCCTCCTTTGCACCTTTTTAACTCTCCCACTCAGTTTGACATTTACGTGGTTGAATAAGGCCCGGTGTTATGGCTACAGAAGGGCAGCGGTTATAATCAGTGATGTGGAGGTGACGGAAAAGATGAATGAACCTCTCTGACAGCCATGTTTATGAGCTAAAACACATTATAAGTCTCAAGTCATTATTTTTGATCTTTTAACGCCACTTTCTGCACCTAGACTCTGTAGGTCTGGCAATCAACGGCTGTCTAGTGAAAAGGATGCTCATATTCTTTATTTCTGTCACGATGAACAAAAAAACGAGACCATAAACAATAATACTTGTCTCCTGTATTGAAAATGAAATATATTTGTGTGTTTTTAAAGCTTTGCATCTTCAGTAGGAACCGATGGGCTCGCTGATGAGTTTAATACACTTGAGGGATGAAAAATATCCGATATTCTGATATTTTCCAACACATTCTGGCTGATTGCCATGAATGCACTTATTTTTTTTCCACCTTTAATTGCAGATAACATCAAGTCTCTCCTGCTACGAGATTAATATATTATTATGCCCACTCTTGGAGTTGAGTGCAGAATATTAAAGCTTCATTTTATCGGCCTGTCATATTTTTCTCAGGCTGAAATGTTTGCTTCAGGCCGATGCGGATATTTAATTTTAAAGTCATTATTGGCTGATGCGTATATACAGTCTGAGCAGAGACGGAAATTATTGAGACAAACTAACTCCTTGGTGGTTCTGGCCTTTTCATGGGATTTGTCAACTATAGTAAAAATAAAAATGAGACCAGTCTTGTCCAAGAAAAATTACACAGATCAAAAACTCTGTAAAGGTACATCTGGGCATGTGAGTATTGAATGAATTAAGACACATTTTAGTGAATGGGAGCCGATCCTTTAATACTAACAGGACGTCCTTCCTGTGACACTCAGCCGAAAGCCACTTACTTCCTACTTAAGATGCAAATCTTTAAAAAGTGTTGTTAGGGACTTTTTTCAACTGCGGATTAAGAGACGTTTGGATTTCTGGTGAGTATTAACAGCATATTTATGATTTATGTCTAATTGAGCCAAATCCATGATGGTGTGTTTTTCAATGATTTTAGGGGCAACGATGGAGCTCGATTGCACAGAGGAAGAAGCTATAACAGGCTTTGGATAGACAGACCATACTTGTTGACAATAATATATCGTATAGAAGCAACAAATTCCTAATTGTAAAGAAACGGACACAAAATTGTTGTCTCGTGGTTTAAAAGGGGGATTAAAACAGCTGTAAATGTCTCTACCCTCGAGCAGATCTCTGGTTGTAATGTGTATGAGGAGCTCAGGGTGCACTTTACTCTTGTTGTGTCACTGTCGAGGTGTGAAAGCTGCAAACTACGTCCCCCCTGTCCTCCAACGCTTCCCATATGACTTGTGGATGGGAGTGAGCCTCATCTATCAAACTCAGTGTGTATCTGTGTGTGTGTGTGTGTGTGTGTGTGTGTGTGTGAGAGACTCACTCTGAATGAACAATAACTAAAAAATCTCCTTAACTCATGCTGCTCTCTCTCTACCACCATCTGTCTCAGCTCCATCCCCTCATTTCACTTCCAGATGCAGCGATACAGGCTTTCGGATGTCCGTCTCAAATCTCCCTAATTCCCCCTTGTCACTTTGTCAGATTGAAACACTGGGGCGTCTTGTCACAGTTGTCACCGCACACCGGCCTCATATCTCACTCATTCCACCAGACGACGGGGGCGTATACCGCCGCTGAGATTAATGCATTACACCTTCACTTCCTGTCTCATTTCTGCCTCACCTCCAGGGTCAGCGACGGTGCGAATAGACTGCGTAAGCAATATTTGTCATAGCGGAGCATCAGTGAGGGAGATGGTTGATTCAGAAATGTCACCAAAAGTTTGTTTACAGGAAGATTCGTCAGGAAATGTAAATTCAACTGCATAAATTAGTTTGTGAAAGCTCTTTATAAGGATCTATTTGATTTTTCTACCATACCTCTACCTCACCAACTGAGTGTTAAGACTTGGGTTTGGGATTATGAAATGTCTATAAAATGTACTTGACGTGATTTGATTAGTTGTGGATGTCTTGTCTTGTCCCTAACGCTGCTATTTTTGACTCTGTCTTGGCTCGGTCTCACTTGGAAGAGGGATTTTAATCTCAAGGTGACTTCGTAGTTACAGTTCGACATTCTGGGAAATGTGCTTGCCATAAATGTTGTGTTTTGTTTATGTTGTTAACCAAAACCGTGAAATAGGAACAACTGGAATTAATGAGTAGAGAAACTGTACTCCTGGCCTGCTTTCTGGCATCTTCCTCTCTCTGCAGGAGGTCGAATGAGTTTCTTTGAAGCCGGCCCTTTCAAGGAAAAAGCTCATGTTTTCTTTCCATCGACATGTTATGTAATAAAACGTTTTGTTGGATGCAGCTGGTTGCCTTGAATATTTTTCCACCATTGACCCGACGTCTTTCTTGGCTTAGATTGACAGTTTCTGACCGTCTTTTATATTCACTTGTGGATGTTATGTGAATATCTTAATAAGATAACCTTCAGATGTGACTATTTATGACCATGTAAGTACTAAACACTATTATTGCATTCATACTGTAAATGTATTCAATATAACGGATGCTATAGCAGCTACGCTAACCTCTTGAAGAGCCCCCATTGTTGATTTTTCAAACAAACAGTTGCTTCCGTCAGTTACAACATGATGTGTTCATCTTTAATAAAAATTGCCGCAAGTATAGTCGCTACTGCTGTCAGTCCTGCCTCAATACCACTTGACCGCATGGCAACAAGATCAACTCCCTTTTTCATGGGTTTGGGTGAAGACAAGACACCAGGAAGTCTCATGTGAGTGGTATTGATCTTCAGCGTGAAAATGAATACAAGTATTTCCCCGTCAAATGCCTGATTGTCTTTTCTTAGACCAACAAGGTTAAAAACAAAAGGATCCACCAAAGCTTTTTACTAGAAATGAATAATAACGAATATATTGCACAAAAAATAAAACGCAAGTGATTTTTGCACATGAAAACATGAAGTCAACACACAAACACACACAGGACACATTTGCCATGGAAACAGCCTCATGTGCTGTGTGCATGTAGCAGCTTAATGGGCCTATCACAGTGTGAATGTGAATTAAAGCCAGCCAATTGTAGAGCCGAAGGGGATTTTTGCATATTGACATGTTGCCACAGAATAAAGGGCTGTTGGGAAATCAGAGATAATGCTGTCACCTCTGCCACAGCTTCAGGAAGGATGGCTTCCCTGTGTTGTTATCACATACTGTATCACATACAGTATGGTTTACAGAAGGAAAACTGCAAGAATATCATATCGCTAATGTTTTACTGTACTTTGAAGTAACATTTCTGATAGAAAACCTCAGTCTGGGCAGCAACTAATGATTATTTTCATTAATAATAATTCTGTTTCCGTTTTATTTCTCCGGTTGGTCAAATAATTCTTTATTCTGGAAAATGTCAAGTTGTTTTGTCAACCAGAATCCAAACATATTCAGAAAAAAATAAGCAAATCCTCACTTTTGAGATGCTTGAACCACCAATTATTTGGTGTTTTTTGCTTGTTAAATGACCTTAATGGTCAACTGATTATCTATAAAGTTGATGATGAATTTACTGATGTTTACAAAGAAGTAAATCCATTAATTGTTTCATCACTTGTCGTCGTTAGGCTTGTATCCAGGGCTTTCTCTAAGCACTAATCATTTGTTGTAGGATATAAACAAAACTGTATTATCTGTAAACAAGATGATTGTAACCTAAATATAAACCTATTTAAAATGACATCTGTTCAACCAGTTTCAAACTATAATATATCCTTAAAAATGGGATGAAATGATGAAATATAGATATAATATTTCACTTATGACGTCTGTTTACAAAGATTAATAAAGTGCAAAGCAACATAATCTGTCAAAATCTACCTTCCTTCACCATATCCACCCTCAAACTCATTTTTCTTAATCATATATGAATATGTTGACGTGAATTTCACACCAGGCTACACGTTAGATGAATCACCAACAAAAAACAAAAGACTCATTTCTTGAGCTAATATGATTCATGGCGCTTCATTTTGAAACTGCTCAAGTGTGAAACATGTAAGTCAGATTGAATCAGAAGCAATTCTGCATAAATAAGTCAAATTCTGATGCATATTTATGAGCTGCACAGGAACCAGTGTTTTATTGATTTGCATCTAGAAGATCTTCTTTCGAGCTAATATCAGTAATCTCTTTGGAAATCTGCACTATAACACTTTCACACCTGTGTCTAATGAGCCGCCATCTGTGTTTGTACTAAAAGGAGGCTGAGAAAGGATTAGGGGATCATACGTTGTAGAGGGGGATGCTCTTCATGGGCTTGTACTGCTTCAGGGGGTCCATCTTGTACAGGTGGCGGTCAGTGATGAGCACAGCGCGGTCCTCCGCCTTGTGGAAACGGTTGATCTGGAAAACACAAAGCCCCTCATTAGTCACAAGTCCCACAAGTTAAAAGTGCACACACACACACATCTGAACTCCCTACAGGGAGATGGAGCAAACCAGGAGCAGTTGGGTTTATTTGTTTGTGCAGACAGAAACATGTCGTGTGTTCGTGTGGTTAGCGGTGGATAAATGCTTTAAAAAGCCTCCAACCTTGCGCACGTTGCAGGAGAAGAGAACTCGCATGAATTTGTCTTTCCGCTGCAGCTCGCTGGAGACCAGTGTGAACGATGCAGCTGTGTCGGGGCTGTCTCGCTTCTGTCGGCCACAAAGAAACAAAACAGAGAAAAACTGTTAAAACAGAGGAATTCAGAGACAGCACTGGTGTTCGTTAGTTGCCTCTTTACTGGTTAGCTTAGCTTAGCACAAAGACTGGAAACAGGGGAAAAACTAGCATTGTTATTCACAGTTACGTGTTTCTTGGCCTTGAGCAGTGACTTCTTCGAGAAGTGAATGAGCAGATTTCCCCCCAAATTTCAAACTTTTCCTTCAGAGAACAGCTACAACATTAAATGGCATCTAACCAGAAGTTCAATCAACCAATCAGTCCACAGTCTGATCAATAATATCCAACTTGTCATACTGTAATAAAACCAGTAAATCTACTATTAATTGAGGAAGAAACACGTGTCATGTGTCCTCAGTATTGAGTTGCACTTCTAAATTTCTGTAGTCTGTTGTTGTAAAGTCTACCTGTGACAAGCACTTGTAAATATGTATGCTGAGGTGTCTTGTCTTGCATAACTTTTAACATCAAGTCTGGAACATTTACATAAATGTTTATTCTAGTGTTCAGTCCCAGATAAATAGATACATGCTACAAAGTAAGTAAAAATCTATTTAAACATTATGCCAACAAAAGAAAGGATCATCCCATATCATTAACGTTAACGAAAGAGTTATTGCTGTTTATAGTTTGTGAGGTATTTATCATAATAAAGTGCATTTTTTGAAATACTCAACTCCATACTTTGAGAAATAAATGTTTTTTCTTGAAAACAGCCTTTATATTGAACCAAAGACGACAGTAAAACCTCCAGTACCAGACAGTAAAAGACAAAAAAACATAAGTAAATCTCACAAAAGATCTTTCTTTGTTTACTTTCTCCGTTCCAACATATAAAGACACATATTACTGTACTCCACCCACACCCTCACTGCAGTCCCATCTACTCACCAGGTAGTTTCCTTCCCAGGCCCTCTGCAGACCCAAGTCGGCCCTCTGGCCCTTCAGGGCCTCCAGGCTGGCTACCTTGGCTCTCACCTGCAGGGCTTCTTCTGGAGAGAGGCCTTTGATCAGCGTCCAAGCCCACCACCTGGAGGTAAACACACACACAAAGAGGAAAGTAAGAAACAGAGGAAGATCGACTTTCTCCACCGGGGCTGTTGCACAAGTTCTTGATAGTGAGGTCAACAGGAACTGCAGCAAACCCCAGCTGTACTGTACTTATTGGCCTTTCACTCACACATGCTGACAGCCAACATTATTCTCTAGGAAGGCTATTTTCTCACTGTGCCCAGCTTCAAATAGAAGAAAAGCAAACAAACAGACGTCGGGATGAAAGGCAGTGATGAGTCTTTGATGGAGGAAGGGAAATCAATGCCCAGTGTGAGCCCAAGGCAGAAGGAAACATGTGTAAGTTGCTTCAAACGGACTCATCTGGATGTAAAATTACACTCGAGGCCACACGTTTTCTCCTGCAGTCAGACCCACTTATAGCTCAGCCAATTTAAGAAACCCATTTTCTTCAGAAGGAAGCACTTTAAAACATCTTATTTGAAAAAGATTCTTCTTCTGTTCTGATTTATATTACTGTGAACAAAAGTTATACTGTTAAACATTTGAACTGTTTTAAATAAAAGACAATCGTCCCCAAACTACCTGAAAAAGCGAGAACCTTTGTCTAAATCTTGCTGCCGATTATTTTCACAATTGATCGATTGACGACGTCTTCAAATTGCTTCTTTTTTCCAAACAAACATTTCAAAAACAGAAAGACTCACACAAAGAAGCAAAGAAAAGCAGTAAATCCTCACATTTAAGAAGCTGGAACCAGCAAATGTCTGACATTTTTGCTTGAACGACTCACCATTTATCAAAATGTTTGCCAATTAATTTCCTTTTGATCGACTAATCAATTAATCGACTAAAGTAAGGTTATCTAGAATGTTTTATTCAGGAAATACCTGTTATAGATGCTTCTGAGAGCCTCCTCAAACTTGCGCAGGACTTTGGGCGGCGTGGGCCACTTCACATGCCTGCCGTAGTCCTTCATGGATCGGACATTTTTGAAGCGCCGGTTGACGTCGCGGATGTAGGACTTGACTTTGTAGCGTCTGTAGGCCCGCAGGATGACGAGGGCCGCTCTCATCCGCCGGTATCGCATCCTGGCTATGGTGCCCCTCCAGACCTGGAGACACAGGACAGTGAAAATGTACGTCACTGCAAGTAATGAAGCCTCTGTAGATAACACATTCTGCTTTTAATACATGCTTGGAACACAAAATCTGCAAAGATCCTCGAGAAATAAGTTCAGGTACACAGACTAGAGACATAAAATGAGACCTTTCTGATGGGGGTGACATTTGGAAGGAGTCTGACGCCAATCCTGGATCCTGGCTCAAAACTTAATCTGACTCTAAGGGTAAAATCGGTGGCGTTGCCCTTTAAGTAATGTCGAATTTTAATAATGCAGAAGGGATGAGGAGACGATTACAACTGCTGTTTCCAGATGTTTAAGTATTTACTAGAATATATCACTACCTTAATGTAATTTACTCTTCTTATTTAAGAGGTGCGGCCTCTGCACCAAACTCTAAGCCACGAGTGAATGTACAGAAAATAGCTTTAAATAATTGAAATAAATGTGCATTTCAATGTGTCACACAGCCATTTTCTTAACTTACAATTACACAAAGAAACCGTTTAGTTGTTGTTGTTGTTGTTATTTGTTCGGTGCAGCAGTGCTTGTATTGCTCTGATAACATGGATTCAGACTGAAACAAGGGCTAAATTAAGGACCCCGAAGCTGCCTGTAACCAAACATAGGTTGAGTGGCTATCAGACCCTCTAAAGCATGAATAATAGATGTAAGTGGGACCCCAGGGAGCCATAACTCCTGGTTCGCCCTCGCTAAAATCACCACCATATGCTCCCCTTTTACTGTAACCTCTCTCTTTCTCTCACACACACTGCATCTCAATTATTTACACTTTCATTCGACTGCATTGTACCTAAATAATCCTGAAGTATCAGTAAAACCGTGGATTTAGTGTCACAGACTAAACATTCATACATTAAAGGCGATACTGCACTGGAGGCTCACTTCAGGATATCATCTAAGTGTGATGCAGTATAATCATGGAGATATATTTAATCTTTTAAAGTGTGGGGGAGGCCCGAAGGCACAGAAAAAAAGGATTTCCTGCATTTACATATTATAACGGTGGAGGAGGCTTTTTTTCACCTGATGAGACTGGTGGTGTAATAATTGGAAGAGAAGAAGGTAAGTCATGCACCGCTGGAATATAGAGGCAGCAGATTCATTCACGTCTTCATCAGGACGATAACCTTTCAACCACATAAGCTGCATGTATGTGTTTAAGTTGCACTGTATTGCATTATTCACTAATGCAGAGTGTCACTAATGAATCAAAGTCATGCAGCATGGAGCCACTGGTCCTCTGAAGAAGCTGAATCATACTGAAATTAATAAAAGAAGGCCGGACAGACATCTACATCACCAAGCCAGCCTGGTCATACTGTGTTTCTCAGAAGAAGGACGGTTTTATTTGGATCATTTGAGTCCTGAAGTTTATGTAATCATGTGTTATATGTCCAGTAATCTGAGATCAGCCCTATCAGGCTAAAATAAAGGACAGATCTGTCCTCATGATGTCATCTGATATAGACTAAAGCCTACCGGCCTGGTTTCTGGGCTTAAAATCTCAGATTCCTAAATAGTTTAATTATTACAAGTGTTACTTTCACTTCAAATTAAAAGGTAAGATATCGTATTAAAATATAACTTATTCTACTAAATACTTCTTCGAGTGAGACTCATACAAATAGCCCTTTAGTAAAAGTATCTGATATTAACTGTACTAAAGGTGCACTATGTAGTTTTGGGGAAGAAATTTTAATCAGAAAAGAAAAAAAAAAAAACTATAAATGTATTCTAACATATGTAATTATACATATTTTTACATGTATGTATTACTGTATACTATGGGTTGACAGATTATTCACTTACATAAATCAATTAAAATAAATTAATTTGAAAATACGCTACTTTGGCTCTGATGCAGCATGCAATCTGCAAAGTAGCAAATAAATGTAGTGGAGTAAGGAGCACAATATCTGCCTCCAAAATGACGCAGAGTGGAAGTAAAAAGTAGTAGAAAGTGGTTAAGTACTGCACAAGTACAACTACGACTAACACTTTAAAAACACATTCAACTACCTGAACTATCTGTTTTTCTTATCTTGTGATTTATGTCCAAACATTACATACTCTCCTTGATTTCTTCATGTTTATGCAAAGCAAACAACATCTCTTCATGTATAAATCAGCTCCTCTAATGCTGCGTTACTGCAAGTCTCCAATGGTGCTTCTCTGGCAAAATGGCAGTCGACGACCTTTTCCTCTGTTTCCTCCGTGCTGCACCGTCTCTAATACATAATGTATGAGAGTGAGAAAAAGAGGAGCAGCTACATATTCATCATTAATCGACCCGTGAGATGACTCAGTGGGAGGAATGAATGGTTTTTACTGCCTGCCCTGACTTGGTTGTCTCTGTGGACAAGGTTAAAAGTTACTTTCATTCATATTCAGAGTGTTACGGTAAATTAGGCAGTAGTTTTAAGAGCGGGCATCGGGTCAAACATTTCAGTCAAAATGGTCCTGGTGCAAATGCTCCACTATGAGTGCGTTTCAACATGAATTGGAGCCTTTTAAGGTAAGTAAATAAAAATGTTATGTCTGAGCTCAATTTCCCGCTCATATCCTGAGTTTATGTGATTCTTAATTCATTTTTTATTATCCACAGCTTTTTCATTATATTGTCTGCCCGGATTTACTCACATACCTAAAGAAAAAACTAATTTCCTGTTGACGCCATGACGCAGAAGAAAGGTGAATAACTGATAACCTGCACAGTATATTTTCATATAGACAAAACAACCATGTCGTCAAGAAGTGGAGAGAAATCTAATTTTCACAACGCTGAGCAGACCCTTGACATTATGGATAGTTCTGACTAAAGGTGTGATTATGGCATGGATAATCGATATATGGATATTCAACTTCCTGGCGGGCAGGCCCCAGTTGGTGAGAGCATTGAACGGGAGCACCACAGGGTTGTGTGCTCGGCCCCCTTCTGTACTTCCTGCTAACTTACGACTGTACCGCCAAGCAAAGCTCGAGTGTTGTCTTACGCTTGCTGATGATACAACCATCTTGGTCCGCATCAGGGACAACATTTGATGTTATTGTGTCATATTAGACTCTTTACTTAATATTTCTTTCAAGCGATTATATTTTCCTGGTTTTTCTGTATGATTTGGTTCAATTAAAGGTTATCTGTCTCCCCTATCCCTATTTTAACTTGATGATAAAAACTACTATTTTTGAGGGATTTAAAGGGTTTACAGTTATTGTATCTAGTGTTAGAGATGTGGCTGCACTTTTGATTGTTATGGTAAAAAGATGCTATTTAAACTTTGATCTCTGATGAAGATCCATGACGTTTTAAACATTCATATCTATATCTGAACCAGTGAACCTCTAAAATGTACTCTCAGCACATAAAACACTCCTCTACCCTCCCAAACAGAGTCCCACCCCATATGTGCTCACATGATACACTGAGTAACAAAGCAAAAAAAGTGGCCAAAAGAGATCTTCAGTGAGAGCTTCAGTTAAGATGTCGCCTGTATAATATCCACATGGGGCACGGACCTATGCCAGATCAACAACTGTGTTTCTTAGCCACAAATCACTAATTAAATTATAAATGACTGAGGTTGGAGGTGCGAGGCAGAAGAGGAGAAATAAAAACAAATCCCACCATAAAGCAACAATGAATCAGATAACGGCAGACATAAAATGTGTCCACTGTCTTCTGAGCCTCATTAAGGTGTGTGACAGGTGGAAAGTGGCGAGAGGTTAGAGTTATGATGGGGCCATACAGCCGCCCACACAGGCACAAACACCATAAACACCATCTTCTGCTCCACAAACAGTCGAGCAGACCGGCTGCGATGGCGCTGGTGAGCTGATGAAGATGACACTCGGGGGGAATGTGGATAAATCAGGCCAATAACAAGGCCCCTGACGGTCTGCCCCCTTACTCTCCTGGCCAATAAAGCCATCTGATCATCCTTTTTAGAGACTCTGCCATCATGGAGCCGGCCCCTCACCACGCTCCGGAGCCCGGGATTTACGAGCTCATCAAAGCCAGATTGGGGATCTGTGGTTGCGACAAAGCGGGACAGATTGCTGGGGTTTTACTCGGGGGCTTGGCTGGTTTGAAACGGGGAAAAAGCATTCACAAATCACACGTGCCAGGGCAACTGGTGAGAGCTGGAAGGTTTCGGTTGAGATGCTGGGCGGGGCAGAACAGAGACAGGGTCCAATACTGTGCACTGAATGTCTTTAAGCAGAGTTAGTGGTGGCTATAATAACAAATATCAGCAGATAAATGTTATATTTAGATATGCAAATGATGCATTATCTAATTAAAAAAGCACGACTTTGCATACATTTCCAGAACCAAATCTGAACACTGGGTAAAGCCAGTTTCAACGTTTTTCTTTTCATTCTGTCGACATATTAGTATCAAAAGCTGAATTTTGGATTTCTGCTTTTACTGTGAAACTACTGTCAACAGCAATAATAAAAAAATAAAATAAAATAAATGTTCACCACTTTTTCTTGCTCTGAAACCTTGCAAGAGTTGAGTTGTTGCAGTAAGATGTCTGTGGAAATATGAATCAGAATTGGAGTGTACTAAGAGGAACTGCCAGCAAGAATTTATTTCCAAAGTCACGGCTGCATATTTGACGGATTCTGACAGGAAACAACTGTAAGAACTCACCTCTCGTAAGATTTCAGAGAGAGACATTTCTGAACACAAAATGGGATCTTACTATTCAACAGAAAAGGTCTATCATCTGTAGGAAAAGCAAACACTGCCAAACAAGCACTTTTGGTAGATGTAACTTTGAAGGTTGTAGTCGCCCCCAAAGGATTCGCCGTGTTGTGGCTGCTAGCTGAGGCGATCTACTGCAGAGATTCCCAAACTTTTGAAAAGTATGAATCATTTACACGTCGAAACATATAAATATAGGGCCAAGGTTTTAAAAATACTGGTGTTTCCCCTTTAATAATTTAACTGGAAAGTTTGGTGTATGTAAGGGCTACTGAAGTGGAGATTTCTGGCTCAAAGTCTGAGAAAACGACCTTTACTTTTTACAAATTTTAACAAATATATGCCAACATGAGACTTCCCCAGTTGAGACAATTATTTTTTTTATTTCTGGTTTCTAATATTCTATGTTTAATAAGAAAATGGCACTATCTAGTTAAATATGTACTAATTTGCAGAAATGTCCAGAACAGAAATCTGAACTAAATTAATTACATTTTGGATGTTTTCTTTCCACTAGTCTGAAAGAAGACGCAGAAATGCCCAGGCCAGGATAAAAAAAACACACAGACCCTTCACCTTGTCGTCGCCTCGGGGGGAGTTAAGAAAAAAACCTGACCAAATTCCAACATGGAAAGACAGATAGGCTGGCCTGCACCATTGACACACTTGACTGCAGAACGCCTGAGTTTCCACGTCCTCTGGGGGATATCGAGCTGGTTTTCCAGTGACATGCTCGATGCACACGGCGGGCGGAGGGAGGCGGAATCGAGAGCATGCGACACAATTTAGTGAGGCTGCAACGTGCCCTGACCACAGGCTGTCATAGGCAGAAGCACAGGCCAGCGGTCATTATCATAAATCGATAAAGTGCTCGGGTGAGCAGCACACACTCGCCAGCAGCACTAACGCCACCGTACTGACACCAATTCTCATTCCTTCGATCATGACTCCCAGTATTGTGTCATTTTAAGGTTTTTAGCTCTGGGCTAACGTAGAGTACAGTGTTATGAACGTGCTCAAACAGATCTTGAACAACACGGTCTAATTAGAAGGGACGGTATTGAAGAATAAATTGAATGGCTCTGGATGGTCCATCCATCAATTAGATGGGACAGGACAAAATAGATCGGAAGAATATTGCCAATGGTCAGCAGTCTGAGCTTAAAGTGACACACACAGTTCAGAAGAGTTTGAAGGACACTCAAGATAATCAACTTACTGAAGACGCAAAGCATGAACACAGCTTATTATCAACCCAATTAAACCATCATGTTAAAATGAAAGAAGAGACAGCAAATCATTAAAGGGTAACTCCACCAATTGTATGTAGTATGAGGCCTTTTGTGGCTCCAGAGGAAGCTGCTTTTAATCTGATAAATTACCTCCAGGGATGCCACTCAGTAGCATAGTTGCATTGTGGGTAAATGTAGGTGCTAGGTGGCATTGCTCTCCTTTAACACTGTTAGAAGTGGAAGCAAAACTTTTGTTTAAATCGGTAAACTCTGGCGGTGAGCCACAAGTCAGTTGCCATGGAGAGAGGTCCATGGATACAGGAGTTTTTACACTTGCCAAAAGGTGTTGTGTACTGTAGGGTATTTTTAGGCTGCAGCACAAAGAAAGAAAAATTCACTTGATACTGCAGCCTTCAAATCATTGGTTTTGAATGTTTTATTTGAAATGGATTACCACTATACGACTGAAGGACGGCTGGAAGGTCAGAACAGAAACACAAAATATGCTGCAGGTTTGCAAAGCTTCATTTTTTAAATGGCACAAGAATGTCTGACACAAGAAGAGAAAAGCCCTTGAGTCCCAGAATCAATGGTAAAACAATCTAACAAAGGGAAAGTCAGGTCACAGTGGAAGATACAAAGAGAGTCGGTTTCCACATCGCAGCTTTCTGAGAACAGAGGAAGCACATTTACTCTCCTCCAAATCCAGCCGTGTGATTGTTACAAAAAAAGTTAAAGCTTCCTTCTTTGATGTGCTGCTGTGTTCTCAAACCTCCGACGTTTTTAGTGGAGGTGATAGCTTTGGATGATAACTGAAGCACTTTGCAGGTTCAGAGGGGATCAGAGGATTAGAGATCATGTTTCTGCTGAGTTCTAGCAGCAGGCAGATCAGTTCTGGACAGTTGAGCAGAGGAGGAGGCAGCGCTAGCCTCGCACTAAGTAGCCTGCTATTCACAAGAGGGCTACACAGAGCTATCCGCAGATTACTCTCCTCCTTCATGTCAGCCAGATCCTCCAAAAAACGAGATTTGATTTTATTACAGCACAATTTACTTCCTCAAGACATGAGCTTTCCACTGGGTAACGCGACTAAATTAAAACAAATAAGGGTCTATCCTTTTTAAACGTCTTCATTTAGCTTGTGCTCAGACAACCCCCCGATGGCCACGCTGTGAAAGCTGACTACCCAAGACATAACACTCGCCACGTCTGATAAACCCCCTGCAACACAGACACTGTGTAAAGCTTTTGGAAAGCAATTAAGGCGGCGGCTCGGGATACACGAGAGGGGGGGGGGAGTCTCTCCTCTCGTCATCACTGCGGCTCTGACAAGCACCGACAGTTAATGTGATGTGGATGGCTGAGCTTGAATTTATGAAATATTCATTTTAACAGAGAGAGGGTGAGGGTGGGGGTTGTCTATGTTTAATTTATAATATCTGTATTTATGTCAGATTGTGTGCCTTTTTTTAGCCGTCTTCCAGTTGACAGTTTACGTTCCTGTAATCCACGGATATGTTGAGATTTATACGTCATACAGCCAATATTGACATTTCTACTATAAGTGTCATATCACATTACATGTTTATGAGCTGACTTTTATGGTGGGAGGGGATGATGGTGCCTTTACAGATAGTAGAGACAACTGTTCAAGATGGCATTTTCATCATTTTCTGACGAGACTTCAGGACTTTTTCCAGCTGCGTTTGTGGCAACAAAACCGGTTATTTTTCACGAGAGGTGGGGACATTTATCAGACGTGCGAGTGGCAACAATACTGGATATATTTGCAAGACATCCGGTCAATTTCCAGTCGTATAAGTGGCAACAAAACCAGATTTTTTGACATGAGGTGCAGTCATTTTCCAGTCGTGTTTGTAGCAACAAACAAGATATTTTTGATAAGATGTCAGGACAGTTTCCAGCCGTGTTAGTGGCAACAAAACCGGAGATGCTTGCTGAGATATCAGGACATTTTGCAGCCCTGTTGGTGACAACAAAACCGGATATATTTGACATGATGTGTTTTTTTTTGCCTTAACCTAAACAGACTGTGAGCACAGTGTTGTCACAACATACAATCAAAAAATCAATCTAAAGAAATGTGAAGTTGCAACATGAAGTTAGGTAAAGTTTCATCATAACCTTGGTCTGACGAAACAAACATTGACAACATTACTCTGGCGTTTGTGCCGTCCAGTTTCCATCTCTTAAAGTGGTGATGATTGGATTGCTCTGTACAAGGTGCAGCTTTCAGTGTTGTCGATGCAGGATCGCATACAGGAGGATGTAGAGCAATCACCGGTAATGCATACAGGGCATGATTGCAATAAATTTCAGGTGGGGTGGACTGAGTGTAGAGTGTGGAGAGAAGAGGTAAGAGCCCATGAAGAGAGGAGTGAAGGATGGAGAGAATGGTGGGATTAAATGGAGCTGTGAAGGAGCATCCTCCCCCTCCTCCTCCTGGCTCAATCATTTCCTATAGCTACTCCCCCACCTCCTCTGAGGAGGAGAGGTTATGCTGATTTAAAATGAGTGCAGCTACAGAAAAACACAATGTTCTCACAACCTGGACAAGAAGTGGGAGCACTCAACCTGATTTTTTAGGAAGCGTGCACATTCACAGATTTTTTTTGTCTTTGTTGCTTGATGGGGCAAGCTAAGTGGTATTATTAGAAATCCATGAGGCAAACGGAGGGACGAGAAGTGTGTCTGAGCCCTCAGTCACAGGCTGACGGTCCTGGCACTGTGGTCCCGACTGGCATAAGGCAGTGTGGTGTGCCAGGTGCTGATAAGGGGATTGCTTGGCGCAGCAGATCAGACTCAGGCTGGGATGTTTGTTTGAATAACAGCATGGTAGATACAGGAGTCAATACTGCTGTCACACCACTATTTGATTTTTGCCTGCGTGTCAGTGAGTGCATATAGCATGAGTGAAGCTACATACTGCATGCTTGGCCTTCACACTGACAGAGGTTAAGATTAAATATGTCTGCTCCCGACACCTCTGCCACACTGTGATGTTTGTTTTGGCGGAAACGCGGAGATTCCTCTGGGCTTTCCCTTCATTATCAAAGCCTGCTTATCCTGGGAGATACAAGATAGGATTCTCCTGAGGGAGCGGTGGAAGGATCGCCCGTCTGGTGTGTCTGTGGGAAGAGCCCACAAAGGGTCACACAGATCAATAGAAAGGTCATCCAATCAATCCACGACAGGGGTTAATTTGGCTGGACTTTCATGTCTCGGAGCTTGGGGAAAAAAAGACATGAAAGCAACGCGGCGTGGAGGAATCTGCCCACATGATCCTGATGTAATTACAGGTTTGGGAAAATGTACAAGTGTCATTCACATGGCTCCCAGGTGTGGGATGTGATGCTTCAAGTGCCAAGACGATGTTTGCTAGAGGGGGTTTCTGCAGCAACACAGCGGTTTTTGAGCTACCTGCCTGTCAGAGATGGCATTTTTACAAGACGATTCACGCGGTGCATCCTGATTCTACAGCCAGACAGAAGCAGTACCGCATGTTTACAAACCGATCTGTCAAAGTGACAAAAGTTTTGCTCTCCATGCTGATTTGACAGGTGTCAGCTCGCGCACCATAATCACACCAAGATGCTGCCACTCTCGCCTGAAGTTGTCATCGAACCACTGACGCATGAGAAGGATTACTGAGACGCACAGGCAGCGATCAATATTCATAGCAGATCATTTGAGGGGAAAATGGATACTCCAGTCAGAGAGCAATAAGATAAGAAAACATTCTGTTTAGTCTAAGTGGAACTGAACTGGATGAAAACTTTACTCAGTAATCAGTTTCTGACCAGCAAAACAAAAACAAGAACCCGATTTGGCTCCATGTTAACAGACAAACCTGCACTGTATTAAAGTTTTCAATCAGGCACAAGGAGCATTCAAGTCACTGCTGAAAACTCTGAAACATTTCAAATTATAAATCTGAGATCCACTCAGCCATCTAACAACTTCACAAGAGCTGTGTGGGTGAAAACTCAGACCGAGAGAAAGAGAAGAGAGACAGAAACATTCACCCTGAGCGATATAAGAGACTAATAATACAAGATTAGATTAGCTCTAAAAATACCGCCGTGCTTGTATAAAAATTTGACTAGAGTTTTTCTGGTCTCCGAGCTTATTCATATGCAGAACAAGAGATGATGAATATCAATGAGAGCCCGACTCGGGGCCTTGAAACCAGAACATCCTCGTGGTCTTGTCTAAAGGCCCTCATCAGATAATAGCTGGTGATGACTGGCAATCAGAGGTATTCACAATGACAGATGTTTGCAAATAGGAAACGCTTTCATTATCATCAAATACTGTGAAAAAGGAAAGTGTTCATTTAGTTCATTGGTTTAAATTCAAGACAAAATCAGGGAGAGATAACAGAAGAATATGAAAAGGAAGAAAAGTAATAAATCTGTGACTCCAGGGGGTTTCTCAAGTTCCCCTCTTGCAATTTCACAAATTCTGAGTTTCCCCGTCGGGGTCTTGTCATTATCTGAGCTCATAAGCTGCCGTGATGTATTCAGACTTACCTTCTGGAGGAAGAGGACGATTCTCTGGACCATCTCTGCTCGCTGCTCCTCCAGGCTGAAGAGGGTACGTGGCGTGCGGATGAAGACCTTGGTCTTGCCGTAGGCGACGTCGTGGTCGAACCCGCAGCCCTGCATGAGCCTCTTCACTGCGTCTTTGTCTGATGGCAAGTCGTGGTTTGGCCATGTGAACTCTGAGATCATCTTGTACCTGCGGGAGGGACAAAGCAGTGGTATCGGTAAAAGGAAAGACGGAAGGAGCATGAAGTGGGATCCGGATCATAGTTTATACAGACCAAGAAACTTCTGCACACAACTAACATGTGTTTAGTCCATAAAAAGTGTAAAATTGTGTAAAATGCAGATAACAATTTCCCAGAGTCTAAAGTGACCCTTTAAATTGCTTCTTTTATCCCTTATATCAGCCCAAAACAGCTGTACAAGCATCTTTTGTGTGAACATTTACAAAATGTTGATATCTATCACACTTAAAATGGCTTTTATTTCTTTTTTCTCTTCTTCTGCTTGTATCATATCTCATGGAGGAAAAAGGTGGCCTGGGAATACTGTACATGGCCATATAGATCTTCTTAATTACTAAGAAAGCATGGGACTTCTCTCCTGGCATGTTGCCATGGAAATCACTTCATTTAATACATGAAAAGGGGATTAATTATCAAATAGTGCACCTGCAGCCCGGCGCAGGAGGTGAGGGGTCAAATTACACTCTTTAGAGTCTTTCTAGGGACTGGATTCGACTGAAATGCATCAACTTTGATGAAAGCTTTTAAGGCCTTAAATAATTTTTCTCAACCACCAATTTTGTGTTTTTAAGACCTGTTCATGCCTGTGACAAGGAGTCATAATATCTAGACATACTCTAGACACATAAAAGTGTTAAATCTATCTCATAAAATCATTTTTTTCCCCAGAACTATGCTCTCCTTAATTGATTAGTCTCTTGTTTTTATTTGTTTTTAATGTGTTTAAGTAACACTTACTTGTTTTTATCACTGCATCAGCTGTACTTCATTTATTATTACCTGGTAATTGCTTTAGTTTTTATGTCTTTGTAAAGCCCTTTGTAGCTTTAAGAGTGCTTCTATAGAGTCCATGTAAAATCCTGAAATAACTGCGATCCTCATCATCATCATCATCATCATCACAATCTCCATCATTCGAGATCCAAAAGATCCCAGCACTCATGGACAGACTGCATCCCTGTGTCATTTCACAGCCGACCCACTGGCAAGGCTGTGATGTAATCCCAAGTCCAAAATCATCAGCAGGAGGATTGGACGGAGAGAGTTGGATGACTTCTTTGCATGTTACGCAAAAGACCCATTACTTATCCTCCGTCCAGCACGACGGTTTCTACGAGGGCAGTGGGCAAATGTGACAGCTGGGGAATAAGGCCACGGCTACAACATGTGTGCGTGTGTGTGTGTGTGTGTACTATTTAGGATTGTTGTAGTACAGTATAGCATGTGTGTGTGTGGGTCTGTTGTGGAACATTAGAACAAAACAATCTTGTAACCAAATCATTAAGTAAAAACAGCTTAAAGTAGCCTGTCAGGCTTAAGATCTCATCTATTACACAACGAGCGCAGCGTGTGTGCAAGTACAATGTATCTGCTCTCTCTCGTCCCCCGGAGGGAAACATAAGGTGACGTTCGAGGCTCCAAGGATCCTGATCTGACTCACATCAGCTCCGGCCCTCTCTCTTCTGTCTCTTTTTGTTCTGAGCCAACACAGAAGATCCTTGTGAAAGATCTTGTGTGCAAGACTTTTGTCAAGATTAGAGATTTTTATGCTGTAAATTTAGTCCAAGGTCCTCCAAACTTTTATCCTCTGGGAGCTATTTTGACACAATGAAAGTTATAGAGAGCTTCTCATGTTTTATATTGTTGGTAACATTTTATGACATCCCTTATGTCAATCCAAAACAGCTGTACACTCATT
The DNA here is from genome assembly GCF_040436345.1 of Pagrus major. Classification (NCBI taxonomy): domain Eukaryota; kingdom Metazoa; phylum Chordata; class Actinopteri; order Spariformes; family Sparidae; genus Pagrus; species Pagrus major. The sequence continues at coordinate 22,571,683 of NC_133234.1, read as the reverse complement.
TTTTGTATCAAAACATCTTAAATTCAGCAGAATGTGCATGTGTTTTTCTATAAACCAAGCAGCTTTGTGTCATTTAATTGTCATGTCATTAAGAGCTACTGGCAGCTTGTGCGCTTTGAGTAGGAGACCCCTGGTTTAGCCAATAAAATGTCACATGAATTGTGAAAAAATATAATATATAGGTTTTTCACAGGTCTTCAGATGATTTAATTTGTAAAAATATAAAGACAAGCAGCAAATCTTTACACACTAGAGGTTGTGACAAGAGAACATTTCCTGTTTTTGCTTGATGAAACTGTTAAAATTGAGTACAATTTATTTTCTTTTGATCGACTAATCAATTAATCAACAAGTTGTTTCAGTTCTAGAGATATAATCAGACAATTTTAACACATCACAGATGACCTTTCTGGTGTTTACTTGCTTTTATCTTGTTAATTTCTCTCCAGATGCTTCCTGTTCTTTATTGTTTCATACTATATTTTATACTGTATTTCCTGTTTGTTTAAACGCGTTATATAAATCACCTTGAATAGCCGTTTTTTATGAAATGTGACATTGCCTCACATTGGCTTTTCTACTTTTGATTCTTATCCTCTACACTCATTTAATTTGCAGTTAAATTTAGCCATTTTTTGCTCAGCTATCGATTTTGTTTAACTGCGTGAGATATATGACTTTTCCACCTAAATATCGATATTGAGGTCAGCCGCAGAAAATCCATTGTTGATACAAATTACTGCTAATTTGTATGTAAGCAGACTCGTGATGTCAGGTGTTTGTGTTCCCACAAGTAATGAATAAAACATGAGTTATCAGCGCAGGTCGTTCAATAATAGTTGTTTGCTGCTTTACTGCATTAAAGAAGGTTACATTGAAATGTTTTACCACAATGTGTCTCTTGAGTATTCATAATCCAGGGTTGCTTTTAATGAAGGTCAGAGGAGAAAAATATTATTCTCGTAGCAAGCTGAAAAAAAAAACAGGGTTACGTGTAATGGCTGCTGGATATGTAACTGATCAGCTGAGAGATCTGATTAGATGTGAGCTGATTGGAGTTACACAACACGTATTCACACCCTGCAGTCAGGAAGTGTCACGTAATATCCTTCTTGGCTGCCCCGATGTGCAGCCTCGGGGGGGTTTCATGCTTCATGTTTGTCCAGAACACTTAAATATAAAAAAGTGTGTGAGGTGAGGGTGGAGGTGTTACTCCATCACTTCTTCCACACAGATTTTTAAAAGCAAGTCCCCACGAGCAAAACACTTCACCTTCAAATCACAACCGTAACATGATTTGACACATTATGAAATATGCCTGTAATTTGGGTAATTTTTCCTCAAAGGCTCAAATCTACTGAACCAAATTAAGCGACTGCAGCACCAATAATGAGTGCACAGCGACATTTTGGTCGGGGGCACGGCATCGTTAATCGACTTGTTCCACTGAAATGTCATGTTTTGTAAAAGTTGAATAAAACAAGCACCTTCAAGCTGAACAATCACACAGTTTTAAGTATTTCAGCTAGAACTGACAGCAGTTATTTCACTTTTTATGTTTGATCCTTCCTGTATTTTCATGTATTTTTTTTTTAGAGCCGTGACATTTAGTAACTTATTCGATTGAAAACCAAATGAATCACCAACTATTATCAGGAAAAATGTCAAACATTTTTCTAGTTTTAGCTTCTTAAATGTGAAGATTTCCTGCTTGTCTCTGTTCCTTATGATAATAAACTGAATCTTTTTTGAATTTTGGAGTTTTTGTGTCAGATGCATCTACATCTACTGCAATCTACTAAGTTTTCTGATTCCAGCTTCTGGTTTCTTTCCTCCTCTATGACAGGAGAAAATAAACTGAATATCTTTGGAGACATGTGAGGACGTCATCTTGGGCTTTGGGAAACACTGAACAACATTTTTCACCATTTTCTGACATTTTATAGACCAAACAACTCATCAATTGTTTAAGAATATAATCAACAAGTTGCAGCTAGACATGCAGTGAATAAAAACATTTCAGGGGAGCAAGATTGAAATCGCTGCAACAACTTTTATCACTTGTCCAAGGTGCTTATTGTGATGATTACCTCTGCAGGAAGCGAGGGTACGTCTGTCTGTAGGCGAAGCCGGCACGTCGCACTCTGACGTTCTCCAGCAGCCCGAGGTACTCCACCTGATGGCGGCAGCGCTCCTGCTCGAACAGCAGAGGGGACTTGACGTCGTTGGGCTTGATGCAGCGAACATAGTAGGGTTCCTGCAGACAACAACAGGGGGCAAAAGTGAGTTAACAACAACTGACGATTGATATATTTTTATTATTTGAATCAACATCTGTAGGAGCAGATATTAGTAGTAAAGTTAGTGCTCAGAGGACTCAAATAATGGCCCTGACCTCAGGATGTCGTTGCTGAATTGTATGGCGGTCAGGGAGGTGATAACGATGTACTACAGCTGTTCTTTTTTATCTGATTGTCAAGCGAATTTGAAGCAAACTTTTGAGATGGTGAAATGAGAGAAAAAACAGCGAATAAGGTGCGTTTCAGCTGGTTTGAAGTGAATAAAACAGGCTACACGAAATGTTGATTTGACCCAAGTTGGAAGTATAAACTTCATTATTCACGGCTGTAACAAAGAGTAAAAGCTCATCTTTATATCAGATGTCAAACGTCCCTATGAGCTCTCATTCTTCACTCTACTCCCATGGGGTTTACAGTCCACCTGCTAGCTTCAGCTCAAGAAGGCTTTTGATAAAAGTCCTGCTTAGCACGTGTGGGTGGTGGGTTTATAGTCGCTCCGTGTTAAAAGGATGCATTAATGCTGACATGATGATACCACGGTTCCACCGAAAAAACAAAACAAAGCCTTGAATTTGCAGAACAAACTGAGAGGGAGCCTGGTTTGAGATCACAAACAGGAGAAACGAGATGTGAAGTGTGTGTGTAAACTCTCAGAGTGGGCTGTGTAAATGCCATTTCAGAATCTGAGAGGTGGGTAAACGGTGCGTGTTTACCCTCCACTAGAGTGCCACGTATAAGGCTTGTTAAATCTCATCTGCCCTGACTCATCACCTTGCAGGCCAGGTTCTCCACCAGTGAGATCATGGAGTTTTTGAAGAGTGTTGCGGCTGTCAGCGGCCGTTTGGTGACTTCTGTGATTCTCAGTTTGCCCTCAGGCCACATCGCCTTCAGCACTGGGTTAGAGCTGGAGAGACAGAGTTGGATAAGTGGAGACAACAACACTTACATGACTACTGGGTGAAAATCAGAGCACAGTTCTGTGTTTTGGGCCATTTAACATTTATGAAAAAGGGTTCAAACATTATAACGAGCAGGAGTTGTATTCAAATGACTCCCACCTTTCATCATTTCTATTTTAACCCTCTGGTTACAAAACCAAAACCAAATCCAAAAAAGTTTCCATTATATCATCAGCACAGCAGTTAAACATCTCTGGCTGCTGTCCAAACACCCTGTTTTTGACCCGTGTAAAAGAGTATCATAAAATGCACATTAGACAGGTCAGGAATTACTAAGACCTCACATTTATATTCAGCAGAGGAAGAACACCAGAGGATTGGAGAAGAGCAGCAGCAGCAGCAGGAGGAGGAGGATAAGAGTGAGCTGAGAGGAGATTAGTTGTACCAGCTCTGTGCTGGGTTTTTTTTTCTAAAGGGGTGTCATGTAATCAAAGTGCTGAAAGGAAAACAGAGAAGAGTGTGTGGAAGTGATTGAAGCAGTGTGTGTGTGTGTGTGTGTGTGTGTGTGTGTGTGTGTGTGTCACCTGTTGTACAGCAGTCTCTTGAAATCCTGGAACAGGGTGTCTTTGTTCTTATCTATGAAACCCACCACGGAGTACCTGTGAAGAGAGGGAGGCAGGTAAACGCATGTCCACACATACAGTCCTGCTTACTGTCACTAACAAGAAACATCATGACTAAATAACTATTTTATCCATGCTGACATGAAGCATCTGCAGCTGCTCTCAGGCGCTGCTCTATTGGATTGAGATCTGATGACTGTGGAGGTGAGTGCAGTTACCCCAAACTCATTGTCATGTTATGTCAGCCTGAGATGACACATGCTCTGTGAAATGAGGCATTATCCTGCTGGAAGTGGCCATTAGAGGATGGTGTGCTGCTCCAACTTACTTAAAGTTGATGGACGATGTTTCCCAGATGTCGGGTTTTTAATGCTAAAACACTCACCATCTTATCACCGCCATCTTGTTGCTGCCGTTTACATTCTCCCAGACGCAGATAAAATTATTGTTTTAATCTATTCTACTCTAAATTAGAATATTTGCAGTGTTTCCCACACACCGACCCATTTTAGCATATTTATTTTATAGGCTACTTTTATTCTTTAAATCCATCTGAGAGAAGGACGCCATCCAACACTACATAATGTACTGTAGGCAAACCGTTAAAGCGATTCTGCAGAAAGATAGTTGATTGAGAGTTGAGAGTCTCATTCTTAAGTCGTTATATATCGACATTATTATACACAATTATCACATATTTATAACATTCTTACAATATTGTTTTTAGCTTTAAAGTGAGGAAGAAAAATACAAAAATGAAAAAAGGGGGAAAACAAAACAAAATAAGCAAAAGGCTAATACTTCTATTAGTACTATCATATATCATGTCATCATAAAGATGTAAAGATTCATTAAGTTATTGTGATGCATTGGTATTTGAGCTACTGCTGCCTTCCTGTGAACTTGAACCAGTCTTCTCCTTTGTCCTCTCTCATTAGCAAGAAACTTCTACCCACAAAACTGCAGCTTACTGGATGTGTTTTGTTTTTGCTTCCTTCTCTTTTCACTATACTCTAGAGACTGTCGTCTGTGAAAATCACAGGAGATCAGCTGTTTCTGATGCACTCGAACCGGCACCAACAATCGCTCTACCGTCAAACTTCACCAGATGCTAACCCTCTTCTGTGCATTAAGTTGCTGCAAAGTGGCCACTGAGTGTGGTTTGATATGATCTAAATATAGTGATGTATGTTAATGTGCGCTGTTAGTAATGAACCTTCTATAAATAACAGCGCTGTCCGCTGTGAGATGGTCTAAGTGGCTCAGGGATCAATCAGTCCTCCCCTAGGCAGGAGACACTCAGCCCTCACAAATGGGCTCAACACGTTTCCCTGAGAGCACTTTTTTTGGGGGGCTTAGCGTGTGTGATTTTATTCATTTGAATGATGTCCAAGTGCATCAGGGATTTGAGAGCTGCTGTCATTTTTTTTTTTTTTTTTTTTGGGGGGGGGGGCGTCCTTCAGTGAAGATGCAGTTTAAATGTTCAAGTGAGTGTGTTTGAGTGTTTGTCTCCAAGTTTAAATGTCAAGAGGAGGCAGATATTTGGCTGTTTTATGACTGATGTACATGTTTGCAACAGGCTTTAGTTGCTTTTAGTGGTTTTGTTATTTTATGTTTTGGAAATTGATGGTTGACGTTTTATTATGTTTTACATTTTTGTCTCATTGCCATTTGTTGTTGTTATGTGCCTTTTTATTGACATTTGTGCCAATTTATGCAAGTTACTCTGTATTTTTGTGGTGAATAGACTTGACATTACTGAGAGAATTCCCTTATTTGACCACAATGTGGACTTTTTGTTCTCAGTGATCGAGGACATGCTCACTGGGTCCTCATTATAATAGATTACACAACTTAAAATTAACATCCGGGCTGATTAAAACTCCTTCCATGTGGGAATACGTCTGAAAGTTTTGTGTGCATAAAATAATCTTTGATCAACTATTCTTTATTCACACTGATCCAAGATTAATGTGCATTTTCATTATGGGTTATGATGTTTTGATGTTTTTTCTCCTTTTTGCCGAAAAGCTGACGGATATCTTTTTTGATCCTCAGTTGGCAAGTTTAAAAATGCATCTGAAAATATAAATGTTGCAGTGAGGTTGACTGAATGTTTTTGGGTCTGACTGAAGAAGATGGAGTCTAATTTTAACTGTATCCTCAGTAGAGCATGATACTGCACATTTGTATGATACGGTACTGATACTGTGTATTTGCATATTGCACATTGTACATGTTCTGTATATAGTTGTATCTTATTATTCTTATTGTTTCTCATATTTTTACACAAGTTTTTCATTGTAAAGAGTGGAAGGCAAAGGTAGAATTTCATCGTACAGGAAAACTTTTTTCTTTAACTGTGCATGTGACGATAAATACCTTGAATCTTGAATTTTATTTAGGTCACAACGTGCCCCCCGACTGATAATTCTCTTAAGTGATATTTTGGCTGACAGATACTGCGCACGGGGGTATCTTCAGTTTTTTGGACAAGATTTCAACTGTCAGTTTACTCTCAGCTATTTAAGTACTGCGTGAAACCTTGAATCGATTGTTTTCAGCTAAAAAGAGATATGATGTTAAAGCTAAGATGATCATCTTCTTTCGATAAGTTTAACAAAGTTTTGCCTGTGGATGAAAACCCTTCCTTTCAGCTTCAATGTACACAGTCACATTAGTTTTATCGGTGCACAGTAATGGAAATTCCCCTTTTTCTTCTGTTATATTTAAATGACTTAATCAAAGATGTTACATAAAGTAAGGGTTTAGAGAATGATTCATCCGTACTCAGACAGCAGTGACGGCTGAATAGACAAAGCAGCTCTAGTTATGAAAACAATATAAAGTGTGAATGAGTGATGCTCCCACATCTCCAGAACAACCGTCGAGTTTCATTCAGGAACTCAAACTCCCGTCGCTCTCTCTCCAAGAGCCCAGAAGTACAAGACTGTGGTTTTAGTCGGCAGCTCTGAGACATGAATATGTAAAAATGTACAAATGTGGGAAAAGAGCATGAATCACTGGTAAAAGCTTCTCCTGAATAAATAAAACTTTAAGATACTTACACCACATCTCCTGCGTAGTGCCGGATACGAAAGTCTCTGTCAAACTCCAGGCTCTTGTCAGTCGGCGAGAGCTGCAGAGAGACGGACGGACAGAGAGCAGTCAGTGAGCGAGCCAGTGATAAAGCTTTAAGTCAAAGAAATGACACTTTGATACTAGTACTTACTTTGATATTACTGGGAGAAATACATTTCAAAAACCCCATTATCACTTGTAAGTCTCGTGTCCTGGGTTTTAGTTTAGTTATTTCCTGTTTTATGTTGAAAGAGAGCATTAAGCTTCCTGTCTTTGTGCTTTTCCCACCTGTTTTCTGTGTTTACTTGTGTTCATTAGTTAATCAGTTCCTGTATATAGTCGGTGTGTTCCTCTCTTTCAGCTGTGAGGGTGTCTGTGTCAGTTCCCTAGTCCTGCATTTTCCCATTGATCTTTTGTTGGACCGCACTTGTTTGGATGACTCTCTGTTGGACTTCATGTTTTCCAGCCGCTCTTAGTTACTTTGTGTTGCCACCATCAGTAAAGTTAACTTTTGTTCATTTTTACTTCCATAACTGCGACATCTTGTGTCCTAATGAGTCCAAAACGTGCCCTTTTAGAACGGGATGATTGCCCGGGCTCCGCTTTTTACTGCTTGAAGCTTTCTCGAGAACCACTCATCCAAACTACTTCAAACTCGACACTCGGCTCCTCAGCAATACACCCGACATGTGTATGGAGTCAATTGGAAGAATAGTTGTGGAGAAATTCAAGTACAGAGAAAGATTTCATCCTTTTTTAGTGAGTACAAACTGTACACAAAACAAAATGTCACAATGTCAGCCTTCGCCACATGTTTCTGACTGCCCTTTGTTCTAAATAAATAACGGCCAACCGGGAAAGTAACCGATGTCTTTGAAAACACATAAGGGATCTCCCAGCCTCTGTCTGTGAGAGACACGCTTTGTTGTAACCAGGATGAGTTACTGTTGCGGCTTTTGAACATCTTTCTTTCAAAGATGTGTTTCTATATTCAAAATGTATTTCTATAGTGGATTTAAAAACAACATGAGTTGACTAAAGTGCTTTACAAACGACAAAAGAGGACAAAAGAAAATAAGAACAAAACATAAAGTTCAAGTTGAAAAGTGTGGCAATGCAAAGCCTGTCTGGCGCCTTCAACACAATGATTATGTAACGCTTTTGACATTCGGCCTCAAGTAAGTCGAGTCTCAGAGAGGTCAAACAACAAGAACTTTTGAGGACAAACACTCACAAGAGTACTTCAGCTGCAGGAACACAGACATGCTGTTAAAGAGGTTCCTGTGAGGTTGCTGTGGTCTAGCTGCGGGCGCTTTCCTTCACTCCACTTGGCAGCGGTGTCCTGAGACTTTTGAGAAACCTCTTAAAATCTAATCTTACACATAATGATTCCAGAAATCCTGCTGACCACTGCCAGAAAAATGAACTCCCATTGCCAGCAGATTGTGGCTGTCAGAAGTGAACAGTTGCATACCTCTGTAGGAGAATCACTCATCTTGGTCTCTCTTGTTTCCGTCTGGCAACTTGTGTTTACCGCCATTACCAGTCTTTAAAGCTATCTGTCATTATCATTTCACTTATTTCACTTTATTGTCTTTCTGTTTTGTTTTTGAAACGTCAATGTGCGGCTGTGTAGTTTGTAAACTATTTGAAAAACTAAATAAAATAGGTTCCTTTAATTTTTATGACGATGCATATCATATCATGTTATTCTGTCATAACTTCTGTATGAGACCTACTGTTCTGTCCACAAGTGTGCAAACACACACATAAATAAGATGGAAAGATGTAGAAGAGGACGAACAAGATAAAAACTTCTCAGATCTCACAGATTTAATCATGATCACTCATTTTACAACAACCGTCACTTACAGAGAGCATCTGTATTAAAGATGAAACGCTTAAAACGTCAATGAAACGTGTAGTTTTTCTCCTGCAGGTTCCACAAATGAAGGATGAATTTTATGACCATCTTTACCTGAAGATTCTTTCGGGAAACAGTGCAAGTTAAGTCAAAAAAGGAAATTTTTGTGACTCGAGTCCACGTTTCAAGTCTATAGCTTCAGACGTTATATAAGGCGGGAAACTCTAATCTAATCTGACAAATACGACAGCTTCCCTGCAGCAGAGGGAGAGAAACCTCCACTGAATCAACGCTGGCTATAAATCTGGCTGAAATATCACTTGCAAGTTTGTTTTTGTCAAAATGGCCGATTCATAGTGAAGGTTGACAAATCGAACCGTCTGCATTGTTTTTTATACTCTAAGAATGATTCGCAAAACTGCAGAGCTGCTGCAAAAGCAGATGCATTGATGCGGAAAACAGCATCACTGTCAGGGTGGATAAAGTCTTACAGAGAAGAGGAGGAGGAGGAGGAGAAGAAGAGCAAGACAGGAATACATGTGCAATCAAAGAAAGGGGGGGGACACAGACGTCAGACAAGAACTGAGGAGGAGGAAGATGAAGAGAGGTGAGTATCGTATGATGAGACGGGACAAGCCTCAAAAAGTGTGTGAAAGTGTGTGTGTGATACTGATGCCCGTATGTAGGCCAGTTAGCAGGAGAGAAGCATGAATGGAAATGCAGAGAGGTCTGTCACAGCCTCACAGCCGCTTCTGATGATGGTTGGGTTTCTTGTCACTGAAAGTATTACGCTGACATCAGAGATTAGAGGAAGAGAAGTGGAGGGATGTATCCTGCACCCTCATCATCGACTTATACAACGACAGATACATAATGAAGCCAAAAACATGAGGATATCCCTGTGCACCTTTGAACTGGCCCTTGGCTCCATTAAAAGCATACTACAAGGAACTTTTAACTGGTTACGTAACCGTCTAAATGTAATACAGATGCCTCTATGACCACATAAACAATCATCTTTTATGGCAGAGTGCTGAGGAGGACTTTAAGAATAAACAAGATATGTTGTGGGTGGTGGTCAGTTTCTGGGCTTTGTGCTAAGCTAAGCGAACCCTGTCCACCAGTTCAAGCGTCAACCTCCATGTTTCCTGACAACTGTAAGGTGGTTGAATTTTTACATTACTTACTTGTTCCACTGATTTTAAGGCTTAAAGTTATGCATAATTAAGAGAGTCTGCACTTTGGTTGATAACTAGCCGCCAGCAACCAGCTTTCATTGAACCTGCCTCAGTTACACACCTTTTTTTTTCTCTCCATGCCTGTTTTTGCATTAGCCTGGAGTTGAGCAGAGTCAGGCACAGCTAAGATGGGAACAGCTGCAGCTTTAAAGTGGTTCTTCAGAAACCTATGGGTGCATGGTGGAGACTATGTTTTCTATAGTCAATGCTCCAGCTTCATATGTAAACAGACTCACTGTCAGACAAAAAGCAAATACAAATTTGAACCCATTTCTAATTAATTAACACTGTGTTTCCAACTTTTGCAGCAGTTTGTGTTTGTCCCTTTCCTGTTTTTAACACGACGATGCTCTCGTGCACAGAGGCTGGCGTGGAAGAACTTGACTGGCCTGCACAGAACCACACCTTATCACCAAACATCAGTGTTGGACCTCACTTACGCTCTTGTGGGACTACAGGATAACATGTGGCTGAAATGTGTGGTTGTCCACATACTTTTGGCCATGTCATGTACTTATAATCGCATCAATACCGGACACTGGTGTGGAGGAGCAGAGCAGGAGGAGGACTGGAAAACACAGCCATCAAATAAAACTTTTAAAGCCACACTCTCGTCTACCTTGATGCTATTTCCGTCAGTCGAGCTAACACAGTGTGTTCTGGTACTTTGTGAAAATGCTGAATGAGTCACCGTAAAGCTCAGAGCTCTCACACACAAACACACACACTAAGACACTGAAAGAAAGGACCGTCCCTTCTGAGAGGAAATATTGTAAACAGAATAAAAACCTCACAGATTTACATCAGAGAGCTGAATGAATCAGTCAGCTTTGATTGAGGTCCAAACCCACACAGGACACCAAAGTAAATCCTTGACGGAGCCAAAGTGAAATTCCTCAGAGAAATCAGAAAACTATTTACCTCAGTGACACTTCAGAAATGCACTGAAGCATTGAAGTGCTGCCAGTAACACTCGCAGACGTTTGTCACTGCTAACAGTGACGTGCTCGGCAGACAAAGGGAAGAAAATGCCTTTAAAACAGAAAATCTGGATCATAACTTCAACCCTGCGTGGATGAAAATTGACCGTCTTAAGATACATTAATAATCTAGACAGAAATTAAGAGAGCGTGCAAACACTTCAGGGGTTAAATACGAGTAACCGTCGCAGGAAAAACATACATGACCGCACACAAACACACAGAACAACAGATGCACTGACAGACAGACAGCCTGCATCTGCTGGAAGCCACACTGCCCCTCATCCATCACAATCAGTCACACTCCAACACACACACACACACACACACACACACACACACACACACACAGACACACACACACACACACACACACACACACCGTCACTGTCACACCCTCGCTCTTAACATTAGGCTGAATCCCAAACACAGAGGAGGTGCTAATAAAAAAGCTGCCAAGGATTGTGTGCGTGTGTGTGTGTGTGTGTGTGTGTGGAGAGAGAGAGAGAAGGAGGGCAAACTAATAGAAACAAGGTCAGAATAATAAGAAGAGGAAGTGGTGAGAGGAGGAACATAAGCCTGAGTCAACAGGCGACAGAGAGACTTTCGATTCAGGAGAAATAATCAACAGCAGGAGCACATCGTGTGCTGATACTGATCAAGTCTATTTATATTACAGCATTTATTACAACCTACAGTAGTGACACAGATGTTGTTTGAAGAGTCACAATTATAGGAGTCATTTAATACACAAAAATGTGATTAAACCTGGATTTTGTAAGACATTTATTAGGTAAAAATGCTGCTTACAGCCTCTCAAATGTGAGTTTTTGTTGCTTTTCTCTGGTTTTAAATCACAGAAAATTAAATATCTATTGGTTCTGGACTGTTTGATGCACTTTGGACTCTTTTTGACATTTTATAGACAAAATAAAATGATCAATCAAGAGTTACCTGATGATAAAAAAAAAGTACTGTATGACAAGTTGTTTTTACATTTGTGTTGATGTTTAAGTCATTTATGTTACCAGTACAAGTACACGTGCTAATTTAACAACTTTTTCTTTCCTTATTTCTGAAAATGTTGATTCACAAATATAATATTCTCAAGAATTTAAAAACTAATTGCTCTTAGAAAGGGTATATATTTGCAATATATCAGAGGCATAAACAGTCATCAAATAACAATAATATTGTGTATCGCAGTTATTTCTGTGCCGATATGTTGTGACGTTGTTGTGACAGACCGACTCATTTGAAGATGTCTTTGTCTTTACAGTCGAACTACTGACAGCCTGATGGTTAAGCTGTAAAATATCCTTCCTCTGTTACGAATCTTTGAGGGATGACTGCAAAAAAAATGTGTGAGTATTGGCCGCTACATTTGAATTTTTTAACTCCGTAACATCCTCGAGAGACAAATCAACAGATTAATTAAGTGGATTTCAGGCGCAGCGTGACACTGAAACAAGACAGAAAAAGGGTCAAAGTGACACATGAAGAAAAAATAATTAGCTCAGGAGATGCAAAGAGGCAACAAGTGTTTAACGGATGTTAGTTTTCAGTGTAATTAAATAAAATAAAGACAAAGGCAGAGCAGAGCAGCAAGGGCGGTGACAGGAACATATCATTTAGAGAGAAAAACTGTGAACGGGGGGAGAAGTGAAGCGAGAAGGCGAGAGACGGAAAGGGGGAGAAAATAACGAGAACATGGTGGACTGAGTGTGATCAGGTACACACTGTTGCAGGAAGTGACTATATGATAGAGGTATTGTTATATATATATATACGTAGATAAATTTATATAGACATAGATATTATATATACGTAGATATTGTTCGTAGAGAAAACACAAATCACCACAATAAATCTTCACTACAACTATAAAAATTAAAAGAACAGGATTCTTCTTTTTCCTTCCACATATTTCATCCTTTTGTGGAAATTGTAAAGTATTCAGGCTGAAGGCGGCCATGAGATTTAACAAAAGGTCCTCAGCAGCAACAGAGGCAACACTTGAAGGCCATATACGCCAATGTATGACGGGTGACAATTCAAAGGAAGAAAGAGAAGAAAAAAAGTGATGCAAATGCGTCCATACAGGTTCCTCGAGGGGTCACTGAGTAGTCAAAGGCGTGACTCATATGCTCTCAACACCTACAGGTATGGGAGTAAATGGAGTGAGATGTTACACGGCGCTCGAATGACGTTCAACCAAAGGTTTTCTGTTGAACAACGGCTTACGTAGACACTTTACGCTGGCGTTTCCTTTGATTTGTCAACCTTTCACACCCCCCTGGACTGTCTCACATCTAAAAATACTCACTTATAATTTTGGTGGTAAGTATTGACCTTCTTAAACAATAAGTTTACAACAAGTATTTATTCCTGTTATTGAATCAGGATCCTTTTAAATCCTTTACAGATTCTTATAAGGGTTATGCTTTGTAACCGAAGGCTAAAACTCAACTCAGAGATGTCTGATCACCTTATATTGGGTGAGAAGACAGAAACAGGACAGCTTCCAGCGTCACGTCTAATTAATGTTCACAACCTGTGTTAATTAAATGCATCTGACATGTTGAATTAACAGCTGTAGCCTGCTGTACCTGACAGGTTACCAGCGATACAGTCGATGTCATGTTCAGTGGATGATATATTTCTCTGAAAAAAGTCACTTTTGCTTTAATGTCCTCTGTTATGATTTAATAACCTTTCTATTTACTCTCTGAACTTTGTTGGATGGAGCTTAAGTTAAGGCCAGTAAATGAAATAGCCTATAAGATTTTTACTGAAAGACACAGAGGATAATATCATATTAAATGGCCAAATTACAAACTTTCCCACCATGCAGATATCTGTCTCTGCTGCCACTTCGATACAACCGAGGTTAGTCAAATTTTGTATGTGGAGCGAAATGTATAACTCAAGCAGATTTTTCCATATTAAAGTTTTCACAATCATTTAATATCTCTGAGTTTATTTGGCCTCTGCTTGTAAATCGATGGGCAAGACTGTTTATATGCAAGACTGATCCTTTCTTCAGTTTCCAGAGAATGTGCTGTTTCACAACATAAAATCACAGATACACCAAGATTGAAGATTTTCATTCATATTGTCCACTCATGGCTGGATACTAGTCAGTGTAAAGTCAGAAAATATGTGGGATTTTGGTGATTTGGCGCGTAAACAGTTACCAGTCAGTAACACCCATAACAGCTTCCGACACTTCAGTCGTCCCTCCGTACAGACAAAACAAACTTTGTTGGATTGCAGACTTCTCTCCGGCAGAACAGATTGTTCTTTTTTTCTTCGTACAGTAAATTATTTTTACCAATTCGAGAGAAGTTCCACCTCAATCTGACCCTTTCTAACTCCAAACCCACTTCCCTCCCTCCAGCAACTCCTGCAATCATTTCTCCGACTACCCTTTCTGCCACCTTTGCCCTTCCTGCTCTCTGTGGACAGAAAAATCCAGGACAGCACAAGCCAGACCTCCCGCTGAGCAGCGTCTGACTGTCTGCAAACTTGTCAAGAACTCTCAGTGGGGACCACGGGAGCTGATCCAGGCGGCAGATGACGACATGGATTTTACATTTCATGCCCAGTGCTCTGACTGGCAGCTGTCAGGGTATTAAAACAACATCTTAAAGTGACATCCTCACTCGTGACAGAGGTATATATGAGTACAACTCACGTAAAACTCATCAAACTGAACCTCCATGTGTCCTTGTTGCTCACGATGACCTTGTGCCTCGATGACTAGCATCGACCAGCACATGGCCTATGAAAGCTTTACCACTGAGCGCAGACCCCTAACATGTAATCATACATGTGGCAGCGGGCAGAGGACACACACATACACACACACTTCACATCCTATTAGTATGCTGCACCTGTACATGCAACGTGCTGAGAGGCTTCTGTAAAGTAAATATGGTGGCAGATGAGATGAGATGAGAAAAGGACGACAATGGGAGTGAAGACTAGAGGGAGTTATTGAAACAGGGATTGTGAAAGAGCTCAATAAAAAGAAGAGAGAGGCAAACAGAAGTACTGTGTCAGCACTCGATACTGAAATTGGGTAGAAAAAAGCAGATTTGGAAGATCAAAGTAGCATAAAGTGAGACGAGGAGGGAACGAGGAGTGTTGGGAAACACGCCGATGCTTCAGCTAAGTTTTGATTTAAGGATACGGCTGCTGTTATGATACAAAATGATCAAATCCCATAAAAAGAACAAAAACAACAACACATTATCTTTCTCTGACTTCCCTATCCTGCCCACAAGCTGACTGCGTTCCAATGAAGTTGCCTCGTAAATATTTAAACCTGCAATAACTGATTTTTTGACCATCTGAGGGCAGCAGAAACGAGCTGTAAACACAAGTCTGACAAATATTTTTTAATATATTTTTTTAATTCATCACCACGAGCAAAAAATGTAAAAAATATAGATTGTAGCAACTGTAAAAAGGAAGCGAAAAACATAGTTTCATCAGTAAATTATTTGGGGACTTCTTTCGGTTGAGGATTATTATGCCTCGGATGCTCTGCTGAGTAATTACCTGAGTAAAACCTACGAAGACCAACTTTCTTTCTTCAGCACAGTATATTTAGTTTGCTGTACAGCTATGCACCTACATGAATAGTGCGAGGAGAAGATTGTGTTTTTAATAGTTTTTTGAACAACAGTAAAGCTCCATGGCACAGAGTAAACAGCTACAGTCAGGCGGTAACACATTGAGAAAAATACAGACCATCATCAGTCAGTTCGGTTGTGGTGCAGTGACCTAAAAATAACATTAAAAAGATATATGACTCAAGTAAACAAGTGCGCAGCTCGCTGGCTGTAGGTCAACAAGAGTGAAACATTCATGAAACTTGTTAAAGTTCAGTGTGATGAAAGCATCTGCAAAAAACACAACCTGATAGAAAACAACTGGAGACACATTTCACTGCACCGACGCATTAGCAAAAAATAAACAAATCAGAGTGAGGCATCATCCGCAGAGTATTAGATTCAAGCGTTTTCCCTTTAGGTAAGACGTCTCTGTAAACAAGCCCGAAGCTGCCGTGCATCAAAAGCGCCTGATTAATTCACAACAAGGCTGCGACGCCTGCAAGCCAATAAAAATAATTTCTCATCAGCAGACAGCAGATCCAGAACAGCGTGCGTCTGCTAGTGATCGAAACTTTGTCTCCTTACTTCCTCCTCCTGCTTTTAATCTCTTATCAAATGTGTGTTGACATGTGCACATACATCTTTGTATACTGAGAGCATGTGATGTGAATTCACTGTTCACATGTAGTGATTGAATGGACGGCAGCAGGGCGTGTGCGCTGTATGCAACATCATTCGGTGCTGGAAGGAGGGTGAGAACATAAGTGCAGACACAGAGCACCGCTCGTGTTACAGAGCATCTCCTGGAATAGATCTCTGACTCATTTTCTTTCCTGTCGACTCTTTTTTGTCTCCTCGGTTCTTGGCAGTGAGGCTCTCAGGCTGATACTCAATATGTATATTTTATTTGTTTTGTGAGGGCAGCGGCGGTGCTAAGAGACAGGATACACTCTTGACCCTGGAAACAGCAGCTCGACAGGAACATCTCAGCTCCAGGTCAACTTTACAGTCCACACCCTTTGTTTGTCAAGCTACAGTACTTTTTGATTACAAGTTGCTTTATAGGAGTTTGTTTTAGGGTGTATTTTTTATGTATTAAACATGAGACATCTACACATCTACACTGTATACTGAACATACTGCATTCGAGGATGTCTTCCAACGTGTTGTTTTAGACCAGAGGACGCCAAAGTTAAAGTGTGTTTTGCAGCTCCAGAGGAAGCTGCATGTAATCTGATAAATTGCCTCCACTGATGTCACTCAGTAGCTAAGTTGCATTGTGGGTAATGTTGGCACCTGATTTTGAAAAGGGAGAAGACTGTGTGAAATAAAAAAGGTGATATCTCTGGTTCTGCTGTATCGATTCGGATCATAATGAGTCTATAATTAGTCCAACAGTGTTACAGCAGTGCATTGCTAGAACAGTCGACTGCTTTTCAAAACCTGACGCCTACATTACCCACAGTGCAACAGTCACACTGAGTTTCTGGACATCACTGATTGTGGAGAAGGAGATTTGATTGTTGGGTCTCATTTCCAGGTTGGGTTGGTGGCTCGACTATTATAATCTACAAATCCGAGACTTCAGTATGACCTTGCTAACCGTGGCTTAAGAACTGGAACATTTTCAACAGCTCATGCTATAAATACATCATCCAACATATATTAAGTTGCTTATTCACACATTGGAGCAACATTAGCTTTCATTTGGAGTCGTGTTTCTGGCCACCTGATGAATCAAGTCTAATATTAACTCTACTTTAAACAGTTTTTGTCTCCACCAACTCTTGAAAAAAATATTTCTCTTTTAGCTGCTAAATTTTTCAGTGTTCACCAGCTAGTCGCTAACTTTGTCTGTCTGCCGTTTGATGCTGGGCAGATGGTGTACAGTGGTGAGATGAGAGCAAAGTCTGTGGACCAGAAAACCAAAATAACGAGCTACAAGAGCCGAAAACGAAGGAACACGGAGAGCTGCAGATTTGGGTGATAACTCTCCGGGTTTCTGTCATCACAAGCCACCCATTCATACTATATATAGTCACTTGATCCACTGTTAAAATAAGAAATAAACTAAAACTATGCCACTAAATCGGGTGCTGCATCAGACATCACTGACTTTATTCTGAGCCCTGGTTTCCTCCCCGTCTGCATGTCTCAGCCCTTTTTCTCTCCCTTGATGTTCATATCTCACTTCCTCTCACATTTAATTCCCGGTCTCTCCCTGCGCTCCTCTCTTCCTCTCTCTCCTCTTCTCTCTCTCTTTCTGTCGCACTTCATCTTTCTTTCCACCTTCACACTTTTATCCTGGCAGACAGACGTGGAGAGACGTGAGCTTTGAGGCTGGAGAGCAGCGGTGGGTGTTTAAAGTCTGCAGAGCTTGTGTACACTTTGTTCCCCTCGCAGCCCTGAAATTTCCTGAACTTTCCCCAAGAGCTAATTTGCATCACGAGTGTGGCTTAGGATATCTATTTCAGGTCACACTATAATACACAGAATATTTCATTCTCTTTTTTCTTCGGCTGAGAGTAATTCAACAATCTCAGGGTTCTTCTCCCCTCCTGAAATTTAAGAGACCCTCTCCACTGCAAAGTCATTAAAAGTCAGCGTTTTTTCCGACTTATCATATAATTTATTTCTGTTTTTTTGTCGTCTGCGTCGTGCTTGTCCTTAAATGTCTCGTTCTGTCTAACCATTTTATTTGTTGTTGTTGTTCCTTGTTATTATTCAGGTGACTGTGAATGTGTATTAAAAACATGTTTCTCCACAAACTTTGCTTTTCAATTATTTTACACAAAGAACAATAAATAGTCTCAGTAAATAAAATGTGCATTCAATATCTACATAAAGATTCTCATTAGACTGCAGATATTACTACGACCACTAAGTGGTGCTAAGATCACAATGTCTAATAAGCGTGGCAGCTCTAACTGCTCCACCTTTTCAATTAACGTCCATATGGGACAATTAATCACCCTCGAAATGAATCACCATAACATCAATCAATGCACAAAAGACCCCTTAATGTATGCAAGTCCACAGACAATAACAAATCACCGGAAACTACACAAAAAAAACTGGGCTCATTATTAGATTGGTTAAAGAAAGGTTGCATACAACCCACGTGGCTCTATTGTGTTCATTGTATGAAGCCAGTAATCCACCTCTCTCACGCTGGGAGTGTTTTTGTTTCTCTTCCAATTAATTTAAGAAAGGAAACGGAACCAAAAATATGAATATGTACCTCTACATACTCTTCATACTCTTGTTCCTCATGAGTATCTTTTCGTTATGATGAGGAAATTAATGATCTAATTAAAAACCTGCAGTATGAAGTGAAAGAGGCAATTATAGTTTCTAGTATGCAACTCATATGTTTTATATTAATTTATACGAAGACCCCGGATAATTGATAATTTTTCATAATCTGAGCACAGCGGACAGAGTGACAGGAAGTCGGTCAAAACAGAAATGATAGCTACCTCCAGAAAATACTGACTGGAGCAGCTAAGAAAGCAATCACTAGTAAAAGGTTGCAGACAGACCCCGCCTGCAGTAGATAACTGGCTTAAAGTCGTCGAAGAGATTCAGGAGAGGAAAAAAGAAACGACTTATACATTGCAAGATGGAAAAAAATGATAATTTATTTGCTGAAATAAAGAACGTGGCTGGTGGCTTTTTTCCTTCTCATCCGCTCAAAATGTAATTTACCTTCCTTCCATTTAAGATCCGTCTATTCTCCACTGATCATGGAAACTTAATTACAAGTTATGAAGTGTTGTATAATAACCACCTGTCCATAAACTCTACCATAAAATGTACCTGGAAGCTTTTGATGTAGTAGTGCCTGGCAATGATGTTGTTGTACCGTGTTGTAAGTGTTAAAACACAAACACAACTCGTTCTGTGAATGAACACAGTTGTAAAAATATAAAAATGTATCTTTGTAGGCATTAATTAACATTTAAAATGTCATTATACCTGCATACAAACACATTATGGTGTGTTATAAACCATTTATTAAGTGCCAAGTGGAGGGAGGGGTCCGTTTGCCCCTGTGGATTTGCCCACGGATGAATTTTAATGACACCGACATTAAAAGTTATATGAAAGCCTCGTCTCGCTGGATTAACTTTCATCATGACTGTTAATTTAAACAGTAATACACACTGTCAAAAATGCCCTGGAGATCGACTAAAGCCCCCAGCAATCCACACTGCTTCCTGACAAAAAGGTCCATTATGTTAAGTTGCCTGGCAACAGGACTCCAGACAGTACAGGAGAAAAGAGAAGATTTCTGGCTAATATTGATTTGCACCAATATTGGCTCCAGGAAGTAACAGCTGGATGACTGTAAGTTTCAACCCTTCATTTCACATGTGTGCTGCTGCCAGAGGAGCAGGTCAGGAGGGCGACAGCAGGGAGCGTATCGACTCCCAGATGACAGAGACGCTTCACGAATCAATACAGCCTGCAGCGCAGTGCAATCTTTACCCCATCTTGACTCATCCTTTCTTATTCTCAGCTCCCTTGTCACTGTGTGCTTTGTTCACTGGAAGGGGGAAACAGTTTGTCTGCAGGATTTGGAGCCTTTTAGCTAGATAAATGTTATTTCTTTGCATCAAATGGAAGCACAAAGTTGTTTTTTCCAAGGTGTTTCACTTTGGAGCCTGTTGTTTTGAAAAGGTGCAATCTGTAAGAAATGGCAAGAAAAACTACAGGGGACAGCATCAACAATCACTGCTACTCTGTCTGCTCTTTTCTGTAGCCATCTCTGGCTGTAGCGAATAGTTGCCATTAGCAAGTAGCTGACGGGAGTCACCAAAGTCAGCAGGGCCTAGCTCAGCGGCCTCCCAGTGGACACGGCTGGACACCAGACTGGGACTGAAAACAGATGCCAGTTTGTAAACAGTGGGTACAGTATGGAGGTGATTTACAGCAGCTCTGACTATGACTCCGGGGATGAGACGAGTTGGGTATCCGAAGCGGGAAAAAATGGTGTGTAGAATATTTTTACATCTTACTCGGTGAAGTGAGGATTTATTTTGACCAAACCAGAGGTGAGGTCAGTAAAGCTCGTCTTAGCTCAGTAAAAAAGAGAAACTTGATTTCAGTGTGGGTGTATTTTTTTTTGTAGGTGTAAAAATATTTCTGTCCTTGGGATTATGTGAGGTTTGCTTTTCTTTAACTTTTTAGAATAAGTAGAAAACTCACTGCTTTTCATCTCTCAGCTGAAGCTACGGGGACTATCAGACTACTGCCTCCTATAGGACCCCTCAGACCCTCTGCTTTGGTTTCAAAATCCAGTTTACCAACGGCTGCATCATCATCTCACTCCCCCTCGTCCTCACAGTTTCTCTGTTTGCTTCTCCTCATACATTTGTGAAAACATCCTCTTCACCTCCCTGTCCCTCCAACACCCGTTCTAACACAGCAGAGCACCAGCTCCACACACTCCCATTGGCTGGCAGTGACATCACTTGTGCAAAGTGTCGAGTCAGACTCCTGCTCGCTCTCTCTGACAGCTGATGCCCTCTTGTGTCCACAGAGGACACTGCAGTCCTTTAAAAAAAACACTGCTGCGCTTTCACGTCTGCTTATCAGCCCCTAACATGTTTAACAACTGCAGAGAAGCTGAAACACACTGACCCCAGATCAGCGATGATGAGGAGCGACTTTCTCTTTATCTAAGTCATCTGATCCCGAACACAAACTGAGGATGTTAGCAAAGTAAATTGGCTCATGTTTTGTCTGCCAGTACAAGCCATTAGAGTGAATTAGGCTGTAAGCCTTCCTGATTATTCAAACTAACAGGATCAGGTTCAATCTCTCTGCTCTGTGCCGCTGATGGTTACTCACTGCGTGGTGTAATCTGCCCTCTGGTGTTCTCAGCTTCCTGCAGCACCACAAACTCATCTAATGTTTGATGTCTCGGTTTTATTGCTGGTTTTATTGTTTTGATTATTTGATTACATTAGCAAACTGTGACTGAAAATCAGCTGTCATGTGCTATAAAATCCACAATTACTTCAACGTTGTTCAGCAGAGGGCTGCAAGATATTATCAGTTCTGTTATAGATTAATGTGTTGATTATTTTTAATTGACTGAGTGATTCTTTGTTTTGTTTTGACCGACCAACAGCCCGAAACCCAAAATATTCAGTTCGCTATATTGTTAAGATGAAGAATTCGGACATTAGAGAAGCTACAACGATACAATAATTGACATTTTTCCTTGATAAATGCCTTAAATTGACCATCTATATAGTTGCTGGTAAATTCTCTGTCAGTAGATAAATTAAAGAGATTAATCATCATATTGTTGCAGTTCAAAGGGAGACCCCCAAAAGTCATATTTGTGTATAAGTAAAGAAATCATGATAAAATATTACTTTAGTAAAACTGACAGTCATCCATACGAATAGTACTCGAGTAAAAGTCTTAAAGTATCTGATATTAAATGTACTTAAGTGCCAGAGGTACAAATAAAAGTAAATTATTCATACTTTTACATATACAGATGAAGGAGAGTATATTTAAACCCATTTAACATGTAAAGGCAGCATTTTGTCTTCAGGTAAAGAAATATAAACAGTTAAATTCATGAATCATTTACACATATAAAGATGGATAACATGACATCTTGAGCGCCCCCTGGTGGCTTGCTGCAGTATAGGTCATAAATCCCTTCTTCTTCTTCTTTATTTCACACTGATGGATGTTCAAGTGTTACTTTGTCTGATATTTTTGGTTTTAATTAGTTATTTGATGCTGTAAAAGGGGGTTAAACGCCATGATGGACAGCTGAGCTCTGCCTGTGATTGAGTCAGGCGGATGTTTGGGTGAGAACTCCATCCCATTGCTCCTCCACTCGATCACTACTGTACAGACTCTGGACCCAAATTATGTCACCAGTGCAAAATGGCAGCGGTCGCATCCTAAACATTTACATTTTTGTACAATAGGAGGAAGTGGAGACACGTTATCCATCTTTATATGTGAGTGTCATGTAGTGGAAAAAGGTGAACTGTCTTAGATTATGACGATGGAGTTAAGGTTTCTTACCTTGCGACTGGTGTAGTGGACGTGTTTGGCCAGTTTGCCGTTGAGTCCTTGCAGGAAAACCTCATCTGTGACTTTACCCACATTCATACAGGCTTCATCCAGCACAGAGAAGATGCCCTTATGCTGCTGCTCCACCAGATCCACGATGATCTGATTATTGAAGTAATCAATCTAACAACGAAGGACACAGAGGACAAAAGACAAAGTCAAAGATGTTGAATTTTGTTCTGTACTATTTGTAAAGACAGAGAAACATCCAACATCCACTGAACAAACAGATTTCAACATCCATAACACAGATAAATTAAACACAGTAGGACCAAAAAATATCCTCCGTACATGTTTCCAGGGGATTCCTTCTCGCTGATACTCTTCCTGCTCCTGCCTCAGCACCAGCTGGATGAAGAGCTGCTGCAGCTTCTCATTACAGTAGTTGATGCAGAACTGTTCAAAGCTACAACACAAACAGAGGAGAATGAACTTTACTGAGCATCCCAACTTTTTTAATATCAAGGTTGCATACAGATTATTTGTGATGTTTGCTGCGCTACAACCCATAAAATCAAATGTTAAAATAGTCAATAAAAACGGACATAAATGTAAAATATTGTACACAAAGACGCAGGTGTTTTGATGTTTTTTATATGGGTGGAATATTTGATATCATTCAAACCTGTTGTTCTGGAAGATCTCAAAACCATAGATGTCCAGCACCCCGATGACTGTGTTCTTCCCGTGGACTCTGGCGTCGTAGTTTCTCACCTCGATGATGTCATTGATCCGTCCCACAATCCAGCAGAACAGACGCTCGTACATGGCCTGAGGACGACACAAAACATCCATCGGGACAAGTGTGTAGTAGATGATTGACTGCCAGCACAGAGTAGTCTAGCACACAGACAATGAACAGTCACAGATGGGACCGCTATGAGTGAAAATGTCACAATATCAGTGAGTCAGACTTTTTGTTCACAGCCCACAGTGCTGGTTTAAAATCTGCCCACATGCATCGCTTCCTCCACAGTCTCCAGCCTCTGTCTGGAGTCATAACATTGTGACTCATGCTTGTGTGAATCAGTGTGAACCACTGTGAAAATATCGCCAAGTGTTTAGTGAAATGTCACTACCCTGCGGACATCAACAGGCCGGTGTTGTTTTTTGCCTTTGTCGTGCAGCCTGACAGACGACCACAACATGTAATTTTGTGTTTTTCCAACAATAACCTTGGCCAGAGCGTCCCGTCCGTAGCTGGCCTCTTGCGCCGTGTGCTGTTTCTCGATGACGTCTCGACCCGTGGCCACAGTGCGGTAGAGCAGGGCCTTCTCCACGTTCTCTTCTTTGGTGGACAACAGCTCCCTGAGTATCGACACCAGCTTTGTGTTCTCTATCAAGGTCACGTCGCCGTCCACCCCGAAAGTCAGGTTGCCCTAGAAGAGAGGCCAGAGAGGATGGCTTATTGATTAAAAGTTCAACACTAGGCAAGAATATCATTACCAATTTCATGTCTGTGCACTACATATGAAGCTAGAGTTGGCAGGTTAGCTTGGCAGAGACTGGAAGCAGAGGGACACCAAGCAGCAACCTCCAGGGCTGAATAATGAGGCCAGCGTAGACGAACCATAAACTGCAGTTGCTTGAATGGCCACTTGAGGCCAAGAAATTCAATCTCAGAATTTTTATATTTACAATATTTTTGAGGTAATAATACCAACTCAGAAATATAACTTTTTTCTATAAGTGAATAAACAAGCTGTTCCTTGTCTTTATGCTAATATAAGCTATCTGTAACTTCTTATTTAACATACTAAAGTGAGAGTGGTGTCACTCTTCTCATCTAACGTTTGACAGGAAATAAAATAAATGTAAATTTAAGAACAGGAAGATTCCTGGGAAAAGACTATGTTATTACATACTTTATATTACAATGGAGATGGATTTATTACTTATTTTTTTACAGTAGTTCAGCTGTAAAAATGTGAATTTATTCTGCAGGTAAACATTTCAACATGTGTCAAAAATAAAGTTTTCAGTAATACACAAATAATGACTGGATGTTTACTTGTTGATGAAGCAGGTTTTCCAAGAAAGTTCCTCTGAAAATCAACAACATCTGGGATAAACTCAAACAAGACTAAACTGTGGTTAAACTTTGTCTCTATTTTTTCCGATCAAGAGCAACAAATAAAGTTACTTTTTACAGGGAACTTCAAAAGAAATGATCAGGAACCTGCAATACAGATGTGTAAAATGAACCATTACGAGATTTTTAAGTGCATTGTCAAATCTGTATTCTCACCATCTATCTTGGCAACACTGGTCCACACTCATTTGTCTAAAATCTATACGCAGCACAAAATCGATACTGGGACACAGCTGGCGAGAGAGAAAAGAGCAGGGATTGGATATTATCGAGTATTACCAGATGTAGGATGGTGGCCTGGATCTTGTAAACGGTCTGAACCTCATCCCCGGTGAAACCGATTACTTTCATGGCATCGGCCACGGCTTTGAAATCAGCCCCGTCGTTGATAGAAGACTGGAGAGGGAGAAAGGAGAAATATTAGAAAACAACAAAAAACGGAAGGAAACAAGTGTATTGGATCAGATTTGTATTGTGTTGTCAGCTTTTCAACGTCTTGTGTTGTGCTACATTCTTTGTTTTGTCCCGGAAACACAGCTTCTTCTTTTCCCCTCCAATTAATCAAGCCGGGATATCAAATTCCCACGGTTAATTAAATTACAACCTAGAGCTTAACTGCGATGTGGCATTATATAAAAATAGGAGCCGCTGAGACACGCAGGGTACAGACCGCCACCTCAGCTGTTTGGTCGTGTTTTGTTCCATGACATCAGGCTGTTTGTTGCTGTCAAGTGGTTTTGTTCCTACTCATTAAGCTTGTGCAAAGACATCAGCGCACAGCAGAGCTCTAAAAAACAAAACAAAACACTCCTCTGTAGAGCGTCACAGAGATGATGAGTGCTGAAATACTTTTCCTACATTTAAAATGTTAAACTCCAAATATGTGACTGGTGTGGTTTGTTTCAAAAACACACATCTGAGAGTCGTGTGATTGGTTGTTTTTCTCCCCCTGCAAACAAACTCTCACTCAGACTTTCGTTTTTAGTGGTTTTCATGCACGTCTATTTGTCTGACTGCGTGTATGTGAGCTGATTTTCATGTGAATTGTTTAGTCTACCTTAATCTGGCCTCCAACTTTGATGTAGTTGTAGGCTGTCGGGTCCTTCTGGATGTGAAGAGAGCGTAGCAGGGAGTCTGGAGCTCCTCTGAGCAGCTAGTGAAGGAGCAGAAACACACAGACTTTACTTACACAACTTCACACAGTAGCTTTGATATGTTTTGCATTATTAGAAGGGCCATCATGTCTGAATTTAATGCATCTATTTCCTCATTCTCTCACACTCAACATCCAACACAAACTGTGACGTCATTTTCACCTCCGTAAACTCCTACATGTAGGAACAAAATGCCTCTTGATGACTCAGTAATGCTGCGTGGGTTCAGCCTTACACAAACAAAATAAAAGTTTGCATGCACACACACAAACACATGCAAACAAACACATGCACACACACACGTTTACCTGGTAGAATGAATGAAAGCTCCTCTCTCCTGACTGCTGGAAAATGACCCTCGACTGTAAACAAACAAAACAGGACAGTGTAACATCACAACTGTCTGAACGGAAGAAAAAGGGGAGGAGATTTTTGTCACTGCAGTATGCTGATGTCTGAATGTAAAAGCTCTTTACTACCTAGGCCAGGTGTTTACAATGTTTTTTGAACTTGTGACCCTTTAAAGTGGAGCCATGTCCCTTGTCATAGTCTGGAGGGAAAATTTCTCTTTGGTTACAGCTCAACCTGTTTCGTTTGCATAGTTTTTGCAAGCCTTAAAGCAGAGATGCTGGAAGTCAGTCGCAGTTAGGGGTGCTGAGGGGTCATGATGCTATTGTAAAGGGTGCGAATTCATTCATTGTTGTATTAATTTGAAGGGACAGGACCAAAACAGACAGTAAACTTGAAAACAAACATCAGCAGCCACATCAACTACAGTCAACAACAACAAGGAGATGAAAGGGGATAGAAATTCCCCAGACTCCCTTATAAAATTACTCAATTTTGTGAGTTGTTGAGCTGGGAGAACATCTTTCGCCTTTGTGAAACGCCGTCTATGACAAATTCTTAATCATTTGGGCCTGCTTGTAAATTCGGCATATGTTAACAACAACAACAATTGATGGTTTTCATTATGCTTCAGCCGTAGTTTCTACAAGGGGAAAACTCTTCAGTATTTCACAAGAAATACAGGCAAAATTAGAGATAAGTCCAAAAAGGTCTAGTCTGTGTAGTGGAACAAATTTAAATTTCTTGCAGTATCCTGTTTATCAAGACACAACCCCTCAGATTTCCAACATCCTGAATCCCCAATGGGCGTCCAGACCTCCAGGTTGGGATCTACTCATGCATGCAACGGAGGGACAAAGAGGAACATGGCCACCAGATGACGGTCCAATGTGGGAATTATCAGAGCACATTTGGATCACATTTTAATTTAATGCTTGGCTGAAACAACCGATTGTATAATACAAAATGTTAAACCTTTTTCCTTCTGCACTTACAATCAAGACTATCGAACTAAATCGGTAAAACAAACCTTCACTGTCACCAGATTATAGATACTGTATGACTATCCTTGTCCGCCTTTACCTTTTCCAGCAGGTAGTTGTTGATGTGGCCTCCGATGGGATCTCCCTTGAAGTCAAAGTTGATGTCCATGTACTTGCCAAAGCGGCTGGAGTTGTCGTTGCGGTTGGTCTTGGCGTTCCCGAAGGCCTCCAGGACACAGTTGGATTTAAGCAGCATGTTTTTTACCCTGTGGGGAGGCAGGACGATATTACAGGTGACTCATACTGATGCAGAACCCACATCTGTAGACCCACATGTGTTACTATGCAAAGATCAAAAACTGTCCTCTACAGCCTTCACTTTTTTCAAGTCCAGCTTGGTTTTGAGATCTACTTTGAAGATATTACTTTCCCCCAGCAGTCACTTTAAATAAGTTAAAGCTGTTTTAATCCAGAATCCCCAGCAGGCAAGAGTAGCATATTTCTACAAGGTTTGGCAGAAACATGATTCAAAATAAGTGAATTGATCTTAATCACATTCACCATATAAACTTAATAATATGATAATCTGCCAGTGTTGCGTGTGTAGCTTGTTTGCCTCCCCCAAGTGGCCAAATAATTCAGGTTTTATACTGAAACTTGTATCTACAATCTCTTATTTTGCTAATAACAAAGTGTTGTTTATCTTAAAAATGTTTCACCTTTTATACACTTGGATTTATAACCTGAAGATAATAATACTGATCACACAATATTATCTAATCTCATAAATTCAAATGCAATACAGCTCTGTGGAAAGTTGTTATATTGTGGTGCCAAAGGTTAAAACACAGGCTGCACATTCTCCTGTGACACAGACCCAAGTTAGATCATGATGACCTACATTTTACAAAATTACAATCATTACTTTATTACATGACACCATTATGACCATTCTGCTGTTTCATGTTTGTTTGGTACGTGTGGATTTGTGCAGCAGTGACGTTTTACAACCACTTGATTTTATATATTCAAATGTTTCTCCAGGAGTTTGTTTTCAACGTCCAGCTGCAACAGTTGACCTTAAAACCTTATTCTTACACAGATCTTAACTTAATCTCTGACCTACATTTTGTCTACTTCAAATCAAAGCTTCTCTCTTCACAGCTATCTACTTTCAACACGGTTAAATATTTGTAATATGGCACAGTTTTTCCTGTTATGTGTTAGGTCCACACCTACTCAGTTATCAGTGACCTTGTTGAACTGTAACTAGATCTCGCTATGATTTAAAAGACTTAACTGGCGGTATTTATTTACTGGAGCGTGTGTAACAATGACTAACTTCATACAACAATAGCTGTGATAAAATAAGAAAAATGACCTGTAATAAACGCCACTGCTGTCTGATCTGGTAATAGTAAATGAGAAATAAGTTCCTGTAGCTGTCAGGAAAGAAAATGAGTTATTAAAGACCTTTTCCTGACAAAGAGGAAACAATATTAAGTATTTTTTGTCATAAAACCTGTTTGTTTATCTGAAGCAAGAGCATTGATGAATCGACAATTGTAATACAAGAATCCACAGTAAAAAAAGGCTCCTCATCTGAGAAGATTTGATGTTTAGTCACCAAACCGAGCCTGTGCCCACTTTAACATGTTCAGGTGTAACTGTGTCCATGGCAGCAGCAGCTCACCTTTCAACTTCAGCCCTCTGATTGGGATTGGTGATAGCAGCAATGTATTGCATGATGTACTTGCTGGCTTCTGTCTTTCCTGCTCCACTTTCCCCTGCAAAACAGCAAACACACACACACACAAAAACACACACACACAGCAAATTAACCAACCGAAAAAACCACCAAACCTCAAGTGAATTAAATAACCAAATATTAAAAATGTGGACCAAACTGTTAAAACATAAAAAACATAACATAAAGTCAAAGGGTTTTGTCATCAGACGGAAGAAGAAGAATATATGTTTGTCTCTCTAAAGCAAGACAGACTGTAATGTCATTTACAAATGAAAACTATGCTGTGTTTTTGTCTTGGTAAGGACATTATATGAGGAGCTCAGTTCCCCCTCTGACCACTGAGTGGTGCTTCATCCTCTGTGTGGTTTCTCCGTGCTGCAGCTTGTGACCACATGAAATATTGGTTTGGAAAAATGCTTGTATTTTTAACTGAACAGCGGTTTTATAAATATGTCTATTCTCGAGAACTTCTCTCAGGAGAGAAAACATCTGAGGATAAGAGGAAATAATAGATTATTACAGCAGGACTGTTTATTTTTTACCAATACGACAGAAATTGTTCAGAAAACTTGTCCCAAACATGTAATTATACGAGAGAGTGAATCATCTGTGTGCTTTGTGTCTGTCCCATGCAGGAGGGGGGCTTCCAGTGTTACCTGAGATGACGATACACGTGTCTTTGTTCCTCCTCTTCATTGCTTTGTAAGCAGCGTCAGCGATGGCAAAGAGGTGGGGCGGCCTCTCGTACAGCTCGCGGCCCTTGTACTGCTCGATGGTGTCGCGGCCGTAGATGTTCATGGCACGGTAAGGATTGACGGACACCACCACCTCTCCGATGTAGCTGTAGATCCTCCCCTTCTCAAACCTGAGGATGAAATGGACATTGGAGAATATGATCAAATATGAGATATGGAAGAAAAATACTATTGACAATTTATGAGCTGCTTTGCATTTCTCGGGGTTCAGGGTTAGAAAAACTTCAGTTGCGTGATCTGATCGGCCTTTATAGAGACTACTGATAAAACTACTTCGAGTTAATATCGACAATGGCTGATAAACAAAGTACCCTTAACGTCAAGTGTGCTTGAAGTGTAATCGGTGTTGATGTGTTGTTTAGGCGTGGGACTCACTTGCCTACAAACTGGTGGCATTTAAACGTCAGAAATACTTTTATCTAGATTAAACCAACATTTTTCTGTTTGAAATAGACCAAAATAAGAAGAAGAGACGCTTCTGTTGTCTCAAGAAGTGGTTTAAGACTGGACACACAAAGGGGGAGCAAAAGAAAGGTGAAAAAAGAAAATGAAGAGAACAGATGAAAAGAAGGCAAAGGACGAAAGATAGAAGTCGAAAAGAAAAAAAGGAATTAAAACGCAGCGAAGATGGAGAAGAAGAAAAGTTGTATGAGCCGTTCAGTTCAGGTCGGTCAACAGTAGCTCCCTCTTCCTCCCCTCTTCACCACGGAGGTGATTTCTAGCTGGAAGGAGTTTTGCCTTTGCAGTCACAGCAGTTGACTTCACTTTATAAAAAGCTAAACATTAGCCATTGTCATAAATTTATCAGATGCCGTCATTGCTGAAATAAGCCATAAATAGTTCACCATCTGTCCAAGGGCACAATTTTCCATGTTACAATCTCACAGAGGAGTTTTACTCACACTGTCAATCATTGTCAGTACAGAAGGCACTATATGAGACAGAGCTGCAAAGTTGAGTCGATTAATTGATTTTGATTAATTGTTTCAGTCATTTTTTGGTTCCAGCTTCTTAAACGTAAGGATTTGCTGAGTCTTTGGGTTTTAGACTGTTGGTTGGACAAGAAAAGAAACCTGAATACATTATGTTGGGCTCTGGGAAATTGTGATGATCATTTTCCACATGTTTTTTTAATTAAACAATCCCTATTATCAGACACCATTATCATGTCAAGGTAGAGATCCAGCTTCTGCCTCCTCTCTCTCTTTCCTGTCAACATTCCTTTTGTGTTAAGGACAAAAGGTGTGCTTCCAACTTTGTGTCAACTGTTTGTGTTCGTCCACTTCCCGTTTCCCCCATGACAATTCCCTCGTGCACAAAGCCAGGGACATAAAGAAACGGTGTTAAATAAATGTAACTGGCTTTCACGGAAACCTGATCACAACCTCATCCAACACCTTTGGGATGAATCTGGAAACTGACGCTAAATCAAGCAAATCCCTGCAGTCAGGATCAAAAATGTGGTGGCGAGACTGAAACCAGAAGTAATCGTAATTATCATCGTTATCATTATACAAGTTAAATGTTTGGGTGTCCACACACTTTTGGAGATATACGGTAGCTTTGTCTCACTTTGTCTGGCCCTCACTTTCTGTGCCCTTCTCTCTCTCTCTCACCCACATAATCTTTCTATCTCTCTCTCTCTCTCTCTCTCAGCTCCTCTCTCTCTCCGCCCCGGGCCGCCTGCCTGACTTCCTTCCTCTCCACAGAGGACCAGGATCCCAGCTTCTCTCCACAGAAAAGAATGGTCTCTTTCTTCACAGCTGCCAAACCTCTGCCGCTGCCTGGCAAACAAGGCCAGAAGCGCATTATTCCGAAAAAACAGTGCTAACAGGGCCTAAGTGTTCGTGACTGTGGGTTTGAAGCGATCGCCAGATAAACTCAATCAAGCTCATATTTGCTTAAAGTCGTGCCAGATGTTGAGATATCATTTTTGTGAATTAAAATGCTCACTCGCCGGGAGAACGACAAATCAAACACTGATGAAAGCACAATTTCTGTTAACTCAAAAGGACCTTGAGGCTGTTGACAGACGACGCTGTTGTAGTTTATGAGCGTCTCCTAAACCTTGGCTTTTTGTACGGACTTGAGCCTTGACTCGTGTAATCCATCTTATCTTGTCTAAACTTTTAAAAGTAAAAACACAAAAAGTGTCATGACAGTAAGGCAACTTGTACTGTATGTTGAGTTTATTTAAGTATGTGACAGTAACAGAAGAATAGAAAACGGGTAAGTAACAACAACTTGCTATGGGGGTGGGATTACATACAGTAGCTAGAAACAACAATGCTACAGTACATGCACTTAAAACACATTACTCAACAGCACATGCTCTGATTAGCTCATCCTTGTGTGTCAGATTTGTGTGCCATCATTTATACTGTATGTCAGCCCATGCACAGACTGGCACGACAAGCTGACAATGACATGAGATGCTCATGTGTCCCGGACAGCTGAGCATCTCTCTCTGAGTCCTATACTTTACTAATACATATTAATGCCTATTTACCACAAATCATGTACACTATACATAATACATTATATTAAAGCTAATTGCAAATGATGCAGCTGTGTTTTCGAAAGTTAGTTTCTATTTATTTCAAGTTCACTGGAAGCACATTACAAAGGGATCTGGAAAAGGAGGAATGATTACACTGAGAACAACCTGTTTAAGCGTTCATAGATGCACCTGATTACAATTACAGACTAAAGAAATCAAACTAGTTGCAAGTTAAAAGAAAATACATGGAAAGGAAACAAGAGTTCCTAATAAATACAAAGATCTAATGACTGTAGCATGCATGTGAAGTTCATGCATTTGTTTATTAAAGAGCTAAAACCTGCAAACACACTGGTTTGTTGGTCCAAATATGGCCAAATAATGTATACTTATACGTGTATGAAAAAAAAAAATATTGAAACCATAAGTAGTTTGACTTGTTGGCGGCTGTACCAAACAAACATCTGGAGAACAAGACTTACAGGATAAGCCAGGACATCTCTGCAGCACTTCATTATAAAGTGGATTTGTCAAACATCTGACCTTTATGAAAAAAACATTCTGCTTCTTGGCCATTTAGTGATTTTGATAATATAACAATTGATTGTGCAGCCAAACTACAATCAGGAGGATAAATTACACACTGAGCAGGTTTGCTATGATCTCTCTGAGCCTGCTAAGCTAACATGCTGGCTCTTCCTCCTCTGGCGCTGCAGAAAAAGACCCATTGTGCCATCCCCTCCCCTCGGTCAGGAGGCTGCTGTGTGCCCGCTCCATTGTTCGGACGTCAATCGGAGGTCTTTGTCTGAGACGGGCCCTGTGTCTCCCCCTACATGGGCCGACGCAGCGAGCTGCCCACTTAACGCACATGTACAATAGCTCCTGGAGGATTGTCAACAATGGTTTACATGATGGGAGGGGCGTGTCTGGAGTCCCAGCTGGGTATGCATAGAGGGAAGGTGACGCGGTCTGATATAAATAATGAGAACAACCTACAGGTAGTTTCCATATTAGACACCAAGCTGATTCCAAAGAGGCCTTGTGTGCACTGACCAGAACAAGAGATGGGTCATAAATGCAATATTTTATAATATATTCCACATATATTGAGCGTTTTGAGGACATTTTATACTAAGTTGATATTATTAAACTCCTGCTACCTCTGTGTTAAGTGCTATAAATCATAAGCAGCAGTGATTTATGGAAATATCAGACTGACAGTATTTTTTCTACATCAGTGTGATGCTGACAGTGATTCAAGGGTCTAGGAACAGGCTTATGAATTATCATGATTTATTAGGTATTTAATTCAATGTGTCTACCAGAAACAGACAGAACCATCACAGGGATTTATCTCTAAATTAATTCTATATCAACTTTCCAGAGAGTGTTTGTAAATCCTGATACAAAGACAGGTGACAGATTGAAGGAAAACCCTGATTAGATAAGTTAAGCTGGGTTGATAAGTATGATTAAAATGATGTGAGTCATACATATACCTATGCCAAGATGAGCTGGAGGGATGTGTTGAAACAGAGTGCTCACACTGTATGTGAAATAACAGCCCGACGGCCCATGGGGACCGCCCTGGCTATTGACAATTATCAATAAAGATTAGTTTGAAAGCTCAAAGGCAGGTCTTAGCAACAATGCTAACAAAGAAGAAGCGTGCTGCCTTGATAATCTGTGCAATCCTGTGTGCCGAAACCTCCAAGAAAAAGAGTCGCCGGTGCATATGGACTCGGAGATGGCTCGGAAGACGTGGACAGTATGGCTTTAGTATAGTTGCCACAGCTCGACCGACCTGGCCTCCATATTTTCTGTCCATTGTCGTGTTGCCATGGCGTTTTCAGATGCTCTGTTTGCTACTTCACGCAGGCGCAGTGAGAAAGAAAGGCAGTGACGTTGTGGAATCGACTTGCGGCTCTGCTTCAACTGTGCGAGAGTCGGCCGAGCAAAATTTCAGAACAGATGATTGAATCACAGCTGCTGAAGATAACAGTTATCAGATGTGGAGTGATATAACAGCAATAAATACAGCTGTTGCAGCAACTGTCTGACAAACACTCAAGCTAATTCAAACACACTTCTGAACAAGCTGACTTATTTCTACCACAGTTTGTCTTTTCCCAACTGTATTACAAAGATTTCACTTACGGTCAGATGAGCAAAACTGCAAGATTCAGTTTCAACAATGATCCAAAATCATCATACATACGTCAGAGGGATATCTGAGTAAATGTTTTTAAAAGGGAGTGTCAGTGTGGCATTGTGGTTTTCATTTTCCCCACACATTAACAAAACATGACACACTGGACAAACAAAACCGCAACCAAACTACACAAAACCATCACGAATCTTTGTGACGCTGCACAGGTTGGAACAACAGGCAGAGTTTAAATCGGTGAAAGAGAAGAGAAGAGAAGAGAAGAGAAGAGAAGAGAAGAGAAGAGAAGAGAAGAGAAGAGAAGAGAAGAGGAATCAATCAGCTGGAGTGTGTCAGCAGAGAGACGGGGTTGGCTGATCCATCTGTTCCACTCTCATCTAGGAGGATTTAAATGGACACACAGGACAGAGATTAGAGAACCTTATGGGTCGTAATAGTCTCGAGAAATGCTATTTATAGTTGCATGAAGGCGGAATGAGATTTATAATTGGTAACACGGGCATCTGTCTGTTTGTTTTTGGAGCCACGGGATAGATAGATACAGGTTGAGATATGAGTTTGAAAGTACATAAAACTGGAACGGAGGGTTGATGAGCCATAAATCCTCCCTCTACATCATCTCCCATTCAACCCTTCATCTTTCTGTCCGCCCAGCTGTGAAGGGAAGTGAGTCTAAACTGGTCTGACCTGCGGCCGTGTGATCTCTTTCCAAAAAAGGACCCCTCCCAAGAGCTGCCAGGAAATGAGAGACAGGCGGGCAGAAAGAGGAGGCAGAGGAGGTCGAAGAGAAAGAGGGAGGAAGATCATACGTGCATGCAGCAAATTGTGAGACATCTGATGATTCATGTACAGACTCACACTCAGGAATGTGCCGTTATCAGATAGTGGTGAAGAATTTCATGATGAAGGTTAATTTCATGATTATCACCAAACTGTCCCTGAAGTTTGTTCTAAATATAAAGAAATATCTTCATGCAATGAATCATCAAATACGCTGAAACACCATACAGAAATGCAGGTTGATTGTTTGACGTTGAAGACGTTTGACTGGAAATGACTTTAAAACATCTGTCTCTCTCAGAGTCTATGCACCTGTTCATGTTCTGATATTCTTTCTGGAAGTTAATAGTTAGAAACAGACATAAAATCCTGCACAGTGTTGATCACTCATACTCGCTTTATTTACAACGGTTTGGTCCTTGGATCTTCATAAAAGGTAAAAATCATAAATTTAATTTTAGGGTGTAAAAATTTGGGGGGTTCTTTCACAGTTTAAGATCAGACCCACCTGTATAAAAGACTTTCTGAAGTGCAAAGGCTTTGTAGCAACAAACTACAGAACTTACAGTTGATTTTCATGACAGAGATCTTTTACATCTAATACTGTTAATCATCCTGTTTCATGCTTTCCACAGCCTTAAAAGATAAACCTTTTTTATTCTACGGGATCTGCGGCAGCTTCTTTAAGTACCTGGGATCACATTTACACCTGGTACTGAGCTGTGATCTGTATTCCAGCATGCTATCAGGATCCTGTTTTAATACCAGCTGTCAAATGGGGTGTAAATTTCAAAAGGATGAAACTGGGACTGATGTTAGTGAAGCAGAAAATGTATCAGGCTCTTCTTTCTTTTGTGTTGGTGTCTGTGTGAGAAAAGTTTAATGAAGATATGTGTTTAATAAAAGTCATATAAGCTTTTTAACAGCACCACCCGCCTCTCTGCACAACATCTCCACACTGCTGCTGACAAATTTCACAGCCAGAGTAAACCGACTTGAGGAAGAACATAATGTGAGCTTCTTCGTCACTCACATAAAATGCATCCTCACTGCCCTCTCTCACTAAATGTTGCCACTCAGCAGCCACAAACTACCAGTGCTCCAGTAGGTCAGTGAGCTAATGTTAGCGTAGCGAGTCACGGGTAGCTACACAGACAAGGAGCTGGTTCTGTGGTCCTGCTATGACTCTGACACTCACAAAAGCAGATGCAGACAGCTGTGCAGAGATATTAAAAAAGTGACTTCAAAGCAGAAATGTGACCAATGTTTGTCACTTTACCGAGGAACCCTGTCTGCCCCCGAAATACCAGAGGAGCCCTGATGCCACAAACACACTGACGTACGAACCTACAGCATGTATACACATATGCGCGCACACACAACCACACTCCCCCTCAGATGTGAATTACAGAGTGAAGCCGAGCATGACCGCTGTCTCCAATCTTGTTTGGGTGGGTCTATTTTATGGTTAACTTTAAGGAGGAGCGCCACCAATTTATGACATTTTCTCACCAGCAGCCCCTCCCCTCCTCTCTCCACACACACACACACACACACACACACACACACACACACACACACACACACACACACACACACACACACACACACACACACACACACACACACAAACACAAAAGTTTCAGAAAAGAATTAAGAGGTAAATGTGATTAAAATAATGACGTGAGAATGAGACCCTGAACATCTTAATTATGATAATTATGACATTTTATATGATTTTATTCATTACTTTATACACTTTTATGTGTGTGTGCCATAAAAGTCGTCGTAATTGAGGACCTGATTTAAAATTGTGTCCTATATTGGCCCGAACTGGTGCAATCCGTGGCCCATATTGGCGCGAGCTGAGCCGGCACGTGTCGTCATCATGATGTGTTTTGAACTTTAGGGTCATTCTAGGAATTATGAAGGCAGATAATCTGTGTCCGTTCCACTTTTTATCTCTCAGGGTTCATTACCATCACAGCTCTTGTTTAGACTAATAGCAGTATGCTTTGGGGGCTTATCTCCCCGTGGCTGCTGGGTAAGGAACATCTCGTCTTTCAAAAGTCGTTTTTTCTTATTTTTTTTTCATCTAATCCGTACGGCCGGAGTCCGTTCTGTTCTTTCTTAAATGTTGTAACGCAAAGCTGATGACAGATTTAGGACAAGATTTTGGAGCTGCTGCAGTGATGAGTCAGTCAGTTGATAATCAAATTACTGTTTTAATCAGTTTTCAAGCAAACGTGCCAAACATCTGGTGGTTCCAGCTTCACATAAGTGAAGTTTTTATTCACCTTATATGATAATAAAGTGAATATATTTTTTTTGGTTTTGGACTGGAAGTCGGATAAAACAAGTCATCTTTAAGACATCGCTTTTTGGCTCAGGGTTTTTATAAAAGAAGTTTTTACACAATTTTCTGATATTTTATTGAGAAAATTATAACAAAACACTCAGAATATCTCTCTCTCTCTTATAAAGCTGCAGGAACGGTGCTATTATTCACCTTCGGCCCTGCTCCAGCTGGGATTCGAACCCTTTACCTTCTGCACCACCAATAATCTATTTCTCTGGCACATCTCTCTGGAGTCATTTCATCATTCACTACCCTCTGCTGTGTGAAGGGATCAAGACAAGCTCATTGTCATTCACAGCAAATAAACTCAGTGAGGATGAGAAAGCTAAGTAGGCAGTTTGGCAGATGGATGCAATGATAAGTGATGACGGCTCTCGATGGACAAGAGGAAAACAACAGCAACAACAGTAATCCAGCATCACTTCTCAACAATCATGTCAAATCTGGTCTAATGCCGCCTCTGAGGGGGTTATCAAATACTTCAGACCAAAGTCGGATGATGGCATCAACAGAGACAAAGCAAACAGAACATGGATGTTAACATCCAGCTGATTGTTCATAATCCTGAGTTGATTTAATACTGTAACCGATGCAATTATTGTCAAGTGACGCAGGCTCCACCTTTATTATATACAGGACTATACCTTAGCACTTAGCAGCTAGACAGCTTTTTCAAGTCATTCAATTCAAATTCAAATTCACCACGATCAACTTATCCCAAGTGTTTTTATCACCATGTGCAATATCTTTTACTGTCCCATCCCTAGCTGCATGCAAAACATGGAAAAAGCATTTTGACACACTAACACGACACACATGTGCGTTGTTGAACGTGTCATTCCAAAACCAGGGGCATTAATCTGCTGCTGTAACAGCCTCCACTCGTGTGGTTTCAGGTTTTTCCACCAGATTTTTTGGAAAAACCTGGCTGCAAGGGTTTGCTCCCATTCAGCCACAAGGCATTCCAGTTTGTCACAAATGGGGTTGAGGTCGTGGCTGTCTCCGGGCCACTAGCAGTCCAAAAGTTGGAAGTCCATTTCTCTATTGTTTGTCATGTTGCCATTGCCGTGCTGAAACAGGAAAGGACCAAACACAAACTGTTGCCGCAAACTTGGAAGCTCACTATTGTGCCGTAGTTTGACCTGTTGAGTGGAAGCAGCTGTGACAAACTGCTCCTGGAGGCAATTAGGAAGATTGTTGATTATTGTCTAAACTAAATCGTTGTGTGTTATGTGGTGTACAGCCGTCCATTTATCACCTCTCTATAACAGCTATTGCTCCTTCGAGGCTAATAAAGATCCACTCTGCTGTAGGACTAGAGTTCAGTGTTAACATCAGAGCAGGCTTTTGTCTCGGACACATCAGTGTAATTTTCATTCTGGAGATCCACCAGAAATGAGTCAAGTGTCGCTCTACTCCACCTTTCTCTCCTCCGCTCCACTCTTTCATGTACAGTGTGACAGAGGCCTCCTTCACGGTCTGCAGCCGTCAGACATCTGGGCTCTGCATTAGGGGATTTTCCGCTGCTTTGTAAAGCCTGCTTAGTGCTAAACAGCAGCTCCCAGACTGTCTGTAGGAGACGCAGCCCATCAACACGTAACACATCCAACCCTCCCTCAGGCCCGACATCAATCTTCTCCCAAAATCAGAAGAGGTAGTTTCCCTGCTACCAACACAGCTGGCCCGCAGTGAGGCTGGAGCAGGGAGACGGATTACGTAAGACCCTCACACAAGAGTTTATGAATCCTGAATTGTGCGTTTCAAGAGGTTCACCACAAAGATGTGTCACAAACCAAAATAATAAAATGATGTAACACAGAAAAAAACGTGTAACACAATGTCTTCTCATGATTACATCATCTTTTCATCTTCTTATCTCCTGATGACACAGGCTTGAGTAAATCTTCTATTATTTAATGCCTAAAGGATCCGGTTTGAACACAGGACTGTGTTCCGCTTCCCTGCCCTTTAATGACGCCGTGTCTGGCTGAGAGCAAATTATTTCATTTTATCAAATTAGAGGAGAGAGAGAGAGAGAGAGACATCCCATCTGTCAACACCGCAAAAAAAGCCAAAACATGAAGATGTGCAGGATGTGAAACACTGTGTAGGCTGTTGCTGTCTCCACTCTGTCCATTGCTGCAACAAGTCAAACAAGAAACACTCTGTCAGTCATCTTTAACTTGACTGGACTAATAAGGTTGCAACTAGGGTTGTAGCAATGGTTTCAAGTGTCATGTCTTCTCTGAGATGGTTATTGTACCATAAAAATGTGATACTGTTTACAACCCTAGCTGCAACAAAGCAACAACAGATTACATCATGTGTGCACAAATGATGTGCAATGTGCCAGCTCGTGTCCTCTGAACTTCAGTCAGTGCATGCATACTCAGTTCCCTGTGGATCCCTTGTGCATGGGCACATCATTTGGATCCAGCGTGGGAATGGTGGACTCCAGACTACAGATTATTTTCAAGATTAATTGTTGTCTATGTCACAAAAATGTGATAAACGCTCATCAAAACTTGTGATGTCTTCCATTTGCTTCTTTTGTCCAACCAACAGTGCAAAACCCAAAGACTCTTCATTTAAATGACAAAGAAAAGGCGCAAATCCTCACATTTAAGAAGCTGGAACTCAGAAATGTTTGACATTTTTGTAAACATCACTGTAGAAAGGTAACTAATGATCATGCTTGTAACAGTTATGACAAAATAAATACCAGTAAAGATTGGGTTTGACATTAGAGCTTTGCATCACAATATTAATTTTCACTGAAAGATGATGAGACACTTGTTGGGGTCTGCACCAAACATGTTTTCTTACATCTGGAGAAGAAGATTTGCAAACTTATCTTTGCACACTTTCCTGTTCATAACACAACTTCATATCTACACTTTACAGGCAGGTTACAGCAGCATTTCACCTGCTTTACTTTGAGAAAACCCTTTTTTTTCACTGTTTGACATCATCCCACAGAAGTCTGATCCAGGTCAGATTCACAACTCTGTGATAAGGAGATCGATATCAACTTGACCTCTGCATCTAGTCCACAGAGATTGACCTGGGTGTGTTTTAGTTCAAGTGGATGTTGAAGGTGTTAATCAAGACAGGAAATTATTTAAGCTTCGGTCACATCTAACCTGTATGTGCTCTGCAGGAAAAAACAATTGTTTTCACGTTGTAGCAACAACACAACATGCACACTCAAAGACAAAGCCAGAAAGTCATAAGTTCATGCTTTAATAGCACTAGAGAGCCTGTGTTCCTCACGTTCACACTACAGGATGTTCCCATGAGGCTGGCAGGCCTGGATACTTAGGGGAAATGGGAGCCATGTGTAAACAGCCTGGCTGCAGATCAGGTGGCTGACCCTCCTTTCTTTGCTGACTGGGATCACAGCCATCCACAGCCACACCCCCTTTACACACACACACACACACACACACTTGCACACACACAGCCACCACCAGGCTGTTACCGTAACACTGGATTCAATAAACGGGCTCTCTGGTGAAAGCAGGAGAAATGAAGGGAGGAGTCGTGGTGGGGTTTTTTGGACCTGGCTGCTCGCCTGATGCAGAACCTGTTTATGCTTTAACACACTGGCCCAGCAGCGGCTGATGTAAAAAATCACAGTGGGCTTGGAAATGAAAATGGATGACTGGATGGATTTAGAGAAACAGAGAGGGAAGGGAAGAGAAGAGGAAAAAAAGGAAAATGAACCCATCCAAGAGAAACCAGACATTACTCAACGAGCTATTTCAGGAAGGCACTATGATTTCTATCAGGGCTAAAAGAAGGGCAGAGAAGAGCACAAAAACAGGCAGAGGGACAAAGAATAACACGAGAATAGACAGCGGGAGGGAAAAATGGGCAGGGACAGAAACAATGGGATTATAGAGAGCAAAAACAGCAACTAAAAACATTTACTTGCAATGATGTAAAAATGCTCTTAAAAGAAAAAGTCTGGTACTCAAAGTAAGAAAACAGATATTATTAGAAAAATGTACGGTTTTGTTTTTACAGAATTGTTTTAACTGCTTCATATACAGTAAGATTGGTGCATTGGTCCTCAACCAAAAGTTTAAATAAGTCTGAGGAGTCGTGAGAAACACTACACACTTCAAATGTTTCATGCTTTTTTGTATTATTACCCGTTCTTTTGAGTAGCGGCATCTCATTTGTGAGTATTTTTATGTCACAAGGTTGGACAAGACAATTAAATCATCTTGAAATAAACTTGGAAGGAGGAAACGTTTATATTTATCTTTTGGAGTTTTATTTGGGAGTGGAAATCACCCTCTGGTAGAACTGCTAACAACTTGCAGACACTTGAAACTTGTGACAAAGGGTCGCAAGAAGTGCTTTAGTTTGACGATATATCATGCAACATTCATGCATTAAAATGTCTAAAATCTACAAGTTGTGTATTTACATTATCCTAAATGTTTCCAATAATGTTCAACCCCAGAGGGATGTAATTTACTCGAGATAAAGGATACACCAGAGAGTCGGTGAACGTGACTAAGCGTAGCGTGAATAAAACATTACCTCATGTGTGAACATTTCTGCCTGAGTCACCTCGGATAGATTTTCATCAGCAATAGCGGTTGTTTAACAATGAAGACCACAACTCCCATGAGCCCATGCTACTTCATGACATCATCACAGTACGTCTTCTGTTTTTCTTTGAGAGACCTCCGGCAGAAGAAGAACTGCATACTGTGCATTTAAGGGGTTTTGTATCGTACGCACTAAGCTCATCATGATTTTTTAATATCCTGTGATTTAAAACGATTACCCTGAAAGAATCATTTTCACCCCTTCCATTGTTACTGTCTCATGAGAGGTTTTAATGTTGTTAGGTGTCACATTAAAGCTGTCTGGCTCATGATTTAACAACCAGCCACATCCTCTGTCTGCAACATTACCCCCAGACACAACTTCCCAGAAGCCTCCCTCTGCGGCCCACACACACACAACATGAGACACAATGCATTCATGCTCTTATCTCCTATCTGAGCCTCATTCACTGAAGTAACGAGCGGTAACTTTTGCATGAATTGGCCTGCACGGCATCATGTCGGGGAATCCCTAATGATGCGTGTGAGTCAGATGGTGATGATGCACCGTGTGTGAGCGGATGGGTCGTTCCTTTGTGTGTCCCTGTGATGTCATTCTCTGCTTCCCCTCAGTGTTGTTTTGTTCTCTCGTCCACCTGTTGGAGTCGTGCCCCGAGCCGCGGTGGGGTGGAACAGCTTACTCACTTTCACAGCCAGCGCCACATCACTTCACAGTCACACACACACAGGGCTGGATTACTTACCTCCACTATTCAATGCACATTTTAGTCGCTTTAGCAATCTTTAGACAGTGGTGGAAGGTAACTAAGTACATTTGAGGTACTTTACTCATCAAAAGCAACAGAACAGCTATTGATCTTGTGGGGAAATTTTCTCAAATATTGTTTCTGAGGACAAGAAAATAAAAATTAGAAGAAATTCCCTCAGATATCACATTCGAGTCACGGTTATCGCTGGCACGATGGCATAAAAAGTCATTATTAACCTGATCAAGCATTCAATGCCAATTTTCAATACTAAAAACTAAGATACTTTTGATTTTAGATGCTACAGACATAGTTGGGTTCATAACAGGGCTGCAACTAAAGTCTTTTTAATTATCAACAAATCAATCATTGGTAATGGCTGCAATTTAAGATTATTTTCTGTAGATTTTTTCAAATGAATCGATTAATTGTTGCGCTTTGAGCCCAAAGAGATGCCTGTAAAGTGCTTCTTTAGTCCAACCAAAAGTCCAAAACCCCCGAAACTCTTCATTTACTGTCATAAATGACAAAGAAAATCAGCAAATCCGAAAAAAAGAAGAAGCTGGAAACAGCAAATACTTGACATTTTTGCTTGAAACAATTAATCGATTATTATCAAAAAAGCTGTTGGCTAATCGACTAATCACTGCAGCTCGAGTCAGTACTTTTAATACCCAGTCTTAAACCCCATCTCATCCTGCTGTCACTTAAAATATCATTGATGAAACATACTATGTCTTCACAAGAAACACATATCACATTGTATCAGAGCAACAGAATTAAAAGAGAAGATGGTGAAAGGCAGTGTTCAAATGAAACTATGACACTAAAAACAGAATAAAAACTGGTAAAAGTTTGTGCTGAGCGGCGTCCTGCTCCCGAACCCGCCTGCCAACTCATGGCAGTCCACAAATGAGACGTCTCTGAGAGCTGGTGAACTTATTTTAGAGGGGGAATAAAGCTCCACAAGCACAGCCCCTGTTTATGTAAGGATGGTAATGTGTTTCAGATTACAGATGGTTGTATGGAAATTCTTGTGGCGAGACTGGACTTTTCACTGCTGGGTTGCAGGGGGAGCAGGCCTACAAGGCATTTCTCAGAAAGGAGAACTCTCTTCATGACCAGTTCGAAAAATCTCCTGGGAATGTGAGTCTGAAGCGCTGAAGTATTACTCTCATGAGGAGTTTTTTATGAAGTTCTGACTACTACGACATAAAAGAAGCATATTTTATGAGCTCAACCGGCCTGCCATCTGCCTCAGATCCTGTGTCTTTAAGCCTGTGATTGTAAATGACATTGCACTCCCTCGCTGCTGCTTTAGGCAAGAGCTACTGGGCAAATGAGCAGGAAGTTAACTGGCGAACGCTTTTCTATCTTAGCATTCATCTATAAATATTTCTCCTCCCGTCTCCGACCACCGCTTAGAGGAAAAAACTTTAATAAGCGGGTTGGGATTAAATATTCTTAGAGGCATTTGCTGCACAGATTCACCCGTTTTCATCTGTGCAGCAGAGAATGAACACGTCGGCCAGAACTGTGTGTTTTGCACTTGGACTTTGGTTTTATTAGCACGGAGCGAACAAAGGACCCTGGGCTATAAATGCGTCAATACATCCAATACTTTTAATACTTTAATACTTAAGAATAATTAGTACTTTGATACTTTTACAGACATATAAACACTTGTTAGGGCATAAAAATGTCAGCTGTATCAACTTTGCTTTCACTAAAAAGAAAGTTCAGGCTTATTTACTCAACCGTATCTCACAGGAGGAGTACAAAGTCTGACCTTTGACTTTACTCTAGAGCCTTACTCTACCTGAGCCACGTGGGTACTTTGATCCCTCTGTTTA
Organism: Pagrus major; assembly: GCF_040436345.1. NCBI lineage: Eukaryota > Metazoa > Chordata > Actinopteri > Spariformes > Sparidae > Pagrus > Pagrus major. The sequence goes on along the minus strand of NC_133234.1, from coordinate 22,526,893 downwards.
TTCTGCAGGAGACAAGAGAGAAAGAGTAGGCTTGTCCCTTTCCTGCACCACACCTCTCCTCATCTACCTGCAGTCACAGCAGTTCACACAGAAGAATCATTGTTCATTCAGCAGCAGATGAAAATAATTTACAGAGCAATTTCACAGCGAAATCCAGGAAACACCAGAAATAGAGTGACAACTTTCACTTCAAAGGGGTTCAAATTGTGAGTTATGTAATACTAGAGAGCATGTGTGAATAAAGTCCACACAGCTTTGAATCTGTCTGCACACTGGATCCCCCAGCTAACCTATGAAGAGGGGCTGCAGGAAACAATGAAATGTGAGGAGCAAAGGCGAGGGGAAATGCCAGCTTTCCTGCCTCGCTGGCCTGCTCTATATTATTAGAGTCTTCCTGTTCCAAGTCCTCTTTAACTCCACATAGATGGGTTCAAAGGTCAAATCACTCGGAGCAGTTTATAAAGTCAAACAAATGGGAGCTTTCAGGAGTTTCGGCACAATATTTGGACTCATTCAGACGCGGTATTCCAGAGATTAAAATCTTCCTTCCCACTGGAAAAACACAAGGAGCAAAGAATGCTTTCTCTGCTATAACAGATAGTGGTGCATACCACATCTGGGCAATTCAGCCTGTTATGTACTAAGCTGACGTTCAAACAGTGCACATATTTGGGCTCTGATTGTGTTTTGCTATGGGATATAAGCCCCACCCGTCATGTACTCCGGCATGATTAAAACAAACATCCAGTCCTGTGGAGCTCAAAACCCTGTTAGATTTTTATCTGTTTTTGTGTTGATGAATGAAAACTTAAGTTTACATTGAGGAGAGCTTATGTTTTGTGATCTGGAATGTCCCGACACCCACGTGGAGAAAAGAATTTAAAAAAAACTGCTTCTGTAATTATTTGGAAAACACAAAGCAGTTTTGCAGGAATGTTTTTTTCCTGGATTCCAGAGGGGCACACAAAAACAATGCTGCCTTATAAAGACATTCAGCTGCAGTAAAATCATGCCTGGCTGCTGGGATACACACACATACAGTAGTCAAAGCTCACAGCATCATCAGACTCACAATATGCAGAGAGCTTTGGATCACTACTGTCAGTAGAGCCCGAGGAATATATCGGTTGGCCGACATCTACCTATCACAGATATATCGGTATTGGTGCATATGTTGTCCAATATGCGGCAAAATGAAAACTCTTTTGTGGTTTCAGTGCACTGATGTAACTTTAGATAATAAAGTTTACTGTTTAACAACGATATTTGAGGGATCATTACACAAACATGTGTGGATATCAGCCGATATATCAATATCAGAAGTTTTTTGGAAATTCCCCTACTATCTACTCATCTCTATGCGGATGGAAAATCTGGTGAAGGTTTGTAGTCCACAAAACATTTCTGGAGCATCACAGCAAAACAGCATTCTCCTAAACAACTGAAGAAGATGGAAACTTGTTTTACAGCTTTTTGGGTATAATCCAAGTCTCTGGAAGCCCCGAGATCCCATACTGATTTTAAAAGACGTTATTTACGCCATAATTTTAGATTAAATCTTCACCGTAGCTGCTATGCTAAGATAACTTAGCGTTACCGTGCATCCCGTCTGAAGTGCACAAGCTCGACTGCACATCAAGGGTCTAAATAACGTCTTTTCAAATCCATTTAGGATCTCAGGGCTTCAAGAAACTCCGATTACGCCAGACCAGCTGTATTTTGTTTCTTGCTGTTGTGTTTCTAAGCTTTAAAACAAGTCCCCATCTACTTCAATTATGCTGTGAAGCTCCAGAAATGCCGCCATAGGAGTGAGTAGATAATGACTGTTTGGGTGTTTTTGGGGTGAACTGTTCCTTTAAGGTAGATTAAGGTGAGAGGAGATCTACATCCAGGCACTTATGACATCCATTTTGCTCAGGAGCTCTTGCGCCAGACACTCAATCACTATCATTTGTAGGGGAACTCCTCAGCACGTCTGACTTGTGGCATCCCCATGGGCATCAATTACATATCAATTCAGAGAGGGAGGGAACAGAAAGTCTTAAACATGTATTTTGATACCATAATTCTCGTCAGTCTGTAACCAGCTGTATTTTCCCATCATGAGTCATTTTTAATCACACATCAGTTGATTCTCCTACATAAACACACGTTGCTCCAATGGGCCGCGTCGCACAGTTTTCAGTCTTATCTGCTGACTGGTCAATTCAAGCAAAATTCCCAAGATCCTTCCAGGAATTTGGCATGAACTTTTATCCTCCCAGACATCTCTGTGAAGAGACTGGGCATCTGCTGGGCTCTATTTAGAGACTGGGAGGCTCTCTGGAACGGGTCACACAGTTCAGCCTCAAGTCAAACAAAGTAAATGTCAATGTGAACAACCGTGTCCTGCCTCACCGAGGGGGAAACGAGCAATCTTTTCCAAAATCACGGCTCACACGCAGCCACTAGGAGACTCAATTACCTACTCAACATGGCAGGCATTTAATGACTCAAGTAGAAATCCCCCTGCACAGCAGTTTAATTCAGTTGGTTGCTTATCAAACTCAGCCAAAGGGAGTGTTACTAATGCTATTTTTACACCAAAATATGCATGAATATTAAAGTTTTATTAAACACAGGCAAACCCATATTTGGGTAAACCCATTGCCAGTAGAGGAGTTTTCCCTTTCTGTTTTTTAACACACCAGAAAACAAATTATTATTTTCATTATCGCTTACTCTGCTGATTATTTTCACAATTAATCTGTTTGTTCACATTGGAAACATCTGGAAACAATGAAAATTGCCAGCGCAACAATCCAAAACACAAAGATATTCAATTTTCTGTATTGTACGACAGGAAGAGCAGCAAATTCTCACATTTAAGAAGATTGGAAACATCAAATGTTTGCCTTGAGAAATGATGATTATTCAATCAACAAAAAAGTTGCCAATTGCTTGCAGGAGTTTCTGTTTCTATTTTTGTCTGGTGTGTCACATTCAATGTCCAAAATGGGCCGGAAAACGGGGAACTTTTTGGTAATCTTTTCCTTCAGTCTCTTTCAAACTCAACGCAAACTGAACGATGTTCAAGTGCTGCTTGAATGGAGAGGGATGGAAAAATATTTACACACCAACATCTGGAACTGCAGCACGTATAGCACTGCACCTGAAAAATGTGTAAAAATGACTGTGTCCACCCGGATTTCATGTTTCCATTGCTGCCAATCTGAAATGGAGCAGATAAGTACCGGTGAAAGTTTCACAAGTTCTGGAAGAGCAAACAATTTGCACTTCTTAATGTGCAAGCCTAATGAAGCACACACATGATGATCTCCCAGTACTTAGATATTCAAATTAATTAATTTTGTTAAGTGGGTCTGGAGCTGAGCTTTCCTGTGCAGCAGCAAGCCTTTTTCATTATGCCGGGCGTTTAACTGCAAGGCTGAGCTCCCACATGCAGCGTAAAATACACCCAGGAGAGATGTGCAGACGTGCTCCAGACCTCCTGGTTTTGGATAACTGTACCAGGACAAATGGAGGCCATTAGACGGTTCATGCCCTTTGGATCCCTCCTTCAAGTAGTCCACTCCCACTCAAACACACTCATGCATGCATGTATGCATGCGCTCACCCTCAGACCACTGGAAAAGGAGCAAAAAGGAAGCACTCCTGGCCGGTCACACCCTCGACAAATAACAATCTGCGCACGCCATCTCCGGACAGAGCTGTCTCGCTGGAGGGAAAACAAATGGACAGAAAATGGGAGCGAGTTGGGAAAATGAGGCCTGGTGCTGTCTGGTTGCTCTCAGGTCTTCCTGTCTGGCTGCCAGAGCTACTGTATGCACCACAGCAGCTTATGTTATTCACAAAGTATGGATACAAAAACACTGCGAACCAGAACTGCCCTGTCAACTGAGACCTAGTCCACCAGACATGGGTATTTCTTAGAACGCATTTTTTTGCAAGAACCAAAAACATCTCATGCATCCCTTCTGCTGCGACAACAATTTTTATCTGCAACATGCATGTATGAATTGGCATGAATTAAACAGACTATAACAGATGTGCTTGAAGCTAAATTATGTATGAGAACTTAATGGAAAGTCAGTGGAAACGCTGGCACAATCTATCGAGAGGCAGAAGAAAGACAGTAGATTAAATTTACAAGTGTCAAAAATTAAGCACAGAGCCAAGACTGTCTTCATTTATCACCCAGATGGCAGAAAAGGAATCAACAAGTTGGTGTGGAGGACATAACTTCCTTCTGCTTGGCCATAGAAGGGAAACCATGCAGAATACAAGCCACCAAGAGAAACCTGCATCCTTAAAATCCTCCAAATATTTATTCTGCGAGTCATTACTGGCAGTCTGCACCGGGACTGGCTTGAAAATGCAGTTTGCCAACCACTAGTGTAGGCATCACTGAGTAATTACAACCAGTAAGATGAAGTTGAGGAGGCTTACTCTCAGAGGATCAGTGATTCAAAGTCATGATTTATTCAATCTTCTCCACCTAAACTAAACATTTAACAACCATTGAAATCTGTGATCAATGGTAGACTAGAATATTTCAGGGTCTTTTCGAGGCATTTCATCATTAAATCAATACATACAACATCAAGACAGAACAGAGGAGGTGGCCTACGACATTGCTTATGCCCCACCTACAATGCTGTAATGAGTTACCTCCCCAGACAGGTTAACAACCATTCACACCTGGGCTCACCTAGCCCTAGCAACCCACATGAAGGCCGGCTAAGTCAACTACCCACAAGTGGCCCTAATGACTCTGTAAGGACACTCCCACACAGAGTTTAAAAGCCTGCAGCTCCCCTCCAGTTAGTTAGAACTGAAGAAGCCTCTTGGATGAGAGGTGAAACCTCTTCGAGGAACTGAAACATGTCCAGTTGCCTACAATACAGCACCATGACCTGGATGACATTTTTAAATAAGTTTATATTATCTGCAATCTGACAGAAAAATCACAGATATCTATAATTGGAAAATGCTGAATATCCACCCTGGTCGATAATCGGTGCACCCCTGGTAGAGAGCTACACTACTGATGTCCTTCTGACATGTGCAGCACTATGATTTGAGCACAGACACCAGGTCCTGCTGAGCAGCTCACTGACATCAGGGATCAGTTTGCACTTTCATTACAGATGGCAGAGGTGAGGGGAGGAGATGAGGAAACTGAAACTTAACGTTAACCCAACACTGCTCTGTCTGTCTGTCTGTTCATTCATTCACAAAGCATGCTTGACACTGAGCCACTGACAACACAGCTGACAGAAACCGGGCTGCAGCCCGAGTATCCGAGGGGAAAGGTGGAGTAATCACCTGCTGCTTGGGTGGAGCGGTGCAGCATTTTTCAGATGGGCACGATCAAAAGAAAACATCAAATGAATGTGGCTCATCCACTTCAATACAAGTGAGCTACTGTTGCAGAATCCAAAACACGCGAGATTTCACACATCAAACGCAGGTGCGGTGACACATAAATGACACGTTGAGCTGTTTGGAAAGTTTTGTTCATTCATGTGTTTTAAGTGACATAACACAGCAGTGAGTGAGCAGCAGGTAGCACCTGTTGTGAGGCTAAACACGACGCAGTGATACCAGAAAGATGCTAAACCCGTCCTCAGGTGAGCTCATTAGGCATTCAGTGGGTTTACACAGGTTTGCTGGCAGGGGTTTGTTCTCACCTGAGTTTCAGGTTGCCCATGAATTCCTCCATGGACACGTTGTCCAGAAGTACAAAGTCGGCTTTTCCATACTCCAGGCTCTCGTGCTCTGCCATGATGCCTGTCTGTCCTGTCTCTCACCGAAAAGTTCAACTCAACAGCTCTCTCTGAGGCGCCGACACAAGGTGAGCATTGGCGGGCTTCTCTGAGCGCCTCCTCTCCTTCAACGAACGATGCGCATCGCCATAAAAGTCAAACTGTAACTGCAGTCATGTTCAAATTATCGAAAAAAAAAACTGCTTTAAAAATATATCCTTCAGCTAGAAATAGTGAAAAAAGCGCGTTTTTTCCCCTTCAAATTCCTTCTTTTCTGTCAGAAATGGCGAGTTATCCCCAAGATATCCTCATGTCCATACAAAGTTCCCTCTTTACGCAGGAGTATCTCCTCGTCCCGTTACACCGTGCGTCAGGCAGCTCCGTCTCTTTTCCTGGAGTTTCTCTCCTGTCGTCCACACCGACCGTCCACCAATGGGATGGCAGCCGCCTGAGTGAGGCCCCGCCCTGGTCTGTGGAGAGGTGTTGGTCAGGCTGGCCCTGCTGGAAGGCGAATAGTTGTGCAGACCACAGCTCCACTGCTCCCTGATACATATTTCAGCGGTGACGGGGCCACGTCTGAGTTGTAAAACACCCGGAGAAAAAAAAAACTCTTACTTTTATGATGCCCTCTGTTACCATAAAAGGGAAAATGAGGGCTCATCAGAATTTTCTCAATGGGATATGAATGAATTAATACACAGAGTCATTCTGCAGAGGCAGCAGCTCTCTGTAATCAACCTGCTGACTTTGAATTGTCCTCAGTTGGACTCTCAGGTCTTTATCATTATATTTGATCTTCACTGAGGCCTCCTGTTTGAAGGCTCTGAGCTCTGAAGACCAGACTGCTGCCAGGCTTACACTGATGATAGTGCGCCATCTTGTGCAAAAGAGAGGCAAGTGCATGTTGGAATATTGTAGGTAGGTGTCACAGGCTACTGAACCTGCAAAGGTACATCAGTGTTTATGCCATAAGGCACAAAGATTTAACCCATCCCTTGACATTTTTCAAATTGGTTTGAGTTTAAGGCTTTTTCTTAACATTTTTCTTCAGTCATTAGACACAAGGGATCATAGGATCTTTTATTTTTCTTATGTGTTTTTTAATAATACAAATAGTAACCCCACTAATCACTAAACAGTGTGATACAGAAATGGCTGTATCTCAAAAACTTGTGGGACCATGACACACACTCGACATCTCAAAGAGTAAAACACATGAAAACGTTCCAATATTGTATATATAATAAACATATTAAACATTAATACATTTGGGCATCCTACAACTCATGTTCAAATTTTGTTCATTAACCAAATTTTGCACATTAAAATCTCATTTTATTCCATATATATACTTTTATTGGGAAACATTTTACAAAAGTGTTTTTTTTTTTCTAAAAATAAAACATATTTGGAACTAAAAGATGTATAAAAATAAGAATTATGCATAGAAACAACTGCTAGATAGATAGATAGACGCATGCTTTATTTCATTTGTACAAGCAGTGAGCCTCCAAATGTGATGGTGGTTGAAGCAGCACTGGCCCAGGACCTGCCACAGTTGTGAGTGACGAACACTTTGGCCCCTCTGCGGAGGAACGTCATGTACGTGGACAAGCTGCCAGCAGTGGAGCGGCGGGGGATGTGTGTGTGGGTGACAGCCACCCAGTAGCTGTTGATCACCAGCCACAGATCAGTCTTCAGACCGGAGTTGGATGTCTGAGTGGAGAAGAAGAACTGGTAGACTCCGTTAACAGGAGCCTTGAACACTCCGGTTCTCCTGTTGAAGGCCCGACCCACGTTCACCAGAACCTTACTGTACTTGATTCTGTTCACTTTGCCTAGGAGCTGGCCGGGGTAAGAGGCAAAGAAGTGGACCTTTTTGGAAGACACTGAGAGAAGAGGAGACATTATGGCTGGAGAAACTTAAATTCACATTTTTTCCCCCTTTATGTTGCTTAAAGCGACCACAAATGTTTAAACGGGGTCATGGTGATATCAGAGAACAGAGGATGGACCCTCTCCCACCAAAGAAACAAAAATAATAACTTACGTCTTTTCTTTGTCTTACACCTCCAGTTAATCTTATCTCTGCTCACACAGGACTGGTTTCTTCTGCACCGCCCACATGTTAGTGTGTTGATATCTGATAATAGACGTACAGCATCATTCAGACATTAACACTTAACATCATACCAAACCAAAGGTACTGCCCTCATTTCTCAGCGAACACAAATGTTTAATATGGTTCAGTACCTGCGCAGTAAGCCAGATAACAGGATGAAGGTGGAGTGAACTTGTAGACGAAGTAGTTGCCGCGACACTTCTTGACCTGGATGGGGGTGGACCGGAAGGCGCAGCAGTTCTTCTTCCAGTGGCCACACACTCTGCGGGTGACGATGCCCTGCCTTCTCTTGGGATGAGGCCCTGACATCCACAGCGGGGAGTGGGTGCCACATTTGTTCACAGGGACACACCTCTCAGGCATCTGAATACTCTTACCCTTGTAGAAGAGGCGGTACCAGCCTGTGGTAGATAAAATCAAGAAGAATCACAATTGCCATCATTGCCGTCATTAAAGTCAAAACAATCTTTGCAGAACATCTGGCTACCTTTCCATTTGACATTGCGGTCACACATCTTGAACTTGGTGGTGGTGTTGGTGGCTCGCCAGGCCTGGTCCAGGACCGTGTAGTGGAAGCAGGGGTCACCTCGCCTCCTCGAGTCTTCCTCGGGGAAATGCAGGTCGTCTTCACCATTGTTTGAACCATAAGTAAAGATGTTTGTTCCTGCATGACAGGAGACATTTTCCACCAGTGTTCAAAATGAGGTCGACAGAGTGCAGCAGAAGAACTGAGAGCAAATATTGTAAATCATTCTGTTTTATCCACAGAAAGTTGTTTTTGTTTTTTATTGACTGACCGACTTTCTTCTGAGCTCTGTCCTCACGACTTGATTTATGCGTCTGTGAATGAAAGATGAGAAATTACACTTTCAGTAGCTGATGTACAGCATGCAGACAGATTGTAAGGACTTTAAATAGAGGCTACCTGAGTCAGAGCATTCTGCTGCTGCTGCTGCTGCTGCTGCTGCTGCTGAAGTGTTGTTTGTTCACACCTCAGGCTCTCCATCTCCTGCAATACAGCACAGTGTGCACTTTTAGCGGTGATTGAGGTGTGAGAACCTCATTTGAAAAGACAGCAAATTCTCACGGATTCATTTTACTTGGGGATTAACATGATAATGAAGTCCAGAACAGTCAGAGACAGGGGTTTGGTTTTTATGGATAATTTGGGGGTCTTTTTTTTTAAGGGCAAAACCATAACCAGATGTTATTATCCGTGGCAGAATTATATTGAAAAGTAAGAAAAATGTAAAAACAACATAATTATCATAATGTCTGGTGATAAAATGTAACAAAGTATTGAGTGATTTAAAGCTCAAAGGAATAAATGATTTTTCTTGGTGGCTAGTCAAAATTTCTTTGGTGGGTGGGGTTGTACTGCGGAGACCTATTATGCTCTCGGTCTCATATGTCAATTTTCACAGCATGAATCACTCAGTTTGCATGTAATATTACAGATATTTGTGCAACTAACAATTATTTTTAAATGTGGATTTATCTCATATAAGAAAATAGTTAAGTCAAAGTTTATGTCTTTCAGTGTTTTCTATTGTCCAACCAGCATAACAAAACACAAAGACATAAAGTGTCTAGAGACAGAAGACAAAGAAAAGCTGCATATCTTCACATTTTAGAGGCTGGAACCAGAGATTTTTTGCAATTTTGAGGTACTTCACTTGAGTATTTTCATCGTCTGCGACTTCATATTTCCACTCTACAACATTTTGGAGGCAAATATTGTACTTTTTACTCCACTAAATTTATTTGATAACTTTAATTAATTACTTTGCATATTCAGATTATTAACTAAAATTACCTGCGTTATTATATATAAAGCTACCCAGCAGCATGTAAAGTATATTTTGATGCCGATGTGTAGGATTTAGCGGCATCTCATCTCACCCTCCTCTACGGTGGTTGATGAAAAGGCAAAATACTCCTCCATTGTGGGCTACTATATAAACTTTTCAGGCGATTATAAACTAATGAAAACATTTCTTCAAATAGATCCTTCTAAATCCCACACGTTGGACCTTTTAAGTAAAAATTTTAATTCAGGACTTCTTATACTGTGCTCTTGCTACCTTTCTTTCAAATGTCAATTATTCAGCTCGTCAGGTAACAGGTATGTCACAACACCTTGATCACAGCAGCTAGTTGAACAGCCACAGGTTGATCCTCCACGCTCCATAACTTCAGCTCAGTCTGTGAAAAAGAGAAAAATGGAGCTACGTTTCAAACAAAAACTTGAGTTTGTCACACAACTTTGCGAGTAATTGGTTTTTAAGATCATGTTCTATTCTCTTTATAAGGAGTTCAGCATGACAGAAGCTCAGCACGGTTCAGTCTGTGCTCAACAACATCTGGGGAAAGTTTGGTTGCATAATGTATGATTTTTTTAATGTTCCATCTGCCTTCTAGCCTGATAACGTCCGAGAACAAAGCTCATACTCACAGAATTTGTGCTCCCCGAGCAGCCAACTGCACAAGATGACAACGCTACAAACACTGCCACGGCTAAGACAGCCATCTGGGGACAACAGTTGCACAATTGTTATGTAAAAGATGACAGTTATATGGTTTCTCATTTACTAATTGTGTGATTATAATAAGATTTAGATCTGATAAGCCTTCTAAAACAGCTACTGAAAACATCACAGAGATATTACCATATATGTGGATATTTTACTCAAAATAACAAGAAAATGTTCTTAAAGCCACCCTTACCTCTTCAAATCCGCATGATGAGAATTTCACCTCTGTCTGATAATCACCTTATATACTCATCAGTAGGTGACGCAGTGAAGCACGAATAAAAGAGGAAACTACAGACTTCAGTTTAACAGCATCTTTCCCACTCATTTCAGGTGTTACTTTTCACAGACTAGTTGCAAATGTAGACATGAATTTTGTTCGGCGTTGGCAGTTTTTCAGTCTGTGTGGTCAGCAGAGAGTGGTGAGAGTGCAGTTACTCCTCACTGTCCACGGATGGAAGTGTGAAGACTGTCAAATGAGCATTCATGTGAAGGCTACTTAATGAAATTTATTATCAAAAACATTAAAATGGCTTAAAAATAAAGGGTGGACTGTATTTTCTTTTAATGAGCTTTTCTGTGATATCAGAATCTGAGAAAAGTGCAGCAGCAAGGAGAAAATGATTGAATTGCCATTATTTTCCTTGTCTTTTTACTCACATGTCAATCTCAAATTCAATCTTTTGAAAATTTAAAACGACAACTGCAGGCGTATTTTTATTTTGTTGTATAAAATAATTTTCTAGAGTACAAAGAAGAAGTTTATATTATTGCAATCTTGAGAAATATGGTGAATAACTGCAGTAAATTCCTGTATAGTTTGATATGGATGTTTGTGATGATCCTGAGCCGCTTCTGTAGCCTACCTTGTCAGGATTAACAGGAAGTGGACATTTATTGTGAAGGTTTCTGTTGTGTGAATGAAGGAGCAGTCGGTGGAGCAATATGGTTGTTTTAAAAGAAGTCTCATGTCATCCATGTTATGTGGTTATAATATTAAGAAACATAAGACAAAGATGAAAGTAACGAGGGCTAAAGATTAGGGGTGTAACGATACATCGATCCGGATCGATATATCGATTCAGTTATCGATGATCTAATAGCATCGCAGACATTGTTAAGATATACCTTTATTTTGAAATTCCCATGGCACTTCTGTGTCACCATTACTGTCTCCTTTTAAACAGTGCTTTTTGTGAATTGATATAAATGTAACTGATTGTGTTAAATGGTCATATGACATCATCTCATATTGACCCCTGTATCGAATCAAAATCTAAATCGTATCGTGGCAGACTTTGTGATATCTGCAAATATCGTATTGTTGTCCAAAGAATCGATATAATATCGTATCGCAATGAAACTTGCGATTTACACGCCTTCTAAAGATAGCCACTACAATAGTGGATTTTTTTAACAAACAGACCACCAGTTTCCTTTATCCTTCAGTTCTTAAGTGTGGATTTCACAACAGAGAAGCAAACAGAAATTTGAGTGCAGGAAAATTGCAACATCACAACACGTGCTTTAATCCAGACACTGCAGCACATGACAAGAAAAAAACACTCCAATGACACATCAGCCAGAGCACTCTGACAATCCAACCTGGTAATCATCTCTTCATGAAAATAGGCTACTTGGCAGCCTGGTGTCTGTTGGCAGCTACTACACTGACATGCCTCTTTCACACACATAGACCACGATGTTGGCAGTTGTTATGTTTTGATGCTCAGTCTCAGTATCAAGGGGCACCAGGCCATAGGTCACTGGGTGATTGGTCTGAGCAGGGAGTGTAGACCTACTACCACAACCACTTCCTGATTGATTTCCACCGTTTATCTCGGTATTTCTGACTCTATTTATTTGACTCTTGGCTACCTCCTTTCAACCATTTATCCATTGCTTTCAGTCTCAGATTCATGAATCACTTCAACAACACAACAACATGGTTTTCACAATAGGAGACTGACGACACCAGTAGTATTTGTGATGTTAGGGTAGCATATCAGAAATGTACCTTGACCAGGGCATATGTAGAACATTACACAACATAGAGGGCATGTAAAGGCTGAAAGAATAATAAATCATTAACATGACAAGTCATATCAAATATGAGGATCTCTATTTAATCCATTTATCCATTACTTTTAGCTAACATGGCTAATTCAAACATGTTTAGGCCTATTACTTTTGGTTATATATGATGTTTTATGGAATATTGGCCTATTCTCATCAACTGTTATATTATTATGTATCCATACAAACAATGTACCCATTAGCTACTTTTAGCTAACCCTCCAAAAATCATCTGTGTGCTTGCTCACAATGTACTTTCAATCACAAAACCTTGTGTTTAGTTATTACAGCTGAATCAATGTGTTGATGTCTCTGTCAGTCAAGTGATAATTTCTATTTTCTTTTAATTAGTTAAGCCACTCGACAATCTCTTCACACACAGCTACCTGCAGAAGTATTCCCCTGGGGTACAAGCATCTATTATGTCTCACTGAATTATCCAACTTTTCCTCCATTTATTCCATTTCTACGTGTACACGTTGCACACTGTGGACAATAGATTATACAAGAGATGTCAGAAGTAAAGCACACAAACATGCAGATATTGGACATGATGTTTTTGCACTGCAGCAGTTGTTCCTGTTGCCATGGAGAGTTTATCAGCCTGTTGTTTGTATGAGATAAGGAGAAGGGCACTGTTGGATTCTTTCCACTCTGCGTTGTAGCTGTGGTGGCCGGGAGGTAAACATCCTGGTTCAATGGCCGTATTTGGATGTGAACCTGCTGGCCCATGTAAACTTGAGAGTGACTGTAAAACGAGCCACACTTGACATCTGCCACCCGCAGGATCGTTCATTCAACATCCCCGGAAAGAAACGTGCCAGATAAATATAGCACCTGCATTCTGTGTCGACACTACGACATAAAAAATATAAATCATACAATCTTCAAATTTAAAGAGGGAAAGGGCTGAAGAGATACAAAGGTCTCGAGTCTTTAGATGATCCTTTTAATGCATTACTAATGCATGTATGTAGTTTATAGAGGTCTTAAAATGTAAAACTACACAATAAAAGTCAGATCGTGTTACAGAAATATGCTCTTTTTCTTATTTTGGATCTTGTTAACCATCTTTTGGATTGTAGCGTGGCGTAAGGAATCAAGTACAAGTACCTTTTAAACATGCAGAATTACTTTCCACCACCTAATGTTACGAATGTGAACTGTGCGCTGCCTCTCTCTCTTTTTATATACTGCAAATATGTGACACAAAAGAAGCCATCTATTATTAGATCTCCCTCCAGGCTCTTACCCTTTAGCTGCATGAGTCTCACATGCCCTTGATTCTCAAACAACCACAATGACCGCGACATTTCTGTTTCCCTGTGCTGACCTCTGTCTTATTGGGCTCTGGGCCAAAAGAGGCAAGATTTACAAGTCTTATCCACCTTGTCATTTGCCAGCATAATTGTAGCGTAACACTGTGTACCCGCAGGCAGGAGGAACATCAGCTGAGTGGTGACTTCTACTGACACGTGGCTTTAAGTGTGTTTTAATGCCTGAGGGTCTGGTAGTGGAGCGGCTGCAGGGTAGAGTTGCTGAGCTTGATCTCGTCACCAGCTTCAGAATAGATCCAGTGACACCGAGTTGGAAACCCTTTTCGTCATTCACCTTTTTTGTCTCCACGCAGCTGCGTTTTAAACTTAAAGGAACAGTTCACCCAAAAAGTCACCTACTAACCCTAACCCTACTCCCGATGTTGAAGAAAAGTCAGGTGACATTTCATAGTCCGCAAAACAGCGAAACAGAGCTGCAGCATTTTGCTGAAGTAGATAGGGACTTTTTTAAAAACGTCAAAAAAACAAAACAAAAAAGAGACAAAATGTCTCTGTATAACTCGTCTGGTGTAATCCAAGTCTCTGAAAGCCCCAAGATTCCAAACTGAATTGAAAAGATGTTATCTTTTTATATATTTGGGCTTGAGCATCCACTTCAGACGGGGTGTGTGCTAACGCTTTTAGCTTAGCGGCAACAGTGAAGATTTCAGCTTAAATAGTGTAAATAACATCTTTTCAAATCAATTTGGTATCTTTGGTTTGTTTTATTTAAATGTTTTTTTTAAGTCTCCAGCTACTTCAGTTGTTTAGGGGAATGCTGCAACTCTGTTTTACTGTGAAGCTTCAGAAATGTTTTGTAGATTATGAAAATTCACCCACATTTCCATCTGCCAGAGGGTGAGTAGATAATGACTGGGTGAACTGTTCCTTTAAGAAAACTGAGCGATATAATCAATCACTTCTATTCACCTAATCAACTAGAATCTACTCTAAGACACACAGCATGCAGGATAAATCAACACAACGGAAGCATTTTGTACTGAAGTCGTTCCTTTTTATTATCTGGATTGTATATTTACAGTATTTACAATCGTTTCATCGCAAAAAAAGTATATCTATAAAAATAACCTTTCACATACTGTATGATTAAGATAAATTTAATACAAAAGAAAAACTGTATTTCAACACATATGGACCCAGGGCATCTTTTGCCTAACATGGCACAGTGTAATACACCATCTGGCCTTGAATTACTGGATCACAGACTGGTAGAAGAACTCAAACATGACAAGCATTGCCTTCTGGGGTTTAATAACACTAGCCTCCATTGTACTGAGCTAAAAGCATTAAACCTCCGAACAAGCATGGCTAATGCTGCGGTGGCAGGCTGTAAAACGTCAGAGAGAACTTTGGCCCTTAAGCGCTGTCCTTTCGTTAAGTTTACACTCTCTGTGATTAATGGAAATTAATGCACCGAAGAGAGTTAAGTACATTCAGCCTGGTCCAGAAAACGAATGCTAAGATAACACTGTATCTTATCAATCAAGTGCCAATACTGTTTAAAATTGTTAAAGTTTGAAATAACAAATATCCATGCACGAACACACTCAACTCTAAAGTCAAAACATTTGTTCCAATCAGTGTTACAGTACTTTTTAACAATTAAACAAGGTGCAACTTGATTTTTAAATAGTTCAAGTATTTCAATGAAATGAGCCTTTGGGTGAAGTTGCTACGGTAAGGCATGGGTGACATTTTCTACAGAAAATAAGGATCTGGTCCTCTTTCAATTGTTCAACAACAGGTTCCTCCTGTTTTCAACTGAATATGTCGCTCCTCAAACATCTGCTGTTACACGTCTAGCATCTTAAACTGAAATATTTCGACCCAAATCGGTTTCTTTCCACTCGTGTTCCCACTTTTTTTAGTCACAACGCTACACCCATAACACACAGGGTGCTGCCTCTGTTTCTTCCTGCACATGCACGTCCACTTCCGCTCCCTCTTGATACAACACTGGAGACGTCTCTGAGGTGACTCTGACAAGTATTCTCTGTTAGTTTTCTATTATCTTATGAACAAAGACAGCAGGGTACTGAAAACAACATGAACACGCTACTGCTAACACCAGGCTGAAATATGAGAGGACACTTTGTCTGCTTCAGTCTGGAGATGACCCTCTCAGAAGGAAAAAGGTTTTCGTGCCCACATCTGCCTTGACAGACGATAACATGGGAATATGGAGACAGAAATGCTGAAGGCGTCGTGGTATGTAGGGCTCGTAGCTCCAGGCCTGGAGGACATTTTCACTTGGCCACCTTATAGTTGCTCAGATCTAGGGGCTCTTTGCTGGGTATGCACCAGTCGTCAGCCTCTTGGCTCACTTTGTAGTTCTTCAGGGCAGTTGTGTTGTACACCGGCAGCCTCTCGATAGAGTCTGTGGACAGCGCCTGGAGGGACAAGAAGAGGAGATGTAATTGGAAATATCCTGTCATACCTACGCCGGCGCCAAAGGTCTGCAGAGTTTGTTTTGCAGTTTTATTTTTCTGTTTTGCGCCACGGGCTTTCAAACTCTTGGCATCTTGTCACAGTTTCATGCATGATCACCGCTCCTGGCTCACCTTCAAGTAGATGACAGCGTCTGTGCCGTGGCCCTCCATGGAGTAGAGCTGCAGGTCCCCCTGGAAGTACTTGGCGTAGAGACGAGAGATGGGCAGACCGTAGCCGAATCCAGCCTGCACAGAGACGGAGGGAATCAAGGGTTTAAGAAGGCTTTGTTCCCTGTCAAACTGCAAGCCACAGCTCTTTTGTCAAGTTTGCATTATGTATTGTAGGTCACTCATATTCTTTTATAGAGAAAACTGATGCCAGGATTTCAATCTTTAAATAGGAACGAGAGTCTTAATAAAAGGATAAATGAGCATTTGGCTGCTTGAAGGCTGCACATTAAAGCAGCTAAATGGCATATGGTGCAATTAGCAGCATCTCTACGCCTGCAAAAAACTATTTTATTTGTTTTTCGATATATGTGGGAGTGAAAACAAGTTAATAATGCAGTTTCCGGGACCACGTCGCCCGTTTCTCTACTTACCAGTGGAGGCCGTGTGTGCTCTCCTATCTGTGGAGCAGGTGCGGTGGAGTACATGTAGCTGAAAAGGTTCTCGATCCTCCGAAAGGGAACACCACCACCCTTGTCACTCACCTACAGACAGGAGAGAGAAATGTGTGAGGTCCTTGAACAACGCTGAGCCACAGAAAGGCAGAGACGATGCCAGCAGACAGGAGCCCGTCTGTCATGAACGGTTGGCTTCAGTGTAACAATAGAAGCCAAGTTTGTTTACTCTGCATATTGTCAAGGTAACGTACATTTGTCTCCATCTATGACCCGAAAAAGAAAATTACTGTGGATACTTGAGCAAAAGTCTTAAAAGTATACGATATTAAAATTACTTCAGTACTATACAGATCGGTTACTTTTACTTTTACCAGTTATATTTTTACACAATATCTTTACTTCTATTTAACCTTTGGTACTTTTGAAACACTGCTAGTAGTTAGTCACTAAATTTGTCTGTGTGATAGTGTTGAGTAGGTTTGTTTTTTCCTTATATTGCTGCGAACAGCTGCCTGCTGCTGGAGCAGGGTTGAGAGCGAACCAAAGCAGTTAAGTTGTGGTCAGTAAAAACCAAAACAATGAGCTAAAAGATGGTAAAAGGGGCTACACGCTAAGAAGAACTGCAGGGTCTAGTGATAATAATCTGTAGATCATCTGTGGAAATTAAATCCATTGTTGATATAAAAACATTGTTTCTTGCAGCTTTGGGTTTGATAAATTAGATCATACTAACACATTTTATTGTTAGTAACATGTCCCAATAACAAACGAGCATTAAGACGAGGTTTAAGGAGGCGCACAGCCCATGTAGATAATCTGATCAGAGCTTAGTAGCTGTTGTTGCCAGTAGGCACTGTGTTTAATTGAGGGTAAGGTTGTTACATAACCAGTTTAGAGGAAGATTTGGGTAGTGCTCTTTTAAAACAAAGGTGTGCTGTACTGGCATTTGTTTTAGCTCCTCATAAGTCTCCCCTTGTTTACTTTTCCTTTATGCACATACAGACTTTGTATGCATATTTGTCTTATTAACTGCTGTCCTAATAATAATAATAAAAACAATAAAAAAACAAAGGTGTGCTATTGTGTGTGCAACAGGGGCGTGTGATTGATGTATCTAATACTAAACTGATCTGAACGTATGCAATAGCAACAGTGTGAGAGGTTAACTTTGTGAAATAGTTTTACTGTACAGGCTTCATTGAACTTGTTAAACATGTGCTGATTCTCAGAGTGAACAAACATGATATGCACCCACATTCCCGTTCACTCCCACTCATACAGGCAATCTAAAGCTCTAATTAAACCATGTGAACATAATGGGAGGAAACTCCTGAGAGAAACCTGCACAAACACAGACAGAACATGCAACAAAGTCCACACCAAAGAGGCTGCAGGCTGGACTGACTCACTGACTCACCACGGAGTCCCCTCTGTGCAATTTCCATATTCTAAAATAACCATTACATGGAGCTGCAATTTGCAACCCACCTTGATTGACATGTCCTCGCCTCCGAGAGAAACCATGACTTGAATGGGTGGAAGGTTGTTGCTGTTCTCATGGGTCTCAATAGTTGCTCTCATAGCATTCTACAAAAGAGGGAAAACATATCATCATAAGACTAATTTTAAAGCAGTTTTTTACAGTAATTTCCGGTTTATTTTACTGTAATTCAAAACTATAGGATGTGCCGTACCTTAAAGAGCTCAAACAGCATGTGATACAGGTGAGAGGGCACGTACACGATGCTTATTGGAAGGCTCTTCTTCTTATCTGCAGGAGGGGGAAAAACAAATAGTGTCTGAATTCTATCCACTTCATTTAAAATTCATCATCCTCACCACTCGTGCATGTTTTCCATCAATGGCAATTATTCTGCTCTGCTCTGGATTTAAGGTTGAAGAGGATGAAGAGGAGAAGGTCTGTGTGTCAATATTGTCTGATGCAGTCAGCCGGACCCACTTAGCTACACTTCAGTGCTATAATTAGAGGCCCCTCAGGTCCATCTGGCTGAATGTTTTACATGTTAACACTCATACTGTATTTAGAGGGCTCCATTTGTTCTGTATCTAAATCTTTTGCACAGACCGTGACACATTACATGAGCAAGACAATTGCCCTTTGCCAGAGTAAAACTGGGTATTTAACTAGATTAAATTTATGTACACTTACTGCTCATCTCCTGTAGTATCAGGTCAGGGGAGCGGAGATAGTACTGGTCACACAGCATCTTGGCGCTGTGGAAGGCATCTGGACCAAGAGACGAGGGTATTAATGTCAGAAATTAGAATTATCGGTCCCATTAGAAGTCACATTACATTTAACTTGGTTATTCTGACCCATTTAACTTCCAACACAATTCATATTTACCTTGGACTACATCTCCGACTTGACAGTGAGGGTCAATGCTCCCGATGGTGTTTGGGTGGACAGGGTTGGCAGAACCATCAAAAATAAGAGCTGCAGAGAACAAGAAAACCATCAAATTAGGAAGAACAGAAAGCAGTGAGTCATCTGTACTTATTGGACCATCAACATATCGAGTTAAGTAAAAATTAGAGCCAGTTTTGGCACCGACACCAAGAGGATACTGCTATAAGTGCTTTTCTACAAAACATAACAAAATAAGCTTAACTTGTCCTTTTATTGCTGACTAAAATACAGTCTAAAATGAGCTAAATTATTATTTGAATAAGTAAATATCTAAGAATGAGTAAACAAGACTGAAAATGTAATACCCAGGCCAAGTAATAAAATAAGAAATACTTAAAGCAGCTACGAAGAACTTTTTTGTTGTTGATTATGGCGGCCCCTGTGATCAAAAGTGGTATGACCACCATAAAGATCTTGATGTGGCTAGCGTGTGCAGAGGAATCATGTTTTTAATACGATTTTTCCTTTATAAACACAGCTTTTAGCAACATGCATGGCAATATTTGTGGTTATGTAAGGTTATTAACTGCAATTATCCTCAGCACTCCGCCATAAAAAATAATTCATTTTCATGACTTATCTAACCCGGAGGCAGGCATTAAGAATAACTATAATTATCATACAGAAATAGGAAATCTTCTTGCTAATGGTCTAGTTTGCTTATATAGGTCATATAGAGGCATCGGCAGAACCAGTTCAAAGTTCCCTGTAGTACGTTTACACACGTTTAAGAAAGAACAGGGAAAGAAAGCGAAAAATGCTGAAAATTCATTAAAGCAAAATGGTTTTCCCTGCATGCAACGGTAGTTTTGAAAGACTACACTATCATCACAGTGATACATCAACATATTCGCTCCATGTGACTGATGATACCTCTAAAAACTCATCATAACAAACATAACTCTGAAGGGTAGAAAATCATCATAGAGCTGGCAATCTGGCTTTCAAGTCTTGGATTTTTTTTACAGCACTACATTTAGGAAAAAAATGTTCTGTCAACATCCGTTTACATCCCCCACTAATTTTGTAATGTGCTGCATGATTAAGTATCATATTTTTTTAATGTGATGCCTATCTCGATTCCAACTCGTTCCCAGGCTTGAAAAAGACATCCCACATAGAAATCTGCGAGGGATTTGACAATAAAAGTTTGTGGGGCGACATGTTTTGAAGGATTCTGTCCTGATAGACTGACACTTATTTATCCCTCTGGGTGTCAAGCAAGTGACAGTGAGCAGCCTGAGATGACAAACCACATCTCAGACACAATGTAGAAAGAAAAAAATAATAAGTAAACAAGCTACATTTAGGCTCAGTGTCTATTCTAGGTCTGAAATCTTAACCTGTGGATGTTTGTTGCTCATACTGTGCACAATAAATGGTAGCAGACGGAGAGAAAAGCTGTGTCTTTCACATACAACTCCACTGGTATGGATATTAAACATTGGTTGTTACTCACTGTGCTGGTTGATAAGCATACGAATAGAGATGCGGCTCAAGTAGAAGCGGTCCAAAAAGTACTGGATATTCTGGTTGGTTACCAGGTCCTGGGTGAAAGTCTCTTTGTATTCTATGATACCCTGGGCCATAGTCGGCACGACATCGTTGTGCCTGTTTCTGATGGTAACTAAGGCGTCAACAAATCTGTGGAGGAAGGAGATAAAAATATAAAGCTTTCCTTAATTCTGTTGTATTTAAATTTTCATTGTTCTTTTTTAATCATTATTGCCTTTCTTATCGTCTTTCTTTATTTCATTTATTGATCGTTTTATCTGGTTTTATAAAGCGTCCTTTGACACTTACAAATACAATATGTTATTATTATTATTATTATTATTATTATTATTATTATTATTATTATTATTATGTAAAGAAAATGAGCATCACTAAAGCAAAGATAATCCCATGCTCCCTTTTCCAAAAGCCTGACATAAACACACAGACTAAAACACCTTCAGGCTTCATTTAAGCATATGAGTGAGGAAGTGTTGTGTCAATGGGTTGTTTTGTCTCTTCACAACACGAAAACTGAACAATGGCCAAAAACGTGCCCTGAGGAAGAGTGAATGTGAGCCTGTCTGGGGAAAAGTTGGACTTACTCTCCCAGGACTTTGTAGTCATCAGGGTTCTTGTCTAGGAAGTCAAGGATCTCCATTAAACTCTGGATGTACCTGACAAAATCACAAATAAAAGATATTCACATAAATGAGCAAATGTTATAAAATGCAAGACAAACAGGTGAGTCAGCCTGCAAGAGTTTTACTAGTGAAAGTTCTTGAGTCTAAAACTCTTTCCCAGGATATCTAGGTCACGGTGTCTCTTTCACAAAGGAAAGAAAAGCAGACCCTCCTGAAAACACAGTCACGTGCCATGTGGCGACAAAGTAGGGTAAAGTTCATAGCCGAGAGCCTCCCCCCTGCACAGGGCTAGTTGGAAGGAGTACAACTTGGCCAAAGGCTGCTTTTGTAACAGGGACTATGACATCATCACAGTGTCCTACTGGAAGTAAACAAGTCAACAGCTGTTAACGATCAGCTAGTCAGGGGATGAAATACTGTTTCAAATATGGCTTTGACTGAGGCTGAGAGAGAGACTCTGTTCTGGGATGTTTCTGTTGAATCAAAACAACACCACAGTCACAGTTGACACGTATTTTAGGTAACTTAATAATTCTCCAGGTTTAACTTACCAGCTCTGCACCATTTGCACAGACGGGGTCGTGAGCAGTTTATCCGGCAACAGGTTGATTTCCTTCATAATGTTCGAAAGTCTTACAGGGAGCTCCTGTCTCAGAAAGACAAAGGATGTCTTCTCACAGGCGTTGATCGAACCTGAATCAATGCAGAGAAAAATTATAAAGATGAAGTTGATCGATAGAAAGTCAATTGATTAATGGTTTCAACCAAAACATGCCAAACAGTTGCTGTTTTCCGGCTTCTATAAAGATTTTCTGCTTTTCGTTGACTTTTGTAACAGCAAATTGAATATATATTTGTGTTTTGGGCTGTTTTTTGGTAATTTGGATGGGCATTTTTCACAATTTTCTGACATTTTATAAACTTAACAAATGATTGGTTGATAAAAACTGTCTGAAACTGAAACTAATCAATAAAATGATCACAGTTAGATGGGTGTTTTTCACAATTTTCTGACATTTGATCAGTTTAACGAATTTTTTTTTTCTTAAAAACTGTCTGAAACTGATATCAATCAATGCAAATGAGTATCAGAGATTGTCCCGCTTAGTTTTGGACTGTTGGCTGGACTGAACAATCTGTTTTAACACTTTGCAGATCAGCTTGCGCTCTGAAAATGTGGTCATTTTTAATATTTTCCTGCAATAACTGAAAAATTAATCATTAGCTTAAGAAAATAATCAATGGCTTGAGCCTTAACAGTAATAATTATTATTGTAAACTGGATATTTGCACTGTTGTGAGCATATTGCTCTGGAAACAATCATTTCTTTCGAGCAAATATTTGTGTTATTGAATGTTCCTCTGCAGAAATTGCATAACAGTTGATGTGCAAGCTGGTTGTAGTTTATCAGTGATTGTTAGCAGCAGTGATCCAGTGCAGTGTGTCCTTCATGGGGCCCAAACAGTGCAGCCTGAGCTTGCCACAGATCTGACGCAACACTCTGCATTATGAGCACTATGCTACTACAGGCAAACCCCTTTCAGCACACAGCCTCTACAGAGCAGATGCTGGTTAATTTTAACAATATGCAATGACTGGACACACTGTCACATCTGACATCTCTCACCAGGCTTAGAGAGCTCGAACAGTAGCTTTCCACACAACTAGCTTGTTTTGTTACATCGACTATGACCCATCTAGAGGCGGATCAATACTCACCGAAATCGAGAAATTGCTTCATGGAGAGCGGTGAAGGAGAAAATTTAGAAAAATGTTCGATATGTTTGGGCACACTGGCCAAGGCGGCGTTTTTCATGATGAACCTCACGAACTTCATTATTGCTGCTGAGGTGTTGAGGCTCCTGTGTTTGAGCTTCAGCGTCCGATGCTATGATGCTACTCCTCTCCGGTCTGACCGAACCTGCTATCACGCTGTCGTTAAGAGAGGAGGAGGGCAGAAGAAGAGAGCTGCAGCCAATAGGAGGGCGGGGATTTGTATTTACGTTCCGCACTGGCCAATGGGGAGTCGCGAGGGGGCGGGCTCAGTGAAGTTTGGGTGTTCCCGGTCTGGAGCTCCTTCAGGACACTTTCTCCCTCCTCTTGATTATGTAACAGGTGATATACTGATCAACTGAACAGCAGGATGAACAGGTACGGTCGTGTCAAGGCTTGAATATCGCTGTAACTGCCATTAACTAATGGTGGGAAGTTACATACTCACTTACGTACTGTGAATCCAAATCAAGAACAATCTAAGTGCAGTTTTGATGTAGCATTTGCACTTTGCTTGAGTATTTCCATTTGAAGCTGCTTTCCACTTCTGCTTCATTTCAGAGATAAACCTTTTAATCCACTACATCTATCTGACAGATGTACTAACTAGTTATGTCAAAGTCACAATCGGACCAGATCAGTAGCTATACAGTAGGCTATACAAAAGTATTAGCAACAACATATACTACTGGAAAAGGTTCGTGCTAATTGTAACTAATTGATATACTCATTTCATACAGTTGCACAACATCATCAGCATCTGTGTCCTGCCACAAAGACATCAATATTCGACGCCCTGGCAATGACACTGGCCTGAGTAAGCTCACTGACGTATTTCTGTAGGCTAACCCGGAAGTTAGCATCGTCCTGGTTCCCTCCACAAGAAGCCTATGAGATTTTTCCATTGGATTTTGTTTTTTTTGCCAAAAATAAGATCGTGGCAAACACCATCTTGTGATATTTACACGTTTTGTTCAGCAAGATACACCACTTTTGTGATTCTCGACGCGTAAATCAGTTCACTCGAAGTAAAAAGCTAACATTAGGCTATAAACAGACTATTAGTATTTGAAGATTTGGGAATGAGACTCAAAATCAACTTTTCTGATGTATTTTATGGCGTAGAACAAAACGTGTAAATATCTGAAGCCTGTGGTAACCACAGACCTTATTTCAGGCATTTATACAAAAACCAAATAAAAAAACCCATTGATTTCGATACAAGGGAGCCTTAAGTGCAACAATGCTAACTGTTCTGTGGGTTTTAGGACCCATGACTACACCACTCTATTTAACATAATGTTAGGTTAGCTTGCTCACATGGACACATTTAAATTTTTGATTAAAAATGAAAAACCTAATAGAATTGTAAATTAGCATAAAATGGAACAGTAATGTAGTAAAGTAACATTGCACTAGCTTTACAATGGGGTCATTCTTCTGAGTTTTACTTTTAATACTTTAAGAAGTGTTTGTTGCTAATACTTTTCTAACTTTAGATACTTAAAAATAATAATGAAGTAAAATCTTTCAATGACTTTAACAAGTATTTTCACAGTGTGGTATCACTACTTTTACTGAAGTAAAATATCTAAACACTTCAAATATAAAGATGTCTGGAGGTGGCAGCTGCAGGGAAACAGAGGGTTAAGCCTGAAAATTCTCTTTTTCTTTCTAACAGTGCTGCTGCTGCTCAAGGACTTTTTTTTATTCGTAGTTAAGAAAGTTGATGTACTCGAAATCTGTGTATAAACTTGGGGTAATTCCATCCATCTCCATCCTCATCTGGACGATAACATCGTCTGATACCGTGCGCTTCGTGTTGACTTCCTCTTCATCCTCTGTGAATGATTCTCTGGAAGCTCGCCACCCGCACTTTTGAATAGAAATGCCTTTGTCAGGGAACACACTGTCCCAGTCAAATCTCCCATTACATAAGCGTCGGCTGTGTCAGTACAGTCGGGGATTGTCCTTATAAAGCCAGTCTGTCATGCCTCTTGATCAAAACATTAGTTCACACCTTTTGTATCGTCGCACGTGGGAGGCAAAACAAACCTGAAAGTAAAAATAACAGGGCGATGTGTGTGATGTCAGAAATCTGCAGTGCTAAATATCACGGCTCATTTCAGCTCTGCCAGCTCACGGCTGATAATGGGCTGATCCCTGCGAGACAATATCAAAACAAGTATTAGTCATATTGTTT
This sequence comes from Pagrus major, assembly GCF_040436345.1. Classification (NCBI taxonomy): domain Eukaryota; kingdom Metazoa; phylum Chordata; class Actinopteri; order Spariformes; family Sparidae; genus Pagrus; species Pagrus major. Next base: position 22,501,455 of record NC_133234.1, on the reverse strand, counting down.
TTCAAGTGTCAGTTGTTTGGCTTTTCTATCAGCTCATGTAAAAGGATTTCATCTTCAGCTCAAGGTATTTGGAGCTTTGTTCAACAGAACACTTGGGATATGAGCTGCCTCCACAATAAGCACAAAATACCAGCACCTTATCCAAACTAAGTGTTTTTTTATGTTTTTCTTGCAGTGTAGTCTGGATTTAAATACCTCTGAGTCCACAAAAGACATATTTAAATCTGCCGTCGCAGCACAATGTGTTGTCCTTCAGGCAGATGTGTCCTTTGAAAAAGAGAGCACAGGAGTCAACTGAAGCAGCTCCTGCTGGGAAAGAAAAGGCCGCGGCCAGCAGACGAATTATTACCCGCAGCGATTTATTTGTGTTTGACCACAGGAGATTGAGAGCAGCAAAGTAAAAAAACATGTTTTTCTGCATTTTTCAATGTTATTTAGGCCACTTCATTTTATATTTGCTAAGAGGGCCATCTCGCTCACTGCAGCATACTTGATGCTGATGTGAAAAGTAAGATTTGTAATGGCTGCATGCCAACCAGTGATGTCTCTAAACATCCTTACTTTAAGCATCCTAACAGTGGTGGGGTACAATTTCTCCAAAGTAATAATAATAATAGTTAGAATGGCACTCAGTAGAGCGCATACCTCCGCCAAGGCCAACAGTCCCCTTTAATTCAAACAAGTCTAATCCAATATCAAACTCCATAGCCTTGTATCGCTCTAAATTTTAAACTGAGATCTAGGATCTGCATCAAATTGTACTCAGTCATACAGCCGCCTATCTACACTTTATGGTTTCATTTGCTTGTGTAGGTCATGTAGAGGCATCAGTATTGAATTGAGACTGTTCATAACCAGCTAATAGTTCAATAAAATAATGCATCAGTAACAACAAGTAAAGGTTTGATCCCTATTTGTTCAGATATTTACCTTTTTAAACAGATCAGGTATCAGTCAGAGGTGACGATCAATATTCAATACTGTTTCATCACCAGCAGCACAAATTGATCGTCTGAAGTTGATCTGACAGTTTGAACTTTGGTGCCGGACTTTTCTTGATTTTGAAATATGTATTTGATGCTGCATGTGAAGCCAAAATTGTAATTTGTCCAATACTTGACAAAATACCTGCAGCTTATCATTATTTTCATTGTTGACTATCTTCTCAATTGATCGTTTGGTCCTTATTTGAAGGATGAGGTGTTGAAATCGCTTGTTTTGTTCCAACCAACAGTCCAAAAGTCAACACTGTTCTCAGTGCTGTAAAGTAATCCTTGCTAGAGACAGACAATTAGGTTCTTATCAAAATAGTTTCCAATTTTCTCTTAACTTCGAAACTGATATAGTAAAAAATCATGTATATAACTTGATTGTGCATTCCAGGGTTGATGTTATACAAGCATTATTACACAAAAAGACCAGGCATACCTAAGATAGGAAGAAATATGGCAGGGCTCGTTAACCGACTAATCGACAATAGTTTCCTCTCTACTCAGATACTTTGTGAAAGTCAGGTATATTCAGATTTCTTGCACCACAGAAATCCCTGGCCTTCATTTACTTTATATAGAAATGATTCCAATGAGCTTCAACAGTAAAATACACAGATTCTAATTGTGGGAAAAAGAAAGGTGGTATTGGATCAATACTCAGGATCAGATGATACCTTGAGTTCTGGTATTGGAGGAGACATGTGGGTTAGTACATCCCTTAATAACAATCCAAGGGGCTGTTTTTCATGCGAAACTAAGTACTTGAACTTTTGATACTTTAAGCACATTCTGCTGAAACCACTGGATAGATTTCTTTTGGCGTCGCGACTTTATTTGTGGCTTTTCGGTTGCCAGAACCCGCAGCACATACTTTGTTTTATTTTTTATGAATCCATGACAGACTCTAACTCGTTCCAGTCTATAAGTTTCGTGTGAGTTTTATTCGGTCGTAGCCTGTAACTGCAGGCTGTTCTTGTTTATAACCGGCCCTGGAGACACATCTAGTGGGAGAGTGCTTAACTGGTCAGGGGGGTGGGGGTGCAGGGATTGGGAGGAGGGTGGGGTAGTTGTTGGCTACCCCCAGTACTTTTCCGCTCCCCATCAGCCTACATTCCTGCCAGTAGTCAGCTCCTATTCCCCACTGTCAACAAACAGCCGGGCATATCGGGCTTAAATGTTCGGGCATTCTGTCAGTGGCGTGTTGGTGGAAGAGACTGTAACTGGACAACAACAACTCCAGTGGAAATTTCCCCTCGCTGCAGGCCAGGGGGAGCTGTTCATGGCCTATTACACAGAACTGGGGTCACTTCAGTTAAAAATGGCATTTAAATACCAATAATTCACTCCACAGGGTGCAGCTTCCTCATAACAAAAGATCCCCTCTGGTTAAAAGTTTGAATCAAATCCACTTCTTCCTGAACTTCTTAGTAACACACCCCTGCTTACAATTTGTTTTAAAAAGACCAAAACATTTAATAATTAATCAAGCCCATTGTGTTCTAACTATTTGTCTGGCCGGTGCAATCATTACTGCCTTCAGAGAGTTTAGTTCCTATTCATGAAACAACAATTAAAAGTCATGCGTCATAAATGCAGAATGAAGAGGACGCTCCACTAATCAAGCACATGATTTGAGCTTTTACATGGTTATTATAATCATCCTGAAACAAGCTGCTCCCAGTGAACAATGACGAGAGTGACGAGGGGAAATATAAGTGACGGAGACAAAGTGAACTTTCAAAGGTTATGTAGCCCCAAACTGTGATGAAACAGATGTTTTAATGTAGATTTGTTCATGTTTTATTTACTGCCGAGACACTTCCGATCAGATGATTGATAATGTGGAGCTTAAGTACTGTTTTGGGTCGTTTTCTTAAAGATCTAACCTCACGCCAAAATGCTAAAATAACAGGAAAACAGTCGAATGTCCTCTTCTTCATTCTCTGGTGGTTGGCAAATAACTAAATTGTGCCTCACAGCCAACATCTGATCAACATCTGTCTGCTTGCTGTGTTGAATCTCAGCTGTTTAAATCTCTGTTGTGTCCCATCTTGCTCTGTTTTAAGGGCGCCGACCCCAAGATCGAGTTGTTCCCATTAATGTTCCCATTCTTCCTTGTCAGAAACCTGAATGGTCATAAAAAGTGATTTGATTGCTGCTGCTGCTAAAGATATAACCTTAAAATGTCTAAAAACAACCAGACCTCTTTTACTTGTCTTGTTTAGTCGTGAGCTTCAAGCAATGTTTAAACTCAGAGAAATCTGTAATGTTACTCAAGGTAACGGTGGGTTTCATTTAGTCACTTGCCGCTATGAATTCTGGGGAAACACCGGATGACACATCAGAGAGTGAGGAAGGTAGTCGACCATTGTGACTAAACATAAATGGATCAGAGCAAATCGTTACCTCGTCCATGAACATCAGATAGATTTTCGTCGGCGACACTGGTTCTTGAACAGTGAAGACAACAACTCCCACAATCCCACCCTACTTCATGACGTAATCAAACTAGTCTTTTCACTAGTTTTTAATTGTAAAGACAAAATAAATATAAGCACAGGTTGATGGCCACAGCTGTGCTACTATGCATTTAGAGCTGCAGCGACATTTTGGAAGAACTGTACCGCCAATCCGGATAAAGTTTCTATCGACAAAATGAGGAAATGCTGTTAATAAACGTGTCCTGTTGTAAAACATTGATAATGAAATATCCGAATTCACTGATGAAGAATTTCACACTGTTTTATTTGGATTATATTTGTGTTCTGAAGACTTAATTTTCCCCTGAGAGCAGCTTGTTTATTCAATTATGGAAAAAATAAATAATACAGAGTTTGTATTATTACCTCGCTAATATATTGTAAATATTAAAATTCTGAGTTCTGCGCTTTAGACCGAACGCCAGAGATCCTCTACACAGGGCCCCATGTGTTGTCCACAGGCTCAAAAACTGTTTTTCCTTCTCGTCTCCCCGCTGTAGGCTGGACTGCCTTCAGCCCCCTGAGAGAGAGAGAGAGAGAGAGTGAATAAACAGCAGTGAAGGAAATGAATGAATCAGAAAATTCATCACAACATGAAAAAAGAAAAACCATCTATTTATATGTAGGTTATGTTATATAAGAAACACCCACAAGTATGTTATGTCTTTGATGTTCTCGGTGTGAGTGTGATGGCTGTTGTGTGCTCGGCCCCGCAGGGGAAAATCACTATAATATCCCTGTAATCAGCGGTATAGTCAGAATCTGACAGAACCAGAGCCAGGCCTCCTCTGGACTGTCTGATTCAACCAGGTACACTTATTTCAAATCACATTTTGATCTGTGAGCCTCATTTTTTGTGATCATCTTATCTGCTTGTTTGCTGGAAGATGTCTGAGGAAGAAACAAAAGCCAGATAAACTAAGATGATGTTCTTATTGAAGGTAACATGATGTGCGTGGCCGACATAAATTGAAAATATAACAACTGAAAGAAGCTTCACACAATATATAGATTACAACACCTTAGACTAAGTGAATTGTGCGAAATTTGTGCACAAGCAGTTTAGTAGTGGATCTCTGGCAGACATGACGTGAGATGGAGCTCCAGTAAAAGGTCACCCAGGACGACTTTCTCTTTGTGCGTGCTCAGGCCTTTAAATTTATTTCTCATACCATCCTCTTATTCATTCCTGTCACGCATGCTCACTCATACTTTCCTGTAACTATATCGTCAACTGAGATATCAGCTGTTCACATCAGCCGGTCGAATCCATCCAATAACACAGCGACACACCTACATTGTTAGCCTATCATCTCGCTCCTGTCTTTTTAAATATGATCCTGGCTCTGCCTGTGGTTCATTCATGCTGCTCTTTTGCGTGCCCCCTCCTGATCCCCATGACCGCCAGGCCTCGTAGATTCCACCACCAGTATCTGGATGCCATGGAGGGATTTATCGTGCAGCTGCCCTTTTGACGCCCCTCGATTACAAAATCTCCCCGTAGAGTCTGAGTGCCAAAGACTTTCTGTGAATACTGTAAACATTTGATTTACTGCATTCACTTGTCTCTCCTAATTGAACTAGAAGTGTAGAGGTTTGAATGTTATATATATGTGGAATATACAGTAATACTACAATACTATAAGATGTATAAGATGAATTTGAGAGAAAACTATGATATAATGTTTTAGATAATGTTGAACTTACATAAGTGGTGTTGTAACTTACAGTATGTACAATGTTTACAGTATGTACTGTACAGTGTACAGTATGTACAGTACAGTGTACAGTATATATAGTATGTGCAGTATGTACAGTATGACTATGTACAGTGTTGCCAATAGACAGTGGAGAGCAACATTTATGCATATATAATACATTATACATATTATACATTTATTTATAATATAATAATATAAAGGCACAATCATGAAACTATACTTGTAATAGAGTACTGTTACATCAGAATCAGAATCAGCTTTATTGGCCAAATATGTGTACACAAACAAGGAATTTGACTGAAAAATTAAGACTAATATGTACAAGAAAAAAATAGTTTAAATAGTTTACATTTTTTACACTAACACAGTATTTACATTAAAACAATATTTACATTAAAACAGTGGCAGGATTTATTGCACAGTGTTTTTTTCTGATCCTCTGTCTGTTCATCACAGTGACAGCCTGGGGGGAGAAACTGTCTCTGTGTCTGGTTGTTTTAGCGTACAGCGCTCTGTAGCGCCTACCAGAGGGAAGGAGCTGAACAGTTTGTGAAGGGTCTGCAGAGATGTTACCTTCCCGTTTCCTGACACTGGACTGGTACTGGGGTGTAGGGGGGCTCCTCCTGAAGTCCACTCTCATCTCCACGGTCTTGAGCGGGTTCAGCTTGTTTTTGTTAGTTTTTTGGTTGGTTGGTTGGTTTGTCATCAGGATTACACAAAAACTACAGAACGGATGTCTGCTAAACTTGGATAGAGGATGGGTCTCGGCCCAGAATACAGTAGACCTCATACATTTTTGGTGCAGATCTCGATAAAGGGACGAATACAGGAACTTTTTCTCATGGATCATCATCAAAAAATCAGGCATATTAAGGTGGCTGGTATCTATTAGTGAGCACAATCTGATGTGGATCCAAATAAAATCAGGATCTAGATTCATGTTTTATTGGATGTTAGATTAGGCTTGATTGAATTAAAAGGGACTGTTGGGTGTTTCTGTCCTTGTGTATGTAGGATCCTACATTTATGTGAGTCTCTGGTGAATCTCTACAGATTCTCTTCTCATCTACGTCCTGCATGTGATCTTAACGTCTGCTGTCAGCGTTTCACTCTCCTGTCCAGCTCGAGTTACGTCCACGTCCACAGAAGCATGCACTCTGATAATTGTGTCATCATATTCTCAGATGACACAGCTATCTCGGGCTTAGTGCACAAGAATAGCGCCCCGTCAGTATAAAGGGAGAGCTGTGAAACGGTGTGATAAGAACCATCTAACGCTGAAAAAAAAAAAAAAAAAAAAGATGGCGGAGACAGGTTTTGATCCCAGAGGTAAAAGCCTGTGGTTATCCATCATGAATCCATCACTCACATCAGCTCCTGCAGGAAACGTGGAGTTTTACACTGACAGTACACCAACTCTGGAGACTCATACTGAGAGGGTTCCTGGTTTCGGTGAAGACTTGCGTTTCTTACACAGGAGGGTTTATGGAGCGGCACCATCCTGGAGAGCTTCATAAGATTCAGTATTTCAGCTGTGTTGGGTGACTTTTCCTCTGCAGCTAAATACTTTTATGCAACAGTCTGGAAGATTAATGAGCTCGGTAACACCTTGCATGAGTCAACTTTTTAATGACATGCAGATAAAAGTGCTTATGACTGAGCTCATACTTCCACCAGACTCCAGATTTGAAATGTTTTTTAATTTCTGCATTAATCAAGCTTTCTGTGCAGTGAATATCCTCGCTGCAGAGGACTGCTTGTGCAAAATACAACAGTATGTTTTACATCCCTGTGAACTTAAGTGTACTTTTGATATGGGGCTGTTTTCCATGTCTGGTCCACTTTGTTCCAATTTAAGAAAATTATATTTTAGATATTAGTAAGCTTTCAATCCAAAATGGTGAAGCGGTTCAACATGACACTGGCCTCCTGCACAAAGCCATAACAACCCAGTCACCAGAATAAAATGTTGGTGTTGTACTTTTTATGCAAACAACAGATATGTTGAATTGTACACTTCATACGTATCATGTCAAGATTTCTAAGATACATGTCGTATTACGTTCAGATAACGTCTACGTGAACTGACTCGCGTCTGGAGAAGGAGGGGATGTTGATGGCATGACAGCTGGGTTTGATGGCAGCCGAGTGGGAGACATCATTTCATCATTGGTAAGTGTGAAACCATATCGTGTTTAATGGGACGTTGGGACGTTTTCCATCTGTGTTGGTGGCAACAAATCAGGTATGGCAAATACATACAAACAACCTTTATCTAACCAAGTGTTCTGTGTGTCCAAACCAAACCAGACACATAGCACGGCATTATCACAGCATACAACTGACAGATACACAAGAGTTTAAACATAAAGAAACTTATGATCAAATGTAAAGTGTCAAGATATCTGTGATTTTGCATAAATGTATATTGCCAAGAATTATTATGTTGATTGGGTTGCCATAACAAAATGGTTTATCCAATTTGGTCTAGGAGAGCAGAGCTAATTATTATAATTTTATATATAGCACTTTAAAAACAGTTACAAAGTGCTTCACGCACAGGAAAAGATACACACATTCAAATACCAGTATACGTACATATCACCTAATGTATCATGCTGAACTGTGGTGGACCTCAGTGATGCTCTTGTGTGTGGTTAAGGAGGTCGTTTACAGGTTACACACTGAAGCTACCAGTGAAATAATTTATTTTAAATGTGGGAAGAAATGTTGAATGTGTAGTGTAGAAATAAAAAATATGGGAATATTGAAAAACAGAAAAAGAATCGGTCACACAAACAAGACATATAGTAGTTACAGTTTGTATATGCAGTATCATTTTCAGTATTTAAAGTCATGCAAGAAACTCAGAAAGTAAAAAAGTAAAGATGAACTTAAGAGTTAATAAACTTTAAACTCTAAAACTCACCAAAGACATCAATAATAAAGCAATTCCTCTTTCTTGACACAAGTTGTGTGCACATAAAAGTGAGACATTGACACACATTAGAGGGTCAAGGCCATAAAAGACTGAGGACTTGAATAAAGGCCATATTAAATTGTGTGTTTGTGAGGTAGTTTTTTTCCAGTTCTGTGCCACATACAGACACTTTCTCCTCACAGTGTGTAAAACAGAAGGTGTGAGGAGTTCTCATGTATGTAGGAAGGAGCTCGGTGGAGCCATGTGGCTTTAAATGTAAGCTGTTGAATTGTTTGCCTTTAGCTCGTGCTATAAATACACTTCAGTCTGCTTATCTGCTGCTTTTATCTTATTCCCTCTCCTGCTGAGGAGCTGTGCAGGACCTGATGTGTCTGTGGTTTGAATTATTGGAGGAGGGTGGTGGTGGGGAGGAGGACAAATATCTAAATAAGAGTGTTAGATAATCTTTTGTGCAGGTTGCTCAGAGATGCGTTGCCTTGACTCTCCCTCCTCGGCACAGGGGTGAGTGAAGCCGTAGACATGAGATGTTCTCGCTAAGAGGAGAGACTGACGCTCCTGTTCCCGCGACATCATCATCCCACACTGGTGGAGCTCCACGGTGCGCGGCGTGAAGCGCTCAGTCCTGCACAGAGGCAGCTACAGGAGGCGTGCTCGTCCGCCTGCCACAGGAGCACAGGAGCAGGAGGAGGACTGGGAAGCAGAGGCCAGCAGGCTTTTTTACCGGCCACTTGACACACCGTGAAAGAGAGCGCTTTTTTTTTTCTGGGGTTGCTCTTCTTCTCCTCCTCCTCCCCAACCTCCCCTCCTCCCGCCCGCCTCCCACTCCACCGAGCGATGGCATCCACGGATCGATCACCGGGAGCGCGTGAGTTATCCTCTTTTTATTCGATCCGTGCCATGTCTTTTTTGAATGTGACGGACACAGTGCGTGCAGGAGACTGGATGTGTTGACAGTGTAGCGCATCACAGCCGATGTTTTCCGTGCCTCGTTTCGAAATGGGCCAAACACGAGGACGTAGGATCAGAAACACACACACACACACAAAAAAAATCATCATCTGCTGTGTTTATTTATTATACGCGCATTTTCATTTGCAGTGGCCACAGCTGATAGCATACATCTCCTTAAAGGAGACGCTCGGCTCCGGCAGCATCAGCACCACACGGAGCAGAGATGCCCTCCTGGCCGCAGGCAGCCTCCAACTTCAGCTCAGTGCTGATGGAAAGCGGTCAGCAAGAAGTAGCCTACATCTGTCTGGTCTGTTGTTCTCTGGCCTGCTTTCATCACTGCGTGTTATAGTTATCCGAGAGAGTAACAGGAGAGGGATGAACAGCCTGAATAAATCTTCAACAAAGAGCTGAATGTGTAGTTATCCTCTTGGATTATCATTTACAGGACGCCTGATAGACAGAGTCATGATAGACAGACAGCAGAACAAGACCCCATAAGAATATTTAGGAATTTTAGGCAAATGGTGATTTTATTTATTTAAAAAATGGGTACATGTTTCATGCAAAACGTAAAAAGCTAAACTTGGACTTGGATGTGGGAGATTTTGGATTATTTCATCAAGCATATCTTTCTATACAGGCATCATAGCTGAATTGACATTTTTAGTATCCCTTCTTGAACAGCATTGATACAATTTTTTATTTTTTTTAAATGGTATAAGCCTGTAATAATATTTGGAAATTTTAGGCTACAGTAGATACTTTTTTCACTCTGAAGAATTGCCATTATTTTGCACAGAGAACAAAAAATTAACCCTTGCTAAACTCATTCTTATCCCTAAAAGAGTCTGTGCTGGCAGCTGTGTGAGGCTGTGCTGAGCTAAATGCCGATGTCAGCATGCTAACATGCTCATAATGATAAAACGAATCGCTGATGTTTAGCAGGAATATGTTTACCATGTTCACAATCTAATTTTAGTGTGATAGCATGCTAAAGTTGATAATCATATCAAACTTTGACGGCACTAATCGAAATGTAACAGGATCTGCAAGTTTATTGTGATCCATCTGATGGGGACCGTGAATGTCTGATCCAATTTCACTTTGAACCAAAAATGTGACATTAGAGGAAAAGTTGGAGGATCAACAAAGTCTTTAGGATTCATCATCTGGGAGCCATGAACGTCTGTACAGACTTTTGTGCTAATCCACATGAGAGATCAGAAGATATTTGACTCGATGTGTGAAGGTGTTGACCTGCTGGTGTTGGTATATCAAGTCAGGGGATCTTAATGCCAGTAGCATACATCATCTGGCGACCATGAATATTTGTTGCACCTCATGTCAATCAATCAAATTTTTGTTGAGCGATGTCACTTTGAATCAGAAATGTGAACCGTGGGAACCATGAACACCTGTACATATTTTCGTCCCTGACAAAGGTGTGGAGATATTTTACTTGATGTGTGAAAACCTTAACTTGCTGGTCATGCTAGATCAAGTCAGGCGATCATAAAGTCATCAGGATTCATCCTCTGGGGACCATGAACTTTAGTTGCATTTCATGGCAATACATCCAGTCGTTGTCACGTTATTTAGTCTGTCGCAATGTGGTACATCCATGAAGTGGACGTGGAGATATTTTACCTGATGTGAAAACTTTTACCTGCTGGTGGTGCTATATCATGTTATGTTGTTAGGATACATCATCTGGGGACCATGAATATTTGTAGCATTTCATAACAATCTAAACATTTCTCTTTAAACCACAAATGCCAACCTGCTGGTGGCAATAGAGGAAAAGTCAATGGGTCACTACATTTTTTAGATACAACATCTGGGGATCATGAATATATGTTGCATTTCATGGCAGTCCATCCAATATGGGCCGAACAATAGACTGGCTGTCATTGCCTGCCCTGGAGCAACGCTGCTAGCATGGCTAAAAACACATAAAAAGTCTAATAAGAGAGGGTGCTAATTGGGCTGTCAGAGTATTTTTGGCTTGGAAAATACAAACACTGCAAATCAAGGATAGATGAGTGCCAGACGAGACCAAAATGGTTGCTCGCCTTTCTCCTTTTATCAGAAGAGTTTGCACACTGGGTTTTTTGTATGAACTGAGGCTTTAAAGGAAGCCTGTTATTGTCCCAAAGAAAGCCTGCAGTGGATTAAGAGTGGACAGAGACGTGGTGCTGAAATGAAGCCAGGTTTCTCTCACAGCTTAAAGAAACGTGGAGAGCCTCAGCTGAAAGAAAAAAACCCTGAGTACTTCCTCATGCTATCAGCATTCAGATCTCTGATTCAAGTCATCACCTCACATGCTCAGACAGGCCTGATAATTACTGCAGCTCCATGCTAAAGTCTGTCAGTCACTGTCTCTGCCGCGGTCTGTAAGAGGGGTCACTGGGTTACATTAAGAAATCCTTATATTTCACTTGAGCCCGATCTTGCTGCTCTTCAGACTTCAGTTGATTACCACCACTTCATTTGAAGTATTCAGCCCACCTTTCTTGTCAGTTCCCGGGGGGTCCCGTCCGAGGGAGGTAATTTAAGGAAGTGAATCATGGCTTAAACCGACCTGCTAATCACCAATCACATAGCCGCAGCACTGCTGTACAGTATCTCATGGGTCTGGGCTTGTTTTTCTGTATTTCTGCACTTGTTAATCATGTTTTTCCCCCCCCCCCACACTTTTAAATTGGTTCGCAGCGAGCTCCTCCATGCTTGAAGCTGTTGTATAATGTACTTTGTTATGTGCTGATGAGTGCTGTTGATGCTGCTTTTGTGAAACATGATGCGCTGTGAAGTGAGGTTGCAGTATGCCAGGGATCTATTCTCATGAGGAAATGACCTCTCAGTCTGATTTGGTTTTTAGATTATTAGATTTCTACCGAGGACACTGGCCAAGTCCGATATGATATAACTTATATCAGGAGTTTTTTGTTGTATTTTGTTTGAGAGCAGCAAATGAGAAAGTGACACGCTCCAACAGGTTGGATTTGGCTTTGGCTTTGTAATCACGGATGACAAGTGTTTGTTGCATGTGTGGAGTTAATTAGAGTGTTATTAGAGGCTGCATTGAGCCAGCTGACCTTGAGGAGGGCTGTTCTGGAGCAACTCCTGCAAAATGAAGGAGCGAATGTGTGTGTGTGTGTGTGTGTGTGTGTGTTCGTGAGGTGGGAGGAGGGGTTACTGACGCAATCAGCCTGAGAACATTGGCACCTTCGACTGTACAGAGAAAGTGTTTTTGTCTGTTGAATGAATTACAAGAAAATGGGAATTACAGCTGAAACACTTGCTGTTAGCACGGCGTGTTCAGTGTTCTGGATAACGGCACTGAATCACATCCTCACATGAAACCATGTCGAGCTTTTTTGAAAAGAACAAGATTACACAGTCAAAGTAACACATTAGAAAGGCCTCATTCAAATCAAAATAATCCAATGAACAACTTCTGAACCCTGACGCAAAAAGGAAGCATTTGCAAGTTGTTGCCTCAGTGTTGCAAAGTTAGGAAAAGCAGCAGAGTCAACTTCAGCTTTCTGCAGTGGCACATTTGTAAGCCTGCAGATCCCTGGGACAAATCTTTTCTGCAAATTGCACATGAAGTTCTGATGAGCATGTGCATACAAATCTGTTTTTCAGTTATTATAATAAGCAGTCTTCTTCTCCCACACACGTTGATGATGACATTAATTAAATTTACATATTCTGCAAGGCTCAGATTTTTGTTCCATCCTATAAATAAGTGAATAATTAATTAAAAGCAAGCATTTACCGCACTGTTATTAGTTTTTTTTTTTTTTTTTTTAAATAAATGTTATATAAGTATACTGTGCAGCCTCAAAAGCTGCACATTAGAGGTGTCCAACTCGTCATCTCCCAGGACAGACTGTCGCCCATAAGACAAACTCTCTGCAACTGTAAGATCAATAATCCTGAGCTAAACTAAACGACAAATTACATCGTCAGTTATTACCTTATAAAACCATTGCAAATTACTCATATGGCTGCTTTTTTAATCCGTTAATCCTATAGCTAAAAGGTCCAGTGTGTAGGATTAAGGTGTGTAAATGTTATGTAAGATTCACTGTATAATAACCTAGAGAAGGCCTTTCACTATTTTTGCGTTTTAAGTGGCCACCATGGATGAGGTTGAGGCGAGGGTGTTCGGCTGATAGCAGTCTGCAGCCTCATTACTAGATGCCACTAACTCCCACACTGGACCTGTAAGGCCTGGTTAGGTTTAGGCAGAAAAACGAAGTAGCATTGTACTCCTATAACGCTGTCAGACTCACGATTAATAAAAGAATCGAATTGATGCAGAGCATGAACTGTCAACTTGTTTGCTCCATACACCCATCTTCCCCACCTGGCACTAACATTACCCACAATGCAACATGCAACAGTCTGATCATAGACTCTGGGGTGTTATGCAAGAAGCAGCAGTTGCAGCCTTGCACCACCAGCCTCAATCCTGAAGAATGTCCCATTGGACCGAAAGCCTGTTAATCAAAAAATCCCCAAAACAAAACGGCCATTGCTCTGAAGATGAACTTTACCAAAAATATACATTCTTCCGTATATTTTATAACTAACATATATATTTTAACCCAAACCATCATCCCTGCCTAAACCTAACCAGGTAGTTTTGGTGCCTAAACTCAACCAAATTACCACCGTTTCACAACATTAATCCTGTGTTTATTATTGTTACAATGATGACGAAGGTCACCTTTCTTCATCCTCTCCTTGCATGTCCAAACACACTAAGATATTAAGGGTAAAAACTGCGAGGAGAGTGTTTCTTTTCAGAGCAATTGGTGGATAACATGCTGTCAGCCAAATGGGCTTTTTTTCATTTTTTGGACTTTGTAGGTTTTGGAAAAATGTGTTGTCGGAACAATGCTTAGTCCCTGAATAGGTGTCAGCGGAGGTCTGGTAAACTCACTTCTTTTTACCTCCACACCTACATGTTGTTCTCAATTTGCAAAAACTTGTAGTCTTCAGCTTGAACAGATGCTGACTCAAGTGACATTTATCAAATTCATCAGATTTCACAAAAGGCTTTATAGAATGTTTCACATATCTAGAAGGACTCCTGAAGGCTTTTAAAAATAAAAATAAGTGAAGTTCCCCTTTAAAGATACAGAGATATTGTAGTAATGATTAAAAGAAACTAAAGAAATATAGCTTGTCAGTAGGAAATGTTGGCCCATCTGTCTACCTATGATGTTTGGTGGTTCAATGATGTCACACTACTTGCTCCTTGTGACAGACAACAGTAGTAATTCACATGAAAGGTTCTTGTCATTAACTGCAATCATATGTTGTGTAGCGGATTTTGTTGTGAGGAAAGAGTGAGTCAGATTAATGTTCTTCATGGACCTGGACATGCACTTTATGGTGTTTCCTTCCCCTGAACCCGACTGTCCACTTTCACAGAATCTGAGAATTAGAGCTGTCAACATGCTAAAACGTCAGAACACACTGTTTTCTTCATACAAAAAAACAAAACAATTGTCGTCTTCTTCATTAGTGAACATGGTCTTTTTTAAAGGCAGCTCCGTCAGAATGAAATAATAATAATAATGAGAAAGAAAGTCAACCAAACAAAGCATAGACCATGCCAGTCTGTCCGTTTTTTCACTTTCTTTCAAAAAAAAAGGTGAAAAAGGAAAAATTCTGGGTATTTTTTTTATGCAGTGAAACCTTGGAACTTGCTTTCAGCTCGATGGGTGAAGAGCTGCTTGTGTTAAGGGTTGTGATTTTCAGACCGTGTGCTTTATTTCTTTTCTTAGCTGAGAGTTAACTGTACATCAGCCACATCACGACAACAGGGAGTGCTGGAGTTTGTCTGTCTCCGATGGCTGTGCAGTCTGGATTAGACGTTCTGACAGCTTCATCGACGGTGCTAATCATTGTTCGCTCCGGTGTCACGGGGGTGCACGTTTAGCATAAATGAATAAACCTTAGATGAATCACTACTGAATCAAATGTTAGGTAAAATAGATCCAAACTGGGATTACGACAGAGCCCACAGGCCTGTTGGTGAGAGAATAAAAATAGTGTTAATGATCCAAACAAACACTTAAAGGGTAGTTCTGGCTATTTATAGTTGATATACTTCATGAAATATTCAAGCCCAACACTTTTTAAGTCTTGTTTACACGCTGCCCCAAAAATAATATTTATTCCAGGCGTATAAGTGTATCCCCAATTTTAATATCATCGCAGCAAAGGTAACATGATTTACAGTTGATTTCACAGTACATATTGCAGTGTGAAGTTGCATTAATAACTCGCGTTGTTCACTCTGAAGCTTGATGATGCTGTAGTTTCCACTGAGCACCTGAGAGCCCGGCTCCGACATGAGAATATGAGGTCATTTATCTCACTCTGCAGTATCATCACTGGTGGGCAGCATACATTAGACCAAACACACACACACACACATAGAGAGAGAGAGAGAGGAAGTGTCCTGCCTAGGAACAGCGCTGACATAATTTGCAAAGAGCTAATTTATGCAAAACCAATTCCATTTCCCTCCAATGTCGTCTTCATAGTCGTCTCCAATGTTTCCTGCCCCCGGGTCCCCTCTCCCTGTGAATCTACACACTTATCCTATGATTATGTTCATACACATAAATATGAAGGTTTATGTAAGCTACTTACAGACTGAATCACTAAATGAAGAGGGGAGAGCAGAGGCCCTGCTGGCTGATGGAATATTCATAGACAGCTTTTAAGGGTCACGAGGGGTAAAGAAAGAGGGGAGACAGAGAGAACTAAGAGGAGGCGATGCTCTGCCTCCCTATCGTAGATCAGACTTTTCCATTTAGGCCAGGCTTGTGAATTAGTCAAAAGGATTGCAATGTAAGACTGTGTCAGATGGTTCGTTTCATAAGTCAGAGCAGCAGGTTTGTGTGTTTGTGAAATTAGAATTTTTGGAAGAAGTCACCGTTCTGGGCGCAGACACGAGATAAAGACCATTTCCAAAAGATGCTAACCAGTCACGACCGGTGACTAAGTGTTAATCATTTTCAATACAGCGAGTACCGACATCCAATTAAGCAAAATATGTCCTCAGGCTCAGCCGCATGAGAGGAGAGGCTGTTTTTTTTAAATGCTTGATAACAAGTGTTGCTCGGAAAGTGTCAATCTCCTGTCCAGCCGCTGACAGACAGGTAGCTCCCTGTTGCACGGAGGTAATGTCCATCCAGCGCCAGCCAGATTTCACCCATCAGGTTTATGGCACAGTGACGAAGGCCAAATGGAGGACAGTTCTGTGCCAAACCAAAGCTTTGATAGTTTCAGGAAACAACGTTTCTAAAGGATCCTCAAGGTTGAAAACCCTGAAGACAAACACGCCCCCTCCTCTTATTACCCTCTCTATGTCATCTATTCATTAATGTCTGCTGCCATTCCGTTTAAATCTTGTACTTTAAAGTGGATTATTAGTTTTTTTCCTAATAATTCAGGAAAAGTATTTGTGTTCAGTGCATGCTCCTTTTATGATGTATTTTTTGTCATAATCCACTGGTTAAATCTTTGCTGACGTTGAAAAGTGGTCGTGTGGATGTTTTTGCCCAGTGAGTGCTGTTGCAATCAGCCCCTGCACATGGGGGGGGCAGATAAAACATTTGACTCCTTGTGTTTTAATTAATATTGTGACTCAAAACATTTGATGACTGTTGAACAAGCAGAACACAGATCCAAGTTACCAACATAGAAATGATATCCAAATAGTTCAAGCAGCTCGAGCAGGGTCTTCCCTACTAATCCTAATCCTTTCTGAGTTTTGACACGTCATATTTTTCGTAGCTCTCACATTGAGTAGATAGTCAGTAATAGCAGCGCTGGGTTCAGTTTGTCATTTGCTAAGTGATAGTTGTACACAAATGTACAAAACTTCCTTCAGTCACAGAGGGAAGTGTGTGTTCTTGAGCTCTGCCTCACTAAAGTTTGTGCTTGAAAGTCTTTATAACTAAGTTGCAGAGTAGTGTACTGAGCACTGAGGTCATACATTTGTGTGTGTGTTTGCCTCCAGTCATATATGTCTTTATATTGACTTTGTATGCAATCAATCCTCTAAATTAGCTGCGATCTGAACAGGCAGTAAAATAATACTTGCGCAAGTACACTGTTATAGGTAAGAAGGTAGAGGGAGAAGTCAAACCAGGTGAAGATCTTACCTGGTTTGACTTCTCCCTCTACCTTCTTTCCTTCCTTTCTCTCTACATTTTTCTCATTTTTTATTTTTTATATAACTGTGGTGTAACATATGTGGGCCAAGGCAGTGACCACTGATTCTCTCCTCTCTCTTTTCTCTTGCTTCTGAAAAAGCCATGGGCGGCCCACCTGCATCAAGGCTCTCCTTTCTGTCAGAGTTCTGGCTTTAGATGAGTCACTTTTGCCATATTCTTTCAGGGAAGGAAAAAAAGACAAACTCGCCTCACCTCTCTCCAAACTCTGCTCTGCTGCTCTCAGAAACAACACACTCACACCTCCCACTGCCCCGTCCCGGCTGCTTCCATTGTTTCGCGAGCAACCCCACTGACTGCACCAAACACCGCCGAATCTTCTCACAGCAGTGCAGCGGGATTGTGACGGCGGGGAGATGTGTTTTTTTTTTTCTTTTCTCTCTGATATGGAACCTTGAACATTGTGTGACAACTGGAGGGTGACATAACAGCATTGTGGCCGTGTTACTTTTGTTGTTGGAGGACACCTGGTTGCTTAGGAGACTGAAGGAATGTGATGTAACTGCAGTGTAATGTGACCACTCACTCTCTCTGCCCACTCAAGGCGCCGTGCCGATCGTGGAGGCATAATGTAGAGTAATATGCACAGTACGCTAAAAGGATCTGTGTGACAGAGGGGCTACTCAAAGTACCATCCATTATCTGAAACCGCTTATCTGTTTTAGGGTCACGGAGGGGGGCTGGAGCCGGCAGGGTGCACCCTGAATAAGTCGCCAGTTCATCACAGGGCTACTCAAAGTACCAACAGAGATTTATAGTAAAAATAGTGGGAAAAAAAACACTAAAAAAGGACCTTGTGTGTGTGTGAAAATCAAGACATCCTGGTTTCAGAAAGAGGGAGAAAGTCCGTTTAAGGCCTGGAGTCTTTTTGCTCACTGGGGATTCACACAATTCTTTTTGTGTCTCAGAGAAACCAGGTTACCCACTTGCTTGTCACTCGTTACTGGACTGCCTAAACTCCCTCTGGTGCGCCTAAAAATATCTACTCACGCTCAGAGAATGCCCCACCAGTGTTTTGTAAGAAAATGTCTTGTTGACATTTCAGGAAATGTTTGCTATTTTAATTCTGCTGCCGCTGCTGCTGTGACATTATTCCTCCTCTTTCATGAAATGAAATACAGCCAAATATCAGGCCGAGTTATTGTCGACACTGTCGCGTCTCTCAGAACAAAAGAAAAGCTCCTGTCTGGAATCAGTCGTTACAAACAAAATGTCATCAAATTGACTCGGAGGATACAAAGAATGATTTCATTTGCGAGATAATCTGTGTTTGCAGCAGCGCCTGGGCACGGCGCATAGATTTCCAATAAATATGTAGCTGAAATACAGCTAGCGTCAGAGAGAGTGACAGGTAGACGATGGAGCAAGACTGAGAGGAAGCACAGCGTGTCTGTTTGTGTGCTGCATCATTTTATTTTGCAGAGCAGAGGAGAGCTTGACTTATGTAGGTCTTTACTTCAGTGACTTTGAAAAAGAGGACCAGCTGCTTTGTATTTACAACCTCACACCCTTTGATGGTGTGTTTTTGTGGGACAACCAACAGAGGACTTGCTTGTTGCTAACAGACAAGCAGCTAGAAAACTGCTTGTTAGCCTGCCAGTGCAGCTCAGGAGGAAATTAATATCAGGTTTAATTACTACGTTGACTCTTAAAAGGACACTATGCCTAAGCTGTTAACGTGGAATAAACATTCCACTCTTATTCCTGTTGCCATGCAGCCATGCACACTCTGATTAACGTGCCCCACCACGTCGTTTATCACGTCAAGATATGGAAAAAGCGGAGCAGCTGGAGCGGCTTGTGCCATTTTGCATCAAAATGACATTTTCCACTTGTGAAGGACTCGTTCAGCTGTGCGAACACAGCCTCCCTCTTTCATTCCTTCAGCAATCTTCTTGAAAAGGTCGCCGTTGCGATATTTCATCGCTGTCCCGGACTGGCAAACTGTCGGTGAATTGGATTGTTTACAACGCAGCCATGACAAAGCACAGAGCTGAATCTGAGCAGGCGTTGTGGCAGTGTTGCAAACAGCAGTAAAACCCCCTATTAAGAGACATATTCTGTATACTTAACCAAATAATGCCCCTAAAACCTTAATCATATCAGCATATCCTGTGTCTTAATTGGAAAAGGCTACATTCAGAATGAGGCCTACTTCGGTATATCGATAAGGAATATTCTCTTTACATAACCCGTATCAAATTCTGAGTATCGTCATATTTGAAAAAATTGTGGAATATTTCTATATACATGCAAACATAGTCAGTATTTAAAGGTATCCTGTGCAATTCTTGGCCACTAGTTGAGCTATGGATCGGTGTTTTGACGGGTGGACCCCTGATAAGTTTGTATCTCAGGCTTTATTAGCCCGTACATGAGGACTGGCGTTTGTGCTCGAACATGTGGACGACACGATACACGCTCCAGCTGACTGCAGAGGGCAGCGATGCAAACATGAAGTACATGCAGGCTTTGCAAATCCCCACAGTTACACGCTAATTCAATATTAAAGACAAGAAAATGTAGCAATGTGCCAAAAGAAAAAAATCAAACGGCAGGGCAGAGAAAGTGAACTGGCTGTTGTAAAAAGAAACCAAAAGTCACACTTGAAAAAGTAAAATTATCATGTTGAAATATTACTTCAGTAAAAGTGAATTATACATATATTTACTTGCATGTATATACTGTTTTCCGTGGGTCGGCTGATTATAAGATCTGCATGTAGCCTTCAAAGTAACTAGAAACTAAAACTATGTAGTGGAGTAAAAAGTCTGTAGATTACCGAGTAAATACTTACATAACATGCTTGTTTCTACGATAGCCAATAATGTAATATTGATGTTTTCAGTCGTTACTGTATAAACCTGAAAAATGCTGCCAGCATATCTTTGTTTTGGGCCAGTGAACAACGCTAAAACTGTCAAAATCACACAAAAATATCCCCGTTGTGTGTTTGTGCAACAACCTAAACATGTTAATATATTGTGGATTATGGATGTGGCCTCGGGTTTATAACTCAACATTAAAACAAATATTCATAAATTAACATGCAATGTTAATTTTTACATGTTGGCTCGTTCATTGTTATTTTAATTGCTGATTTAACATCCTGCCCAGGGGCAAAAGTTAAAATAATTAGCCACTCAGCTAACTCGGGCACATTTACAGTGATGTTTGTCAACACTCATTGTCCCTGTAAAGAACAGTATGCTATGTTATGTTATGTTATGTTATTATGTTACTTGTCTTCCATAGAAAGAAAGATAGAGAATAAATAAAATGAGATTCCTCAGTTAGCTTCTCAGAGAACAGGTACGACAGACCAAGCAGAACATTCAAGCTTGACCAAACATCCGCAGTAATGTCGTGACAACGTCCCTCCAATCATCCAAAAATTGAGGCGACTTTATGCCTGAAATCCTCGGTGAACAGCTCCTTCCATGCATCCAGACTAATAGATTCCTCTGTCTCATTGAATCAGTATCACATCTATTCAGGGTCCAAGAATGTGTACGAGCACATTGTGTTTCCTGTAGTAAAGCACTGGTAGTGCTGTTTGCTTGCGTGGGCTGCTGTCCATGGTACTGAAAGCCAATAACCAGATGAACCGTACACAAAGGACGGAGACAATTAATTCTTGGTTCCTATAGTGCAAATCAATACGACCGTATCGATCAGTCAGGAGGATCTATCTCTATACACTGGGACAGAAACGTCTTACGTAACAGTCCTGAAAAACAATGTCTCAGTCTTCTGCTGCGATCACTATTGAGGCTATTGAAGATATTGCATGTTAGAAATGAGCAAAATATGAGCCGAAGACAAAGAATAGTACACACATAAAATGTTAATAAGTGTCTCATAATATCACCGTCTTTCATTGTGTGCTTGATGTTACCGTCAAAGACCTTTTTCAACACCTCCCTGTGAAGCTTTTATTTCACGCCAGACGATCAAAGACAGAGAGGTGTTACATGTGTGCAGGAGCTCGCTAAATACGGACAAAGAACAAGCTGCAAGCCTTTTTATCTGCGTGAGGATGAGTGGTGTTTCTTCAGTTAAGGGCGAGCGTGCTCTCCCGTCTATACAGCATGTGCGAGGTGTGCAGAGACACGTGAAGTGGAACATATGGGTTCGGCGCCCTGACAAGTCTGTTGTTGTCTGCCTGTGTCTGCGTTTAGTAATTGGCTGTTGAACGCCTCTACCTGGCCCGCAGACCTCTTCATGCTGCGGTGCTGTAATCTGCTGCAGTTGTTTGCTTTGTCCTCCACAAGTGTTGCATGTCCCCCAAACCCCTCAGATCACTTAGTTACTGTGAAATCCTCTCTACGTCCTCTTGTCTTTTTCTTTCACTCTGCTGGCAGCCGCGTATGAATGTAGTAAAGGAGTCCTGGTGGATGCATACCTCCTTTGTTAACTGCTGAGTGTGAGTGTGTCTGTGCATGTGTGTGTGAGTGAGTAGTGAGAGAAGCCCCATTTATGACGTGAAACAGTTTCATTTATCTGGGTTAGATTTATGAAGGGATGGGACGGAGACGTGCCTGCTAACTTGCAGGAAAGCTGAAGCATCTCTAAAGTACGGTGGCCCCGAGGGTCAAAACACAACATTTCACAAGACACAAAGACATTTCGCAAAACACAACAACATTTCAGTAAACACAACGACATGATGTTGAGCCACCGTACTCAAGATCACAAGGCTGAAAGTCATTTTTCATTTTGGTTCCATTCTCATCTGTTCTGTCGGCAGATTCTGTGGGATGAGTTCACTGCTTATGAGTAGAGACACTCAATGTCTTTGGTTTGCTTCATTAAAAAAACATTTTGTGCTAAAAACTGCCTGAGTGGCTGAAAACACAAACACACGGAGGGAGTACAAGTGAAATTGAAAAGTTTTTCTCCAGCAATGGTGGGACATAGTTACTGTTCTGCAAGTCACAAGCATGAATGATGGAAAGTACATTTTGGGGGTAAATATTGTACTTTTTACTCCACTATTTATTCAATTAGCTTAACTTTAGTTACCAGTTACTTTACAGTACTTTATTTAATCGTCAGTCGGATAAAAAGGATGCACCTTTTCCAATAATCAGAACATTTTGAGTCCTAAACTTTGTGCTTCCTAATCGACGTCATGATTTGACATTTTTTAACAGCAAAACACCAAAATGTAAAAGTGAATGTACACAAATAATGAAAGGACTTCAGTCAGTTGCCATTTTTGAGCCAATGTTTTTAATTTCACCATCTGTTTTATATTTTATAAATATTTTGCGTTCGATTGGTTTTCATTATTGTTACCTGTCCGCTGCACCTCAAGTGTATCTCTGTAAGCTCTGTAGCTGTTGGAGTAATTAAAAACATATTGGTTGTCAGGAAAAAAAGACAACTGGCTTCACACAACACAGCTGAGTTTAATTTCTTTTAAATGATTTTGTTAAGATTTTTTATTATGTTAATTCTTCTTAGGCTGTTTATTTACAAAGATCTTGAGCAGTTGCATGTGAGAGCTTATCTTGTTAAATACAAACGGGGGTTTATAGAAGGACATTGCTCAAATTATCGTTTATATTTCTCAAATTAATTAATCCAAAAAAAGCTATAATTCTGGCATCGGTCCTGACGCTCATGCATCATCAGCAGTAGTACTGGTATCAACATGTGTGTGTGAGTGTGTGTGTGTGTGTGTGTGTGTGTGTGTGTGTGTGTGTGTGTGTGTGTTTGTGTGTGGTGTCCTAATGGCTCTCAGTCTCACCACTGTGTCTCTAATGTGACATGTTGTTGGAGTACAATTTCCTATGCCCCTTCCTCCTTCCTCCACCGACTCGCTGTCTTTTGATTGCCCCGACACACACACATTCTCACATACGTACACACACACACACACACACACACACACACACATGCTCTCCCCTTTCTTAACACTCCAGTCTGTGTGAGAAGATGAGCATCACAGGGCAGCGAGGGGGGAGGGTTGGTTTAATGTGTGTGTGTGTGTGTGTGTGTGTGTCTAAGCGGTTGTGTCCTCTGCCAAGGACGGCGACTTTCATTAAAGTAATGTTCTAACACGTGCAACTGGAGCACACACACACACACACACACACACGCTATTGTTTTTTAAATCAATGACACCTTGATGAGCGGAGGTATATCCATTGTGCGTAGATGATGCTCACACCATAAGCATACGCACACGCTCTGCTCCCACAATGCACTGCACATGTTTATCATATATTCTTTCTGATCCATGCCAGCGCTCTCTTTTCCCCTCACACATCATCTCGTCTCTGGACTCATCCTACAAGCAGCAGCAGCACCAGCAGCACCAGCAGCAGCGGCATCATGCACTATTAATTAATCAGCAGACACAGATTGTCATATCAGTGCAGGGAGCCAATTAAACACTTGGTTACATTTTCTCTCCTATTAAGCAGGTTCTCATAAATCTTTATTTCTTAAAATAATAGAGTCTTTTGCAGCTTGTTTGGTTAATTTTCATGGGATATGATTGGATTTGAATGTGTTATATAATTTAGATTTGGGATAAAGATCTTTTATATAACCCAGCTGTCGTTTTATAAGCTCTCGTCTGCATAAATCCATGTTATGCTTTGCATTTTGTGATGCATCTGTGTGGGAAAGGATAAAAATGAACTGAATGAAATGTTGGCAGTTCATTTTTTTGCAAACCATTGATACCTACACATTTGTACACGTCATAGGCTCTGCACCGTACTGACATTTCTACAATGACAGAGAACAGATGTGGGAACATTTCCAGATGTGTTTGTGGCGTCCAAAAAGCATGATCTTCTCCAACACATCCTCATAACTAAACAACTGAAGGTTTCAATTGTCAGTGTCTCACAAAACAACATGACTGTTGCATCATACCAGCGACAGGTGTACTCCACCGAGTCATGGTTTTGGGTTTTTTGTTCGTCCTTTCCTGTTTTATTTTGTAGATTATATCCTCGTGTCATGTGTTACTTTCCATTTCCTGTCTTTGTCTTTTCCTGCCACTTTTCTGCGTAAAAGTATGTTTCTTTTGTTCATCAGCCCCTGTGTGTTGAAGTTTGTCTTTTCCCCCTCGCCCTTTGTAAGTTCATACCGTTATGTTTTCTGCAAAAAGGGACCAAATGCAAAACAAAAAGCGAGCTTTAATGATAAGCTGATATCCAAAGTTCAAAATCGAATATGCAAGCCATAAAAGGTAGGCAAACAAAAGAGCAACAAGGAGAATCCAAGAAAAGTAAATAGTGATAATAAAGGGGAGGACGAACCATAAAGCCATGGGGAACAATTAAGGAACACAGGGAACATACAAGGACTGGGGAACAGACAAAGGAACGCAGGATGAAAACAGATGAACTGACAAAGACTGAGGGAAAGAGACTACTTAAATACTTAAATACACAAAGGCTAACAAAAAAGTGTGGTAAAAGACAAAGACAAGAAGTGGACACATGAGGATATAATCTACAAAATAAAACAGGAAATGATGGGGAAAGTAACTTCCATTAAGTTATGTACGTTACGTAACTTGTACTTGTTTAACCCGACCGTCCATCCCCGACCTCCTCCCTTTACGGACCTTTCATTTTTTACACTACTTCACCTCACTTCCTCCTTTGTACCTGTAATAACTACTACGCCTGCTAGGTCACTGCAAATGTAAATATAGGTCGTAATATAAGCTCCTGTATGGTCGTCTTTCTGCTGAAACCTGGACCTTACGCACAGCTTGGTCACAACATAAAATAGAAAACTTAACCCAAAGAAATGTAAAGTTCAAACATAATCCATGCTTTGCAGAAATGTTCTGGCGATTGGATTAGTATTCCTGTGACATATGCTTTTGTTTTGTACATTTTTATGCATCTGCTGTTTCAAGAAAATTCCACTTGGAGCGTAATTAGTTTGCTTTGATTCGGGATGAAATTGAAATCTAAAAATAAATAAATACAGGATTAATGTGTTTGATACCGCACCAGCTGTGTTTGTACGTGCTCTATATGCATTATTTCTCATTTCATGCCTCTTTGGTGGACTGTTTTTTGGCTATTTGTGTGTAAAAATGTGTGTGCTGTGTGTGTGTGACTATCAGACTTCTTTTAGTCAGTGCATGACAGCAGAACAGACACATTGGAGGAGGATGTGATGTTCTGTGAAGCACACAAGCCTTTAGATGCAGGGGGGGAACAAGACAAAAGTGAGAGCCAAATACGAGTCAGGGCCACTGGCACTGGAATGATTTGAGCTGCTCCTGCTGTCAAGGTCTCTGGCTGACATTAATATATGAATTCACCGTGAGGCGGAAGTGTGTGTGTGTGTGTGTGTGTGTGTGTGTGTGTGTGTGTGTGTGTGTGTGCATGTGATGGGATCTGACTGATGCTGCTTTCCACGTCAAGGTGGTGAAATCATAGCATGCCGCATCGTTTTGCATTACAACATCTTCCTCACCACCTGATCCTCCCTCGCAGCAGGTTATGAAAACTCAGTCGACAACTGCGGCATCACTAAACCACAAGCACACCGCGCTATGTAGTGTATAATAATTACAAACTGTTAATAAATAAACCATAAGACTCATCACATCCCTCTGTACTCTACCGAAACCCATGGCACAGCAGGCTACCGTGATATGTGCAAGTTTCAGCTCTAAATTAGGGAGGCAGTATTTTCATTATCCCATGAAATATATATAAGAAAAAGAGAAAAATTCCCAGAACTCAAGGGAACGTCGTCAGATTCCTCGTTTTGTTGGACCAACCATCCGAAACCAAAAGTTATTCAGTTTTCAAGGATATAAAACAGAAAAAAGAAAAAGCAAAGCAAGAACATCTTTACATGAGAAGCTGGAGCCAGTGAGTGTCTGGTGGCGAAGTTGCTTGATAAATGATTTAAAGTTAGACTTTGCAACCTTGCAAATGGAGAAAAAACAAACAATTATCCTCTTCACAAAGGCTGAAGTCATAAAGAATGAAAACAAGCCTGGAATCCAATCAGCCTCGCATTTTTACACCTCTATGCATCAGACTACATCGAGAAAATGTTAAAACCGACTTTCTGAATTGGACAAATCTTTTTTTTTCAAAGCTGATGATGGTCGGGATGAGGAGTGAGGTCAGTGGAAATGTTACCGTGGTTACTTTATTATATCTTTTCATCCAGTCTCTCTTTCAAGCTTGAACATCAAGCGAATCAAGCGCTGCTTGAACGAGGATGAATGGAACCATTTAAGCATCAACATCCTTGAGTTCAATGCATATTAATGCAGAAATTAGCCACCTGGGTGTCGTGTTTCCATCACAGATGATTGGAGTCAATAAATACCTGTGCCGATTCTACCCTTTCCCACTGAAGACAAAATCCAGATGTTTGACGCTTTGGTGCATTTTTTTTTGTCCATTGTGAAAAGGGATCAGTAGCTTGTGTGGCTAATGTTAGCAGAGTGATCAACAGCAACTTAATGACTCTTCCCTACTTGTACAACTAGCCGTTTTAGCAAATACCTACATGTGGCCACAGTGGCTTAATTAAACAATTAATCAGCTATGGAAACTGCTGTCAATCAACAAGCCGAATTAATTGACTAATCACTTCCAAACTACAATATATTATAATCTTTTTATACAATTTCTTACAGCCCAGAATTATTTTTCTTACAAGGTGAATTGATTGATTTTTACGGCCACTGTGGGGCAGCAGCTGAATAGATCTGTCATATTATCAACTTATACAGCTGTCATGGAGAACTTTTAGCAAACAGATATGTGTGTGCGCAACAGTCCTGTGTCTGGCCACCGGATGAATGTAAGAGCTGGTTAGCATGATAACTTCAGAAGAAGTCTCTGCAACACAATACGCAAAAGCCATAACATCAAAACTGTTCTTTCTTCACATTCTGGTATCATTTTTGTCTTTAATATCTTATTTTTACCCTATATTTATTTATTTTTGCACTACATCTTCATTAAAAGAACTTAAAAGCACAATATTAAATGATGTAAGCAAACACGACCCAAATGTTATTTAAACATTTTTGTTCAAAACCAGGCCCAGCTCGACAGGTCCTGGCAGGTTGGGGTCAGGTATCCATGCACAGCTGGGCAGGGCGTGTCCAGTGGTGGTGGTGTTTATTAAACCTTTTTCCCACCTGGAGTTGCAGTTGGACTTTAAGTTGACTAGAGCAGAATCTGCAGATTAAAAAAACCCAAACAATGAGGTGAAAAGACACCGAAAATCTGAGAAGTCTGTGGGTTTGCCGCTATGAGTGACACCTTTCACATTAGTCATTTTATCCGTTGTTATTATGCAAATATCGCTTTGTGCATCCACAGCTCTCTCACTTTCTTTTCCTTTGTGCATCTCATCCATCCTGAGCAGCCATCTTTCACTCCATCCTGCTGGTTGTGACAACTGTGCATTGAGAGAAAGCCTCACACTGTCTTTCTTAATGCGCTTCGTAACAGCTGAGACCAAAATTACAGGCTTTGTTTCACTGGAAAACACACGAGTTCTTGTGAGTCATCCAACTCGCTCACCCTGTCAGCCTGTGTTTGTGTGTGCGTGTGTGACATGCACAACACATGTGGCGGTGACTGCATGTGGTCGTGGTTAATTAGGGAGGCTAAGTGTAGTTGGTAAAAGGAGGGTGGGCTTTAATTGCAACCAGAGGAAAAAAAAAAAGTAATTCTTATCTTGTCCTTTCCGCCTTTTTCCTCTCTGGTCTTTTAGCTTCGGGGCTGCAGCTTAACTCGACTTTGACTCAGATTTCAGAGCGAGGGGAATCCAAGTATTGGATTGGTCGTAGTATTAATGAGGAGATTAATGTCCTTTGTGGGGAAAGTTCTCATTCAAAGTCAAGATGGAGTTTTTTTTCCCCTCCTCTGCTCAGGGGGGCTGTGATGAACTTTGAGCTGAATACCAAGATGGATGAATGACAGCGAGAAAGAGCAATAGAGGAGGTGGCGGGGGAAACAAACGAAGGGAAGGAATTGACGGCTCGATACGGCTCCGCTGGAGAGAAAGATGAGTGGAGGGCGAAGGAGAACGAGAGAAAAGAGCGATGGAGCCGACAGAAAACAGAGAGGGGGGAGAAAAATACAGCAACACAGCTCATTGTCTCCATCCTGCCCCTGCCATCAATCTCCCGAATGGCAGCTGCCTTACTCACACACACACACACACACACACACACACACACACACACACACACGGCACTCTGCCCGCCTGCCTGCCTACGCGGCCGATTCCCCGAGTGATGAATCATGGCGCGGTATGGCATGGCACAGCACGGCATTTGTTAAAGGTGCTGTTTTTCTCCTGTACTGACGGCCCGTATAAGTGCTTTGTATAGTGTGCGTGCACATATGTGAGTGCGTGGGTGTGTGTATATTGTGGTTACGGACAGTAGTGGCACGTGGCGTTGGGCCGGTGCTGTGTGTGTGTGTGTACAGTTTACATGTGTTGAGTACATAGTGTCTTCTAGGTAACCTGAACGCCTCACAGTAACAACAGCTTCATTTAACAGAGAACAGACACAGAGCTGTCGTTAACCTCTTATTCTGTTTTTAACGGAGCAGTCACAGAGAAAAACACAAAGTAATATTGTCGTGTATTTATAATTATATGTATTTTATTACTATATTCTTCAATTAAACAGGACCGTAATGAAATAGATTTAATTAATTTTCTTTTTAATTTCGTTTAATTTATTTTGCCAGAGCGCCACTTCAGCTGCCATCGGTGCCATAAAAAACATTTGATTGGTAAAATGGCAAAAGGGAAACACTTGATTTGGAATTGAAAAGGTGCAGTATCCATGTCACTCACGTGCAGGAATCATATTTGAGGGAACATTTTACAGGCTGATTCCTGAAGGTTTGGTTAGACTTAAACATTTCACACCGGGCAAAAAAAACAACCACTAACATCTGGCTTTTGTCTTGAGTGGGAAAGGGTGCGATCAGCATTCAGTCCCGGGGTCAAATGACTCAGAGGTGTTCGTCAGCTGCCGCTACGTTTGGCAGGGATGGAAACGCTCACACCCACGTGGATGCGCTGATTTTCACTCCCTTTTCCAGTGCTTAGTTAAGGTTCTTGGCACATCGATATTTTTCCATCCATCTCCGTTCAAGCAATACTCGAACATCATTCAGTCGGTGTTGAGTTTGAAGTAAAAGAAACATCAGTAACAATGTCGCTGGCCTTCATGATGCTTTGTTTTCTTGTGCGTTTGTGTTGTCAAACGTGACACACAAGATTCCTGGAAATGTGAACAAGGCTTCTAAACAGCATTTAAGCACTAAACTGTGGAGTTAAAATGTACAGAAAATTTGATTTAAACAGTAAAAATGTAAATATTTGAAGCTGAGTGCACTGGGGAACACTGAGCCATTTTCAGACTTGTGATCAGTCATGGCACAAAATATCTTATCCATCTCATAAATGCTCTTGCTCTACCTACAAATTGCCTGCCGTCGTTGACCCTCGCGTATTTGCATAATGAATATTTTTAATTAACCTGTTTCTAAAATCCTGGCCGTGGCCCTCATACAAATGACTAAATCATAGTACGAAACATTAATTCTAATTAATGTGCATAAATTGACACGTTATAATGTAGGTTGTGATGTAGTGTAGGTTTGGATTTTAGAGCACAATCTGAACTCATACTGTTCCTCCTCTCGCAGCTTATTTTCCACTTACAACAACTGCGCCTACATTTTTTTTTTAGAAAGTTGCGTTAATGAATAAACAAATGGTGCTCAGCTGCACAAATTGAATATGTCGGTGCCCTTTACTAATTCAAGCACTGGAGGTGGTTACTCTGTATACTTGACACACGCGGGCAGGTGAGAATGACGATTTCTCGAGATACCTGACACAGCATTTGTTAATATCTCCAGTCTGGATCACCAGATGGTTGGGTTTTATCACATCAGGTTGGAGTTAATGTTATTAGGCTGGTTACCAAAAAGGGATGTGGCTCATCGTGTGTGCTATCGTTTCAACAAGTCTCTAAATGAGTACATCCATTGCATTCCTCCCTCCTGGTACTTCCAGTGGGCTGAAACAAATGTTGTTATTACATTTGACCCAGGTCTGACAGCTATCAGAGTCGTTTACCCACAACATTACCCCAAGGAGACTCAACTGTCCATCACTGGGCGTGATGGACAGTCCAGCTGTCGGTGTACTGTACGGCAGGGTTTCTGCCAGGGAAATGTGTAGCTGTGACAGAAAGCCACCAAGAAGATCGTTTTTAGGATGTTTGTGGTGGTTGGTTTTGGCTTTGGGGAGACAGTAGTGGTGGATATGGTGAGATTTTTTCACTAACAGACCATAAAAAAAGTGTTTTCCGAAGTTTTCTGAAATGTAATGTTAAAAATATGCGAATGAGTAATTATCTCATGAAATATGCACCAATTTGCTTACATTTCCAGAACAGAAACCTGATGATTGGATGAAGCCAGGTTCAAAACTTATGTTTCATTTTGTTTACAAAGGCTTTTACAGAGGGAATTTTGGATATATCTTTTTTTTTATCACTCCATAAATCAGAAAACACTGTCAGCAGCCATAAAAAAATCAATCTTCCCCATGTTGTTAGGAAAAATGTGTTCTATAAATCAGACTATGAATGATATATGAGCAAACCCCTCCATAAAAAATCTTAAAAATACACTGCTGATAGGAATAAAACTAGAAAGTTTGAAATATGAGAAAAACTCAAACCTCTGTGTAGAACTGATGGAGATGGTTGTTTAAGTATAATTACTCGAGTACTGTACTTAAGTAAAGATTTGAGATATTTCTACTTTTTACTTCACCACATTTATCCGACAGCCTTAGCTATTTTTGAATTACAATTTTTCCAGCCCAGTTGCCAGGATAAAATATATTTTATTTTTCTTTTGTCTTTGGTTTATTTGATATGAACAGATGCATAACACATAGACAAACTGAAACAGCTGTCCGATACAAGTATCACAGTGATTATAGCAGATGCTAATGTGCAACAAAACAATGTCCAAAGCTTACAGTCACACGCGAGAAGTCTACAAAGAAACAGACTGCACTTTGAGTCTGGGTTTCAACTTTTGTATGGGTGACACCATTGGATATCTTTAAAGGAGACCTCAGGACAATTTCCAGCCGTGTTTGTGGTGATGAAGACAGGTATTTTAAGCCAAAACATGATCTTCTCTTGAACCTGACCAAGTGTTTTTTGTGCCTAAGCATAACCAGACCCTAAACACGGCGCTGCCACGAGATAAAAATGAAAATTAAAGTTGCAGTTTGTTGCATTTATTCTGGCAATTGGGTGGAACTTTCCATACCCTTTCTCTTCAGTGAAACTCATTTCACCAAAATTCGCTGATTTAGATTTTCTAAAAACATCAGATATAAGAGTAAAACACTGACAGGGATGATTTTACTGCAGAATTTGTGCTTTTACTTGATATCTTAAATAATTTTGCTGATACTACTTTAGTGCATCATTAATTAACTACTGCCTGTTTCTCTTTGACAAAAACACACAACACTCTGACTGCTCGCACTGCTGCAGTTATGTCCTTGGCTGACTCACAAACATATCCACACTGACATGCACGTGCCCACCTGGACGCACTCATTCAACTCACACACAAAGACACACAAACAAAACCCCCACCTGCCGCCATGTTAATTGGTTCTCAGTGTGTGTCGCACCGTTCAGCCCCGGCCTTCAACGTGAGAAAGGAAAGACTTCTGCAGAGGACGCAGGTGCAGCGGCGCGAAGCGAGGCATTATGGGATCACTTGGCTGGATGAGCGCGAGGGCAGAGAGGCACGCCACCTCTCTGCCCCGGACTCTCCATTCACAGACATACTGTCTGAGTCAGAGGTGCCAAACGTCCAGCCTGTGGGGATCACAGGGCGGCATTGAGAAGAGCCGGACTGTTTAGCGCCGCCAGACAGACAGAGAGGAGGGGGTGAAAATAAAGAGCGAGACGGCGAGAGGATGTGAGAGAAAAGGTACAGAGGGGCTGATGTTCAGAGGGAGACGAACACTGTGAAATACATTAACAGCTGGGGGAAGGAAGAGGGGAGATAGAGAGGGAAGTGGTTGCATCTCCCTCGTACAAGATCCAACATTAACATCACACACTGCAGGGACTCAGCTTCCTCTTTGATCCTGGTTCTGTTATCACCAGAAAAACCCAGCCTTGACCCAGCTGGCATGGTTCCTACTGCTCTCATATATTTATGCCCCGGGATACAACAGAAACATACACAGACAGAGGCGTGTACATACCCAGGCTTTATGTGGAAGAAAGATGATTATATACAGGGCTTTTATTCTCTCTTGTGTAACCAGAGAAAGGATCAAGCCACAAAGCGGGAACCAGTATCAATATTAACATCTGTAAGAAGAGATTTGCACCGTTATAGTCTGCTACAATCCCTCGATTAGCAAACCGGCAGACACAAACACATCTCCCATCGAGAGAACAATTATCTGTTGCTTCAATTCTCAAAGGATCCCAGAAAATGTGATTTGCAGTATTTTCAGAGAGCAGCAGCTCTGGGATTTGATCGGGTTATGTTTGTAAGTGGATGAGGCTTGTTCTTTTTGGCTCGGAGCGTGAATACCCGGCAGAAACTTGGGAACAGTCCGGCTATACGAATGTCACGTTAAATCGAGGACGCATCAAGTGTTTGCAATATGAAATTTCTTGTTTAAAGTTAAATATACAGTATGATAATATTACACACAGTCATACTGTTAGGCAAACAAAGAAGGATAAAAAAAATATGTTATCATGTTCATATTTTTTCGGTGAACAGCCGAAATGAAGAATATAGAGTGTTATTGAAGTCACCCAAAATCCAAAATATGTACATTTACATTAACCTGTAGCGCTATTTATCCACTTAGAGTGTTTTGGTGTGAGTTGTCAACTTTCTAGGAACTATTTTCTTTACGTATCACTGTGCAGACAGAAGTGTATGTCTACTCATAGACTAAATAAACTAAGCTACCTTACATCACAGCTCAGTCGAGGAGGACTCACTTAATGTTTACATCCCATGCTGTCACAAGTACGAGCCTCTCGTCTGTGCTTGCCTTTGCGGAGTCATGCGGTTGGCAAGTGCAGTCCGGTAGAAAGAAAATAGTTCATACATGAAACCGATGTAAGGGCGAACTGTCCCTTTTATGTAGGTAATTTTAAGAAAAGCCACTATAGGGGTCATCAATGCCATGTCTTTGTGATACAAAGCTCCTTATTCTCTGTTAAAATGAGGAAAAATAAAACACATGTAGATGCAGGAACCACAAACAAAAGCTATGACTCAAATCATGTTGCACTCAAGTAAATTAAAGCCCTTTTAAAATTAAATCTTTATATTTCTAGCTTCATCTGTCTGTCAGTAATACCATTTTGTCTTCAAACATGAGTCTCTTATTTAAATGTTTTACAGTGGGTCCATTTATACGTGGCAGTATCATTATGGATATTCAGATATTTAGTACAGACTGTGTGATCTGTGGCACTGTGTGGGAAAATAATAAATGTCTCACAGGCGGCATCAGTAATGGATTTTAACTCTTGTTTTTCAGTTGAATAGTTACCTCCTTGGCTTCGTTTATGACTCATTGCTAAACGATTCTCATGAACGTCATCACTCATGAGATAAGAATTCAAGAAGAAGAACTCGGCTGCCTGATTTATACGAGCAGACAGTGTCCAAGCCAAACCAACAAACAAAAGGTCTTGGTTAGTTTTAGGTAAAGATCATAGGTTGGGCTCGTCATTTACGTACGTTAACTTACTTACATTATATAAATTGAATGACCAGGTTGATCACAAACAGGTCACAAACCCCGGTCTACAGAGAGAAAGTCCTTCCGGTCATCCCCTGACTCTGACTTATCTCTCTCTTTATACTGCTGCACGAGAGGGGCGCTTTGAGAAGTGATGCAGGGGTACCTGTAGCATCAAACCCAGAAACACAGGACCAGTGACTAGTCCGCTGTATTTGGCACTGTGGGAGTGACAACGGGCTGCACAAGCTTATTTTTCATAACATTTCATAACATCATTGCCAGCTTGCTGCTCTATGAGACTGTACTTTGGCTAATTGCTAAAGTCATGCTAACATGCTGAGGCTTCGCAGCTGAATCTTTATCATGTTAACCATTTTAATTTAGCAAATTTAGTTAGCACGCTAACGAGCGCGGAGCAAGTTCTGTTTGTCCAAAAACACATTCTTTTATCTGACTTAAATGTCATGTAACTGCTAACTGCTGCTAACTGTAGCTGCCATTAGCTAGTTAGCTCAGTTAGCCATGCAGCTAGCGGTCCGGATTGGGAGCTCAGAGCAGTGTTGGATCGAGACAGGCTGGGGTTAGCTGGTTAGAATGCTAACTTCAGTAGTGTTGTGTCAACACTGTTATTTCTTCACATTTTGTTGAATATTTTTGAACATTTTCAGCTAAAATCTGACATATTGCACCTTTAAGTGTATTGTGCTGAAAATTAGGCAGATGTACTTTGTAAGATATGAAGTTTTGAAATAAGCCGAAGTATTTAAAGTAAAGATTTCGACCTCTCGATGGCACTAGACACTCAATAGCGAGGAGACGGGGATATGATTAAAAAATATTATTGTAACGTCTAAATTATAGAGAGACTGATGTTTTTTCTTTCATTTGCGGGAAAAACGTCACTGACAATACATCTATACAGACCTACAGCTGACGTGTGCACCCACCTCCGCTAACGTCATAAAAAAGTAATAAACATTAACCTCCAGGGAAGAAGAGCAGAGGTACCATTTCACACAACAAATGCAATATATTTAATTGGCGGCTTTATTGTGAAGGTCGTGACAACAAGACGAGATGCGTCAGAGTCAGTGACTTTCGTTTCTCTGCTGAACCATCACCTGAGGCAACCATATTCCCTATAATTCATTAAGATACATTGACTCAAGAAAGCGTTAAAAATAAGCTTTTTATTTAACCTCGTGTTGCTGCAGCCTTGACATTAATGTGACAGCGTTCGATTCAGACTCGAGCCGTGTTGGAAGAAAATGTCTTCAGGTCCGACCTCATCAGGCTGCTGTTGTGACATTTATTCAAACATGACACCCTACATGTAAAAAAAGCCACCATGTGACGATAATGAACACAAAAGCTTATGTGAGAGGCACCCACTGAGTTCAAGGTCCACTGATGACGACAGCAGAGCTTGGCCCGTTCAGTACGGTATACTGTGACATAGAGGAGGAGGGTGGTGCTTTATCCCAGGAGAGAAAGGGAAGGAGACAGAGGAAGAGAGTGGTAGTCTCATTGGAACAACGTATGCCATGTGGGCCACAGGTAATGTATGACTTCTCTGTGGTAATGGCCATAATGAAGCAGGGAGCTGGTTGGGAGCGAAGCGTACGCTTGTGCTTCTACAGCACAGTGTGGCCCCGAGAGCCTCAGCAAATGAGCCCAGAGATCCAGGAGATAGAGTGGATAGTGTGTGACTGGGAAGGAGGGAGGAGGGTGGAGGGAGGAGGGAGGAGGAGGGAGGAGGGAGGAGGGTTGGATGAAGCTGGATATTTTGGGTAGAGGAGCAGAGAGCGAGAAAGGGATAGGAGAAGAGAAGCTTAGTATGAGCTGTGTGAGTGTGTGTGTGTGATAAATGCCTCATTTCTGTGCTGCCAATGAGAGGAGCACAGACAAAATGGATGTTCCTGTGCCCTTGTCCTCCAGTCTGAGGCCACGTTCGGTCGTCTATCAGTGGCCACCACAGAGCATGCGAGCTGGTCGATAGCAGATATATTTCTACGGACATTAGTCTGGATATATATTGCAGTGTTATCTTTCTCCATGTAGGGATATATAGCCTGCGAATAGGTGCTCAATATGCTATCGAATTATGATATCCACTTGGCAATTTTATCAGATTTTCGTTCTATGGATAATTATGTCCTCGAGCCTGAATGTAGGCGGGCGGTGTATGCTGTTTCAAGAGGATTTTTTATGGAAATGTGGTCACTTATATACAACGAGACGAAAACACATTCTGTTATTATACAAGTCTGCATCTAAAAAGAAACATAAAGCCGCTGTGGCAATGCTCTGCTAACACGGAGCGCAGATAATGATGATGAAGTGTTTAGTAATCACAACTCTTTTACAACCTCAGACTGAATGAAGGCTTTTTAAGTCAACATCCCACCTGAGTGCCAACTCCTCGAAATGAGAAAATAGGTTGTTTATTGGTGTCTTCCAAAAGGACTCATGACTCAACAGTTACAAACGTGTTAAAAAAAAAAAAAAATCATGGTGCAACAACTGAATATTCTTTGGGCCATTGTGGAGGCAGTGGATTGAGGTGTAAGCACAAAACTCCCTTATTCTCACCTTGTAAAATTGTTTTGGTGAACAATAAATAACAGCCTACTTCACACGTTCAGCAGACACGGAGCAACTGATTTGTCAAACTAGATGAATCCAAGGCCAATACTTACTCTCCTTTCTGCTCCATGTTGGTCTCCACCAACTCCGAAGAAAACTATCCACCTCTTTTAGCTCTGTTTTTGGTCTCCACCGACTCCTGAGGGAAAAATCTGGCTCTTTAGCTCCTAAATTCTCCACTTTGTTTACCAGCTAGTTGCTAACTGTGTCTGTCTGCTGTTTGGTGCTGAGCAGGTAGACTAGATTTTTGCGAGATCGCATGATCGCGTGATTCATCCTGCCAGCCTCAAGATACATGCGTGTGGCTGAACCAGCGTCCTTTGAGGAACTTCTGGCAGCTACGAGCATTGTTTAGGAGTGATGACCAGCGAGAGAAGTCGCTGTTCGTCTGAAAACAACAATGGCAGCTCCACAAAAGGCTAGCGTAGCTGCTATAGCATCTGTTATATCATCTGTTACATCAAAACTGGATGGTTTACATGTCACTGAATGCAGAGCAAAGAACAACAATAAAGTCTTTTCACGCTTGAAAAGATTTTTTCGCTCTTCTCTCGACTGACTTTGGTAAAAGTTTTATTTCAAACGGCATGACGATGATGACAGAAATTTGTTGAATTACCTGCTTAGTATTTTTTGAAAGTGCCCGCCCTATTTCCAAACAGACTCTAAGGTCGACTTCTCAGTTGATTTTGTGTAACAAACACATCTTGCGTGTCAGGTTAGCTTCCTGCTGCGCTATGAGAGCGGTGAGAGTGAACCAAAACAGTGAGGTCGTGGGCTGGATAGACTGATTCTAGTTTAAAGTGATATATTTTCTATCAAAGGACAGTCCCAGCTCATGATGTATTTCCATACTTCTGTTTGTCTTCTCAGTAGCACCTCTTCCTGTTGTTTTTATGGCACAAAAAACAAATTGAGTACAGATATGATATTAGAGCATCAGAGAAAGCTGCACCGGAGCCGACAGCATTATGTCAGTGCAGTACACACCACAGGGCCTTAATATCCTCCCAGTGTAAACACCAGCGTTCGGGCAGCTGGCAGGTGATCGGCACGGTCCGTCTGTGTCGACCGTTTGATCAAACAGGCGTTTTTTTTTTGTCCACACGTGCATTTTTCTCTCTGTGCGTCTCTCCCTCTGTGTGTTTTCTTTGGCAGCATGTGCACAGACGTGTGTTTGTGTGCGCGCCTGGGCATGTGGGAGTGCTTTTGGATCATCCTGTTAGACCAGCGAGGAAAAAGAGCCGTAGATTGGCTGAGGCTTTATCCCCCTCTCTCTTAAAAACACAAGGAAAATAGCAGCGTGGAGGAAGGGAGCAGATGAAAATAGCTCAGTAGGCAATCGCTGACTCACAAGGCAATGCTGGGTGTCAGGAAGGCATCCATTCCAGTATGCATCAAATCAACTAGCTGTTGTGTAACTCCCTCAGTACCCGTAAATCAAACTGCTCTCAGTGCGCCTTGACTCTTGTGCACACGTCCCCTCTGTGGCTGCACGAAAAAAAAAAAAAAAGGGGGGAGGTGACATCACAGGTGCCATTTATCACTTTTGACAGCATTGCCCGGAGTCTTCGGGGCAGGGGGGGAGGGAGGCCACGGCCGGCTGGCTGTGATGTAGCGTGGTCAGCTAACTACCCGGCTCATTCATCATGCCACTCAAGGAGCGTAGGCTGTCAGAGCTCATGTTTTTTTAAGTACTGTGAAATGGAACAAGAGCCCGAACCAGACTCATATGTAAATCAGAGTGTGATTAACATATCAGCTGCCGTACACGCACTGGTTACTCATGCACCTGTGGGCCAACTCGCCAGAAATGATATGTGGTTATTGTAAGAGAGAGAATGAACTTCTTAAGGCCGAGGGGAGAATTAATACGTTTGAATGCACACAAGAGTGTCTTTGTTGTGATCGGGACAGTGGTGGAAGGTAACTAAGTACATTTACTCAAGTTTAATTTTGATGTTTTGATTGTACCTAATCGATTAATCGTCTCAGGTTTTGACCAAAAACGTTAAACATTTGCTGATTACAGCTACTTAAATATAAGGATTAACTGCTTTACTTTTTGATTTATCACAGTAAATGAAGATTCTTTGGGTTTTGGCCTGTTGGTTGGAAAAAATAAGCAATTTGAAGACATCAGTTTGGGCTCAGGGAAATTTTGATGTGAAATTGAATTTTTCACTTGTTTTTATATTTTATAAACTAAATGATTAATTGATAATGAAGTAATCATTAGTTGTAGCCCTGGTTTTTAGACTCAACCTCTTCACTGTGCACTATTTATGCAAGTTTAAGTTTCAAAGCGGTTGGTGCTGTCGCTGGAGTGCCTGAAGGATGAGCTAATGAGGCTGCAGGATTTGTTCATTTTCATTTTTCAGCTTTTCAAAACACTCAAAACACACACACACAAAGGGAAAATTTATACCTAAGATTGGTAAGGTAGCTATCCAGCTATCTACACCTGTTACTACGTATTATAAAGAGTGACACATAAGGTGGCGGTTGCGGTGGATGAATGGGTCAAAGACACACAGGACTTTCAGCGAGTTTGAAGTTGAAGTCCTGTGTGAAACATTGCCTTTTGTAAGACTTAGATTACTTATTTCAGTTGTTTGTCGCAGTTTGGTCAGGTTTGGGCACCAAAACTACTTGGTAAGATTTAGATAGGAGAGGTTTGGTTGCCAATAGCATTGCTGGCTATGGATACCTGGGTGCTAATAACATTTCCCAAAATAACTACATGACAATGTTTAAGTGCTCGCTAGCAGTGCTAAACTTACAGAGAACCATCTGCAGCTTGTCTCTGCTTTACGGATATATAGTTTCAGCTAACTGTTTAGCAGCCCATCCCACGACTTTCACTTTAAAACCATTGTTTTGGATCTTTTGGATGTTTTTAGTGGGGAAAAAGTTCTAAAAATTCACAGTACACTTCCTGCATCGCGCTATGAGAGTTTTCAAGACCCATAACGGCAATAAATAGCTGTGGTCAGATGGAAGCGATGGAAAACTGAAAATAAGCTCAAAGAAACGCTGATTCATCTCAGCCCTCAAGAGACACAAAGTATGAGTGTACACTGAGAGCTAAGAGCCCTGAAAACACATCTGTATGGAGGGGTGCAGGGGTTTAAAAATATTTGGGAACCGCAGAGAAGGACTGCGGTTTTCATTTATCTGCAGTGATACACCAACTTTGTAGACATTAGCTACGGCTAGCTAGCAACATATGCACCAACTGTGTGCATACCATTGAAAACTACCATTTTCAAGGTATATATATATATATGAAAATCAACAATTGTCATACCGTGCACATTAGTGAATCTATGATGTTGAACCATCTGTCAGGACAAAATATGATGTGAAATTTAATAGCGTCATAAAAGCGTTATCCAAGTTTCTTCAGTCCTTAAGTGTTAAGTTATTGTAACTAATAGTAAACATAATAATTACTTCACAGATAAATAT
Organism: Pagrus major; assembly: GCF_040436345.1. NCBI lineage: Eukaryota > Metazoa > Chordata > Actinopteri > Spariformes > Sparidae > Pagrus > Pagrus major. The sequence continues at coordinate 22,461,165 of NC_133234.1, read as the reverse complement.
AGTGGAGTAAAAGTACATTTTTTGACCCTCAAATGTAGTGGAGTAGAAGTAGTTGAGTAACGTGAAAGAACCTTGAATTTGTACTTAAGTACAGTACTTGAGTAAATGTACTCGGTTACATTCCACCACCAGCTGCTCGACTGTGTGTATGTGTTAGAGAGATTGCCAGAGAGCACTCAGCCTCTTGTCTGATCGCACAACGCAACAAGGACTCCACTTCTTTCTATTATTTTATTCTAAAGCACATTCATGACGAGTACATTAAAGAGTTGAGTCATATAGCCGGCGGTTGGGCTGAAACACTCTCACATTGTTTCTGTACTTCACTTTATTCCATTTGTGTCCATCACGTCTAGTAAAGTCTGCTTCGCCTTCAGTCGGAACAAAACTTTAAAAATCATGAAACCAGATTTCTCCTGAATATGATCAGAACCCGGACACCGGCTCGGTGATGGTAACTAGATAATTACACCTGCATCTGAAGCGATAATAAGACCGTAAAGCGCTGAGTCATCTATAAGTTTCAGTGTCCCTCAGTCTTCCTCCTGTAACTCTCCGTACCCACTTTGCTTTTGAATATTTTACATCGTGTGTGCCAGAAATCTGTCTGCTCTCAGTTGAATGTCTTTGTTCCTTTTTTTGTTTGTTGCGAGTCGCTGCCTGCTTGATGTTTTTAGCACTGCTGAACCACTGCTAGACATTTTTTTTTTGGGTGGGTACATTTAATTGAATGGAAACAATCTGCTGTTTTAATAATTAATAAGCAAACAACTGTCTGTGTCTGTCCTCAGGCTGAGGCTCTGAGTGATGCAGTCTCTGTTCGGCGGAGGGGAGCTGGGGCTGCTGGGAGGAGGCGGCGACGCCGGGGGCCTGAAGGAGGATGGCTGTGGCAGCGTGGCGTGGCACTCCTCCACCCTGCCCCCCGATGACGTCTACTCGGCCTCCCACTTTGCCCTCATCACCGCCTATCAGGACATCAAGACGAGGCTGGCGTGCCTGGAGCGAGAGAACACCAGCATCAAGAGGAAGCTCAAGATCTATGAGATCAAGGTGAAGGCTTCTCACTTCAAAGTCAAATAATAGGAGACTTTTTTGCAAACTAATTGTTGTTGTGGTTGTTTTCGACCTTGCTGGTATCAGACAGAAGGTCTCCGGAGCAGACGAGGATAAGGCTGGTTTGCTTTTTGATTTATTGGAAGTGTTTCAAAAAGGGGGAGAGAGCTCTCCACTCACCCTTAGCATTTTCCATTTTTATTGAGGCACCGAGATAGTACACAAAGATAAAAGGAGGGAAAGCTTTGGTGGGCTTTGATCGTGGACCGGCGGGGGAGTAAACATGACTCCAAAAGAGGGAAATCATCCTAATAAATCTGGGCAGAAGGCTACGGAGGGTTTTAACTCATGTTTAGGTAAAATAATATTGAGTGCCTGGAAGCAACGTGAGGGGCTGTAAAAGGGTTTTAACACATAACCTCAAACTGACCCGGTATTAACATGTATTCTGTATCTGTATATCGAGGAGAGGCTCTCTTTACTTTCCCTGCATTGCTATTTGGATCTCAGAATGCAAATTAATGTTGGCAGAGCTGGCAGACTGTCAACAAATGTGACGTGTCCCAGGTAAGGTGAGGTGAAGCTGCTGTGTCGGCTCTACCTGTGTTTCCTTTAACAGACTTTTTGTTGGGTTGCTTGAGAAAGCAGGAAGAGGCAGAGGCGAGGAGACAGTGTCAGGGCTGCGACTATTTTTTATATAAAGTTTGTCTATAAAATGTTGGGAAATTAAAAAAATACCTCTAATAGTTTCCCACAGCCCAAGGATATGTATTTAGAGTAGCTTGTTTTAGGACAGGATGCCCATTTTTATATGATCACAATACAACCACCTGTCACCAATGAACTTGTTTAACTCTGCCAGTCTTTTGTTGCTCGTCATCAAACATCAAATTCAGAAAAGGGTATAAATTAACAAAAATCAATGCAGTTGATCAGGTGGAACATTAAATATACTGGCTTTGTGCTGTTTTCTGTTGAGTATGTGTCAAAAAGGATGAGCAACTTATCACATTCTGCTCCATTCGGTCGTAAACAACAGACGAAACAACAGCTAATCCTCACATTTGAGTGAGTTTGAACTTGTGAATGTTTGTTTTTTGTCTAAAAAAATGACTAAAGCGATGAATCAGTTATAACAGTGCTGGCATATTAATCAATGAGTCGACCAGTCGTTGCAGCTCTGGTCAGTATGCTTCAAACTAAGTGAGAGTTTGATTGTCAAAGTTTCTGAGTCCCTTCACACTTTACAACACTGGAAGAGGCCGTGATGGTGGATGACGATGATGTTTCTTTAGGTGACCTTTGTAGTCATAAAAATGTGTTCAAACTTAACTCTTACCTGTGTGATTTCTATATCCACACTAGGGCTGAAGACATTTTTTTAATGCACTGGCCAATTTTGATCATTATTCCTAAAAACATGGTGAGAATTGTTTGTTCATGGCTTTATTTATGGCAGTATTTTCTGATTTATGGAGTGATATAAAGAGATTCCCTCTGTGAAAACATTTGACTGTAATATGTCAACAAAATGAGAAAAGAATTGTTGCACCTGGCTTTATTTCTGTTCTGCGTGTATGCAAATGTGTGCAAATGAGCACATATTTAATTAGATAATGAATACTTTGCATATATTCAAAAGAATCTGAAGACTTGTGAGACCAAAAAATGAATTATCTTCCTGTGAGTAATCAGCAGGGGAAGTTTCACGGTGATATCTACAGCATTAGTTTATATTTTTACCCTTTAAAGCCGAGCTGAGCTGAGCTGAGCTGAGCTGAGCTGGCCAATGATTGATTGGTGAGGTTATCCTTCAGGAACTGATCCTAAAGAGTCAGTTTAATGCTGAACTTAAAGTGATAAACCATCTCAACTGGCTTTGATAATGTGAAGATAATCCCCAACTAAGGTGTGACCAATCACGGACTGTGGACCACACATTTTCTAAATAAACTTCAAAATTCAGCTTTGTAGCTTCCCTGTATTGATAATGATTCAGTTTTAAACCCAGTTCAATTAATCGCGTCTACATACATCAGGAGTATTGGTGAAATCGATCGGAAGTCAGCAGGGAGGTAGTTATTGTATCGTGTCAAGAGGCAGGACGCAGGGTTCATAAGGGCTCATCCAGTGAGGTCATGAGATCTCAGATATTGGAAACTATGTCCACCCTGAATCCAAACAGAACAAGCCGTACATAATGTTACTCTGTGTCTAAAACAACAGAGAATCAGCTTAAATTCATGCATGAAGTCAGTGACACCGTGAACATTTCTGCACAGCCGGGCCCGTTTGCTTGGTGGTGGAAATCAGACGACTTCTCGGTTGGATGAGGGAGCGGATGAAGCAGAAATCCACCTCGTAGCAGTAGCTGGGCCAGCGGGCAGATTTACAGGGGGGGAATGAGCATAAAGGAATAGCGTGGGAGGGCAGAAAGTGAGGGAAAGTGGAAAAATAAGCGGGAAGAGGGAGTTAAATGGGCAGAAGGATGCGGCGCGAGACACAAAAGGGAAGAGAAATGAGCCAGAAAGAGGAGATAATGATGTAAGGAGCATGGGGGAGATAAATTGCTGAAATTAAGAACAAAGACGGATTAAAGAGGAAAAAAAAGTCCACTCTTGGATATCCTTCTTATTATCATCAGTCCGTCGTGTTCTACTTACTCTAGGAATCATACTGTGCAGTGATGAGGCTGTAATGTATCCGCTTCCCCTTAGCTTGTGTTGCTGGTTTTCACTTCAGGTGTACAAGCATGTGAACGATGCTGCAGAGAGACGTATCATGAGCCGAGAGCTGAGAGGAGAGAGGACGAAACGCTCCAAATGACAAAAAGTTATCAAAGAGGCTGCTACTTTGAAATGCTGAGAAAGACAAATCCAAAGCTGGTGCAGCATTATGCTCTACTACTCAGGATACTGTTGGTGGAGAAACTGAATCTTTTGTGATGTCGAAGAGTTTTGTTTTTTTGGGGTTTTTTTTTTGCAAACTGAAGCTCCAGACAGCTTTGATTCTGGGTCAGGATTAGAGGCTTGCATCAAAAAACGGATGCTTATGTTTTTAATAGAGCCGGTTACATAACTTCAGGTAGAAACACCCCTTCATCATGCACTCGCTTAAATACACTTTATTGGTTAAGTGGGTACATGTGGCCTAATTCATCTAAAATGCATGTTTAGTACCATCACCACCAATTTTAATCAGAAGAGAAAGATCTTCACCGATTCATTTTCATGCCTGAATAAACTACCTGACCTTAAACCTTTTTTGAGGGGAGGGCTGATGAAGGGAGATGAAGTGCAGGTGTGGAGGGAAAGCAGCTTGGGGAAGCACTCAGCTAACAGGGCTAGGCTAATTAAAGTAAAACAAGACAGGTGTGGAGGGAAAATCAGGCTGGTGAAGAGAACAGGAGGGAAAACTGGAGACTGGAAAAAGACACAACAAAACCTAGAAAACACACAAACGGACAAAGAAACTAAAATGACAGGACCATGACACCAACTCTGATGGGTATGCTGTCATTTACATCTTTATATTTGGTGTAACCGCTACAGTTTGTTTGTGAAATGTACCACCTAAAAGTCGTTATGGACAAATTTGAATCATTTATTTTAATTGTAAAAATGTACCAGTCAAATTAGAGCAAACAAAAAGAAGAGTCACTCTGTTGGCAGAGGAGAACTTTACAACAACATCTTGAGTTCCTTCACCTGCAAACATCCATGCAGATTTGATTTTCTAATCTAAAAAACAACACGCTGCAAGTGTTGTTTTTGTTTTTCTTTCAACACACTTCAGGATGCCCGGAAGTAGGTCAGGCGAGGGCAAAGAGAAAAATAAATAAAGTACTTTGAGGACCGCTGAGCCTGCTTTTGATTTCGATAATTGATATTGAAAGCTCAGTTTGATCGTTTTTTACTAGACTTTGAGGTGAAACCAATGAAATACTTCAAAACATTTTTTTAATATTTTACAACAGGTGTTTTCTATTTTTTAGTGTAGGCCGTTGATGCTTCCCCTCCGTCTGGGCCCCCTAATGTAAAGAAAACCCCTCGGCGTGTGCTTCGCTCCTGCTCAACACTTCCTACTTACTGCTTGAGTTTTTTTTGCCGGCAGCAGCAAATCACATGCGGATCAGGTTCACCAGTGGGCGTGGATTTTGATTGACATTTTGCACGAAAGTAAGAAAAACTGCTTGCTGTAAATCATAAATGTCAGTTGAGTGTTGTGAATGATGAATGACAGACAGCCCAGCTGATTATCACAGCAACAACGTCAATCAACATAATCAAATCAAACGGCAATTTATCACTCAAATACATTTCATCACTTCCATTATTAATTCGTAAACATTTCACTTCCATTTTTTATTTGGCTTGAGGCAAATTTTCCTCAATAATACATGACGTGTTCATGTTGTGAGTGATGAATGCTTCATGTCAGACAGGGAAAGAGGTAAAACATCGCTCTGCTTTCATCATTTCATGTCAACTTTTTTTTAATCAAATAGGCCTTAATTTAATCGAATCACTTAATAATTTATCAAACAGTTTTCATTTGTTGAATGTGGCAAAGTGCTGTAAAGCGCTTTCTGTGGTCCGTAGACCAGAAAGGCGAAAGTCCATTATTTACCATTACAGATCCACTTTTACCGCTCGATGTTTTAGTTCACATACATCATCATCACTTCCATTTCTATCTATTTATATCGAATGAGGCCGCTGGAAATGAGTCTTTTTGCACATTCCTGTACATATTTCACGACTCGCTTGTTGGTTTGTTGGTTTGTTTGTTGGGTGGTTTGTTTGTTTGTTTGTTTGTCGGTTGGCTGGTTTGTCAGCAGGATTACACAAACTCTCAGCCCAGAATAGGCCTCATTATCTGTGTGGATCTGGATAAAGAGGCAAATCCAGACATTTTTCGACACTTCCTTCAACATTGAGAGATAGGGCGTTTTTTTTCATTGATTTCTCAGGGAACAATGCCTGGATCTTGCTTAAAAAAGATGACTGGTATCACCTCAATATGGTATAAGTGAGTACAATTTGATGTGGATCCTAATAAAATCCAGATCGAGTGGATTCAGATATGTTTTATTTGATATAGGACCAGCTTTGATAGAATTAAAGAGGACGGTTGGGTTTTGGTGGAGGTCTGCAGTCTACTATCTCATCTATTAATGCTCCTTGACTTAAAGAGCCGCTTTTATCTTTTTAGATTTCTTTTTCTATATTCGGTTTATTGTCATGACATGTCATGCCGACACACCAAAGCAACATCCTTGTTGTGAAAACAAGATTTTGATTCAGAGGTAAAAATTGCCAAATTGATGGGAAAGACAGTTTCCTCTCCTGACGTACGTGAGCGCAGAAATCCTGCATCCTTTTTAGCGAGCAGCTGTTGCTGAAGGCCGCAGGCTGCCACGTCGATGTTGTCTTGCTCGCAGTTTGTTCAGGACCCGTTCCCTCGGAGACAGGTGTTGATTTTAGGAGAGTGGGTGCAGATGCTGGCTGCTGTCACACCTGTGCATCTGTAAATACATCATGTGTCTTTTTATATGGACATCACAATATTTACTCTGGAAGGACTTTTTCGCCCGACTGGCAATTTCCGGATTATTTTCTATAATTTCAGGCCTTTTTTCTTTTGTCAACTTCTAAGTTTCGCTGCAGGCTTACTCTAAATACAAGGCGCCTGAGTGCAGCCGCTGTAATGATGCAGATGGGAGTGCTCCCTGCTGCTTTGAACATGGGGTGAGAGCGAGCCTGTTCTCCAGTTTCCCCGACGTTCTGCAGTGTGAGAAATCCCGGGGTCCCTCGGGGGGGTTTTTTGCCCATGTTGCGAACATTTACTGTTAAACTGAGCAGAGAGAGGTGTTCTGCTAAATGGAAAAGGGTTGTTTGCTCCTCAAATAGATGTTGCATCAGTGGCAACGACTTCACACGGAAAATGAAAAAGCCCTCCCTGCTTATGGAAGGCACTCTAAATGTAAATGTGTTCATGTAGGGTTAAAAGCACACAACGTTATATAACGTGTGTGTTTCTATCACAGTATTCTGCAACCAAACAGCAGTGTAGCACTTGAACTAGACAAATTGCTTAGTTTTAAAAGTGAAACAGCGGTACATGTTGTACAGACCCATAAAATGCTTATTCTACAGAATTACAATTACATAATCAGTCATATCTGCATAATCGTAGCTGCAGTTAATGTGATTATTTCTGCATAATTGAAGTGATTTCATGAAATGCTGTTGCAGCGAAGTTGCACCTGTTCCTCTGTATTATTATATGCAACCATGAATATGTTTTCACTCTTGGCTTATGAGCTCAGTGAGGCGATCAAGGTTGGTGACTACCACTATCCAGTATCAAAGTCTGATATATCTTCTTCCTCTGTGCCACAGAGCTCCGTTGTTGTCCAAAAACTATTAAAAACACATCAATGAGCCATTACCATGTTTATCTTGACTCAATCCCACATACACCGTCCTGCTGCAGGAATTACTCACAAGCACTCCTGGAGCCCGATGCATATTTGTATCCCGATTTGTATTAAAAAAGAAGACATGCGTACACCTTTTCCCACATGTAAACTGTTATTTTTACGCTGTAAACACACGTTTTTTCGAAAGATCGCTGCGGGTAAAACGATGAGGTGGACATGAGATATAAGAGGAGACAGGTGAGGAGACACAGAGGCAGGTGGGTGGAACAACAAAAAGCGAGCCTTGTTAAGATAAAGCTGTATTCCAAGTCCAAACTCCAAAATAGAAAGACCAAGCAACAAAAAGGCAGGAAAGGAAAGTAGCAAAAAGAACTGGAGACAACAGGACTGACCCAAGAAAAGAGACAGAACAAAGGAGAGTGAGGGAACAATACTAAACATAATAAAACTAAACTAACGAGGCTGATGTGAGACAGGTGTGTGGAGGAGCACAGGAACACAGGAGGTAAACAGAACACTGGGAGCACAGGTGAGCAGGAAGTAGGAAGTGACACAAGAGGATACAACTACAAAATAAAACAGGAAATTAACAAACCAAAAAATGTCACTGATTGTGTTATTATTTTGCAGTCTTCATGGCAAATGTATAAACTTAATTTTAGTTTTATTTATGAGGGATGATTTGAACACTGGATTACTTGCCTGTTAATGATCTTTTCATGTGATCCTGAGTTGTGAAGCCCATTTAATATGAACTCTAGAAGTTGTCATTTTGTGTGATTTTCAGGTACAGTACATGTGCAGGCACTGTGCTATAATTAGCCTCGGCTGTCAGGTCACGACAAACGACAGCTGGTTTGATGCTGCAGTAGAAAACACAATCATCTACTGTTTCTTCTCGCTGACAGGTCTAATGAGCAGTGGAGCGGGCAAAAGTATCGATATAGAAACAGATGTTATAATGGCGTTTCTAAAACACAATCAGGCGTACACACAGCTTTCTTGATCTGATGAAAAGAATGCGTATGCACATATCATATGGTTTTATCTGGCTCCGGGTGTGTATTAATCCACGACTGAAAATAGTCCCTAACAAAAGTTTTGTTTATTCCTGTTTGTACAACGTTGGCTTAAAAACTACAGTGCCCAGATGTTTTAGGAAACTACTGAGCCTTTTTTAAAAATGAAACTATATATTTAATTCTGCCAAGGAGGTTATGTTTGTTAGCAGGTTTTCACAAAACAAAAATAAAAGTTTTTTTCTCATTCTTTAACATTGCAAGATCGGATGTTTTTCAACGTTTTCCTTAATTTCTGAGGGAATAAAGCCTGGATCTGATCTGATTGATGAAACAAATCTGGTGTATTTAGGTGGCAGGCATCTATGAGTGAGCACAATTTGATGAGGATCCAAATAAACATCCGGCTCCAGCGGATTTGAATATATTTTCTTTGAAACTGGATTAGGCTTGATTGAATTAAAGCAGACTGTTGGGTCTTTGACGGAGATATTGCTGTTTTTGAAGATGTATTTCCACACTAGAAAACCAGTGGCTTAAACTACCACATTGTTGGTTTTGGTCTTTTCATGGGATTTGTTGACGATAACAAAAATACAGAATGTTGCCCGCCTTATCCTCTAAGTCTAGGGGCAAGGGGAAGATCCATTTTCTGATGCTTACACAAAGTGTTAAACATTGCTTGGCTCCATCTGCCAAATGTGTCTAAAGTTAACTAAATGTAATCACTGCAACCAACCACTGGTGGACTCATGTTATCCCCTATGGTAGATAAAACATAACAAAGTGCCGCTGTGCTGCTGGTGCCCTTTGTATTTTTTTCCGCCCCTGCCCCTCAAACATTCTGAATCCGCCACTGCACCCAACATATTGTAAATTGCTGTTTTCTATATAAAATGTGGAGAATATTGTTCACAATCTGCTGAAGTTACAATATTTTGCAGTTGATTTAAGAAATAGCACTCTGTTTAATTGTCATTTTTAATCATTCTGCATCGTTTTGTCAGAAACATGGACAGATGGACAAACAAAGATATTGATAGATGGATAGACAAACAGCAGCTGAGTGATTGTGGGATGAAATTATAAAGTATGATTAAACCAACTTGCTGTGCCAATTCACTGAGAACTGAAAAATAAAAAATCTAGTTCACGAGAAAAAAACACCCCAAAAACACGACTTTAGTTAAAACACCCTGATCCTCTGAGTGATATCTGGGCCAAACAGACGTTGCACTCGATGCGGGATGAATCTTTAATGATCCCAGTGTGAAATCATCAGAAAAAAATGTGCAGAAAACAGCAGGAGAAAGAAAACTAACAAAAAAATATGATAAATAAGAAAAAGGGTTCATTCATTGTATTATTTTACTGTCTTGTTCTCCGCGCTCTCTCCTAAGCATATCCTTGTTAGTGCATGTCTAATAAATCTCTGTAACGTTGTTTACTTCTTCTTCTCCTGCAGTTCCCGATGATCAGTGAGTTCGGGGACAACAACTCCTACTGCTCCTTTGAGAGCAAAGAGACGGCGCTGCTGCACTCAGAAAATGGCAACCTGCAGCAGAGAGTCAACGTCCTGACCCACGAGGTAAGAGGAGGGAAGCAGAGAAAGAAACCCTATATTTTAATGGGTAGAATAAAAAACCTTATCGCACCAAAGTGTTTGAATTCTGCTGAAATCCCTCCCTGCATGTGAATTAATTGAATTAAAAGTGAATTGAGGCCAACCCTGGTGGACATACGCTGAAAGACGTCCAGAACTAATTAAGCTCTAAAGCTGCTGTCCAAGCAGAAATTACTGAGAACGGGTGTTTTTAAGAAACCATCCAAGCAGCACTGTGACATGGGATTTTCACGCTGGTGCTCTACTTCGGAGACGGGCTATAATTGGGACCAAACCTGGCCGAGATTTTTGCTGAATGTGTACGCCTTAAGAAGGAAAATAAGAGTCTCTTCCCGACACATCCCGCCGTGTGTGTTGGGATGACATACATCAGATGTGTGCACGGGCTTTATTTTGAAAGAAGAATCAGTTTTATTACTTTTCTTCTACTTGAATGTACCTCTATGACTCTGTGAACGAGAGCATGGGGAAATAGAAATGAGAAACGGCCGACAACATGAAGGCAAGCGGTAAAAAGAGCCAGAGAGCAAGAAAGAGGAAGGAAATGGTTTATGGGAGCAGCAGAAACGATTAACGGGACACACAAGGTCGCACAGCTCTGACACCGGGCATTCACAGTGATGAAATGTGCCACGGCTCACTGAGCATGCTCTGTTGGGACCTGGACCACACACGCAAAAACCATATCCTCTTCTTTTTTCGGTGAAGAGATGACTTGCACTTATCAAGGAGAGGTGGAGAGAGGTGACATATATATTTCCTGTCCTGAGAAGAAGAATTAGAGGAATTCAAAGGTCAAAAAATGAAGGAAAAATGTCAGCAATGTTTTCTGCAAAGCTTCTCCTCACATATCGTCTGACACGTGACGGCCGAGGCTTCCACCTGAGCATGTTGCGTGTACATTCATTTGGGAATACACTGCATCTACCACTGAAGCACAATCACCTGACATGAGGGTCTTAATGTTTCTGTCTTTCTGCTTTATATTTGACCTTCAGGGCATGTTTTGCAGAGCAAAATCTGTTTACAAGACCGTCATTATTTCAGTTCTGTGCTTATACTTTGTGGATTCTTAAATTACACAACTAAATCCAGTAAAATAAGAAAAAAGAAGAAGTACAAATCACTTAGAGAGAGGAATAAATGAGGGGCTTTTAGAGGCCCGGCAGCAAATCTTTGGCTCAGAGGCCACCAGCACTGACTCTTCCCTCTCTTTCATTATTTGCTTTTAAATGTGTTTTCTATTAAAGTCACTTGGAGACAGAACATGGCATGAGCAGAAAAGCAACACATTAGGGAAAATTGAATGGCATGGTAGAAGTCGGTCATGGCCCAGCGATCCCCTTTATTTCAATCAAGCCCAATTCATCGTCAAACTCGACAGCCCTGTATCACTGTAAATTTCAAGCCACCTGTAACTGCTGAACCATATTGAAGCTCACCAGATTTAGGATCTGTATCAAATTGTACTCACTCACAGACACCAGCCAGCTAAATATGCCTGATTTCTCATCAAGATCCAAACATTATTCCCCTGGGAAATTAACAAAAATGTCAAAAAAACACCCTGTCGCACAATGTTCCACAACCTTCCCAGTCTTTTGTTGCACTTTTTCAGAATATGCATATATTTACAGCGGATTAGCAAATGATCACATTCTGTTTTATTTATGTTTTGCACAGCGTCCCAACTTTTTGGGGAATCGGGATTGTAGGATCATAGTTGTTCAAAAACAAAATATTCAACATTCAAACTTGCACACCTTGAATTCATCTCTTTACAGAGGACTTGGAGAACCTATGTTCCACTAGACCAAACTAAAAATCCTCTCCAAAATACTAGAACAAAACCAGACAGCTGTGAACTGAAGAGGCCGTACGAAACAACAAATCAGTCCCACAAACAGTGTCAAGAGTGATGTACGAATTTGGAAGGTGATAATGAGAACATCTTCAGAATTTTGTTATTTTTTTCAGTCCCTTTATAGAAACCTAGCTCTGGAGTAATCCCACTCTCCTCAGTCACGATGCTGTTGACAGGCCGTCCTCACCTCGGTGTCACTTTTCTACGAGCATATGCTACCATAGACGCGCTGAATAGGCCTCGCCGCTCCGGCACACTGCTGTGACATACTGTACCTCTTTGTCCACGCCGGCTCTCTGTTTCTCTCACTCGTTTTTCCTGATGCTCCCACTCACATGTTTAGCCTTGTCAGAGTGAACATTTCCTTCATCAAAAATCTCACTTCTGTCTCCTCGCCTGCTTTTAAAAAATCTCCTCATTTCACTCAATTTGCATGTCACTCCCCTTAAAAGTGTCAAAAATGGTGTGATTAGTGCTCCGAGTGACATTCAACCCCTTTATTATGCCACAGTGTGAGGAGAATAGACCAGCGAGGCATCCAGACAATTTTTTCTTTTTCTTTTCAAAAGATTGTTGAAAACACGATTTATCCATTTGTTGAGATCCGGGAGAGTTTGCTGTGTGCATGCTGAGGTGTCAGGATTTCAGTGTCCTCAATTTGTTGGTTATGTAACAGTTTCTTAAGAGACACATTTGATGACTCTCACAATGGAAGTTTTTGGGTGTTTTTTTTCTTCCTCTCTGCCTTTTTTTTTTGGCAGAGTGGAAGTTTGAAAACTGACAAAGGAGGAAAAAAAGTAAATGTATGTCAAGCCTTTTTTTTCATTCTTCTTCTTCTTTGGTCTCAGCTTCTCTTTCTCTGTTTCTCTCGCTCCAGCTCCAGAAAAGGAAGGAGAGAGAGGAGCAGCTGGAGGATGTGATCCAGGCCTACGAGAAGATCCACATGGAGAAGAGCAACCTCCAGAGGGATCTTGACAAGATGGTCAGACATTATTTGGTTCATCGCACCGAGCATTTCTCATTTTACAGTAGCTTTACACGTGAGCCACATGGCTTATTAATGATTTCTTACACGCTCTGCCGATGGGGGTGAATATGTAATGTCAAATGTAAAATATTAACATGCACACGTATACATTGAGAGCACTGTGGGTTAATGTAATCGATCCTCCTTTTTTCTCCAGCTGTTTGGATTCTTTCTTTAAGCATTTTTCCATCTAAGTGTTGGGAAAAAAACAACAATCCTCGTATATTGTTTGCCGAAGTTAGCCAGAATTTAGTTGGAAATCAAGCTGCAATACCTCACTTTGATTGAGTGGCCTGCTGAGGGGAAGTTAGGTGGACACTAGTTGGAAGATTCCTGAAAACAAATTGAAAATTTTCAGCTATTTATCAGCTGCTTGTTGGAAAGTAGTATTATTAAATTACAGTATATTTGGACCATTCTCAAAACATTTTGAGATATTTATTGTGGTAACTGAGAGGCAATTTCAAATAAATTTCAAACACGTTCCTTAGTAATTATCACCTGCTTACCATGAAATAAATCATGTTACCTAGCTTTGCTTTGAGAAGCAATCTCCCTTTAACGAGCATAGACAGTTTGGGGACAGAAAAAATGTGAACATACCCTTCAAAGTTAGGAAAGCGCCGGCCATGAACTACCCCCTGATTCACATCTGTCCAGGGAAAAATGTCGGATCTTACATTTCCCAAAATGCCACCAATAGAATCTTTAATTAGACATTAATTCTTTAAAACTCCACTCTTCTGTAGTCAGCGCAGCTTTTCCCAGACTTTACAAAGTAACCTCTAGACGCTCAGAGTGTCTACAACAGTTCTCACAGACGGAGACGACGTCCTCATTACAAGTAAGCTGAGCGTCACGTCTAAAGTCGGTGGAGATCTCTCTATAATGCTCATGGCTTTAAATGTATGTGAGTGTAATATTCAGGTGTCTTTTTCCCTGTAACTTCACTGGGTTATATATTTGGTCTGTATGTCCCTGCTCATGTAAATCCTGTTTCTCTCCTGATGTTACTTTCACATTTGGGACCCTGATAGCGCGACAAAGAAGAAAAGACATTTTGCAAAGAGTGCCTTCACAAAAATGCACTGGATCACTTTGACTGTGCACTTCCACTACACTACACTGCTCATTTCAAAGTAATTGCCTCCCGAGTGAACTTTTTCATTACTTCTTATAGTGAGTCAACAGTCCTTCAGAGAGAAGAGTCCTTTCTGAGTCACTCAGTGAGATTTCTCCCCTGGCACGGCACATGCACTTGATTATTTTTTTGAGTAGAAGTGAACAAAAGTTTTAATTCAGCAAATTATTGTAATTGTTTTACCAAGATACCGCAACTTCTTGTCATTTAAAAAGCAATACTAGGATTAGTTTCTAGTTTCATCCTCCAGCTCCTTTTGTTAATAACATTTGTGTGCAACTGTGAAAATCATTTTTTATAACACATTTCTGTAACAAATCAAAGTCGATCCAGACCAGGTAGAGGCTTCCAACTGAACAGATTGGCTGGCTGGTCTCTCTCAGATCCCCTCTGTGATAATAAACCATCTCATATGAGAGTGAAGTCCATTGAGCGGCTCTTTGCCGAGCAGCATCAGCAGTTTTGTGTGTTCGGAGTGATTAAAGGATGAGGTGTGCCAAAGATGTTGGAAGTGCCACCTGCCAATGACTGACACAGTGTCAATGTCACCTGGAGCTGCGGCTCCAACTACCTACTGAGCCTCATTGACCTTTAACCTTCCAGCAGTGCGCTCACTCCCTAATCTACATAATGTTCAGACTTTTTTACTAAATAGTTTGTACAAGGACGAGGAGAAGTGATGTGAAAACTATTTTCAGGAGGGTTAACACCACCCTCGCAAAGCCCAAGATGACGTCCTTAAATGTCTTGTTTTGTCCACAACCCAAAGATATTCACTGTCATCGGGGAGTAAAGAAACCAGAAAATGTTCACATTTACGAAGATGGAATCAGAGAATTTTCTCTTTTTTTTCTTAAAATAATATAATAATTTAAACAAATTAATTGATTATCAAAAATAGTTGGCAATTAATTTAAGAGTTGACAGTCGTCATCAGGTGGTTAAGGTTGTGAAATGGTTGCATTTTTGTTGCAAAACCAAACTACTTGGTTAGGTTTAAGAAAAGATCATCTTTTTTTGGGTTAGCGTTCTCCCAGGTGAAAGCCTGGACGTGTTTCACCTGTAGATTTTTGAAGAAGAGCTGGATTTTAAATCACTTTTCTTAGTTTGAGTAAAGTCTTACTAATATAAAACCTCCATGAATCAAAAATTCATAATAGAAAGAGTCAAAATAGACCTTATGTGCAGTTTGAGGTGTGCTGTCAGCAGTTTTACTGTCTCTTTTATGATGGCAGTTTGGGCCTCAAGGGAGGCACATGACTTCCTCCTTTGCTCCCATTACCGCAGCAACTAAAGGGTTGCTGCCTAAAATAAGCTTAAATATTGGTTGTAAGAAGCTGCTTTTTTACGTTTTTCTGGTGAGGAAGGTTGCATTTGTCCCCTGTACATCAATCAAACCTTTGGATAAACTGATGAAGTAAATATCAGTCCCTTGTGCAAATATCAAAACTATAATATCAGGATATGAATGCTGATTAGTCATGCTGACATTTAGCAGCCTTGGAAATTTACACAAACTGGATTTTAGCCGGTAAAAAAGAAGCAAAGCCTGGTTGTGTGGCCAGAGAATATACTGTATATGCTTTTAATGTATTTGCTGGTTTTAAATGAAGCTTTGAACATGTGTTTGATTCCAGACGAGCCTGGTGGAGAAGCACGTGGAGCGTATCCTGGGCCTGGAGTCGGCTCTGAGGCAGAGGGACAACTCGCTGCAGAAACTCAACATGCAGCTGCACAGCAAAGACATGCAGTACCTGCAGCTGCACGCCGGCCCTGACGCACACAGTGAGTGACTGTCGACTCTCACTCAGGATTTATATCTGTATCGCAGACTGTGTGCTGCGATGGTAACAATGGTGCCAGAAATTTCTATTACTATAATTGCCGTTGTTTTCAGAGGGCACCTTGAACACAGCACAGCACTTCTGTCTTTATCAGCACTTTTATTTGGATAAATCTCGAGGGAGAAACTTTTAAGCAGCAGGAACAAAGAACAAAACTCCTCATCAGTTCAGCTGTAGCTACTCTGGCTGTAACTCGCTTTGCTGACAGCATTTAGAGGACAGGTTCAGGAGTATCGCAGCCTGGGGAGTGAAGCTGCTCTGTAGTCTGGTGGTACGGCAGCGGATACTTCTGTATCTGTTGTCAGATGGCAGTAGGGTGAACAGACTGTGGCTGGGGTGGATGCTGTCTTTTAGTATCCTTTGAGCTCTATGCCGACATGTCACTTCATTGATCACTGATGCTCTGGAGATGGTACCAGTGATGCTCTTGGCGGTTTTAATCACCCACTGTAGAGCCCTTCTGTAATGGGCTGTGATGAACCAAGCCAGTTTGTGATGTTTCCAGTCAGGATGCTTTCTATCACTCCTCTGTAAAATTTGACCAGGATCTTTCTCCAGAATTATATAGATACAGATATGGAGACATCTGCCTGTGCTCTGCTTTCTACAGACATCTAAAAGAGCTGGAAATGATGTTTTACATACAAAAAAGAATAATATACAATGTACACAACTGCAAAGTCAGCTTTGAATTTTAGCAGTGAAGGAGTGGTAAATAAAAAGTAAAAATAATTCCCTTTATGGCCCCAAATTATTTATAGTTTCAGTATTTAACACAAAGAAGTATTTTCACTACTTAAACCACTACAAGAGGTGATGAGTTCACGGCAAAGACAGAAGGAGATGAGTTATAAAACTATCGTTCCATGCACATGCACTTCAACTCCTAAAGTAATTATACAGAAAGTTTGAAGTTAATAACTTCTGTGGTGTTTTGGGTTATTGAAAATTACAAGTCAGCACTGTCTGAGACAAGTCCACAGAGGCGATGGCTGCCCTCCAGGAAAGAGGATTTGAACACCCACCTTATTTACCTGATTTGGCACCCTCAGACTGCTGCCTCTCCCCCAGGATGAAGAAGGAGCTCAGTGGTTGCCATTTTGACAGTGATGATGTTTTTTGCTGTTGTGGACCAGTTTCCAGAGGTCCAAAGACCAAATCTGTATGCTCCATAATCACTGGACTAAGTGTGTAAATGTAGGCGAGGACTTTGTTGTAAAATACATGTTTTCCAATTTTCCACTCCTTTTACCTAAGGCCATGAACTTACAGTATCAATCACCCCATGTGTGAAAACATGAATGTAGTTTAACCATCAGTAAGCTTCTGCAAAATTATAGTTGAATCATACTGCTGATCCTCCTCAACCTCACTCATCAGAGGAGAAGAGAGGCTGATTTATTGGAATCTAGCCGATGCTTTTTGTAAGTGGAAACTGCCCAAATGGTTCAAAACTTGAGCCCAAATTATCACAACCCACCTAAAACTATTTTTACCCACATAACTGAATCAAAAGTAGTCTGGCAACACTGCTATTATGTTCTCACATTCTGCCTTTTTAACTATTAGCACCCAGCGAGGAACACTTACAGAATACAATACTGAATACGAGTGATTGACGGGTCACTTCAACGAATATCAAAACCCCAAAAGACATCAGAACATTTATGTAATTATGAGTTGGTGAATAGAATAAAAGAAGAAAAAGGAAATCTTGGTCATTTAAAGTAATTTCCAGTCACACACACACACACACACACACACACACACTCACACACGTTTTAAGTGTATTTGATTTTGGTCCAATAAAGCTGCAGTATACTACATTTTAGCACTAATAATAGTATTTCAGGAAGGCTTGATGATGATGGTTCAAGACACTGACTGTTTTGGAAATGCTGGAAAATCTGATACCAGCATTCTTAATATACATATCTGTATATGTATCTATAAATGAATATATACAATACCAAATTATAATACAGATTGCAAAGTGACACTCGTTATCTCTGTAAATCGCTGCTCATCTTCGTCAATCTTTCATCAGATCCAACAATCTGGCCGAAAAAGCATTTTAATTGAGGTCAGGTTCATCCTCGGCCTGTTGGAGAGAGCCAGCAAGGACATTTTGTTCCAACTCCCCCGGCGGTCACAGTCGCAGAAAAAGAGACCTCCAAACTATGAGTGTGCTGGTGATTGAAATCCAATCATTCTGGCTTGGAAAACGTTTGGAGAGACGTGTCTGCTACTGTAAATTTGAGGATTTCTCTGTATTATTCAGCCTGTTGCTGCCATCTGCACCGCCGAGCGATCTCTATTGTGATGAGTCTGCATTACCAAATGCTGCAAAAACCTGTGAGATAATTCGACTTATTACGATGCAAATTAATTCCCGTATCAGGAAAAGTTTCAAAGATGCTTCAAACAAGGCGGGTCACCCGTCTGCTTTCACCGGAGTTATGAGAGAAAACGAGTGCGAATAAATCTGAAATCACCGAAGACTTTGGATTATAAACCTTCACCAACTCAGCAGACTCCCTCATTTTTAGAATACAGCACAGACTCCACGATAACATATGCAGACCACTACTGCTGTAGAGGAGAGTCTGTTAAACTTTAAAAACTTCTAGAGTCAGTAGAGGGTAAACTCTGCCCTCTCTGACGATGTGGGTGGCTAAGGAAACATGGAAGAAATGTGTCACCGCCACCTCAACAGATGCCTCTCTACTGATGGTATACCTTGATGAAGAGGAGGTATAATTCTGTACATTTTCTATCTGATTAAATCTGATTCGTCCAATTAAATTAAATTAATGCAGACTTATACATAAACCTTATGTGTTCATTCAATTATTACATATAAAGTGTTTTTTAAAGTATTATACATTAAATGAATGGATTTCAAATTGTTCATTCTGCCTCCTGTAATAAAACACACATCTAGCTGTCACATTGACTCAACATGATGGGAAAACTTTGCATTGAATTTGACACTTCAAATTGAAATTAGATGGAAAATGTTATTAAAACTCTAAACGTCACTATTTTAGGCACATTATTTTTGGAGTGTATGTTTGATTAATAGCCGTGTGAATGAGGGTGAGAAAATATCTTTCAGAGCAGACTGTGTACAGTATGCGTGCACCTGTTACCGTACATGAGTGTACTGTAGAGGAGGCAGGAGGAGCTGAGATATAAAAGATGATACTGTTAGAGTGTATTCTGGCTCAAGGACTCAGCAGAGCTGAATCACTCACATGCCCACACAGAGCACATCACCTAGGTACACGCTGAAAGATGCCGCCCTTGGAAGAAGAAGTGAACGGTTTCGCTCTTAAATGCTCATCTATTGTACAACAGCTGTGGATGGAAGAGCGCTGCGTTAGTCAGATGAAAACACATTGTTTTGTCTCTTGGGTTTCACGTCTTCCCCTCTTTTTTTTCTTCCCAGTGCTCGACTGTCCAGCCTTGACTCTTCAGAGCTCCCGCAGCCTGGACGCCCTGTCCGACCTGAAGCTGCAGCGGCTGGAGGCGGAGCTGGAGGGGGCGCGGCACGAGGCCCAGGGGGCATGTCAGCGGGAGGAGGAGCTGAAGGGGGAGTGTGAGAGACTGAAGGAGGAGATGAGGATGCTGCAGAACAGCCAGAGGGACAGGGTCAGTGTTGGCTGGTGTCAGTCCGCTCGGCGTGCCACAAGGGTGGGCGACTTAACTTTAAACACTGTCAGAGTAACACTTGACCTCAGCATTTCTTGTGATGCATTCATTGAACTGCTCTGATTGTGAGATGTATGAAAGAAATGTATTTATCCCTGAACAGAACACTGATATTGGACGATTTTGGTCGTAACACCTCAATCCTCAGGAATTCTAAAGATCAGCAGCCAAATGTAAAATTTTCAGTTTCAAATGCTTTCTAACTGTAGGAAAGCGTTAGTCTATTGGTAATAAGGCCCTTTTAAGATGCTTATTAACATTAATACACTATATAAGTGTTAATAACAGCATAATAAATATGTTGATGTCAGATAATAAAGACTTTTAAGCACTAATAACAGGTAAAAGACAGCTGGAAAACTATAATAAAAGTCTTATGACTGTCTTAAAATTATTTATAACAGCCTTACCAACACATTTATTGAGTGTCATGAACTTAACCTATTACTGTTAAACCTTTACCAAGGTTTTTATCGCTTTATTAACAGTAATACATACTTTATTATGCATTTATTAACAGTTAACTATTGTTTTTGCAGCAAAACGGATATAA
Source organism: Pagrus major (assembly GCF_040436345.1). Taxonomy (NCBI): domain Eukaryota; kingdom Metazoa; phylum Chordata; class Actinopteri; order Spariformes; family Sparidae; genus Pagrus; species Pagrus major. The sequence continues at coordinate 22,440,881 of NC_133234.1, read as the reverse complement.
AGCAAGAACAATGCCTTACTAAGATCAATATGTTCTTTATTTTACACTTATTACAAGTTTTTTATGAGTCCTTATAAGTAGTGAAGCACAATAAATATTGGCCTGATATTGGGAAATGTATATTATCTGTTAATTATATAAATAATATGATATAGAAATATAAAAAATAAATGTGTTTATGATGCTATTATTCATTCTTATATAGTCTTATTAATGTAATAAGTATCTGTTAAGGGCCTTGTTACTCACTGACTAAAACTTATTACAAAGCTTTACCGGAAAGCCAAGTCAATGATGATGGTCGATGATGAATTAATATAGTTGCCTCTCAATACTTGCCCACCTCCAGATATCAGAGCTTAAATCAGGGGGAGAAAATGATTAATTTCAGACTGTTTTCCTGCGTTTTAGTGAATTTATGGAGTAATTTTGTTGCCAAAATCTGGTGTCAAGAGGGGGAACATGAAAAATGGGACTCTCTGGAGAATCTGGAGGGTTGGCAAGGAGCTATAAACAATGTATGAAAAGTAAATGAAGGAGAAAACATATTGTTCAAAGCCAGTGGTTCCTGCAGCACAACTTTGTCCAGAAAAAAGCTTTTGTACAGATGAAACTAATTAACTAATTATTGAGCTATGGAGGAGGTGATAGGTGGATTTTATATTTTTAGATTTACCCTACAGACACGAACATTTGAGGATTTCTCTGAATTCTTCAGCTGCTGCTGCAATCTGTGCTGCTGAGTGATCTCTACAGTGATTACTCTGTGAGATAATTTGACTTTTTACTAACCAGCAGTGCATATTTACCCCACAGACATGAGAGTGGTTCAACCTTTTCATCTCACTCTCAGTCTCTTTAACAACTCAACATGTCCTGCTGATTTGATGCTCTTTAATGCCACATCCCAGCGTCTTATCAGCCACTAAAACAAGAACAAAGTCTCAACTATCTAATCACGATAATTCCTCTTTTTGTTGGAGTGATACTGCTTGTTGTACAGGTATACACACATGTACTGTATATAGACACAGATACAGCGCTTGAATAATAATAATCAATCTCCAGGACCTGTTTTCACCCACAGTCCCTTTTTCTCCTGACGATGTTCCCTTCAAACATGTTGTCTTGATTCGCTGCCGCTGTCAAGATTTTGTCCAATATTCCACCGGCACCTGCATGCTAATCTAATTTCATGCTCTACTTCGACAGGAAATGACTTCTCCGTGCAAGCAGTGCGATGTGGAGTGGATAAAGAAGGTGGGAGACGAGCAGTAAGTGACCACGGCCGATCTCTTGGGTGGAGGGAAGGGGAAGGAGGGGATGAAATAAAACAAGGATGGATGGAAGGAAAGCAGGGGTAAAGGCAATAGGAGAAAGTATCATCTGTATCTTTGTTCTGCTGCTCTGATGAGCTCAGGCTGACCTCCAGGGGCCTCATTAGAAAACTAGACGAGCTCTCCAGCGCTGGCTAACTGGGTTCAAACGCAGCATTGATGAAGGAGTCTTATTGTTTGTGCACAAGAGCTGCTCTTACTATATGCTCTACTGTATGTGCATTCAACTGTAACACCATTGATTCTCCCTCTGAAGGAGGTTTGTGATGAGTCTGAGCAGTAGGGGGCAGTGTAAGCACAGCGTAGGACACCTTCCTGTCCACTTCCTCATGTCTGTGTGTATGTTGGACGTCTCTATAAAGGTTTCAATCTATCTGTACGCTCTCTCTCTTGTGCCTTCGTACCTGAAACTACTCAAAACTACTTAAAAAGAGCAGTTTTGCGTGTAAAGCTGCTGCGTTTCCACCCTTTTGTCTATGTTTAACTTGTGCTGAGAGGAAAAGAAACTACTTCTTCATGTCAAATTGCCCCCCAGGCTGTTGACAAGGTGTTACAGGCTTTAAAAAAAAAAAAAAAAAAGCAGTACATAACCACACAGCAGGTTGGGCAGCTGACACCCACACAGAGAAACCCCAGACGTGTTTCGATGGGGAACAAACTGAAAGTAAACGGCGCGGCAGTGAAGTGAGTTTTGACTGAGCGTGTGGTGGAAGCCTACTGCTTTTTCCAGACCTTGGTCACCTTTTGGTTTTACTCAACAATATCACTTAACACCCACTGAAAACCTACGATGCCTGTTCTTCGTTTCCTGCTGCCTTTTTCTTGTAATTGGGCTCATTTAGTGTAAACTGCACAGATTGATGTGGAAGGTTTTTTACATGTGCTGTGGAGCATGTTATCACACCACCTTTGGCCCTAATAATCAGCAGCACTTTGTGATGTCTGTTGTGGAAAATTGGTGTTATTTAAAAATTCAAGCTGGTGCGGTTTGATTGTGGTACTTTTAAAGCTTCTCTGGCACACTGAAATTGCTCATACCAGCACCTGAATTGCATAAAAACTGATTTTTATCTTACATGAGTCACAAAATATTCTTGTTTTAGGAATGTTGTACCTCTTTGACCGTTATTCATTTATTTATATTCATTTGTCAGGGCTACAATAATGTAATACAGATATGGTGCATGAAGGATTTCTAGCGAAGACTTATTTGCTTAAAAAAGGTCAAAACATATCATAGTTATCTCGAGTTTATTAGTCAAATTGAGAAGGATATATTATATTATATAAAAATAATTGAGCACTCGTCTCCTCTCCTCTCTTCTCTTTTCTATCTGTTATGTAAGTTATGGAAGCACTTTGTGGCCGATTCTACAACCGGTTACGCATCTTTCGTGACTACATTTGTGGAATTTCGTTTGCCTCATTCGTAACTAATGAGAATGCAAGAGAGCTTCCCTTCACCGACCACAAGCCGCACTGGCAGTACACCCCCCGTCCTCCACACTTCAGCACACACAGCAACTGACTAATGCCTCTTCAGCTTTCAGAAAGTGAGAGCTGTTTCCAATAAATCACGACAGGGTGATTTGAAGTTAGAGTGGAATTCACACTCTCTTGGTAGAAATTCAACAAAATAACCAGTGAAGTAATGAGGTGTTTAGAAACTTGACTTTTAAAAACATAAATGTAGCTTTTGAAAGTTTAGATTTAGTTGATTAAAAACACTTTATACTGAGGTCCGTCTAAAAGCCCCCACAAGATTAATAAATTCTTTACTATGCACTTTTTTTGAAGAATATATTCATCTGCTTTTTCCTTTGGTACAACAGCATGAGGCAGGAATCAAACCCAGGCCACTGCAGTAAGGACTCAGCTTTATACATTTCTCATAAGTGCTTATAAATGTCAGATAATATAATAATAAACATGTTTATGATGCGCTTCTTAATGCTTATATAGTCTTTTTAATCCTGCTGAGCATCTTAGAAGGACTTAAGAAGACGCTCATTCCACCCAGTCACCAAGACAAAATGTTAGCTGTTCATGTTTCTGCAAAACACAGATGTATTCAAATGTTTATGTTTCATAGGCAACAAATCATATCGACATTTCTATTGTTCTTTTCTTATCATGATCACAGTACATGTCTATCACCTGACTTTCATGTGAGCAGGTGAAGCGGTGGTGGAATTAGAGGGGATAAGGCTGCCAAGCCAGTGACCGTGGTTCATGCCTGTGTGAGACACCGCTGGATATTTTTCAGAAGACCTCGGGACAATTTCCAGGCGTGTTTTTGGCAACAAAAACCAGATATTTTTGATAGGAAGTCATCTGCAGACATTTTTGTGGCAACTAATCCAGGTGTTTTTATCGAGACCTCGGGGCATCTCCAGCTATGTTTATGGTGACCAAAACAGGTATCTTAGGCCGAAACAAGATGTTTTCCTAACCCTAACTTAGTGGTTTTATGCCTAAACTGAACCAGAGCATGAGCGCAATATTGTGTCAAGAGAAAAATTAAAATATTAAACATGTGAAGTTTTAACTTATCTGGGGTTTTGCAGAAACAAATCGCCAACATGTATTATTACGAGTGGGTTATTACAAGAACTGGTAACACTTTATAAAAAACACAAGTAATAAATGGTTAAATTATAGTTTGTTAAACTTTAGTTATCAGTTATTTCACTGATAACAAACAATAAAATGCTTTATAAACCATTTATAGTATTATCAACACCAGTGAGCGCCGACAGTGAGCAGGTGAAAGAGCTGAACACAGTGAATTTGTGGTGCAGCGTGGCTCAGTGTGAGAACTGTTTGACACCTCTGTGTGTGTTCGGCTGAAAGTGCTTCATGTGCGTAGTATGAGCAGAGTGTGAAAAGCCCCGACCGTTTGACACTTGTCCCTCCATGAGGCTGGAGACACGCAGCGTAGACCAAAAATGAGTTTGTTCACTTCTTTAAAGAGCCATGAATGTCTTACTTTTTCCCAGAAAGTGCAACTGCAGTGACAGGTTCATAAGAATATTCATTATCGCCACATCGCGCTGACCACCGCGTGTTTAAGTGTTAGCTCCCCCCCTCCTGAGGCCATGTAGTTAATGTGAGCGACTGAAACTGAGCATTTAATAGCCAACAAAGAGGAGCTCAGATCTCTCAGGCAGCTTCAGTGATGGCTCTTTCTCTGTAACGTCTGATCAGATCAGAGGTCAGATTTCAGCCCACACTCTCTTCACTTCATCTCCCACACACACACACACACACTCATACAGTATATACTGTTGTACCTGATCGATTCAGTGGCACGAATCTTTCATCAATGCTGCATCGGCATTATCACACCCCTCCCACACACCCCACTGTACATTGTACAGTATGTGCTTGCAGTTACACACATACAAGCAGAGCAAAAGGAAACAAAGTGAAGCAAATGTGCAAAGTATTTTTAGACGCACAGAGACAAAAACAAACAAGGGAGCTGGTTTCACAGAAGAAAAACAGGTGATGATTGAGAAGCACTCGAGTGCAGGTGTTCACACATCTGCTTTTACTACAAGGTACTATGAGTGAGAGAGGTGTTGCAGCCAAACCCGAGTCCCTGTCACAGATTATCGAAATGCACCAGCAAACTTCAAAAGTGAGATAGCATATGTGTGAAAAGGAAGAGGTGCGTGAATCTAAGCAGTCAAGAAATTTAGAAAGAAAGAAAGGAAGAAAGAAGAGCCAGAGCTGAGAGTCACCTGAGAGTAGTGAGGAGACGAATTACATTAAATGGGCGCCCTGGCGATATCAACAATACGCCGCATGCTCCACCCACCATGCCAGTAAGTAACCTTATGATTGTTATTTTCCTACCGTTGCACCAACTGTGTCTAAATGTTTGCAGGAAGTTTATACCGCCATAAAGATTACGTGCATTTTTACCACTGATGACCCTGAATCATTCAGTGTGACTACCAGATCCTCCAACTCGTACCACAGAGATGGATGTTGTTTTTGGCAAGGTGGGGGATGAAAGGGGGCTTGATACCCCACTCTGAGTGAGTCATAGCACAGGGGTGGAAAACTAGGTGGGCTAGTTTCAAAACCAAGCCAACCAGTGGAAGTTTTGACTTATTTTAGTTATTTTTTAGAAATGATGGACTTCTTTGAAATGGGGTCCCTGACATCTGCAGCAGACAATTATTTTAATTGTCAACTGATCCTTTGATTCAGTTTATTAAAATGTCAGATATTAAGCTTACGGTCCAGAAATCAGAAAATAATCATATTTAAGATTGATACCTTGATTGATCGTTGCAGCTGTGTCTGTGTCTTTATTTAACATTATTCTGGAGTGATAAATGTAGCAGTGTGATTTAAAATTGTGTCAGGAAGCAACACAGCGTGTTTTGACATTTTGTAAAATGTAAACAGGTGCAGGATTAGATTGTAGCTCAGAGGTAAAAAAAAAAAATAGATAGATAAAAATCTGCTGTAATTAGGACAACGAAATATGCAGCGTTCGTCTAATACATACCCGAGCGGCAGGTTTTTACACACACAAGTGGGAAGGCTCAGTAGTGCGTGGGTGTGCTGGGGCACATATTTTTAATCAGACAGTGTGTTTTATTTGCTGTGTAGGCAGGATATATAAGTGATTTAATTTTTTTTTTTCCGGTGACGGCAATGGAAGCTCACATCTATTCCTATTTATGCAGAGTTCCCCAGGATATGCATACGTCTTGTTTGCCATTTATTTATCTGCCGCGATCTCTTTAGAGGGAATGAGCTGAGTCACATTCTGATCAACACAAAGTGCTTTATCAGATCTGAGTCGGGCAGGAATGTGGTACTCGTGTGCAAGAAATGCTCTGTTTTCGTGTAATGTTTCCAGTCATCAGCAGTGCCAAGTACAGGTTATCTGAACTAACCTTCACACACCTGAAACAATTTTGAGTTTCAATGTCAAAGACGTCTATGGACTGTATTTCAGAGAAGTCTGCTAAAGTTAGCACGTTCACCAGCTCTCCCTGCCCCGTCCTGCCTTGCAAAACCACTTTGTACCAACAAGAGGAAATTCACAAGCTCTCTTTCAGTTCCAGTCTGGTGTTGAGCCCAGTTGACCGTGGTGATTTCCCGATCACAGTCCAGGCCTACTCCTGTCAGCTAATGGGCTGCTAGAGTAGCTGCACGGTGAACTCCGCTAACTAGCTAAGAGTATAGTGAGCAACAGTTAGGTGTTAGTCTGGGGACAGGCTGCCCCCTGTATTTTTGGATCTACCTTTGAGAGCATGTTGCCCCTTTTAAAAGGCAAGGCAGGTTCATTTGTATGTCACAAATTTCACACACAAAGGCGATTTAAAGTGCTTTACTGTAGCCAGACAATGTTGCAGCATTCTCCTAAACAACTGAAGTAGATGGGGACTTATTTTAAAACATCCAGCTTGATCCAAATCTCACTTTTTTAAGCCAAAATCTTCACTGCAGCCGCTGAGCCAATAGTGTTACAGCGCACCCCGCCTGAAGTGGGCGCACAAGCTTGAACCACTAATCCTTTCAACTTTTAGCTCAGCAGCTACAGTGAAGATTTCCACTTCAGAATTGGTGTAAATAGTGTATTTTTGAATCAATTTGTAATATTAATATTTTTTTTTTTCTGTTGTTTTTTTTAAAACAAGTCCCCATCTGCTTCAGTTGTTTAGGAGAATGATGCAACGATGTTTTGCTGTGAGGCTCCAGAAATGTTTTGTGGACCGTGAAACTTCACCTGACTTTCTATGCATGAGGGGCGATGAGATAATAACGGAATTTTTATTTTTGGGTGAACTGTTCCTTTAAAAACATAAAAAGAAAAAAAAAGAACAAGTACAGATTGAAAGATTCAAAATGAGTTAAACTCCAAAAACATGTTTACACTGCGTTTTCACAGTTCAAGTGAAAGGTTATGCAGAACACAGTTGGATTTAAAGGTGGTGAGAGTTGGTGCAAGTTTAAGTTTGCTCATTCATTTTTTGCATTTATGAAGCTAATCAAAACTGGCTGGTCTTGATGCATGAAATTACTCACACTGGCAGGATACAGTGATTATCTCGACAGATTTCAAGTTAGGTGTCATGGTTTCACGTCTCGTCCATCTTGTTGTGAACAGTCTAATCTACCACCGACGGTGCTGGTATGAGTAAATTTCAGGTCAAGGCTGAGGAGTTTATAAAAAATTGGTTAGACATTTGAGATAAGCTGCCTGTTATCAGATTGAACTAAATCCTAAAGCAACCTACGCAATCTCAATCTCTCTTTTAACCACATCACTCTTTATCCATCTGTGCCTTTTGTAGAGGCTTGGCGATGCAAACATCCTGTAAGAGATTACTCCTTATACCTTTAATGCCAGCCTCTCAGTGAGCTACGTTGTGGGATTCAGATCAGTTTTCGAGCTAACGAGTCGAGACAAAGTCAGCTCGTTGCCATGGGTAAAAACACAGAAGCATGTAGCGTCCTTGTTTACGGTTCTGGAAATAGAGTTGCTCCGTCAGTGCGGCCCCTGAGAGAGTCATGACACATCTTGCGTGAAATGGAGTGATTTTATGCACTTCAATTACGCGCTGTGACTTACACTCTAAAAATATAAACCCTGTAAGCCTCTCAATTAGCCGGCCTGATTTGCGAGGCAGCGTCAGCGCTGCAGAGCTCGTTCGGTTTGAGGGAGAGATGAAGATCCGTGTGGATTTGTGATGCACTTCATACATCTCACAATATTAAAGAAAGCCTTTGATTAACTTGATCATTAAAAAGCGATTACAGTGTTTGTAAAGTAAGTTGTAAGACATTAACATTCTATCACCGCTGTAGTATTCTCTGATGATAATGATTATGATAATCTCATAATTTTCTCCCCTTCCTCCCTCCTTCAGGGTGAATTTGGCTCTGGCCTACACAGAGTTAACGGAGGAGCTGGGACGCCTGCAAGCGCTGAGCTCCAAGCAGACGGAGATCCTGAGGAAAGCCTCGCAGGAGCAGGCCAGTCCAGGTTAGCATCTACAGAACACATGTGGAGTAAAAACTGTGGAAACTGAACTAAAACGTAATAAAAACAGAATGCAATCATTTGCAAATTAAATGTGTTACTGACTACAGTTCCTGAGCACATGTAGTGCTGTGTTCCACAAAGTGTTGTAAAAAGTACACAACAGTCATATCGTGTTAAATTATTACTTTGGTAAAAGTGAAAGTTACACTTGTACTTGAGTAAAAGTCTTAAAGTATCTGATTATCAAAAGTAATTTTCTGGCAATAAATGTACTTAAGTATCAAAAGTAGAAGTAAAAGTAAATTATATATATATTTAACATATATTTATAAACTGCATGCAACATATCAACCAATTATCAGATCAGATATTCAGCATTTTTATGATTATCAGTGTTTATTTTATACGATTGCCAACAGAGTAAATAACAATGTTCTACTTTAGCTCTGATGCTGCATGTAATCTAAAAGGTAATTGAAGTTATCAAATACGAAAAATTGAAATACTCATAACCAAAGGTAAAAATTCTGGGTCACAGTCCCTCGATGCTCGAGAACTTCCTCAAGCGTCGCATTTAGTCCCTTTACATGAGTGAAAGTTGTACAACATGATAAAAACACTTGATTACAAGACAGCCCCACCTTCAAAATGCTTTCTAAATGAAAGTGAGCGAGATCACCGAACAGTAGTTAGTGTAATCTAACTATTACTAAATATGCTTATCATGTTTTCTGTGTCAAACTTTGAATTTTTTTAAATAACTAATGTCTGTATCTGTAGCTCTCAAATTAATGTAGTTAAGTAAAAATTGTACCTCAAATTTGTATTGTAGTACTGTATTTTAGTATATGTCTTCAGTGTCTTCTGTAACTCAGTATATTCTCTCAAGTACTGTACTCAGTACAATTTTGAGTGACTTCTACTGGACTTACAGCACATGTTTTAATTAATTATTTTATAGACAATCAGATTTTAAATAACACTAATATTCAATTAATCAGAAAAATGCAGAATATTGGAACCAATAATCAACTCCTAGCATACAGTATATACATACAATACATGTAAATATATTTATAACATAATGTGATTACTTCTGATACTTAAGTACATTTATTTATAACATAATGTGATTACGTCTGATACTTAAGTACATTTAATATCAGATACTTTAAGACTCAAGTACTATTTTTATGGGTGAGCATCACTTTTACCAAAGTAATAATTTATTAGGATATCTTTACTTTTACTTTAATGACTTTTGGATACTTTTTACAACACTGCAACTGAGATACTTACTTAAAATGTCAGTTGAACACCAAATGTATACATAAAGAAACTTTTTTGTAGATGCTGGTACAAAAAAAAACAAACAAAACCAATAACATACATTACTGTAGGTCTTTGCATTTTTGCGGTTGCCTTTCTAAAGGCATAAAAAAAAGGACCCCTGGTTGTGATTTGTTGCTTCTGTTTTCTCACTGAAAAGTGGAGTAGATTACAACAGACAAGTGCTAAAGAGTAGCAACACCTTTCTCTTCCTGCACACACGTACTCACACACAGTTAATGTCTCATGGCTGTGTATCTACTACTGTCTACCACAAACCAAAAGACACCACATGCATTGCCTTAACTGAACTGTAGGTATTACAAACTGGAAAATAATGTTTATGATAAACGGTGCATTATTACGCAGCAAACGGTAGGAAAAATGCCGACGCCGCCAAACGTTGCTGTTCCCCTGAGGTCATGTTGTGTCACATTAATCTAGAAAATGTGAGTTGAATGGCTCTTTTGTTTAATTAGTTACAGGATCGTTAAAGTGATATGATTGCCTCGTGGCTATCTTTAACAACAAAACAAAGACTTTTTGTGAATCGTTGAAATAAACAGCGAAGTGGGAATTTGTGCAGAGCCATAAAAACTCTCCTGGGTGTTGCACTGTAAGAGTAAGCGTGAATTGTATAGTCCCATTCGACAGTTTCCTCCTCATTCGGAGGCTCAGAATGTGCACCAGAGCACAAACACCCCCTCCCTTTTAACACCTCAACCAACCGGCCATAAATGATGTTTCCTCTTTGAAATGGGAAGTGTAGCTGAAGTGGTGACTACACAGGGGCGACTGACTCATCGAAGAGTCTTGTGATTACACGAAATAGTACAACTGTACCTGTGCAGATCAAAATCTTTTTATGAGAAGACTGAGGAACATGATGTGCTTTTCTATTAACTGAATATTCTGGTACAGCGTCGGTGTACAAAAGTTTTATTTTGTAAAGAAACTGCATGAAATGTCTGTTTTAGTATCAAAGTGTTGTTTATACACGACTAAACCAAAAGTGTGTGCACTATGGGAAGGATGATATAATATTTTTTAGCATGGAGTGGAAATACAAGAAAAGAAAACTTAGCATACTCTACAATATGAAAAGATATGTACCTATAGGATAATAGGATATAACAATTGTGCAAATTTAATGTGAATGATTTAAAATTATGTGAAATTTAAAAACAGAGGGCCTCCCACAAACTGTTGCCCCAAAGCTGGAACACTAAGTACCATTGTGAACTGTGGCATTCAGATTTCCCTTAACTGGAAGTCTCACCCAAAACTGCACAAACATATATGCACACAGGTGTCCGCATAAAGTGTAGTGACAGGTTGCCAAACTTTTTTGAAATGGTTGTGTTGTTTGTTTTGTTTCCTCAGTCCAGCGTCACTCTCCCATCCACCACCAGCGCCACTCTCCAGTATCTCAGCGCCACTCGCCCATCTCACAGCGCCACTCTCCGGTCCCTCCTCCACCGCACCACTCCCCAATCCAGCAGAGACGCTCCCCAGTGCTGCAGCGCCTCTCCCCAGACATGCACCGCCGCTCGCCCTTGCTGGACGTCAACGACGGACCGGCCTCTTACTCCTGCCGGCCTCCCAGCCAGCACCTGAGGGCCAGCTTCCAGGGCCGCCGCAGTTACTCCGAGGTCGCCGACCCCTCAGCTTACCAGTGCCCGCCCCGCTTCTCCCTGGACCCTGTCTCCACCCTGCCCAAGCCCCGGCCCTACATAGAGGGCTACACCAAACAGCAGGCCCATAATGTGGGCTCCCCTCATGGTGGACTGCAGCACAGAGGCTCCCCGTCTCCCCATCAGGGTGGTGCAGGAGGAGATAGTGAGAGCTCCATGCGCCACTCAAGAGAGATGCCATTCCCACTGTCTGAGGTGGCTCACCTCCACTTTGAGCCCCCTCCTCCTTCCACACCGGCTCCCCAGCCCCCACAGTCCTCTGAGGACGAAGAGGAGTGGACCTGCCCACATCCCATCAGCCCGCCGCGGACGCTGGGCGTGCTCTCTTCTGCAGTGCCCAGTGGCGTGATGAGAGGCCCGGCATCCTGCTCAGCCTTCCCCATCCCTCAGAGGTCCAACACCCTCAGCTGCCACCCGCAGCCGGGCTACATGTCGGCAGAGCACGCTCAATCCTGGCCTTCAATCAATGTGAGTAAAAACTTGTGTTTTCTGTGTAAAGGAGTTTGTACACAGAAAACGTTCGAGTGATTTTGAAAACGAAAAGTTTACAGTGTCACAATGTCTGCACTGTAATTGCCGAGCTGGTTCACAGAAAATAACTTATATTTAACCCCGAGACTCTTTCCACTGAGTGCAGCTTTTTCACAACAGTAACAACGCGACTTCCTTTCCTTCTGAAAGTGAGATGAGAAGTTTGATATCAGTCTGATTTGTTTGCAGAGTCGGGGGCCAAGATGTTATTAGCCTAGCTTAGCATAAAGGAGGAAACAGCTAGCCTGGCTCTGTCCCTAATGCTGACTAAATAACACTGTATCCCCCCCCCTTTAGCTGTGCAGTACATGAACAGGAATGTGAAAACAACTATTGTGGTTTTAGAGTGAGTTATTAAGTGCTGGGACTATTTTCTGCCTGTACAGACACCAAAATAAAAGCCTGTACTCACTGACCAAATCTGGCTCTCCACACTGAAGCCAGAGTTGGTCAAGAAATAACTCGATAACTAGAGGTGTTGCTACAGATGTATTTTTAGACTTGTGACAGAGCCAAGCTCACTGTTCCCTTGAGCTTTCATTCTATGAGCTAAGTTAGACTGTCCCTGCAAAAAGCTTTAGCATCAGTTGTTTTAGAAAATGCATTGTATTGCTAACTGTGGTCCACTGGTAGTCCACACAGTTTGTTTCTTTAAACCACACTGATAAAGATTCCTCATCAGCTTGATAAAGTTATTTCTTTTAACCCAGACCAGCATATTTCCCCTGTTCTTAGGAAGTTGTTTTTGCGTCTAAACCTAACCACATCGCAACTTTAAGCTTAGAAAATGCCTTTATGTTTGTAGCCATGATTTCAACAGTATCGCAGAGCGCTGACAAATGATTTTGTCTTGCTTAAATGTGTCACTCCAGGGGGAAATTTCACAGGAAATACTTTATACCTTTGTGCTTAAAGCAACATTATGCAAGAGTTAGTATTTTTTCCGGTGTGGCTAGAGTTTCTAACGTTACTGTCGTCAATATGAACAGGTGTCCACAATCTTTTGTCATGATTACATTACTTTCTTGGTGGGTTGCTTCCATACCAACCGAGAAATCTATATAATTTTTCAAAGTAATGGTGCGTTTTATTTGGTTGCTTGTTGATATAACTTCTGGGAGAGAGTGAGGAAGGAATTTGGTGAACAAGACTAAATATTATGTGAATAAAACTTGAAAACTGTTTGTGCCTGAGTCACACAGATAGATTTTCATCATCATAGAAATTACACACTGTGCTTTAAAGGTGAAATAGTTACATAATGTTACTTTAACACACTGACAAGAACCTGATACCAATCTTCTCATCCCACTCTTGCAAAGGAGGCGATTAAGGACATTTCCCAACATGAAGATGTTGAGCTATTATTCAAATTAACTTCCTCTCTCTAAACTGAACTGGATGACATGATGAGTCAGTACCTGGCTGACAGTTTCCACTTGGATTTACTACCAGTCGGGGTATTTCATGGCTTAACCCTGTTGTGTAAGTGTGAAGTGAGCTCTCAGCTAGTAGTGATGCAATTCTTTTTTGCCTCCCACAGGATGACTAATACAATCCAGTGGAGTGAGTAAGTTGAGGAACTCATGTGATTTATCCTGAAGTCTAAATATGTGTATGTGTGTGTGTGTGTGTTGCTCTGCAGCTCTGGATGGAGACCGAGGAGAGCGACATGCGGAGCTGCCCTCTCTGCCAGCTGATATTCCCCGTCGGTTACCCTGACGATGCCCTCATCAAGCACATTGACTCCCACCTGGAGAACAGCAAGATCTGATCGCCATGGCACCCAGCCACCCGCACACATCTGCGCTCTCCTCTTATAGATTATGTAAGAGATTGGCAGACCCGGCCGAACAGAAAAGTCATGGGTAGAATCACAGGCGAGACCAGTTAGCTACGTGCGATAATCTGTAGGTAGGGATGCAAAATGGGCACAGTTGTGAAAGTCCTTTTCCTTAAAGACAGCTCTGCCTGTATAATCACCGGCTCTGGTTGCTGCTGTTTTGTTATGAGTCTTGTTGTGTGGTTTCAGACAGTTTCAGGTGTCGTGTTTGTTTTTCGCTTCACAGTGTAGTACACTTTGATTCAGCAAAGTAAGCCAAAGACGAGGTACGAGAGGCAGGTTGGAGGGTTCAGGGGCTCTGCATGTCAGAAAGTTAGTTTCAGTGTTCAGCAGTGAACGATCAGGGAGATCTGAGGCGTCTTTTTTTAAAAACAGATCACCACTTAGCTTTAAACACTGTACACCTGCTTGGACATTTTCTATCTCACACACACACAATACAGTATTTTTTGCAGAAGATTCTGTGCAGTAAGTGCCAAGGACAGTGATCTGGTAGAAGCTGGTTTATTGAAACGATCCGACAGAAGTCACGTAGGACAGTGATGAATAGTCGTTGAGGTGAGGATTTAACGACACTGTGAAGGAATTCTGACTTGATATGTCGATCAGGGTTTGATGCCAGTTCACTTTCACTTCTCTAAAAACGAGGAAGTTTGTTTCCACGGCAGTTTAGAAAGTATAAAACATTCCAGTCTCACATTTCATCTACTGACAAAGCCGGGGAACATGAATGTGAAAGTACATTTGGATTCGAGATTATGTTGATGCCCTGCAGGGCGGGGCGCTGATGTGTCTTCTCTACGAGCGGAGAGGGAAATTTTTTGTCAGAATATACCTTTATGCTTGCGGCCTGTTCAAAAAAAAATAAAAAATCTAAATATCTTAGCACTTTAAGTTAGCATAGCCTATACGACGTATCCGTTTTCAGTCCCCATATATATTTTCCATGTATAATTTACTATTTATATTGTCGATCTGTAAGGCAAAAAAATATGAAGATATATTTTTGCAGATGTAAACGCACCACGTGTCCAAACACACGTCGGTGTCTCTCCCATGTGCTTGCACACTGCTGTATATACGAGGAGTCGAAGATCAAATCCCGCCACACGGGATACTTTTCTGTACAAAAGACTTTTCAGTTGTCACCTGGGATTCTCACTGGTCTTCCTAAAGATCTGACCTTCAAAAACAGTTTGATGTCACGACTGCCCAGACCACCCAACAAAAAACCACCACCACCACAACAACAACAACAACAAAAAAAAAGGACACACACAAAGCTGGCTGCATGAGATCAAGACTTCTGACCTGCTTTGGTGGCCGGCTTTTTGGTGTACTGTATTTCTATCTCGGAGAATCAGCAAAGTTATTTCTGCAGGGTTTCAGCACTGACGATACTTCTTCTTTTGATACATGGGTTTTAGTTTTTAATCACAAGTGGAACCTCAACTCGAGATCTGCTTGTGGGACTTGAACTTTTTTTCTTTTTGTTTTTGAGGAAAAAAAAAACAAAAAACACAAAGTTACACTGATGTCAGCTTATCTGAGGCTTTCAGTTACATGTGCAGTTTCTAATGCGGGGAAGTCCCCGCTCACCCACCCCATACATTAAAACTAGTTTTGAAGTTACGGAGGAGATGAAATGTGGTAGATAAAGAGCGGATAGGATGGAGACTGTGGTGGCAGGATGATGGAGGACACAGGTTTCAGGTCCTTGCATCAGATCACGTCTACCCACCTGAAGTACTCTTGAGCAAACACTGAATCTCTACCAGCTCTGGAGGCTTTGTTCCAGGCTTTTTCTATGAAGGTTTAAAGAAAAGAGAATTTTTCAAAGGGGGTCAAGGAAAATCCCATTAAAGGATAACTCTGGTTTAATAACACTTGGACCTCATTTTAGAAGGTTTGGACGCTGGTTCTATTGGTTATAAAACACTGTACTCACCTAGTTAATTGCTAAAAATCTGGGAACATAGCACCATCGCTAACATGCTAGCAAGCTGGGCTAGCACTAGTAAGCAACATAGCTTTTGTTTACTTTCTCCTGGCATTTTTTTTCGCCATTGTCACCATTTTGTTCAGTAAAACGTTATTGAAGCGGGTAAATAAAGCTGTACGAGCCGTTAGCAAGCTTGTTAGCTCATCAGATTAGCAACAGTTTAATTATAAGATCATTGTGTCATTGACTCCTTTTTCTTAACTACTCTTTTCAAGATTAAATGTGTCTAAAAATATCATCAGCAAAGTTAAATGATTGAAAAAAATACTTTAATTTACACAAAACTGATGGTACCCTACCTTAGATTTATTGTGCAATCATATGAGCAAGTTTACTTAATCATACTCTAAATTACAGTGCAGCACCTAACAGTGAACTAGTCAGCTAACTACATATTTTTGAAACCTATGGGCCGGCTTTCTGTGTTATCCGAAGTAATGGATTGTAACTTACTGAGCAAGAGACTCACCCTCCACCTCAGAAACCAACAGAGCAAGTGCAGAGGGTGAGACTAACACACTAACATGTACCAAAGTTGCCAATGGGCAAAACTGGAGCTGCGACCTATCATCCAGCTCTGTTATACTGTACATTCATGAGCCCTGCCTGGTTCGTGGCCTAAAAAAGATTTGAAGACCTCTGCTACTGTTTAGTTTAACTCATTTTAGAGGCTGTAAGAAAAGTGAAACCAGGGTTAATAGTGTAAAGACCACCTCCACTAACATCAGAAGAAATTATCGCACTTTTCTGAAATATAAAAACAAGCAGAGGCGTGACTTTATACAGCAGCTTTGAGGAATGAGGCTTGTTACTAAATTTATTTAAGTTAATCAGTTGATCATGCGTTAGGATTTGTTTGACTCAGCTCAGTGGGTGATTGACCAACTGATCCCATCACACTTTTGTGTTACATAAATAGATCCGAAAAAGCATGTTGCGATGTCGGATAAGGGGCTTCGTCAGCCATGTTTCACCCAACAGAGCCGACATATTAGTTAGGGTATGATTAGATAGGTGTTATGTCGTTTGTTTGCACAGTGAGATCATGATAAGAGAGTTTATTTAAAGAAGGGCCCTGCTTCTTCTTGTGGCTGAAATCAAAAAAAAAAAGTACCTAACACCTCCACATTCTAGTTCCTGGGGAAACCCTGAAAACTGTTCAGAATTTCACAAGAAAAGGAGAGAAGTTCAAATTAATCACAACTCTATAAAGCAGATTAAATATTTTTCCAATTTCCTGCCCCCTCTTGGTGATTACAGTGTTCTTGTAACCGATAGAAACCCAGTTGAAATAAACTGGAATGATCCTTTAAAGGAAATACATCCTGAGGTGTACAATAAAGGCAGCACGGAGAAACTTGACCATTAAATCGAAGAGGGCTTTAATGACTCCCAATTATTCTATACTGTATGTATGTTCCTATATCACTCTGTGTAAAAAAAAATATTTAAAGTTGTGTACAGACAGGTATTTTGCAAGTGTGTAAGGCTAATGCAACATGTACTCTATTACTCAACAACTTCAAATTGGAGTGTCTGTAAATCAGTATATATAATCCTAGCCACCACCACCACCACCACCACACTAAATATGAATTATACGCGAGTTATATACAAGTACTACCCGACACCTTTCCTCTTTTACTCACTAAGTAGTGGTATGTCCTCTAGTCAATGACAGTAATATCCAACTCCGAGTAACAAATCTGTCAGTTTGAAGCTGTGGGATGTGTGACAGCGAGCACTTTCAAGCTTTGTCACATCAAAGTACACAAGTACACTAAGAAAAATCAAAAATGAATGTTTGCCTGAAGGTTTCAGTTGTTATAAAGTAAATATAAAGTCTGTGATGCATATTTTTCTAGTCACACTGCGATGAAAGAAAGAAGCACAACGATCATAATGTGCAGGGTTGTCCGTTCTTCACTGATGATGATGTAATGTTGCATCAGAAAAATTGAAAACCACACGAGGTTAAACTGCATTTGGAGGCTTTTATTTGAGCGGAGGTACTTTTTGTTCTTGGAGATGTGTTTCACAAACAATACATGCTGGGGTTTTTTTTTTTAGGTTTTCTTTTGTTTTTTTACAGATAACCTTCTACAACAACATCAAATTATTTCCTGTATTTTGAAAAACAGAGGGCATGGTTCATGTCAGTGTGGGGGCGGACGCTGCATTGTGGTTAATGATGCTGGATTGTTGTTAGCAACCACAACCTGTTGGCCAGCAGCAGCGAACAGGCCTCGAATGAGCTCAAGTCTGCAAAACATCTGCACGTACAGAAGCTGTGCTGAGGTCCATCACACAAACACTATAATCGCTAGTCAAGATCTTTCGTTTTTGTCATCCCCAAAATCTAAAACTCATCCTGTTTTTCTTCTTTTTTGTGTCCTTGGTTTACTCAGGAGATTAACAGGGAGACAAATCCGGGCGATGGAAAGATCAGATTTGTCAGCGTTAAATTAAAGCATATCTTTAATCATCAAATTTCACTCAAATTTTCCCTCAGATTTACTCAGGAGACAAACGGCTAGAGAACAATTTTCAACAGTCCGATTTTTCATTATTGTAAAGCTCAACTCTCCGATGAGTAACTGTGTGAGTCAGGTTGTTCTCCTGGGTAACATTAAGCGCACATGGAGACCTCAGCACTAATGAACTCTCTCCACAACACTAATGAGAAGTAATGGCTACTCTGCGGCGTGTGTGTGGTGGAACAACACCGCTGGCATTCAACGACTTTACGATGTGTGATGAGCAAAAAGAGAGCAACAACAGAGGTATATAAAGAGTCACTTTTTCTTTCTCTCTCTCTGTCTGTAAATATTCCTATAAATAAACTGGAACTTGCACTGAAATAATGTGTGAGCCGGCTTCTTCTTTATGCACAAATGATGATGTGAGTTGCTCTTGGCTTCACTTCACCCCCTCTTCTGACGCACATGAAGCTTGAAGACGTTTGAGGAGTTACACGGTTTGTGTCAGGAGAATTTCAAAAAAACAAATGTGGGTGAATTTGGCAAGTTTTCTTCAATTTCCATGCTTTTGAAACCATTTTTGAAGCATACATATTGCTTAGAATTACCCTAAAAACAGAAAATAAGTGTTGTTTGTGGCCTGAAATATTTGACAGAGAACATTTATCTGCTGCATCCATAAAGATGCAATGTGTCATTGGTATTGTGTCAAATTCGTACTCAAATCAAATAGGGAAAACATTACCACAATAAAGCGGGATTTATGGTTCTGCGTCGATTGTGCGCCTAGGCGTCGGCGAACATGATCGCCGTGATTTTTCATTTATAGTAGTGCGGCGGTGTCTATGCATCGCGTGGTAATTCACCGCCACAACGCTAGGGGGCGCTGAGTAACGAAACCGCATGAATTCGTACCTGAAGTGCTTACTTTCCGGTTACGCCAGAAGCGGGGAGTGAACACGCCTGGTCTCTGGTAAACAGTACATTGAACAATGGCGACTGAGCGAGAGAGGATACTTTTGGAGCTGGAGCTGATCGATATTGAAGAACAAATGCTTCTAGTGCAAATGTTAAATACCAAACGAAGGAGAAGACGTGTGAGGAGGTGGTCTGTACGTCCTTTGAACGCTGCGACCCGGAAATGATGTAACGCGGACCAATCACAGCCCTCGAGGTCCGCGTCGCATGTCCCTGCTGTCTGCGCCGTTTCGACGCGTAGTTAGGATTTTTGGGAGGCGCGCGTCAAGTGACGCAGATGTTCGGCGTAGGGGTCTGCGTCGACGGCGTAGCTACGGCGTAGGTACGCCGTCGACCTGACGCAGAACCATAAATCCCGCTTAACAGCCAACTGCTGCTACCATTAGCTAGTTAGCTCAGTTAGCCGTGCAGCTAGCGGTCTGGACTGGGAGCTCGGTGCAGCGGGTTAGTGTTGATGTTTACACTGCTCGCACAGGAGCTTTGGATCGAGACGGGTTGGGGCTAGCTGGTTAGCACGTTAACGACAGTAGGTATCTCTGCAACACAATACAGACATCATAATGTCAAAACTGTAATTTCTTCACAATCTTTTAAGGATGGAAGGTTGCAGTGTTGCATCATTCTCCTAAGCAACTGAAGTAGATGGGGACTTGCTTTAAAATGTAAAAACTACCATAAAGAAAACATAAATTTATCTCCGTATAGCTTTTCCGGTGTAATCCAAGTCTCGAGAAGTCCTGAGATCCCAAATTGATTTAAAAAGACGTTATTTACTCCTTCGACTTGCAGTCAAGCTCGAAAACTCACTTTCCATCGGCATGGGGTTGAGCAGAGAATGACTG
This sequence comes from Pagrus major, assembly GCF_040436345.1. Lineage (NCBI taxonomy): Eukaryota > Metazoa > Chordata > Actinopteri > Spariformes > Sparidae > Pagrus > Pagrus major. Next base: position 22,420,830 of record NC_133234.1, on the reverse strand, counting down.
AATTTCTGGGTGAACAAGTTTCTTCTCTTTGCAGAAATAATGTCGACACCAAAAGTTAAGTACAGTAAGTTTGACATTTTTAACCATTTATTTCACAACTTCAACTAACAAGGTCCATCATATCTTTAAAGTGTTATATTGCACATGTTAACATCATTTAAAAATCATATAAAGAGCTTCAGATCCCTACAGTAAACTCCGTTTTTTGTATGTAACATCAGCTGGAGTGAAACTCAAGCCTGAAATGTGTTCATAATTCTCAGTTAAAGAGTGACATGTTGATGTGATGTTATTAACAAACATCATTCACCTCCTGACGGATGATATTTCTGCAAAACTATTTAGCAGCAGAGAGGTGGGCTTTTTAAATTAGGTTTGACATCAACATTCAATATACTCAATGCCCTGCGCGCACACTCACACACACGCACAGAGGCTGTGATGGACGCGTGTGTGTGTTGTTGTGGCTACAGAGTCCTGAGAAGCAGTAATCATGTTGTTAGTTTCAGTCAGGCGGGCTCAAAGCAGCTGCTGCTGAGAGAGAGAGAGAGAGAGAGAGAGAGAGAGAGAGAGAGCAGAGCTTGCTGTGAAAACATCCATCGATACCACTCAGGTGTTGTCAGTATCTTGTCATTGGTGCAAGAAACAGACCGGAGGAGGCCTCAACAGCTGTTTGAGTGGTTGCTCATAGCTAATATTAATGTTTCATAGATGAATAAGATTGTGACCTCACAGTAAAGTGAAGTGGTTGATGTGCAAACTTTGGTTTCTCTTTACAGGTTCTTAGTTCATTCACCCTCTGCTGCCCACATACGGAAATCTACGTGTCTCTTTTGTGTTTTTGCCTCATAAAGTTGTCATTTTTTACAGTATTAACAAGTGTTACACATCAGCAGAACCTCAGCTGATTGTGTATGTCACCCAGAGGTGGCACACGTACACACGTTCTTTACTCAAGGACAGACACATGTTTAAAAAAAGACTGGTAAAAGTAGAAGTACTGATTTAACTTTTGTACTCAAGTAAAAGTAATAAAGTACAGGCTGTGAAAAGTACTCAAAGTATCAAAGTGAAAAGTATCTGTCTGAAGGACATTTCTACCATTTGCCATTTCTGTGTAAAGCGAAGTGAAGCTCACATCATTCTAATATAATTCAACAACTATCAAACTTAAAGGTAGAATCAGTAGGATTTGTCCCAGCTGTTCCTAAATGCACCACAAAGATAGTTGATTGTTGAGTCTCATTCCCAGGTCGTCAAATAGCCACATTTTGGGTTGGTAAAGCGTCCCGAGCAGCAACAAATCAAGAAAATAAGAAAATCCAGGCTCTCTGCAGATACGAGACACTAACACGTCTTTTCTCCCCATTCCAGTCTCCCCCACTGTCTGTTTACGTCTTCTTACGTCTTTTACGTCTTCTCACGTCTTCTCACGTCTTCTCGCGTCTTCTCACGTCTTCTCACGTCTTCTCGCGTCTTCTCACGTCTTCTTACGTCTTTTACGTCGCTTCCTCTCACTACGTCTGCCGTGCGTGATTTGCACTGAGAGGTTGAAATCAGTCTTGTGATGTTCAGAAGGCGGCGTGCAATGATGCAAAATAAAAATAATCCAGAATTCCCCTCAAATGCTAGCAAACTAAAGAAACGAGCCGGTTTTGAAACTGTAAGGAGAAAGTACAGATATTTGTGTTCACATCATACATTAGAACTTCAATAATTAGAGATATCATCTCATGAACTTTCCCTCTAGGAGAAAAGCCCCACGATTATTAGCAATGACTAAGTGTAATTAATGACTGAAACTTGATTGCTTTGATAAATGAAACCTTATCAGTTCCTTCTTTTAAATGTGTGTTTGTGAGGTAAAAATCCCCCCAAATGCTAAACATTAAAGCAGGATTAAACATTTTCTGTTTCACATCGCACGTTTTTTGATTGACTGTTTTCGTTTTGATGAATCTGCACATGAAGCACATCTGGCAACATTTATTTAAAAAAACAAAACAGGTTGACAGACAACCAATTTACTGAAAGTGCTTCTGTCATAAATCTGAAGAAAACTGAAACATTTTCACAATATTGAGCTTTGCTGCACACAGAAAGTATCAAAGAAGACCAAAAAAAAAATCCCCCAACCCATTTCGTGTAAAGTCAAGGTCGTTATGTTTACCTCAAATCATCCTCCATCCATCAAGTTTGTTTCCTACATGTTTAGCTCTACGCCGCTAACCTCAATACGTAGCCTACCTCAGGAAAAAGAAAAATGCACCCACCCATCCGGGCCACAAAACCACAAACACTGGTCGGCTGAGAAGCTGCAGTAAAAGCCTGCAGTGAGAGCTGACAGAGAGCAAAAACCACACGAAGTCAGTCGATAAGTGGTGAAAAGCGGCACTTTCTGCTCACTGATCAAAAACAACAACCCCTCTGTACTTAAACACACAAACAGAATGCATGCATCACAAACACACAATTCTTAGAAGTCACGTTTTTTTTTTCACGTTTCCAATAATCCTCACATCACTTCTTGCCTTTAGCTTTTGCCATTGAAGATTACCGTTTGATAAATTGTGATTAATTGTTTCTTGATTTAATGTTTTTGAAATTATTTATATTCAAGATTTCATATAAATTATTGTGTTATCAATATACATTTTCATACAAAAGTAAGAATGCTCAAACATGCTCACTTCACGAGCTAATAACGCAATATAGAATAGAATGTTATCAGCATAGAAACAAATATATAAGCCTCTCATACATACAGTGATGGAATGCAACTAAGTACATTTACTCAAGTGCTGTATTTGTGTTTTTCTACTTAAATAGTGTACCTTTCAATGCTGCTACATTTAACAGCTTGACATAAAAAGGAGTTTATAAAATCTGATGCTTCGTTATAAACAGATGGAATGTGACTTAATACTTTTACTCAAGCACTGGTTTTGAGGTACTTTTCCTTTCCTGCAGCTTTCTACGAGAAATATTGTACTTTATCTGACAGCTTTACATACAAAACATAAAAGGAGCTCATAAGATCTGATGTTTTGTTTTGAACTGATGTTGTGTATCTAAGAATAGTAACTAAGTATTTTCTTTTCATGCCACTTTCTACAAGATATATTGCCACTTCAAGTCAACCAAAAACAAATATTGGTGAAGGAAATATTGCACTTTTTTACTCCACTACATTTATCTGACAGCTTTAGTTAAAAGTTACTTTACAGATTTTTTTTATACACAAAACATATAAGAAGCTATAAAATTTCATATTTTGTTATAAACTGATGGAAGCACTGTTACTCAAGTACTGTACTTACAGTAAGTACAATTTTGAGGTACTTGTACTTTACTTGAGTATATCCATTTTCTGCTACTTTATACCTTCACTCTACTACATACATAAATACTGTCACTACATTTATTCAGTAAGTTTTGTGACTAGTTACTTTGTAGATTGCATGCTGCATCAGAGCCAAATAGCACATTTTTAAGTCGATTTTATTGGATAAAAAATCACTGATTCTGATAATCACAAAAACGCTGAATATTGGACCCGATGATCAGTCAACCCATGATATACAAGAGTTTTACTTTCGATGCTTGAGTCCATTTATTGCCAGAAAGTTACTGTTGATACTTAAGTACATTTACTGTAACATTAGTACTCTTTGTGTCGATGGCTTTCACTTTTACCAGAGTAATATTTTAATACAATAACTGTATTTTTACTTGAGCGTATTAACTTTCATACAGTGTTTATTTTGTGTGTTTGGCTTTATATGTGTGTTTTTATTTATTTACATGAATGACTCAGCTGATGAGGTTCATACTGAGTCAAAGGTGTTACACTGCGTTTAATATTTTTTTGTATGTGGGACAAAAAACACATGCGGTTTAACATTGGAGGCTTGTTGCTATGTTGTGGTCCATCAATGTTAACACACTTGACCCAGTTCTTACGTTCTTTTAAACTTTTGATGTGTACGGTGGCAGTTTTAATGTTTTAAATGTGACAGCGCTGCATAAATGTGGTGGTGGCACAGAGTTTGTGTTCTGCAAGGCATTTTAAACACAGCTGCAGAGGAACTGTTCAGCAGTGAGGGGTGGCACATTGTGGTTTTGACATTAGTAACACATGCACTTAATGATAGAAATGCAACCAAACTGAGAAAACCTGTATAACCTGCATTAATGTCAATCTAACAGAAAGTAAGAGCATCATGGTTGGCTGTGAATTCATCTCAAAGTTCAGGAGCTTATAGGAACTGGAAGTATATCAATTTAAGAAATGTGGGGTTGATGATTCACGATGGGTCACAAAACAAAACATGAGTCACGTAAGAGTTAAACATGTTGACAGCCATTGAGGAAGTTCCCCCCCTGCTTCTTTTCTTGCATATATACTCTCGAAACCTGACTAGAAACCTTGTTTATAACACTTCAGTCTGATAGTAAATACAGTAGCTACACACTAAGTCTAATGTAAATCTTCTACATGTTTTTAAAGGGATAATTCATATAGTTGTTGGGAAAACTGTATATGTATTGATTTTGAAATAGATGTAAATATTCAACTTTTTTGTTTGGACAGAGAGTAAATGTTGGTTTCTTTGTGGTTTTGCAGCTTTTTTTTATTCTTAAATCTCTGTTGTTGGACACAAAGCAGCAGCGGGTCATCAGAACAAAAGCAGTGTAAAATAAAACACTTTTAAATTCCCTTCATTTGCAGGCAGAGAAAATAATGCTCCATCCCTGATGTAGTTTCCACGTGGGAAGTCCACAGCAGCCCACTAGATGGCCACATAAACCACATTCACCACAGAACATCTCTTCATACCACCACAAGGACTCTTCTGTTCATCTTGTCTTTATTGTGAGACAGACAGACAGAGCTCATTCATATTTATATTCATATCTTTGAAGTCCTTTAGGGTGCTTAAAGGCAGGAGTATAAGTAATATAAGTGACCAAAAGCAGTCACTCTCTAAAAGAGACTTTACTTTTTACAAAGAGTGTCCTCACTTTTCAAAATTGGAGGAGCTTTTTAGAAGTCAGGAAACTTCTAAAAAGCTCCTCACATAGAAATAATGCTCGGTCCACTTTGACAGTCAAGTTCTTCTTCACGTCCTCTTCGAGACGTTTTCAGAGACTCGGTTTTACCCATCTGTTCACAAAAAGCAGGTATTTTGACAACTGAAAATGTAGCTTTTAGAAAACTCCAAACTAAATAAATCTAAAAACAGTGATTCAGTGTGTATAAGAGGAAAACAAAAGTTTTTTGTTGGAGGCTGTGTGGCGATGTGATTGTGTCACCTTACTCTACAAACATACAACCCTGTTTCCAAAAAGTGGGGACGCTGTGTGAAACATAATAAAAACAATACAAACAATTGAAAATTAAAAAGCATAAAGACCAGAATTAATTAAGTCTGGAGGCCGAGCCAAAAAGGGGAGCGTGTAACTGGTTGGCAACCAGTGGTTTAAACACCTCAGTGTGGATGGAGATGGAAGAGCGAGGATGACTTGAAAACACTTGTGTGGACACACATCGTCTTCAGATTTCACCAGGTTAGTCTGTGAGGTCTAGGAGCTCACAATGTGTCACATGCATGTGCATGACAATACTCACTGAAGCGAGCAGCGTGACTACTACCATAGTATTGATTGTTGCGTGACATTTTCCTTTCAGTGGCTGAGCTCCATACAGTGATACAGCTGATCAGGCACAGATTCGCCACCTGCTGCTCTAGTAGGAATCTGTGCCGCTGTCCCACATGCCTCGCTGACAACATGTTCATTATGTCGGCTGGCAGAGGGCCCAGGCCAGAGATCGAAAACCCTCAGAGCTGCAGCTGAGTGGGCAAACACGCAAGTCAAAAAATACATACAGTATGATGACACACAAACACACATAATCATGCAAAGGTGAGGACAAAACCAGGAGCCAGATATCCACAGGTGCCCAACCACAAACTTAACTGACACGCTCTGACGCTCCAAGATGTCTAATCTGCATGGGTAGGAGGCGCAGCTAGTCCCAGCGCGAAGCAGTGAACTACGTTTGAACCGGCGACCTCTGTAACTCACCCATATTGATGCCAGGCATAGCACTCGCTCACAACACAGCGCTTCAGCAAGCATAGCGTGGCCCCAGGGACTGTAGGCGTCAATGGGGGGAAGGGAGGAGGAGGGAGGGGTGGACGGATGGATGGAGAGATGAATGGATGGATGGAGGGTTGACACACGAGTGAAAGATATTGCCAGTCAAGGTGTTATGGTGGAACAACAAAGAGACAGTGAGAGACATCTTACAGTATGTTATGCCCAGTCGGTCGGTTTAGTGAATGGTCTCCCCTGTCTCACATCAAAATGCGTAATGACAAGTATCAATTTTTCTGCCTATTGTTTTCCACTGTCCTGTGTCCCTGCCTCGTCACTGTCATGTTTCTGTCTAAAGCTGAGTCTCAATTCATCCGCATCTGAAGATGGACAGCTTCACGGCACCGTGACAAGGCTGCCCAGTTTCGAAGGCGCCTTCAAATGCAGCCTTCCTTTCCTGTTGGATCCTTTGCAGCCTAACCTATCCCAAGATTCATTGCGTGCTGATGGTTGGATTTGTTTTTCCAAAAGAAAATTATGGCGGTCTAAAGTTAAGTATCATGTTTCAAACCACTCCAATAGCTAACAATACAAATGTAAGCACAATGAGGACTCCAATACTGTCGAAGTCATCAAAAAATCACCAAAGTGTCCTTGCTAATTCAGCAGCACGATATATTAATGCTATGGCCGTCAGTTTGCATTGTGCTTTGGTTCTAAGAAATAAAAGATGTCGAGTTTGCACAAAAGGGGACCCAAACGCAAGACGCACAGGCAGGACGGTAACCACGCAAAAAACAAGCTTTGATAAAGAAAGCTTCATCCAAAATCCATAAAGTACAAAATAGAAATATACAAAGAACAAACACAAGAGCTAAACACGCGACGGGAAGATGGGACAGGTGAGGAGCAAAACTGGCAGGAAACCAGACAAAGGGAGGAAGTTGAACGTGATATGTGACACATGAGAATATAAATCCTCACTCCTCAGCCACCGTGACTAAGCCAGTCCTTTAGTACTGGATGTGGATGAGGTTATGTCTGTGTTGGCCAGCCGAATTCTGCCTTACCAAACTGGAAAACCATTTCTTTATGGACATGGCTTTGTGCACAAAAAGATAAACAATATTTCTGTATAATTATTTATATTTGTTTTTTTCTGACTTTACTCTCTTTACTTTGCTTTTTCTTGTGAAGTACTGGATACTTACAGCTTCAGATGCAGACAGGGTTGTCCACATACTTTTGGTCATATAGTGTGTTAGTACTGGCATTAAGAAAGCGTAATTTGTGTCTGTTTGCAAGTAAACACTTAGTACAACACTTCCATTGGGCACATATGTTTAAATGTGTGTCTGCAGTTGTAGGATGTGACTGAGAAATCTTCATTACTTTTTCATGTGACCTCACCAGGACCACAAAGATCGGCCTCCTGACTAACATCAGGGGTAATCCAGAGGTGAGCCGCCATCTCTTTAAATCATTCATTTCATTTTCATGTATTATTGTCTAATTATATGTCTGTGTTGCATTAGTGGTGAGCTGTAAAGCCAAAAGCATCCACTGTATGAAAAATTTAGCCTAATCTTAATACAGTGCAAACATTTATATCAGCATGTTCTTATCCATAACACATTATCCATTATGGATGTTAGAGGGTTACAGCCAGTATTAGGATGGAGCTTTTCTAAGAGGTGCTGGTTTTTACTGTCAGCACTGCCTTTTACTTTAATATTTGATCAAGAACAGGCAGCAGCTGACGTAGGAAGGGTCTTCACCAGGGTATCCATCTGACACAGTACCAGTGAGTTCAACTGTGTCCCACTGACATGGAAGAAAAATGACCTTTCTGAAGGCAGGCTGGGTTAGTATCCCACCAGCTGAGATCACTCTGGCTAAAAGAGGATGTTTACAGAGGCTCCTGGAAATGATTGTTAAGGTTTTCAGGTGGACACTACAAAACATTCAGGTATTAATACAATAGATGGTCGAAAGTATGTACATACGCAGATATGACACCAAAATTGGATTGTTCAGTGTCTCATTCATGGGCACTAACATGCTGCTATGACAGCCTCCACACTTCTCGTTTCAGGCTTTCCACAATACTTTGGAAACTGGCTGCAGTGCTTGATGAGTTATCATTAAATAAGTCTCTTTGATATGTGTGCACAATGAGAGAAGTTTGAGGGGATATGTGAGGGAACAGACCCAATCCTTAACTTGCACAATGTAGTGTGAAATATTTATATATATGTATCTGAATGGTGGGCGCTGCCTGCTCAGGCCTGTGAGAGCTGACCAACAAGAGCTAACTGGGCCTTAAAGAGACAGGCACTGAAAAGGAGCACCGAGACAGAGGGTGAACAGAGATGCTGCAGTATGAGAAAAATAACGTGTTTTCTGAACATTAAAGAACATTTTTCACCTTTTTTATATCCGCTGTCAGCTAACTGTGTTGATCCATCATCACGGGCAGATGTGTTATGCTTTTAATACCTCTTTCTAATTTGACTGAGTTATTTAAATGTGCTCTTTTTCCATGTTAATGACTATTAATTACAGAAACTCACGGATCAATATTCAGAACTTCTCTGGAGCAGTAAACTAGACTCTTATAACTCCTTCTGCTCCTCAAACACACTCGATACAAACACTTCCAAATCATCTTTGAGGCAAACAAACGGAGGCAGGTGCTTGAGAATCTGCCAAATCAACCATATGGCCCCTAAGGTGGAAGTAACAAGAGTGAGCGCACAGAAGCTCTCATTTCCTTTCCTCAGTGAAACATTCAGCTCAGCAGACTCCATCCAAGCTGTGGGTTCTGGTAACAGATGTGACAAAGGTGTTGCCGCCCGGAGCAGCCCACTTGACCTCGGCTGCTTTGGGTGAGAACGTGGACGTCTTCTACGAAAAAGTGTTGATCCTGTTTTCAACACTTGTAGCTTTATTGTCAGTTACAATATGGAGTTGAGCATCACTGCGGTGTAGAGGAAGGCTGCACTGGTCTCTATGAGCATGACAGGAGGGAGATAGAGATACGTCTGTCTGCACATCAACTCACTGATTGGTGGGCATATTGCTCAACTCGGGGACTTTTCATCATTAGCCTGCACTGCATGGCAAACGGGTGGTGTGGCCCCTTTTTTTCCCTTACAGGCGGCAGTATCACAGCTCTGATCTGTCACCCTTCGCTTGCCTTAATGTGTGAAAGCAAGACGTGTTGCGCCTATTAGCACTTCTTGGCAAGGCTGGCATGCTGATCCCTCATCCCCGGGGAGCCCGGCAATATGGTGCCGCATGGTGACCGCCCGCCAGCCCTGGCTCCCGCTGTCACAACACATCACACATCCCCAACAACCACCGCCACCACCTCCTCTTCCACCACACCTCCATCACTGAGGCTGGATGAGTGACAGGAGGGCCAAACAGCCAGAGCCAGGGGTCCTCTGGGTGGAATCAAAACTTTTAGAAAGAGGGGGGGGCGGCTCACTATTTATTTAATTAATAAGAACGAAGTAGTCATGTTTGGTTCAATGGAGAGAGTGTAGCTCAAATTAACTTGTGGACTGCAGCTGTGATCACACATACCAGATATTTTTGTATTTACTAGGGGGGTAACGGTACTCAGAAGTCATGGTCCTGCCTTGTTACAGGGGTCACAAGACAAAAAAGTAGCAAAAATCCCGAATGCATTTTCTTTTCCTTTATTTTCAACAGACAGTAGTGCAGTTACAGTTCGCAAGACATTCAACATTTTTTTAAAATGTCATTTAAAAAGACAAAACAAAGTGAAAGTTTGCTAATAAATAGTTTAAGATTAAAGAAATGTATGTTTAAAGAAGATAAAAGAGCAAGTAAATAAATAATTACAGAATATAAAGAGGTTATGGATCTGTAAACAATAAATGCACACATAAGTCAATATAAGTAATATTTTATGCAGGGCTGATAAAAAATCTACACTTTATTCAGTGTCTCTGGCCTGTCTGCTTTCACATCTTGACGCTTCTTAAAAAACAGCGAGGATAAGTTGCTGGATGTGTTTTTGCCCTGTTCCGCTGATTGACACATCTGATGCCGTCTGATACGTGTTAGCATGTCCTACGTGTTTCCACTCACATACAGCGGTTGAACTTTCACAGATGAACCACTATGCATACCAATGTTAGCTAAATATGCTGCTGAACTTTCCACTTGTAAATATAAATGTATAAATAGATCTGTATGACATTAGCTAATTTATTTCTATGCCAACTTCCTGTGGCACACATCCTGTGTGCATCCAAGTTCAAAATGTTCAACGTACTCAAGGCATATTGACTGAAACAGAAACGGAAAGAGGTCGCAGAAGTTCCCATGAGAATGAATGGACTTTTAGCTAACTCACATACGTATATGTAGCCACCTAATCGAAACATTAAGATAGGTCAGGCTGATGTAGCAGTTTAGCAGAAGGTCAGGTTCAGATCTGTCAAAGGTCAGATCATTGTGTTCCTAACATGATGACTCGCACTACTGTATTAAATATATGCCTGCCATATAACAATATGAGTCATGCATCTAACACCATCAGCTTGGTGTATATTTTTTAGTCATGATTCCTTTTTAAATCCAACTAAAAGTGAGTATTAACAACTAACGCCACCACAACTGGTTCTGAACCTCTGAGTGTGATTCAGATAAATGGTGGCATTGAATTTAAACGGCAGTTCTGCGTCATTATTATACTAATTAAACACTGGCGAAACTGACAACCTCACCATTAGTGTTCAACTAACGACGCCCCCTCGCAAAATAAACATTCATAACCAAAATACTGCAGAGGTGGGACACCTACAGTAGAGTAGACCAAAAGGCATGTTTGTGGGATGATGGAAAAACAGTATATCTGGAGTATTATGAATAGCAACTCAAGTAGATACCGAAATCATCAACCTGGAAACATAAGAAACATGATATTAATGATGTGCACATGTAATAGTTTCCATTCTGTATCCATGACAAGCCTAATACACCAAAGACTGAGTGAATGACTGTGCTGCCTGGATCTGATGATGAGTGGTCTCTGCCTGTCAGTTAGTAAAGATATGGTCGACTCTGTGAGTCATGAGGCTTCCACTGACTAAGTTTGAGTATCGCAGACCACAAACACAAACATGTCAGCCCTGCATGTGTGGGGGGGGATCCACCCACAATGTCTGTGTTTTTGTGGTGATGAGATACTTTACGGTAAAAGGAAGTGGGCCTATATTTTCAATTTTGAGCGCAGGTAGCTTGTGACTTTTTAATTTTGTTGTTAAAGTTAATGAAAGTAAATCTAATATTCAACTATTTCAGTCTAAAGTCTCATTACTGCATGTCAAATATTGTTTATTTCAGATCCAGAACTGACTGTCCGACTATGAAAAGTCTTAATTTTTAATCAATAAAGGAGTTTTGCAGGTTTTGCAAGCAGGACAAGCTCACTGTGATTTCTTCAGATTTCCATCTTTGATCAAGTCAAAGTTCAGGCTCAGATTCAGTTCAGATTCAAGCCACACACACATCAAACATGTTTAGATGATGTGATCACTCCGGCTGTTCTAAAGCCAAATCAAGAAATGGTAGTTTTGAACCCTTTACCGCCTACACGCTACAAGATTGCTGACATTCGTGGTGCCACATTTAACCCAATGCGAGCTCTATCAATATAATCTGTTATCATGGCAAATCTGAGGTCGGCATGTGCTTTGGTTTTCAAACTTGTTCACATCCAGGCATCACAAGCAGCACTACATAGCCTCAGCCACAAGCCACGATGTTTACTGTGTACGTGGTTCTTTGCACACAGCTGTGTAATGGAAAGGTCATCTTAATGGTGAGACATGCAACAGAGTGTGACTGCATCAGCACACTTTACACTTTACCTGTCTGTCTCAACTAGGTAGGTAGGTTTTCATTGATGATTATGTTCTCGATTAATCGATTAGTCGGTCATGTTATCAATGTGAGAAAATGGTGAAAAATGTCGATCAGTGAACAAAGCTCATGATGTTGTCCTCAAATGTCTTTTTTTAAATTACTGATTATTAGGCTTGCCGCGGTAGCTGCAGAGTACTATAAGTCACATTTAACTTGTAACGTGAAGAGAGTGGACAACTGACGATGATGGCGGAGGATGTTGTGTCAAAACAAAAAGCCTGTATGGCAATATTTCAGATTTAAATCCAAAACAAACAAGGAACCTGCATACGTTAATGAGGGAGAAGGAGTTGGTTACCTCACTGAGAAGTTGGAGGTGTTCAGTCTTTCACCTGCAACTCTTCAGCTAACAGCTACGTCTTGTTCCTTTACTCCCAAAGACTGATTAAAACGACTCCCTGATATGTTGAAAATTGATCCACTGTCAACAAATGCCAAAAAAACGACTGAATTTTAAATAATATTCTCTGGGTTTGTACAATGTTTGTTCACACAATGTGCAGCAGCAATAATGGGTCAATCGTAGGATCCAGCAGGCTTAAATCTTTGCAACTCTATCCTCAACCACACGTAGTAACACTGAATCTATACCCACCACACAGTGTACAGTATGTGCTATTTATGCTACAGGTTAAAGCTGCAGCGTGCCGATGTGACACTGTGGCTTTCAGCCATGAGTGTGACGCCTGTGTGTGCTATCACCGCTGATGCTCTCTGCCACCCCAGCGTCGCCCACCGGGCATCCCCTGGCGCTGTGATGCATCGTAGCCCGAGCACCAGTGACGGACAGGTTCTGACCTGAAATTAAATTAAAATTCCATATGCCAGAGGTGATGCCTGGACAGTAAAGGATATATAATCCCTGTGCTGAAGGCAGGGAGGCGAGGGGGATGAAATAGGGTGAGAGGAGGTGGAAGTGGGTGGGGTAGCAGGGGTTCGTCTGCTGATCTGTCACAGCTCTACGCCTGGCTGGCCATGTTCACATTAACACTGACAAGACAAAGAGGTGACACATCCCGGCCTGCAGGGGCCTGGGTCTATGTACACGTTCATGCACATGCACATGGAGGCATTTACTCACATTCACTTGTGTGCACATGCATTTAGAGTAACTCAGTACACTTAAAAAAACTCTAATATTGAGATATAGTTGTTTTTTAAAACAATCCATTTGTCTGTTGTATGATGCCTGCCTCTTTTTCCGACTCATTGCCATTTCTTCTTTATAACAGAAATGCTGCTGTCTCCATGATTCAGATGGTCAGCCGAGTGTCATTTCTGAACACACCCTTTACAGTATTATGCAAACATGACCACAAAAGAAAACACCCATGTTTACAAGCACAAAAGCCATTAAAAAGGAACGGTGCACAAACACTTTCACACACTATGAAGCACTGATCACAGTACAGAGAAACACATTATGGTTCACAAACGGTTTGGCTGACAGATGAAGGGTGGCAGAAAGCGATGCCAAAACAGATTGAACTTTGGGACATCTCCGCTTTGGACAGCTTCAACAAGCAGAGGGCACGCGGCGGTCACCGGGGGCAAGGCTCCGGTCAATGGGGGCTGGCACAACATCCTGAGGAGGGTGTTGGGCAGGGAGGGGAGGGGAGTCGAGGGGAGGGGAGGTGAGGATGGTGGGGGGCTGGGGTGCACGAGGCGTTGTGGTGTCACCGTAATGTCAGCCCGTGTCAAGTGCAATCATCGTTAGCTGTAATTTTCTGAGCAATTAGAGTGCTTATATTGAGAATGCTCGCCAGCTGACAAACACAGAGACTAGCTGAAGGAGTTCCTCACAGCTACACTGGACGTACACACACATGCTTACTAGAACACAAACACACACACAGTCTCATCGGGGGACACACACAGACAAGACAATCATTGAACAACAGCCAGGAATCAACACTTTCCTGCACTCTAGTCCAGTTTTTCCAAAGTCTAGTTGGCTGCCAGGAACGTGTTGAGTCCAATTTAGGATACGAAACGATGACGTATCAACTAATCGCAAAGAAATGGGAAGAATTGTAAAGAAACACAACACAAAAATATAGAAAAAAATAAGTTTGTGGAATTAAAAAGGGGGGAATATGCCAAGGGAAAGATAATACAAAAATAAATATGTGAATAAATAAATTAAAAGATGAATACATTTAAATAAAAACAAATTGGAAAATAAATAAATAGGATAACTTATATAAAAAAAGGTAAAAATATTAACTATGTATTTCAATCACACAGAAAATTCCAACACAATTCTATTATATAAGTTCTTTGTACAGTATATCAATTAATGCAAAGTATTTTTATCATGTGAGTCTACGTGAATAAATCAAAACTTAGTCTGCTTAAATTAAGATAATGCAATTTTCAAGTATTATACATAAAAGTTACGCATTGCATATGTGTGACTGAAATACATAAAGTCAATATTTTAGGAAAATATTTCTTTTAGTGTTAATACAGAAGTTAATTAAAACAGAAAAATCAATTAATCGAATGACAATGAACCTTTAACTGATTATAAAATGGTCTCAGTTTAATCCTGATGCCTCCATACGACCTAGATAAGCCAAAGAGACCAAGAGCAAGAAGATTTTCTATTTCTGCATAGTTACTCTTTATGACTTTCACTGGATAGGTCATAAAGTCAAAACTTTTTTATGCTGTGCTGAGGATGAATTGAGGAGTCACACAGCCTGAGTTTACTTTGTTTCACCTTCATTATTTAACAGTTCATTATGTAGCCACAAAAAATACAATAACTCATCATCATACATCTAGCAAATAAATAGAAAATAGAGGAATAGTGGCGTCTTTCTTTTAATCACTTTCAAAGAAATGCACATGCTAGCCAGATCAAGATCGAGAGGCATTGGTGCTCTTACCACTTTTGTCCACAGGGGCCGCCAGAATCAAGATAAAATAAAAGTTCCTTATAGCAGCTTTAATTTTATTTATTTTTAATTTTATTTTGTTGCATTTAATGGCATATTCCCGTATTGAGCTGTAAGTTTATTACCTCATTTATTTTTTATTTTGATTGTTTCATTCCTATATATTTACAATCTTTATACTAATATGGAAGCTGCCCAAGACAACCAATTATGTATGATGTAATGTAAACAGACTCTTTAGCTGACCCCTTTCAAATTTGCAAAAACATTCCGACATTAGCTGCTTTAATGCATTGTTAATCTGACATATTAATACACGGAAACTAAAGGACATTGTACAAAGACCATAACTAAAACATTAAATCAGGCACTGCTTATGAAACATACTGGGGATGTGTTACAGTGCACTGCTGCTGGTGTGTGACAGGAACATGATTTGGAGAGGCCGCCTCAATCTGACACAGTTTACAGAGGGGCATGTGGTCCCAGTCCTCTCACTCACAAACTGGGTGATGACTGGCTGGCCCCCCCATCATCACTCCAACCCCTACACACACACACACACACACACACACACACACACACACACACACACACACACACACACACACACACCTGCAGTACGTGTCAACAGATTTGTGCACAGCTGCATCACATGACAGTTTATACTATCTGACCAGACATTAAATTGAAGAATCCATCCTTTGTAGATTTCCTTTGATTCTAATTCAAGTTGTGGATAAAATAAAAGTGAAAGCTTAAAGAAAGGAACTCAGATTCAATGCTAAATATGATCTAAATTGTCTCTTTATGTGTTCTTGCTGGTAATTATTAGGAAAGCATTTGTTTCTGGTAAAAGGCGATCGACCATTAGCTAAAACCAGAGTCTGTCCAGCTTTGGCTTTCTTCACCTGCTCAAGTACTTTTGAAGAGTTTTAGGGGGGTGTAACACATCATATATGTAGCCATGAAGTCATCCAGTTTAATACGAGTCAGCTGGAGATGCTATTTTCAACCAATTCGTCAAACTTTATTAGCTAGCTGATGAAATCTGATGGCAACTGTTGTCGTTCTAGCCGTAAAATCTGCCATCATCTGCAGAAGAAATCTGCTTTTGTCTCCTTTTGCTTGAAATCAAGAACCGACACAAATTTTAAGTGGTAAATCTCACATCTTTATCAGCGTAACCTGCATATGACAACAAAACAAATCTGCACGTTTTCAGCTATCTTGCTTTTTCGTCATCAGTTTTGAGAGACCTCTTTTGAAACTCATACTGGCCTGAATGCGACATGATCCTGATGTTTGTCGATTATCAAGACCACAGGAGGGGAAAAGGAAAAGGAAGAGCAGTACGAAGTGCGAAGTACAACGTTATACATGTGTCGACATTCTGTATATGCATGTGCATGTGCATGTTTGTGGCTTGATGTGGTTTGAAGCAGATATATTTCAGTCTCACTCTCTGTCCTTCTCCCTCTCTTACTTTCTCGCACACACACTCCATCTCCTTCTAAGACTTTCAGAAAGCTTTAACATCTCCCACCACATGGGCGTCCTCCCATGTCACCCATTGTTTTACTGACACACGTCTATCCGGGACGAGTTGCTGCCCACATCCTGTCTGCTCACGTTGGCTGGTCCCTCGTCACCAGCAGCCACCCAGACACCAGCATCTGTCTCCACCGACCTCGGAGAGCGAGGGGGATCAGGATATGACACCAGCCTGGAACTCAGGCAGAGCCGCCAGCACTGACAAATGCATCTGTGATACAGTTGTGGTTTTACACAGCAGAGATGGGCAGCAGTCGAAGCGACAGCAGCTATAGAGTATGGTAACACTCCTAACATTGTTTTCCTATTTTCAGCAGATAAAAGTAGAAAATACCATACGTCTCAAAATACTCTGGGGCTGAGAATGAAGCCAATGTAGAAGGGCCACTTAGTTATTCGAATGGCCACTTGAGGCCTGCACCAAAATTCGCCTCAGCTCCACCTTTTTGCCTTTTATTGAATTAGCCGGATGTTGAGCGTTGAGAGTCATTCACTACCAAGATGGTGACAGTGATCAACAACCCTGAGCCTCACAATGCATTGCATAGGGCAGTGGCTTGCAAAGGCTTTCTAAGGGGCAGGGGCAAAAAAATCAATAAATAAACGAAATGGTTTAACTTAAAATTGCTGTTGTATTTTACTTATTTTCATTCTTCAAATGTCACCAGAAGGCAGGAAACACAATCTTTATTTCTCAAATTTTTGGGAGGTGGCACCCCCAGTTGGTTTCAAAATCCTTCCTCTTTTTGAGGTCTTGAGGTTGGCAGAGACTATGTCTATATTTTATAAAGTTGACATACCGGACCAAGTGAAGCCGTAGCAGTAAAACCCCTGGGTGTATTAAATTTAGCAAAGGTGTGTGACTGCTTATGAATTAAACTTTTCATTTGTAAAAAATGTTTTTTCTTTAAGTTACACAATCTTGCTTTAAAAGAAAATTCAAAATCAGAAATTGAAACAAGCTTAGATTGTTCTTCTTTCCCCCTTCAAACCGTAACCGTATAAAATTTAGTCATGAAGATGAATATTACAAATATTCAGAAATCATGGCGGATCAGAGGGAGGCATAAAGAGACGAATAGACACACCGGACAAAGACGGAGGGAGATCAACAGAGAGAGGATGTACAACAGACACAGAGAGAAAGATCCAGGGCTGCTCCTCTCCTCCGCCTCCCCCTCCATCATGTTTAGGTGCCGGGTGTATAAATACCCCTCTTCCCCCGAGGGCCGACTCAGCCCAGCAGGACCCTCTCTGCCCCCCTGCTCAGACCACCCCCCTCTCTTCTCTCCTCCTTGTCCAGCTCCCTCTTACCCCCACCACTCACCTCCCTCTTACATCGTCTAATTAGGATCTTGGGCCTCGTTAGGGCCAGCAGCCCCGGGGGCCCGCTGATACAAAAGCTGATTCTATCTGACGTAACAAGTCAATGCCAAGGGGACAGATGCTAATTTTAATTAATTAAATGGAAGGGTCAGCTCATGACAAACAAGGGCCAGAGGGAGGGTCGGTTGCCGGTGTGCTCGGACCAGCCAGACCCCTGTTCCTCTGGAGGGAAAGATCAGCCCAGTTGTTGTTATTCCTGCTGTTGTTCATCTCACAATGCGAGGCCCCGCGTTCCCAGATGAGAACTTTACAGGCAAGTCATGGCTGGTAGGCAGAAGGTGATTGGAGGGGGAAAGAAAGATGTTGGCATTTCCAGCTTGTTAGCACAAATTATAACATGCATAACCCTTATTTGTGGGTGACATTTTTTGAGAAAACAATTCTTTACCCCGCTTCAATCTCCCCTGCTTCTTTTGTTTGTTTTTTAAATGGTGAAGGTTGGTAATTCTGTATTCTTTGTGAATCAGTTAGGTAAACCAACACATGGAGACATCTGTGCTCCTACCAAAATAAAAAATATCTCTATTATGGCTGTAAGAAATTATCATTTTAATATATTTTTATCCTTAAAGGGTCACGGGGGGGCTGTAGCTGATACCAGCTGCTGATAAACCCAGTTGCCAGAATAAATGTTGGCAATGTACATTAATTTTCTATTTCTCTCTCTGTTCTAATGCTCTGGTTAGTTTTAGGCACAAAAAACACTTGGTTAGGGTTAGAAAAACGTCACGGTTTGGCTTAAAATGCCTTTTTTTTGTCACCAGGATCATAGACGGAGATGAAAAATTGCTGTTTATGGTTGCTACAAAAAGCCCCTGGAGATGGTCCACCTTCCAGTGAAAATCACAGTTTTGTTTGCTAATAAAACAGTTGGAAATGTCCCCACAGACTCGAACTGCGGTCACCCGTTTGGTAGTTTTCTCATAAGCATAATGCAAATGTGATTTGTCATGTCTGGTACAAATGTCAACCTCAGGTGGACAGTATCTGTGGTTTGCAGAAACGTTAACTGCTAACATTATATCCTGCTGACATAGGCTGGTTTTGGCTTACCTGCCTGTCATTACAATTACAGATGAAAACTGTCCTGGCGTCTCATTAAGAATTTCCAGTGGTTTCACAAATGTTCAAACCCCATGGTCCCTGGTCAAAAATATCTAGTGGCTTCACACTTGCGTTGAAACACCATCTCGATACCATGGTTTCTGGTTTGGAGGCCGTCTTGCCTAATTGTAAGGTAATATACAAGTAATTGGAACGTGATATGACCCGTAATGTACGTGTCCCGGGGGCCCGCTGATACAAATTGCCCAGCAGGACCCCTAGTTTCCGTACGTCGTTGTACTGGCTACACCTGGGTATCATTTTTGGATATGCACTGATATTGCACTGATATAATAGCTAAGATTCTCAAAGATACCTTACACTGAGAAACATAAACATGGCAAACATGCCCCAAGCTGCTTCCACTCCTCAAATCAGGAGTCAGTATCCCCACCTGTGCACAGGTGCTCTGAATCCCCTGCAATCAGTCATGATGAAAATCAGCCCAAACAAAGAAAAATAGCAAGTCAAACAATTGGACTGCTACACAGTTCACCACAAAATCAACAGTGCTTGATCTGAAAAATTGTGTGTGGTACAAAAATATTTAGTTTCTTCAAAGATACATTGCCTGTGAACATAATCCAGGAAGCAATAACATTTCAGCCAAACAAACGTAGTGGTTTTTCAATGTAAATATAATTTATGATTATTTTAAGAGACAGGTCAAAAATTGCCATTGAAATCAATCAATCCATCTGCTGCCTTTGTCAGTATCAGTTTCTCCTTGTCTGTAAGCGTGTGGAGGATCTGCGGTAACAACCACAGGTGACTTCTCATCAGTAAGGTACAAACCAACACTGACAACGAAACTACAAGTCAGTCATTGTGTCCTGGCTACTGATGTTGTCTATCAGATAAAACCGTCAGCTTTGACTTTGGCAGAAATGTTTAAAGTGGTAGATGAGTGGGTGATAATGGTGTATTTGACTGACTGAGCAGCCTATTCAGCTTCAGGTGTTGAACACTAAAATAAACTGCCACAAATTTTCTTAATATTAAGAATCCCCCCTCCTCCCTTTCTTTCTCTTTCTCTCCCCACTGACCTAGTTTTGGCATTTGATCCTGACTGGAAGATCAACCCCTAGAGGGTGCACAGTGTCAGCCTTGTACCATGTCAATTCCCACACAAAGGGCACCCTTTGTCACTTCATATTTTCAAGGCTCCAAAACCCTGGCTTTTTCATTGTTGTTTCTGGCAGGGGTCATTTCCTGGTGGTGGTGGCCCCTGTTGTTCTTCCCCATGGTGCACCTGCTGCCGCTGTTGACCATCACACAACAGGGAGCCAAATGTCTCCGTTCACAGATTAGAGAGCTGAACTTGATCTGCTCTATCAACAATGTTGCCTTCAATTTGTTATATTAGATTATAAAAATATGTACATTATATCTGACATTATCATCACAAGAAATTCCCATAACCTAAAAGTACTGTAAACTTGCGAGTCTGACCTTTCATAGCTAAAAAAAAAGGGGCTTTGGCCAATAGTCAACTTCTTTCTAGATTTCTAGTTTATAACAAGTTGGGTCATATTTTTGTAGCTTTGGTCGTCATTTCTGTCTGTTATATTAACATTGTGCTCGCCAAAGTTATTGTCGAGATCTTATTCTGGGAACACAGCCCTAGTTTTTGTGGTGAGTCCCACACCACACCTCTTCTTCTGAAGGAGCGTGCTGAATCAGCAGCAGAGCCCGTCAGTCAAAGAGAAATCACCGATTGGCTGATCAGTGCACAAGAAGATAAACAGAAAAAGAAAGGAAAAGCTCTCTTGAGTCTGTTGTTGTAGGCCTTTTATCCATGATATCTCCTCTTCCACAACAAAACAGCCAACGCTGGTTACTTTTGCAGCTGTTTATCGACGTATTATTGGTTAAAAGTGGCTGCATTAGTGAGGGTCGCGTGAAAAAGGTCGTCAAATGTTGCTCTATCTTTTTCTATATCCTTCGTCTACAGTCTTACGTTATCCCTTTTTGAAAGACAAGTATAGACAACTGCCACCTGGTGGTATGGAGAGGTATTTCCTCTCAAGTGCAACTTTTTGGCCAAAAACAGGTGAGGGGAGGCGACGCACTAGTCGTACTTCATCTCCAACAGTTATTTGATGACAGTTTGGTGTGTCTGGACCCAAAGTTCAACCAGGAGGTCAGCCTGTTTACTGTGATGTTTGTTTACAACAGTCAGTTTTATTTGTATAAGTAAATATTGCAAATCAACAATTTGCCTCAAGGGACTTTAAATCTGTCCAGCATACAATACCCTACTGCTCTTATTTCTGCCCTCTTGGAATGTTTTTAAGTGATGTCACCATGTGTCCAGATTTTAGCAATCGTCTTGATTATAATGTTATCGTAACTGATACAATCAATGGCTAAATCTACAAAAATTAGGTCTATGATCCAATAAATCACAATCACCCTTTAATCCTCTGTAGGAAGTGGAGAAAGTTTTGTTCAAACTACTTTCCCGACACTCCCTCCCTCTCATCCATCTCCTCCATGGTCTGTGACTCAGAGACACGGGGCATTTTAACAGGGTGTCCTTGATGAGGCCCAGCACAAATTACCCAAAGTGCCATCTTTCCCATCGCCACTTACTATTTGACAGCAGGAGAGTGAGGGCTGCTCCTGGCAGGAAGTGAGCCCAGAACCTGGCGTTATTGGTGCCCAACACCGGCCGACCGTCACGGCCAACGCTCCGCCGGGGGTCAGCAGCCATCACACACGGCGGCCTAATGCTGCTGATGAGAGAGAGCCCGCCTCGCAGGCCTGCACACCCCTGAGGTGTGGCCACTCAGCATCAGGCTAACCTGAGCTGACAGACCGTCCACCACTCACATGGGCGTGCAAGCACTCACACATGCACTGATTCATAAAAATACACTCACACACACACATGCACACACGAACACACACACACACACACACGCATAAATTCATAAAAATAACCACAGCCACACAAAAACTCCTTTTACACACACACACACGATATCACTTTTATACAGTATATAATTAAAGGAGCAGTTCCCCTAAAAATGACAATACAGTCATTACCTACTCACCCACACACGCCTGTCAAGGGTGTAAATATCATTTCCAATAAATTTTGAATCTCCAGAGACCTGGATAACACTGAGAGACTGTATGGAGCCATTTCGGGGGGGTTGCAGTTACCTTGTGATTGACGGTTACAGACAGATGGTTCATGCAATCACCTTTCAAGTTGATTTTTTTTTTTTCCAAAGCGCCTGCCCTTTTCCAAACAGTTTCTAGCAGCTCCATCCAGTTGGATTTGTGAAACAAACCATCTAATGTCAGGTAAGGCACTAGATGAAAAGTCAAGGGAACAAAGTCATCACAGTTTATCCTGAGGGGGGAATGAATATCTGTACCAAATTTCACAGAATCCAGTCAAAGGTTGTCAGAACATTTCAATCAAAACCACAAAAGTCGACCTCAGAGTGGCACTACAGTAGAAGTCAGGGGAGAACCAAAAATCTGTAGGTTTCATCCCTTTCCCTGTAATCCTTCCAAAAGTTGTTGAGATATTTCAGTCTGGACCAAGGTGATGAACCAACTAACATTGCTATTCCTCAAGCCATCCTGCTAACATGACTAAAAACAGTTCTGTTAAGTTAACTTCACTCTTGTTATATTCAAGAGTGTGATATATTTGCCTCCATCAGATGTCTTGATAGTCACATCACCAGCAAAATGCACTAACTAAAAAGAGGGCAAAGGTTTGAAGGGATGTGATGGTTTTCACACCCAGCATGTTCACGTGATCATCACGGTGTGGTTAGAGACCAGATTAGAAACATACAGTGGAAACTGATTCAGGTCAAATGTATCTCTGGTGGAGTGTTTGTTGTGTACAATTTACAGTGGATGGTTTAGATGTGGTGTAACTGTCTTCAGTATGCTTTGACTGTGAGAAACCTGTTTTTGTTTCATGAATCCCCCCCTGAAGGCACACAGATAATATTCCCTTACATCCCTAACACAGCCCAAAGCAGGTTGGGATTCACTGCTTTGCTCAAGGGCACTTGCAGGCAGTGGTGGTGGAGGACCGAGACGTAACACCAGGCACATAATGTTCTCTGAAGTTTAAAATGTCACTTCAAAATGTCACTTCAGATCTCGGCATCTGAGTCATTAGCAAGCATCGATGTTCCACATGAAAAAATTCATGCCTGAAACTCAAATTTTGACTGCAGCATCATTGGTGGCCTTTCCACCATGTTACATACTCCTGCCTGAGCAGCAGGTTGTTACAAGTCGAGTCAGTTTATTTAGGTGGAATACAGTAAAGTACAGGCAGGGGTTTGGTTTCTGGGCTGTAATGTTGTCACTTTTCACAAGCAAACACTGAGATCAGCTACTATGTGAGGGTATTTCCAAAAAAAGTAGGTAGCTAATAAGTATATGGATAAATGGTTATGTGTGTACTGTGTACTTCAATCCAATCCAGGACCACCAGACCAACCAGATATCTCACACACGTCAGCAGTGATGGCACCAGTCTTGAAAAGTCCTTCCAAAGTCCTTCTCAAACTAATGTTAGTGACATGAATTACGTCAGTGCAATGATTAACACCTTCCCATGACTTGGGTTTGGATAAATGATCATCTGTTGATGTATTGATATCAAACTATCATCCTCTGTCAACAAACTCATCTCTCTCATCACCCTACTGGAAGCCTGCACTGACAGTCAGCCAGCATCTCAAACACACATGCAACAAGAATCTGCTTGGTGATTGAAGAGGGAACAGAGAGAGTCAACATCTTTACCCTTTGAGCAAAATATTACCTATATTTGCAATGTTGGACACAGATTTGAACATGATCCTTGTGATTATCAAGATAATCGTGCTAAGATGTGTTGTCAACATTTTCATATTCCAGCTCCTTAATGTGAACATTTGCTGGCTTCTTTACTCCTCTGTTATGTGTTACAGATGGACCCAAATACAAGACAATGAGGCAGACATGTTAAAAACAATAAAAGGGAAGCTTTATTGACAAAGCCGAAATCCAAAAATCAAAATGCTGGCAATAAAAAGACCCGCAACCAAACCGGGCTAATGAGAATCCAAAAAAAAACTTACAAACAAAAATAAAGAACAAACCAGAAAGCTACGGGGAATAAAAGCAAAAAAAAACGGAGGGTGCACAAGGAGAAAAAAACACAAGACCAGGGAACAGACACTGAAAACACAGAAAAACTAGCACAGTGAAGGAAAAACACAGACTAAGGACTAATGAAACACAGGTCAACAGGAGAAAAGGCACAAGCACAGGAAATGTAAAGCAAATCATGACACATGAGGACAGAACCTACAAAATAAAACAGGAAATGACTAAACCGAAAACTTAAACCATGATACTCCTCTATGTCAGTAAACAAAATATCTTTGGGTTGGGTTTTCACCATTTTCTGACATTTTATAGAACAAACAAATAACCGATCAATCAAGATATATAATAATAATGATGGACACTTTAATTGACCATGAGATTAATTGTTAGCTGCATCACTGCTTCAATCACTCAAAAATTCTCTCTCACTTTGAGGGACTGTGTGATAAATTTGATGAGGCCTGGGTGAATATTGTATCACACTTGGTAAGTACAGTAACTGGACTACGATACTCTAACTACGCTGCTTTAGACAAAGTTCAATAAAGATTTATTGAAAAAAAATTGATGCTGTGGTTCGGGGTGGGCCGCTGGGTGGGTTGATGTGGGTTGGGGGTGAAAGGAAACACCGTGGTGTTGATCTCCTGGAATGCGGCATGCCAGAAAGCTGGCTCGACTGGCACCAAACCAAATGCCTTCAGCCCCCCCACCCCACCCCAGCACCACCAGCACCACCACCACCTCCACCACTCTCCCTCTCGTCTCTCATGAGTGTCATGTCCCCAGTCCAACTCCCCCTTCCTCTCCTCACTCCTCTCTCTCTCTCTCTCCTCCACAACCCATGAAACAGGAGAGCCGCCATCTCCGCTTCCTCCGACAGGATCAGCGATCACTCTGCCCAGGCCTCCGGACAGACGGCATTCCTTCCCCCTGCTGCTGCTGCTGTTGCTGGCCGGCTGTTGCAGCGGGCATCCAGAATAGATCTCTGACGTCCGCCTGGTTACTAGAATACGCCAACATCCCGAGAATCAAAGGAACACAGAGGATGGACACATACGCACTCACGAAGGCAAATTCATTTATACGCACCGATACAAAAGGTCCATTCAAACGCAGAAGCACTGATACCTGCGGTATGTCGCTGCAATGTCAAAACCGCCATGACGACTTTCATCACATCAAGTGGAGGCCTTCAAACAGTCATGTCAGACATGCAAGCTGAGTGCTGTGGAGTGGACTGTGGTCTGAACAGTGACCAGAATTTGACCCCTAATGCTAATTGCACATATCAATACAAACGATCAATTCCCCTCATTCACTGAAACAACTCAACTTCTATTGGATTGATCACCACAGATTTTTCTTCAAACACACAAAGCAGCTTAATGACTTTGGTGATCCGCTGACCTTTCCTCTCGCAGTATTGTGAAGTTGACATTTGTGGTTTCGACTGAAATATTTGATAACGTATAGATTAACTGACATGAAAGGAGGTACATTCATGGTCCCCAGGGGATAAACCCCACTGACTTTGGTGTTCCCTCCACTTTTCATTTAGTGCCATCATCAGGCCAAAATTTGTATTTTGTTCAATACTTTTATGGTTAAATATCTGTAAAACTGATGACATACCCATCAGCCTCTGCTGCACCTTGTCTTCAGTGATAATTAACAAATCAGCGTAGCATCAGCATATTAGTATCAGCATTGCATTGGCGTTAGAGGGTAACGTCAATATTCTTCAACCAGGACCTTTTTTCCCCATATTTTTTCATTTAACCAACTAATGGGAATAAAGATTTTTTTAAATTCTGTACAGAATTAATCGAGACCAATGCAGCAAACCTGCAGGCAATTGCACACAATCAAAGTGAGTCCGTTAAAATGCAATTTTGCCACTGACATGCTGAGATTGTTATTCTAAGTGTCTACAACAATGCAAGATCTGAAAATGTACCAGCACTACATACCCCCAGCTGCTTCTCTGACATCCTTCCCACTCGCTCCTCTCTCAATATTTTTATATCTAATTCAGTGATTTATGGGTTTATTTTAAACCAAAGCAGAGATGATGATCGTTGGAGGAGTTGAAAGTCAAACCAAGATGGTTTTGGTGAGTTTATTTTGTTTAACTGTTGAGTTTAAATGGAGTCTGGAACAGTCCCATTATGTATCTTTTTATTTTAGCTGGATGTCAAGGTCCCTCTGGATCGATTGCAGTCGATTCAGATCACCTGTGTGCACACTGCGAACACTGGCTCGTAATTAACGAGTGAAAGCAGCTCGGGGTATTCCCCCCCCAGCCAATCAGGGTGTGACGATGCCCTTTCGTAAAGGCTTAAGAGAGGTGGAGTCACTCTGATTCTGTTTCTGTCTTTGACACACTGGAGACCTCATCCGAACAGATTTTCAGCCAGAAACTCTGCTCTTTGTAGGCCCTGGTGAGGTTTCTTTGCTGTTCTTTCTAGTTGAGGGAAATTGTGAGCATCAAAATTCACCATTCAACTTGGCTACCTGCATCACGGCTGTGACTTTCAAGAGCCAGGTTCTCTTTTGTTGTTAATGTTTTTCTTTATCTCGACTGAATCCCTTGATATCCAACCCCTTTATATACCTTCAGTTTTTTCCATTTTATTTCACTGGGGACTTTATTTATATTTTCATGTGGTTTGGGGCTGGTTTGTAAGCATTTTCCTGACAGTGATTTTATCCTTGTAAAAGAGACTTGTGGAAGACAAGTCTCTTTTACAAGGATAAAATCACTGTTTCTGCAATTGGAGATTGGTAGCTTGCAGAAGTGGCCATTTCTAGTTGAACAAAAGATTTTAGTCTATGCATCTTTTCCATAATTTTGTCAGACACCAGTAAATGTCAGAACAACTGTCAGTGGCAAAAACAAGTGCTTTTAGTGGACGTCCTTTGACAGTGCACAATTTCAGAGATTGCTGAAACTTCAGTGGCAGCTGCAATTTTTGCGTCTGTAAAATGGGAGACGTCACAATGTGGGATTAGAAAACGGTGTCCAGTGTGGGAATCTATGAGGGATATTTATTGTGCATAAATTTCGCAAATTAAATTTGGTCGTTCAAATGAAGAGCGAGCAGCTTCAGAGATGTATGGCTTTTTGACATAATTCAAAAAGGAAGTGGCACAATTGACTAGAAAGCTCCAGAGGACCGAGTACAATTCACTTTATGAATGATTTAAGCTGTAGTGTGTTGTGAGCAGTGTGTACATGTGGGTAAAATGTACATTTCTATAATACAAGTACAATAGTCTAATCCAGTACAATAATGAGTAATTTCAGGAAAAACAGTTTTTGTAAAGATTACATCGAGCAGTAAAGCTGCATCAGAAGAAAAACAAAATGTTCTGGCTTTTAGTAACAAACTTTTAAAAGGCTGGGGAGGAAACGAGGGAGGGGTCTGGCGGCGGATGGCACGGTTGTCACTTTTGCTGCCGTCCATTTGCATGATTCATGTTGACTGAAGCCCTGCGTTTGTCAGGGGAGGTGTCTGCAGTAAAAGTGCCACAGCCCTCCCAGATTGACACTCATTAGTGAGGGGCTCCAAGGCAGAGGGGGGCCCGCAGGGGGCAAGAGGGCAGCGAGGAGGGCGAGAGGCCACATCCCACTAAAAATAAATGATTTCTAATGATTGATACAGATAGCAGTGGACTGATAGGGAGAGATGAATCAGAGGGCTGAGGTGGTGGCGGTGGCAGGCAAGACCGCTGGTTGGCAAGTTGTTGTCAGCTGAAACGCCGCTTAAAGCCACCGTGTCCAGCTAAACGTGTCTGATCTGAATCCAAACACACATATAGGCTACACCACCTCAGTACCCACTACACCACCTCCTCCTCCTCCTCCTCCTCCTTCACTTGTTGTGTTTGACCACCCCTAGCAGCGCCCCTCTGCCTCCTGCCACTCAGGCAATATACACAAATACACACACACTCACATTACACACATCGCATACAAATGCCAGCGCTCGCCCAGGAGCAAGTGAAACAAACAGGGGCTACTGACACACACACACACACACACATATGCATGCACACACACACCCTGGTTTCAGCCTCTTGTGCTTGAACCCTGCCACACTTTCCATGGCTTCACATACCCCAGAACACTGTGTCCATCACTGTGTTTGTGCATTAAATCCGCGGCTCAGGTCATTCATCGCACATGTCTCCAGCTGCCAATCATTCAATCAATCCCGGCTTCATTACAGTGATTGTAATATCAAGGCCCCCAGCATCAGGCTCGCAGGATGCTAAGAAGCAAAGGGGGCAGGATTATTTTAATACAGCGTTCAGATCAGATCTTCTTCAAAAGTAATTTTCTGCTGCACCTTCTCGGGCGGTGTTCTTCAAAGACTGAGTTAAGGCGAGACGAGGGTCAAAAGTTTTAACTGCACCTTATTGTACTGAGGGGTGATGAAAGGTAGTAAAGTCAGTGTGGAAAACTTGGAATCTGATTTTGTTTGTTTTAATCCAATTAATTGATAGTGATGGCATGACCTGCTGTCCTACACTTAGATATCCATCAAGGTTAGATGTCAAGGCATTTTTCTCAGCCCAGTCGCCAGAATGAAATGTTGGCATTGTATGTTTCTGCAAACCACAGATACATTAAATTTCTACTTTCAAACCCCTCATGTCAACATTTTTACAATACGTGTCATACCATGTTCAGATTATGAGCTGACAATCTTGTCGGGAGGTGACGGCATTATGAGGGACCACTATTTGAGATGCATATGTGTAAACGACAAACCACTGAATAATTTAACAGGATGCTGGGACATTTTCCAGCGTTATAGTGCCATCAATACCGGATGTTTTTGATGAGATGTTGGGACAATTTGCACCCGAAAAACTGAGTATTTTTAATGAGGGGGTGGGACAATTTCCAGCTGTTAGTGGCGACAAAACAAACGAGACCATAAGCAGAGCGTGAAAACTGAACGTAAACAGATGTTAATTTGCAACATATTTGTGGTTTCTGGAAATGTACATGATCAGGCTGATTTTTCTCTGCTCTTTGTTCTTGAGGCAGTTTGAATTTTAATTTGTTTACACAACTTAAAATCAAGTCATGAATGTCGGAAATTACAATATGTGGGGGGAAAGCCTATAAAGGGTTCATTTACTACCATTACCTAAATAATATAAAATATTATTCACAGTGCAAAAGATGTGTGTGTATAGTATGTAAGGATTAGAATTGCTTTTATTGCCAAGTAAGCTAACACATACAAGGAATTTGCTGTGATCTGTAGGTGCAACACAACAAACAATACTAAAAACATTTAAAAGAGATAATAAAAAATATGAAATATAGAGTGTGACCGATTTTAAAGTAGGTGAAGACTAGTGCAAAAATGTTTACCTAGATTGTGTAAGGTCGCAGAAGATGCTGATATTGCAATATAATAATATAATATAACAACTACTGGATAGCCATGAAACTTTTTCCGGACATTCATGGTCCATAGATAAATAATAAATCCTTTAAAAACAAAACAAACCCAAAATTAAATGAAGTAGAAAAAATGTTAAGAAAAACATGTGCTGCAGCCTCTGAATGAATTTTAATGGATTTGTGCTTAGCTATTAAACTTTAAGTGCTGTAAAGGATATTATTAAGTTCCACTCTGGCTCAAGTTGACAGATATGGTAAAAAAAAAGAAAAAAGAAGCTTTTTGTCGAGCTTGAAATTAAGCAAAGTCAGCAGAAACAGCAATCAAGTATTTTTTTTTTTTTGTACTTCAGTTTTGTGACGTAATCCACCAAATATTTCCCAGCATCTCATATTTCTGCCGGTTTCTCATGAACATCCTCTAAATTCCTCCAGTTGAAGGATAATAAAGCCATTTCTCAAGTGTCAGTCTGGGATTAAGAGGGCAGAGTAGACGCCACATAAGGTGCTTTCATGCACTGAGCCTGTACGAGGGTCGATCAATTATTAAACAAACAGACGGTGCCTTTGACCGGATAGGTGACACGAACGCACCGATGGAAATCCTTGGGTGAATTGACATCACCTGACACCTTGTCCAGCAGGATTTATGGCCTCATAATTAGGCCTCGGAACAAGCGCCTAATCAGAGAGGCAGCTGATGCACAGCTGCCTCTCTGGATGAACAAAGACAACAGAGCTTGTTACTGAAGGAAAAACATACTGTGCTTCTCCATGCCCGAAATAACTTTATTAAGTCAGCTAAGCATCATTAAATAAGCACACAGTCATAAAAATAGAAGTTTTTGGGTCATGTTTTTAATCAAGGCTGTCTCAAGTTTACTGCAAACTTTGTTTCATACAAAAACTTTTGGACTTTTCTTCACAGGTTCTTGCAGATGAAGCGAGACAAAGCAGAGATCATGAAGACTCTAAGGGAAACATGTCAAGGGCATTTTACAAATGAGGTGATGCATTTAAGTTTTATTGACCTTAGTCACCTTCACCAACTTCCTTCCTCATTCTCTGTCTCTCTCCCAGAAGTTATAGTGACAGACGACCAAATGAAACGCACCATTACCTTTTGATTTCTCTGAGTTTGAACATTGTTGGAAATATTCAGTATGATGTATGTGAGAACACAACTCAACAAAATATACAACAATGGTCTTGTCGTTTTTAGACATGCAAAATGCATTTAACGCAGAAAAAGTTAGATATTTTCTTTATAAAGCAGCTGCAAGGAACTTGTAGGTTTATGTTGATTCTGGCGACCCCTGTGGACAAAAGCAGTATGAGCACCACTGCCTTGTTGACGCTTAAATGTCACATTATATCTTTTAATAAAAAGATAAAAGCATGTAAGTTCGTCCTTTCTCTATCACCTCCTATCTATCATAAACTACTCCACATTCAAACTGAACGAAAGATCTGGTTTGGTTGATTTCTGCACAAAATCCTTTCAGTCCCACCTCTATATTCTCTCTCTTACTCACATGAAAACATACATCAGAACCTGGCCACATGCCAAGTACATACTCTGGGCCAGTGGCCAGTCGAAATGTGACCCTTACAACCACTCATTCACAGTTTCAGACTTGCGCATTAAATGTCTGTGTGAGGGAACTCAAGCGTTTAATAGTCAGTAACTCTGCGTTGGATCACAGTCATAACGCTCTTTATGCTCCACTTTCTATAGGTTTCTCATGTGGGTGTAATCAAATCCCCAACAGTAGCTGCAGCCGTGCACCAGCTGACCCTGACAGTGGCACTTAGTATAGCAGGGTCAGCTCGAACCTGACAAGGGTGATGATTTCTTAATGTAGTGGGAGGGCACGGCGAGTGGACGGCGGCTGAGGTGGGGGAGTCTGTCTGCATATGAGGTGGGTGTAGGGTGTGTGTTGGGAGGTATGGTGCCTGTAAGGGAAGCCTGGCAGTGTTTTGGACGGGGGTTTGATGATGATGGGGGGGGTGATCTGCGTTCATGGAGCGGGCCAGAGGAATGTGTGGAAGTGCACAGCTGCCCTGTTTTGTCATAGCTGTGCACTGTGCTGTCTGTCTGGGTAACATAAAGCTGCCAGTGTTGTGTGTTCATGTGCAGGACCTCCCATGGATCAGCGGGCCCCAGATGCACGGCCCAGCATGAGTGAACCTACATGAGCTGCAGCTAATACAGCTATGGCTGAGCTTGAAAGCAACACCAGCCATCAGTCAGATCCTAGTTTATTTAGGTTGTGGCTCATGGATCTGTCAAATCTATTACAGTGAAACCAATGTAAACTGTACACCTATTTCTTTTGGGTGTATAATTTATGTTAAAATTATTTATAATTTATTATTTAAAATAATAAAATTCTGAGTTTAAGGGAAGCTGATATACTGCAAATGGTTACATTTCTGAGCAGAGTGGTTTTAAAATTAGCAAATCAGGTTTTCAAGAAAATGTCTGAAAGTCAAAGTGAAAGTTCTGACTGATGCAACAGTCTACGATCAGTGTGGTGCCAAATGCCACATCGTGAGTCAGACGTGTGCACACTCAGATACCAACGTAGGTAACACAGCTGGTATAACTTGTCATCAATAACAAACTCAGAAACGCTCATTTCTGAAATGAGACTTCAAGATGATATCTCAAAACAACATTTTTCAAATAAATGCAATAGAGAACAACTTGGTCTAATAGCTTAAAAGAAATTACATCATACATCTTTTCCATGACATTGATGGAAAACATCAAGCATCTCTAACCACTGAAGTAAATCGTTAAATTTGTGCCAGATCCTGGCTTCCTAGTGAAGTGATCTAATCTTTTGGGTGCACTTAAAAAACTGATTTTAAACAACAGAGAGAGAAACAGAGAAATCTGGCGGGTCACTCAGTGATGCCTGAAGAGGGTGAATTTTGCGCACGTCATATTAGCTCTGCTGGCATGTGGTTTCGTACTTTCTGGTGTCTGATGACAGTTTAGTTATGACCATTATAACGTTGTTCTCCGTGGTCATTAAGAACAAGTGTGATTGTTGGTCATATACTAGCCCTCCTTATCCTCAGCCTCACCCACCACCTATGATATATGCACGATCACGATTGGGAACAAATTGACTGGTTATTAACTTTTACATATTTATTTTTATGATAAATAAATACTGAACTGATTGAGGGGGCTTAACTCTGGGTTTTTCAGATTTGTGACATGGCTATAGTTCACCCTAACACTTGCGTAGTGTCGTCCATGCTCCTTTCCTTATGTAAAGGATGGTGAAGTGTATCTTATGCTAAAGGAGATAAGAAAGGAAGCACTGACACACCTTTCCTTAGCATTCAACCAGGTCTTATCATGGCTGCTACTGAGATATTTCCAGGTCAGTTCACTCCGTTAGGAACCCTCCTGAGCAAAAAGGACTATTCAGCCGGTATAGCTAAAGAGACTGACCCTGACCCTGAAAACTGAGCTACTTAAGAGAATATAAAGTTGAAGCAGACTTTAGGTTTTCGATATTTTCAGGCTGAGAGGTCACATCTGTAGCTGTGGAGTGTCAGAGCGAGCTGAGAGCTGCTGCTTGTTGCCTTAAGCTTACACACGCCCTCTGTGTTTATAGGGGTTAGCGAGGGTTCATAGGCCAACAAGAGAGTGCACACTGTCCCATTACTCTCCCACCACAACACTCCCCTCTCTTAAACAAGCTCTTGGGAGAAAGTGGCAAATGTCTGCGGGTGTCACACCACAACATGTGCCAATGGAGACGTCTAAAAACTGCACTGTGGGATCAAACCAATGAGGTTTTCTCACATTTTTTGCTAAATATACTGAAACGTTCATATATAAATAAAGCTGCATGCCCTTAGTTGAACTTGTATCAAAATTTTACGCACGTGCATCATCTTTCCATGTTTATTCAGGCAGCCCTGATAAGCAAGGAACACTTTCCGAAAACATGGCTTAATGTCTTTTATGTTGGATTGTCATCTGAGACCTGAGAGTACAGCTGCAGGTCTAGTGTTGCCCCACGATGGCTGGGGATGTCTGACAGGACAGAAACCCACCCAGCATTGATTACCAGCTAATTATAGGCTGAGGAAGTGGCAGCTTGTTTGTTTCTGGGTTGCTGAGGAATACATTTGCACTTCACCAAGAGTTCATGAGCTATCGAGTGTGAATTCCGCTGAGCAATAAGTGCGATCTCTTCTATCTCGCTCGACGTGGAGCTCACAAGATCTCTCTTTTCCTCACTTAATTCCACCACCCTCTGTTTTCACAGCCTCTGTGGGTGGTGCCTCCTGAAGCCCTCTTTCACACCCCGTGCAGAGATTTGAATAAACATATGTTGCGTTAATTACGAACCAGTGCCATGGTGCGCCTCAGACAGGAAGCAGTTCTTCAGGAGCCACTTTTGGAGAGTCTGGAGCTCCGGTTAAGCCGGCCCTAATGAGAAGCGTTTACATGGTGATTATCAGGGACGTCCTCACTCCTGCTTCTCACAGCTTCCAAACACCTGCTCCCAGCACTGCTGCCTCGCAGATACACGCAAACTAAAGCCAGCTTTCATCACATTTTTACCATGGTGTTCAATAAACTTGTCAACGCCTCAGCACAGTGTAGAAACAGACCTCCGCTAGTCTTGTAGCATATGTTGGCTTTGCAGTGTATGAATCAATGAGAGACTTACTGGTGCTTAAATGTGGACACAGTGGAATGAAACGTTTCTTCTTAATGTGACTTTATGTCTGTATGTCTGGTTGGGTTCAGGCACAAAAATACTTGGTCAGGCTCAGGGAAACATCATGGTTTGGCTTAAAATAGCCTACCCGTTTTGGTCACCACAAAAATGGCTGGAAATGTCCCCCAAAACACCTGTATTATCACCTCAAAAACCTCTTGGGAGATGCACCACCTTCCAGTGAAAGACAGCCAGCTTTGATCGACACAAAAACAGCTGGAAATTGAACTGTGGTTTCCCGCTTGGCAGGTTTGTGGCCTGTAATAACGCCACCATCCTTCCCTCCACCTGCTGATGTGAAAGATGGCTAATAAACATATAAACTGAACATGATGTGCCACGTTTTGTTTTTTTTTTCTTGTGAAATACAGATTTTTTTTTTACCTCTTTGGGCCTCTGAAAACTATTCAAACGTAACTTCCTTGAAGGGAACAATACTCATACATGTAACTCATGACAAGGGTGAGTAAACAAGGTTCACAAACGAAATGACTGGAAGCAATAAGTCTTTGTTCTATAGATATGACTTCTGAGAGTTATTTCTTCATTTTTAGAAATGTTTCCAATTATATCAGGACTATTTTACCCTGTTAGAAAGTGATACGATCTCTTACTCCATGTGATGATAGCGTCATATTTTTTAATTAGTCCTCTTGCTGCAAGCGCCAAACTGGCCTTCAAGTGAAATGAATGCCGAGACTCAGCCTGAACATTGGGGTTTGATTTGTGAACACTGTCTGAGGCATGTCATGCCCACCCACATCGGCGCAATGTCAAGACACAGATATTTATGGCCGGGAGGGGGGTTATGGACCCTAAAGGCAAAGTTGACTTAAAACATGAGCAAGAAAGATAACGGGGGGGAAAAAATCACACAAAAACACTACAGGAATTATTATTGTGAAGCTATAATGAGGTTTGATTTCAGACTCTTGTGGCTGAAATACGGTATACAGGAAGTGCATATTAACGACAAGCATATATGAGCTTGACATAGTGAACATTGTGGTCATGAGTTAGAGCAACATGGAGCCTCCTCGGGTTTCAGATGGGGGCTGGTGGGCCTTTCCAGTGCAGATTCAGCGGGAACAAGCTGTAAACTAAGTGGTGTCAACCTCAAAACTTTATATCTGACTTAAAGGTCCAGAGTTTAGGGTTTGGGACGATCTGTTGGCAAAAATGGCTTATTATGTTTTCATTTGTGTGTAATCACCTGAAATAAAAAATAGTTTTCTTACCTCAGAATGAGCCTTTTATATCTACGGAGGGAGCGGGTCCTCTTCCATGGAGTCTGCCATGTTGCACCGCCATGTTCCTACAGTAGCCCAGGACGGACAAACTAAACATTGGCTCCAGAGAGGGCCTTACACGTTTTTAGTGGCCACCAGAGAGGAGGGTGAGACGAGGGGTGTTCAGTGTAAAGTTTTGGGTCAGACGGCTCAACCCACAATTCTTGCATTTCTTGCAACTTGACATTTCTTTAGGATTCATTTTCAATTTCATGTTGTGACAGCACTCTGCTTATTGTCAGGTCAGGTTTAGGAGAAAAGGAAGAGATTGATTTAAATTACCTTTGTAAACACTTAAAATACCTGGTTTTTTCACTACAACCACGACTGGAGCTGTTTTTATTTCAAGTGAATGAAGCGGAGTCGTGAGGAGATGTTGTATGTAAAGGGATTTTCTAGGAGGCTGGGTTGTGGTTCTACATGCAAAAAGTGCCAGAAGTTGTGTGAAGAATGCAAAAAAAAGAAGTGATTTCACACACCTTTTTTTCTCATCTCCACACACCTGCGACTGGTGTCTGAATCTGGCCTTCTTGTCTGATTGTTGGCTTCTCGAAGTTACAAAAATTGTCCCTAAATTCAACATGGGAAGGTGTTTCAGACGATGTTTTACCATCTGACAAGAATGTGATCTGAAGCATACTGAGGCCTTTAAAGTCAGCGAGGAATCCACAGTGTCCCTTTTTACAGACGAAATAAATCTTGTTATTTTTTACACCAGCTAATGATTTCATGGGCCGCACCTTCTTCTCGTTCACAAAGTATCATCTATTTTAATTGAGCGGTCGGGCGACACTGTTAATGAAGACATGTTAAGACATCTGCTGATGTGCCCGTCTATCACGTCTAAATCTGTCGGTCCCACTAGAAGCCGACCGCGCTCACTTTTACTACATTCTTTTACAGCCGTCAAGTTTTTACATCCGTGTCCAGTTGCAGCTCAGCTCTTCCTCACATGTCTGCGAGTAGAAATTCATACCTCCTGCTCACCCAGATTGACTCATGTACAATCCCTACGTTTCCTGCATGTTTTTACCTCGTGCACATGAGCTCCAGCCGACCTGCTAATAACACTTCCAGGGGAAAATGAAAGCTGATTGTGCTTCACAAGGTGATGGCCTGGGGCTCTCGCCGGAAGTGGGGGGGGGGGAGCAGAGGAAGTGGTGAGTCCTGCCGGAGGGGGGAGATGGTGGAGGGTGGAGGATGGTGGGTGGGGGTTGGGGTTGGACACGCCTGGCTGGCCGTGGCGTCCGCGGTGTCGCTCACACCGAGGCCCTCTCGCCACCCGTGTCAACACTGATGACTTCAGCGTGTGACCTTATGAGCTCACCTTGCTAGGAGAGACACAGGAAGTGGGATTAGAGCAGTGACAGTGTCAGGGGAGATAACTGTGTCATACCTGCACTGGGGGGCTTTCATCCATTAATGTGTGTGTGTGTGTGTGTGTGTGTATGATATCACACGCACACACACACACACAGTCGCCAGTACCTCAGGGTTATCTCTTTCACCTGTGTGTGTGTGTTTGGAGCTGATTCTGGCTGACCTGTGACGGCCAAACAAGCCACTAAAAGGTCTTAAAGAGCACAGGATGCTGCTGCGTGACAAACCACTTTCTGTTTCATCCACACTGAACCAAACAATGCGTGATTGGTTGTGTGACGGAGCATCGGGACGCTTTGACAATCAGAGAAAACGTTTGTGAAAGCTGATTTTGCATATTTGACTGAAACCTGGCGGTGCTGTAGGTGTTCTGCTGCCACGAATGCCAACTTGTTGACGTAGGACTCATTTAAACAATGCTAATATTCTTGGCCTATTACAGGCCTGTGGTGGGAGGGGAAATCAGTTCAAGCCTTAAACGAAAAGTTCACCCAAATATGAAAATTCAGTCGTTATCTACTCACTCCATGCTGATGGAAAGTCGGGTGAAGTTTTGTAGTCCACAAACGAACATGAAATGGCTCCATACAGCTCGTCCGGTGTAATCCAAGTCTCCATAAACCCAGAGATCCAAAATTGATTCAACAAAAGGTTATTTACACCGTTGGCACGCAGTCGAGCTCCTGCCACTACTTCAGACAGGGTGTGCCCACGCTTTTACCTCAGCAGCTGCAGGGAAGATTTCAGCTTTAAAGTGTGTAATTAACATCTTTTCAAACTATTTGGATTATATTTTTCTTGTTTGTTTTTAAAGTTTTAAAACAAGTCCCCATCTACCTCAGTTGTTTAGGAGAACGCTGCAACTCGGTTTTGCTGTGAAGCTCCAGAAATGTTTTGTCGACCACAAAACTTCACCTTGACTTTCCATCTGCATGAGGGGTGAGGAGATAAACTGTTCCTTTAAAGGGTGAACTGTTCCTTTATAGTAAAATGGCTCTGCTTCTCATGTCTGTTATGACTGTGGATATCCAGTTTTGTTACTCCACAGTTGAGAGATTTGAGTCCTGACCTCTCATAAAGAAAGAAATCCGCGTCACTTGAATGATCGTTTATTGTGTATATGACTTACACACACGTCACATTATTGTACTCATGACGTTAATTGGTTATCATTAACAATTAGCCCAGGAGAAAGCAACAGACATGTTACCAATGAAGGAATTTAATCTGTTTATAGATTACCATCACGACCTGAACCACTTCAACTTAAAAATCCAGCTAAAAATTCATTTTTAAAACGTCAAGTTTGGTTATTATTTCCCTTGAAACATATTTTTTAATCACATTTTTTTCTATTTTTGGATTGATTTCCGTTTTATGGCATTGCGTAATAGCAACTGTAACGATCTAAAAAGGCCATTAAAGCCTTTAATTAGTAATCACTCGTCTTAAATGTGTTAGAAACTAAAAGAAAATGCTGTAGCTTGTTTAAACGTTTCATGGTTCAAATAGAAAATGAAATTAAAACAAAGAAAAGCTAAAGTAAAGAGTGATTGATTTCATGGGAAAACACCGTGCGACTTAGAAGAAGTGACGACGTCTTATTTAATGTTTGACTAAATAACAACAAATCGGTATTTTGTGATCGAATAAGATTTAATTTTAGGCAAATATGAGTCTCAAACAATGTTTTTAGGACGAGCACGCGAAAATGAACAGTCGTAATTAATCAAGCTTCTTAAAATTTAGGGAAAAGAAACGCCTGATCGGGAAAATGTACAAACCAAATGCGCAAAAATATTTAATTTATTGTTGAATTTTTGAGCAAATTCAGTGTATGAGACCTGGAGTCAGTGAATAATTGATGTTTTGTCAGAATTACATTTAATTATCGTCCCAATTAATGATAATTTTAATGAACTGATTTGTCTTCAGCTCATTTTAACTCATCATCAAAACATTTAGTTATTAATTAGAGGCAAACATTAATTATTCATGTGAGCTGATTAGAATTAAACATAAATTAAAACATATCCCCAACAGGGAGGTTGTGGCATCAAGTGTTACTTTTCATGTAATTTAATTTTAAAATCTGGATATTTTCCTTGTTAAATGTATAAATGATGTGACTCCTGTGTGGAGCTGGTGTCGAGCTGCTCTCTGATGGAGGGGATGGCTCTCTCTCATATCTGGAGCCTATCACGGTCCTGCCTCCTGCATCAGACACTCCTCCAAATATGACCACTGACATAGTGTATATGTGTATATATCATAGGTTAGAAAACTGAGCATGTGTTTGAGTCACTGGTAGCGACTCCACACGTCAAAAAAGACAAGACAATCACCTGCTCGGATAATAAAAAAAAAAAAAAACTTTATGAATAAATATTCTAATAAGAGCGTGAGAGAGGTGGTTAATATTTTAATTTAGAGGCTCTGAGGTTGTTAAAGTCTGTGGCATGTCAGCCCGCTGTGAGTGACAAGTGAGGAGTCCACGCTGAGCTGTTTTGTGATTTGTTTTTATTGTACATGCTCTTATTCGACTGGACGCAGCAGCGGAGCCTTATGACATTACGCACAGACCGGGAGCGCGGCTGCAAATGGGCGGCATAGGTGGCAACCTCTACCTCAGCATGTTGAATGGGACTGAAACGCAAACTTTCGGAAAGAACCCCGACATCAGCAGTCACCTCCACCGCGGCGGCAAGGATCTAGCCGAGTTCAAAATGGGGATTCAGGACGCGAGGTTTTACTACCCGGACTCTGTTCAGAGCGGCCAGGACGCCCTGGCTCTGCCGTACCACTCGGAGCAGGCGGTGGGAGGGTACGGAGCGCAGCCCGGCAGGTTTTACGCACAGACCCTCAGCAGTTGCCCGTACGGCGGCGTGCGGTCGCCGCCGAGAAGCG
Organism: Pagrus major; assembly: GCF_040436345.1. NCBI lineage: Eukaryota > Metazoa > Chordata > Actinopteri > Spariformes > Sparidae > Pagrus > Pagrus major. Next base: position 22,380,923 of record NC_133234.1, on the reverse strand, counting down.
CAGCCGGGCAGGGTTACATCCCGACGGCAGGAGACGGGTTTCCAACAGGCGGGAAAGACTTGTACTCTTCTCCTCCGGAGAGTTACACCGCCAGCTTTCAGCACGGCTACCAGCGGCCGCCTCTCTACCCTTTACCTGGGCTACAGGTGTGCGGGAAGACTCAGGCTCTGCTCAATAACTACCCGCTGTGGGCCAAGTTCCACAAGTTCCAAACCGAGATGATAATCACCAAACAGGGGAGGTGAGTCTGACAGACAACGCCAACAATTCTCTTATTTTTCCACACTTTTTGGTTCAGAAAAAGCTGCAAATTTGCAAGTTACGCACCGCTGTTCTTTTGGTTTTACGCACTTTCCAATGTACTCACTGTCAGTCTTACTTTAATGGTGGGCAGACACCACAATACATCACGCGGCTTCCTATAATTTAACAGAAAGACGGTTTTTCTGTGAACTTTATTACACTTTCAAGCCTCGCTGCTTTGTGGTGATCCCCCATTGGAGGTCAGAGTTTACTCATCTTTTAGTAGCTCCTGTTTACTACAAGGCATCATCCCTGGTCAGGTGACGGGGGTGTTGGCAGCTTTTGGTTCTTAGTTAGGATGAGAATGACCTCTGAACTACATAGTTACGTTGCTCATGGTATTTGCTGCTTTTACGCACAATTCGTCAAAAGCGGATCGAAAATGCGCACTTTGGAGTAATTATTTTTAAAATGCATCTCAAGGATTTTGCAGAAGAATTTGAATTTTAATTGGTCCAATAAACATTTTCACAGAGTCCTGCCCCTCAAAATGTGCTCAAGGGTCCGGAGAAATGAATGAGTGAAGAGGAGCAAAATATCAGTTGCTGGAAAACATTTTGACACCTCTGCCTGACCTCTAAACCAGATGATCCCCTCGGTTTAACGCAGCAGGAAATTAACCCCTAAAACGAGGGTAATCAATTAAATTCGAGCTCTCTCAGGGCGCTTTATTATTACTCACTCGAGGCAGTACGCACAAAATGACTCCTCCTGAAGGTATTTTAATTTTTATTTTCTCGTCCAAAACCTACAAAACAAACTCTCCACCCTGTGATTTTATTATTAAACTAAGAAAAAAATCTGAAAAATAAAATCGGTGACAGTCTTATCATGCTCTGACTGAGAGGACTTTTCTAAAGCAGAGGTGATAAAGTGAGATAAATCGACCTCAGCGTGATATCTGTGCAGTAGGCGGCTGTAGAAAACGATAATAGTGAGGTCATGATAAAAAAGAAAATCATGTTAAAGCGTTTGAGAGGCTCCTGACCTGAGAGAGAGAGAGAGAGAGAGAGAAAAAGAGAGAGAGAAAGAGAGCTAGAGAGAAAGAGAGAGGGGAGGAGGAGGAGAGAGGAAGAGAGAGGAGGGGAAGAGACGGCGCTGGCGGGCCCCTCTGATGGGTCAGCGAGCATTAAGACGCAGTCACGTCGATGAGGATTAATTCACTAATATGCGACACTTGTGTTTGACAGAAGGTTTCAGGCCATAGGTTTCTCATGGCTCGGATCTGTGCACACTGTCACACAATAGGACACCGATATTTGCAGTTCACTCTGTCTGTCAGGTGAAGCTCCTTAAATCTAAAGAAACACATCTCTAATATCTCAGATTTATTTTTTAAACTGCTTTGTTTTATTTATTTTTTTATTTTTTGGCCTTTTAAAAGCAGGAGGGTTCTCAGTGTTAGAGCATGAATTTCATTTTTTCTAAACTGAGAATTACGCTCTTGTAAAATATTCCCCTTTGACCTGCTTGGTTTCTGTGCTCTCTGGTTGACTCCTGTACACACACCTGCTGTCTGAGCTATTCTGAGAGCATTTTTTTTTTGGAAGTCAGAAAAGCTTGAGGTGATTTTTCAAGACATTTTTTCTTTTGAATTTTAAAGAAGGTGCTCTGTTGTAATGCTTCATCTGATTGCTGCAACTGTTCAATAATTTTTTTAAAAGTTTATTAGAAATTTAGATTTTGTGAGCAAGTTTTTGTGAAAGCAGAGAAAGTTTCGAGTAGTTTGTGTCAAGAATGCATTGTGTTTCCACCCTATTTTTCTTAGTGTGTGTGTGGTGTGTGTGTGTGTGTGTGTGTGTGTGTGTGTGTGTGTGTGTGTGTGTGTGTGTGTGTGTGTCATTTGACATAACCAGCCCTGGCAGGTTGCTCTCTAGAAAACACACACTATGATCAGCAGCTATTATCTATCCAGTCGTGGGATTTTTAAATACTTTGATGTTTTACTGATTTGATTTTGCACTTCACTTCAAACAACACCAAATCAAAGACTACAGGTGACACTTCCACGCACACTTGCTAAGCTTTTCCTCACAATAAGTGTAAACACCACCCGCAATAACAGAAGGATCTGCGAAATTGGGCGCAAAGGTGTTATGAGACAAAAAGCACATTTTCAACTTGTGCAAAAACCACAAACCACCTCATGCTACGAAAATTTCAAATCTTGACGATGCAAATATTCTCACCCCTCTCGTTCGCATGCAGAGCTGCAAATATCCAGCAGAATAAGTGACGAAGACGTCCAAAAATCTGAGATTTTTTTAACAAAAACTCCTGCAAGATTCTGCAGGAGCTGAGCTGAGAAACTGCACCCCAAAAAAAAAAGGGAGATGGATTTTTCAATATCAGAGGCAATATCCTTCTTAAATTTTCATCTTGGGTTCAGGCTCACACAATAATTTTGCTGTGATTTTTAGAGGGAAGTCTGGGAGTGTGCAATGTTAATCAAAACCCTGGTGTCTGTAAGAGAAAGGGTGAAAGAAACTCAAGAGAAAAGTGTAGAGAAGGGTCAAACACAACTGAGCCTTTAGATGGCCACGCTGAGAAGGTGAGGCACCTTTGAAGTTCAGGAAGTAAAAGACTAGATTCTCTCTCTTTTTTTTTTTTTTTTTACACTTTCTTCAGCCTGCACTCGACGCCGGCTGTACAGCCTGACAGATCTCTCAGAAGTTTTGCACATGATGTACCACACCTGGGCTTTGAAATCTAGAGACATTTTCATGGCCTGTAGCAAAGGGAGGGGGCGAATTCATCTGCACTTCTCATGAGCTAAATTCAGACCACCACACTGGTTAAGGCCCTGCTCAGACACTGCGACTGGTGCTTGCTTGGAGGCAAAGTTTATGAGGGCAGAGAGCGTCGAGGTAAACACGACGAGAGAGAAAAAAGAGAGGGAAATAAAGATGTGAGAGAGGCTTTTTTTGATGCTAAATAATGGGATTTTTTCTGACATACTGAAAAAGAATCAAGTGAGTCAAAGTGAAACGAGAAAGTGAAGCTGTTTTCCTCAATAATTTGTTTGACCCCATGTGCTGATCCTACACCTGCATGGGTGAGCTTAGATATGAGTCAAGAGGACAAACTTTACACCTGACTTGGTTTCCAAGAAGCACGTTCAGGTTAAGGGACTTTTTTCTGGAAATCACATCGATTTTACATAAATCTAACGGCTCTAGTATTTTTAGGCGATATTGCAATACATGATCAATATCTTTAATATTTTGAAATCGACTCTAATAAAGCACTTCCTGATTGCTCGGGCTGGGCGACAAAATGAAATATCATGATATTTTTGACCAAACTCAGATTGATATTGCGGGATAACTATTGGTACCATGACAAAATATTAACACAATGAGATTTTTTTTTTAATTTTACAGTAATGTGGATGTGACATTTGTCCAAAAAAAGACTGTGGTAAAAGTAGAAGTAGTTATTCAACCTTTTTACTTAATAGAGTACAGGCCCTGAAATGTACTCAAAGGTAAAAAGTATCCCGCTGAAGGACATTTCTACTGGCTATTTCTGTGCAAAGCTAACTGAAGCTCACGTTAACTTAAAGGTAGAATCAGAAGGGTTTGTCAGAGCTGTTCCTGAACGCACCACAAAGATAGTTAATTGTTGAGTTCATTCCCAGGTCATCAAAAAGCCGCATGAAAAAAAACTTGCATTCCAAATGCATTAAAAACTAAAGTAACAAGCCTGTTTTGAAAATGTGAGGAGGAGAAAGTTCAGATATTGTGTTGTGTCAGAAAAAGTATATTGCGCTTTTGATCCCCAGCTCTGGTAAAGGGAAGTATCAGAAGTACAGTCTGGTCAATTCAGAAAATGACATCACTTTACTGTAATGCAGCCTGTTTAACCAGGGAAAGACAACACTTATCCAGCAATAACAATCCAAGACATGACAATAACGATATAATATCAATAAATAGTCAAGCACTAAATAAATAGACCTTTGAATTAATTGTATGTCATCGGCCTGAAATGTGCCCACACTTGAATCATCAATTGACGCTGTCTGCTCAAAGATTTAAAGACATTTAACAACTCTTAACTCCTGCTGATGAACTTTTGCTTGACCCTGCACCTACAGTACAGTGTGTGTGTGTGTGTGTGTGTGTGTGTGTGTGTGTGTGTGTGTGTGTGTGTGTGTGTGTGTGTGTGTGTGTGTGTGTGTGTGTGTGTTCGAGGAAGGAGATAAGAGTGACTAAGTTCTAAACACCTTTTCAGGGAAATAATGCAGAGCTGAAGTCAGTGGAGCAGAGAGAGCACATGAGCATGATTCCTCTGAGTCCAAACTGTATCAGTCTGAGGTCTGACTGTAGTTTCTCAGAGAGGAAATCATCCTCTGATCTATTTGGCTCCAAAGAATAGTACTTATGACGAGGTACTGTGATGAGTGGCTGAAGACGAAGTTCTCTGATTCAAGAGTTATTATGACATGTATGGGTAGTTTTAAGTTTTTATATGTGTGAAAAGTGACACCTGGATCCCCATCTGAAGAAGTTTGCTTTTGGATGTTTTATAATAGATACTGTACGAAACCCAGGACCAAAACGGTCATACATTGTGTAACTGCAACCCAATCACCAGAATAAATGTGAGCTAAGAACATTAGTGCAAAACCACAGACGAGTTTAAAGTCAACGTTTCTTTATGTTGCACCTTTACGTTTGTGTAGGTTGAATTTTCCAGTTCTCTCTCGTCACAACACTGGGCTTATTCTCTGGTTAGGTTTAGGCACAAAAACCACTTGGCTTTCAGAAAACGTCATAGTTTGGCTTAAAATACCTGTTTTGGTCACCACAATCATGGATGGAAACAGTTCAACTTCCCCTAAAAAATTGGCGGTTTTGTCGCCACAAACACGTATTGGAAATATCCCCAGATGTCCTCGAAAATGTCCAGCGGTGTGACTCAAACTGCGGTCGTTTGGCAGCCTTGTTGGCTGTAGTAACAACACCAACATCCCCTCCACCTCATGATGTGAAAGCTAGCTAATAAGCATTTAATGTGAATATGTGATATGCCTCGTTTTCTACAGATGTCAACCTTGTGCATATCTGTGGTTTGCAGAAAATGTGGATGAAATTAAAATGAAAATGAATTATTCCCCTTTTTGCTGGGGACCTGCACCCCATATATACGACATACAGTATATCAACACATTTCTTTTAAATAGACTGCAGCTGCTGTTAAATCCCACAAAGTAAAGATTCATCTACATTCATACTCACTGAATAATCAAGTTTCTTTCCAAAGTAGGTTTGTCATAATTTGGAAATTATCACTTCACATCAGCAAGGAAATTCGAGTGGGTGCCCTCTCTGTCACTCCTGACCACAGACGTTTCAATAAAATGTGCTGAAGTAAAGTAAAACATGTCAATAATCAAGTCAAAGAACAAAATTAAGAAGGAAATTTCTCTGCATGATGTTTGTGGAGGAATGTTTGGAAGTCTTGTGTATTAATTCTCTCTCGCTCGCTCTCTGTCTGAAAGCAGAAGTGGGACTATTTCAAGGTTTTGACAGTATGACTTGTCACTTCCTGTTCAGCTGTTTATGTGCACACATGCAGCTTTTCGCAGAAACATCAAGTGCCAATATTTGCAGATAGCTGTACGAGTGCTTCCTCGTATCCTCTAATAACTGAGCGGTGAAGTCCGCAGCTTTTTGAGACACAGGCCGAATCCCGCCAGCCTCAACGTCGTCATTCTCACCGGTGTTTCTCTATATTAGGAGTTAAACAAAACATTTGAGGCTGAGAGGACTGAAAGAGGCAGTCTTATTTTGTTGTGTGGTTAATCAGATACCAAATATGAAGCCTGTTTCCTTGTACATGAGGTTATTTTTTACTTTTTGTCGACAAAATCTCATGAAAGACCAAACTAACAATGAGTTGATCTGACTAGCAAGTATTGGGCCAAAGAGCTCCATTGTTGTCCAAAAGCTATTAAAAACACATCAGTGAGCCACACTGTTGCACCGATTGAGTGTTCCTTCATTAAGATTAACACACTGTGCAGTTAATTTGGACCTGGTGTAATCAAATGCCGCATAGGTCAGGTCATTTTCTGTATTATCACAATGCATTTTTTGGATTTCCGCAAAAAATGTTATTTACACAGAACCTTCACCAGGAGACCGGTCTTCATATTTCATGTGAAACCAAAACTCAACATTCACTTTATTTGTACATCCGCAAGTTAATTTATGTACATAACATAACTTTTATAATTCTTACCCAGACCATTATCTTTTCACAAACATATCCAAGTAGTTTGGATGCCTAAACCTAACCAAACCGCAACTCTTTCACATCATACGTATCTAAACGACTGCATAGGTCGATTGCCAAGGACTCCCAAGATGATGTAACAACATGACCCATGCAGCGTACCAGCGTCAGGTGTACCGGAGCTTCGACGTAATAGTTTAGGCAAGAATAGGACCTGGTTAGGTTTAGGGAAACATCGCGATTTGGATTAAAATAACTACGTTACTTATGTCACTTCAGTTGCTTAGTGTACATGACGTAACCTCACCGACAGGATTGGGAGTGTTATTTTTAAAATGTATTCCGACACAGTTACTAATAACCTGTTAAAAAACGTATAAAAGTAATGTAACTTGATTATTTTCCGTTACTTTTTGATTACCTCAACGCCAAACAAGACTGCAAACAAAGACAGACAGAGAGAAGTCGTCTAACAAGAAATCTAAATTTGGGTTGTAATACGCTGCTTTCACAGTCGACCTATACTGTCATTTTTCTGATGAGGACGGCCTGTATTGTTACCGTGACAATGACGGTCACCTGACTCATAACATGACAAAAACTAAAAACTCATAAAATGCGTACGATGTCATATGACACGCAAAAATAGTAAAAACGTGTACACATGACACATGAAGTGTGCTTAAAAGTGGCGTGCTATTTGTACGCCATCATATGATATCATGTCGTTTACTTTGACTCTATTCTACATACACCTACTGCTGGGAATACCCACAACAGACACAAATGTGTATTAATCCGCTGCTGAAAATAGTCCCCAACAAATTCGCAGATTCCTCCTGTTTGAGTCACGTTTGATAAAAAAAAATTACAGTGCCTAGCTGTTTGGGGAATTTACTAGAAAATAAAATCATATATTTGTGACATATTTTAATTATTTCCATCTTCACTATGGGAACAATTAACCTTGAGGTGTCACGAACAGTTTAGGGAAGTCAAAGTATTGTGAAAGACACATATTTGTAGTTTTGCTCTTTACACAGGCTTTGTTGATAAGAAATAAAAACCAGCCTTATCATTTATGAGGTATGAATCATGAAATCAGCATTATCAGATAACCGACTGCACGTTGAAATTAGAAATTTCAACATGTCTGGTCTCTGAATTCCTCTGCAGTAAGTCAGTAGAGAAGCAGGAGTGTGTGTGTGTGTGTGTGTGTGTGTGTGTGTGTGTGTGTGTGTGTGTGTGTGTGTGTGTGTGTGTGTGTGTGTTAAAGAGTGCTTGTGTCCGGCAGCAGCTGTAGACTGGCATGTTTTCGTCACAGATGATCAAGCGTACGCACGGTGACAAAAACTGGACCTGAACTCCTGTCCAGATGAATCAGCGGTGCGCTCATGTAGAAAAGTCCTCTCCCTGGTGAATATCCAGTTCCTCTTCTCTTGCATCCCCAGGACAAACCCCTCCACCCCTCCCTACCTTCACTCCACCCTCTGCTCTTTCCTTTTCCCTTTCTCTAACCTCCGTTTCCCCCCCGCGGTTTCCCCTCCCGCGCCCTCTGTCTACCCAACCCCCCCCCCTCCCCTCTCCGTCTTCCTCTCTCCCCAACATCCACACAGTTTATTTTGATTTTTTTTAAATGTCACCACCAGCAGTACTGTCTCTGATTTACTGGCTGGTTCACCACACTCATCTGTTTCTATGGTATTCTGTCTCAAAAAATACTTCAGTTATGAGTATTCATGTGCGTATATACACCTGGATCGGGCGGAGGGAGCGCCAGCCGTTTGTCATTACTGTCAAGTTTCCAGTGAATCACAGTGGCACACTGGCAGGTTGGTTAGGGAGTCTGTCTGCTAGCTTTAGAGCTGCAGGTTTGATTCCCACTGGTGTCGAAGCGAGTCTTTGCGATTGTGTATCAGTCTACTGCAAGAGCGTTTGCTTGAATGCAAAAGCTGTTTTCTCTGTGGTTGTAACTGTCATGCAAACACAAACTCGTCGTCTGAGAGCACAGCACAGCTACTGTACGTTTCATCACCACGGCGCCACCACACTGACGAAATCTGCACGCTAACATGTTTTTTGTGTTTTTCAGCTTCTCTCAGTGAACTCAACATAAAGTCTGCTGCCGCCCCCGCATGCAAATACCCCTCTGTGTTGTGTTTTTATGGTTTCCCCCTTTGCCAAGTACTGATTTCCTATAAAAGGCTCTAGTATAAGTCAATCGACAATATCAGTGGAGCAAAAACGATAACTACTCATCTACTTTCTAGATTACTCTCACACAGTGTGGGTCGATCCATTCATATGCTGAACAGCCCAGTTTCTGTTTTCACTTGTATTAAAGAGAGCAGTGGAAGAAGAGCCCTTTCACCTGCTCTCTGCGAGCCACTAAAGAGCTGCTGCCACGATTCTGTTTCACCAAGAACTATGATTGATTGTTAAACTGGACTCGCCATGTAGCCAGAAAGACCCAACTGGGACCGCTCATGGCAGGGTTTTGTCTTACCCCTGAAGGGTAAGACGAGCGTGTGTGCAAGTGTGTGTGCACGTGTGCATGTGCGTGTGTGTGTGTGTGTGTGTGTGTGTGTGTGTGTGTGTGTGTGTGTGTGTGTGTGTGTGTGTGTGCTCAGTCAACAAGCATAAAGAGCATACAAAGACACAATCCAGAATACATGTTGTAAAATGTTTCTGGCATACATTTCTTCTTATAACCACTGATAAGTTGTTTTATGTCGTGACAACACTGTGCTTGATGTCTGGTTAGGCTGACAAGGGGTTGGACAAGATACTGATTCTGCGATGTGACGTATCGCTTCCTCTTGCGATCCTGGCACTGGCGCCAAATATCAATATTTTTATTAAAACATTCCATAAAAGATTCCCCTGAAAATGTGTCTTACCAGAGTCACTACTTCATAACTCCTCTTGGCTTAAACTTCTGTAAACTTAATTTACAAAGTTTTGACATTTGAAGATTTTAGTGAGCCATGAGTATACATATATATCGTTAGATGATTGTCTTGCAGTGTATCAATCATTGCAGAATTGCTGTATCGTAAAACTATCTGCAACTAATCGTATCATAACATATATCGTATCATATCACAAGTTACTTTGTGATTCCCACCCCTATTGCTTGGGGTTAAAAAAGGTAATATTTCATGCTTAAAATGCCATGTTTTTTTTCTACAAAGATGGCTGCAAAATGTCTTGATGTCTTGTAAAATATCCAGTTTTGTCTGTTAAAACAGGAAGTCCCAAGCAGTGGTCTCTGACTAGCCGTCTCATGTAGGTTACATCACCACCAACTGCCAATTGATGAAAAAGTCAGCTCATATACAATATATATATAATCTGGACATAGTTTGACAGTTGACAGAAAAGAAACACCTGTTGGCAAATAAGCGCAGAGCTAATCTGATGAAGCAACATTTGCTATTTGTTATTTTAAATGTATTTATTAGATTTTTTTTAAACATGTCATTGGTCCACTGTGGTTTGACCGCGGCTGTGCACTGAGTACCTTCTGCTTTTTGGCTAATGCATTTTAGAAATGTTGATATGATATGTGGGAAATGTACAAACACATCCATGGTTTGCAGAAATGTACAATGCCAACCTTTTATTTTGGCTACTGGGCTGTAGCCTACAACTTAAAAATACATGCAAGTATATGTTTGCTTAATTTCAATAAAAAAAAGAGATCACGCGTAAATATTTTTACAATGTTTTTAATACATAGCAGCATGAATACATTAGCACATACAGTGTCAGCCTGGGTACTTACGGGTAGCCAAGCGATCTTTTAAAAAATGTCCTAAAACAGCTGGGGACTGTAGTTTTCAACAAAGGAAACAGTTGATTGGGACTATTTTCAGCAGCGGATTAACAACCATTCGGTGCTCTAGCGAGTATTTGTAGCCACAGGATGATGAATGTGTGATCGAGTCAAAATAAACTACAGTGTACGTGTTCACGAAGGAACATGTCACTGAGTGCAACAGTGATATGTTATATATAGTTTTTGGACGACAGCAGAGCTCTATGGAGATATATCAGGCTTTGACACACATACAATACTTGTTGGATCAAGTCACTGTTAGTTGTGGACAAAAAGAAAAATTTAGAAGTAAATGAACAAGAATCTGATCAGACATCTCATGCCAACTGTCTATATTTGATTTTTAGTCTGCATTAAAAACATATTTAGGTGTGATACCCAGCCTTCGTGCAGAAATAAAGAACTGATTATAATAACATGTGACAACTGATTTGTGTCAAAGTTTGACATCCGTCCACACTAACTTTATGAATTCATTATGTGAGAGAAGTATATTTTTAATTGGCCCTTTTTTTCATGTTTAAAAAAACACAGATCGAGGCCACACAACACAATCCTCATCAACACTGACGGGGCCCTCCAGGTGACCCAGTGGCCTCGAACGCATCGTCTCTTTACACACCTCACTTGTTTTTACACTGCTAAATGACCAAACTGCTTCAGGGAGGACACCCTGCATTTAAAGGAGATAAATTTCACATCCAGATGAGATAACAGCTCGTGTAGTTTATCTGAACAGCGCTGACAACATGTAGGATTTTCTTTTCTGGAAACGCTTCAGACTGAATCTTTATGATAAGTTGAACTCCTGTTGTTCTCAGAGAGCACTGTTTTTTTGCATGTTAATATGTGATCAAATACTGTAGGCTTTAGATCTTATCTATCGGTTCCACCCACACCAAAACGTTTCAGAAAAGAAACAAGAGGGTGTTTCTGAACAGGAAGTTTATTTTTTCTTTTTTGTGTACTTTGCACTCTTATAGTGACTAATTTGAGCCAGGCACTTCATAAAACACGGTTAACACTTCCTTTCCTCTAAATTCTTTCGATCCATTTTTTGGTGAAACAAATCCCTCACATGTTTTTGTTCAGCTTGAGTTTTAAAACACGGCGTGGTGCTGCAGACGCACTCTGGGCAGGACGTGCAGTTAAAAATAAAACTCAATCACGTTTCACAATCGAACAGATCAAGTTCATGGAGGGCATCGCTCATTACAAACACCCCAACAGCAAACAGCAAACAGTAGAAACCATAGCCTCGGGTGCTGTTGTCCAGTTTAAAACAGCGGGACCAAATGTCAAACATGTTGCCCTGATTTATTAACAGCAGCGACACACTGGTGACCTCCTATAGACCCACACTGCACTACAGGCTCATATACAAACACATAGCATGAATGAGAATAATGGAATGAATTAACCCTCGTTCAGAGGTTCATTTATTGACCCTTAGACACACAGAGGAGTGAATTTTCATTTAGGGAAGTATTATTTACAGGAAACTATGCGTGAAAGATGCCTTAGTGAGCTTTAGTGCTGGTAATAAGATTTGAGAGATCTATGGAGGGTGATGTCCATCTGTTGGTGTGTCAGTAGGCCGGTTGGTAGAACATGTTCAGACATTCATGGTTCCCGGAGGATGAATCCTGCTGATTTTGGTGATCCTTTGACTTTCCTCTTGCACCACCAACAGGCACGACATTTGTAGTTGTTAGTGAAATATTCGACTGCCACAAAACAAACCCGGTGTACCAGCTTAAAATGCAGTGCACCAACCAATGCCATCATGTAATCCCCTCACAATCCCAATACCTACATAAGAGATGTTTTCATTTATGTCATTTATAACCTACTGAAACTGCGTCTTTGACCTGAATTTTTGGTTTATTGTATTATTTTGGTTACTATATTAGCCTACACTTAATAAAACTGCTCATGAGATTTTATACATCCTGTGTTGTGAAATAAATTACATAATCATGAAATCGTGAAACTAGGATTTTTTTCTCAGACTGTAATCGCACCATCAAGATCTATAATCGTTACATCCCAAGTGTTTAGTGCTGATTAGTAAATGTTAGCAACCTACTTCACAGCAGCATGTTATGGCATACCTATTTTAGCATTAAGCTAATCTCATAGAGCCACCAGCATGGCTGTAGACTTAATTTTGTTTACCTTTCAACAAAGCCAGGCCTCCTGCTTCCAGTCTTTATGCTAAGCTAGGCTAACCACGTTCTAGTTGTAGCCTCACTTTAACCTATTTATCTTCTGATCCAGCTCCAGGCACGAACTTACTGTTTCACTCATCTGGAACTATTCTCGGATGATAGATGATGATGCTTTGCTCTGTATTAAATAAAACGGGAACTTCTCAGCAGGTTGCTGAGACAGTAAGAGCTTCTCTGTCAACACCACATGCACCCTGAATGTTTAATGTATATATGCCTATAGACTGTCACAAGTGTATTTCTGTCATGGTGTGGGTTTGTGCATCCGGTGTCCATGTCTTCATATTTGTGTGCGTCGTCCTCTCCCGGTTTAACCGTCCCTGCGCCGTGGTGCCCGGGGACGCCCTGACCTCCCGGTTACCTCGTCTCACTGAAGCCCTCCTGTAGTCAAAATAAGTTCCACATGTAAAGCTCCAGCAATCGGGGGCAGCTTCTGTGGCATCTTTTATTAACAGCAGCATTAAATATTCACCTTCACTCGTCCCTCCACTGTCAGCCGTCCCCTCCACCTCTGCTCCGTTGCCCTTGATTCTTCAGCTGGTGAAGCAGAGGCGAACAGGAAGAGTCACCTATTCACCTCATGTCTCTACGTTGTTGTCCTGAAAGAGCGTTTGCAACACATTCATTTGTGCCTTTGACTTTGTTTCTCAGTATTTTGTCTTGGAAGGACTTTTCTTAGAAACATGCACTTGGTTGGGGGAAGGGCGAACTCCCCCAGCCTGTTTCTGACAGCGATGACTGCTGAGAAGCCATTAGTTGGACAAATTAGGACACTTTTTTAAGTATGTCGTTGGATTTTTTTTCATCCTACTTTTAAAACAGAATCTTCTACTCACTGATGTCATTAGAAATGCCAGTAAAAAAATACTACGCAATCTCAGTGGGTCAAATCCTCCTGGTAGTAGTCATACATGCATTTTATATCACCAAGAATACAGAAATACTGCGAGCATTTTCCATCTTTCTGCTGACATTTAGTAGGAAACTATTGAGCACATGTCTCAGTTATTAAATTGACTCACCATCATTTCTGATTTTAAGTATGACTTAAGTAGAAAACCACCAAGTGATTACTTGTAAAATCTAACCTTGACGCGAAAATGATCTTATCTTTAAGCAAAGTCTTGACTTGACGTCAGTGATCTTCCAGCTGGTTAAAGCTACCACAAGTCACTTTGATATTTAGTTGAATTTAGAGGCCCCCGTGTAGAAAAGTGGTAATGTTTCCACCATCAAAACCACAAAATATAATGTCATAAAATAAAATAATCTTAAGAGAAATCTACTCTTGCTTCTTTTTAACTGGCTAACATCCTACTCACTGTGACTTTGCCTGGTAAAAATGTAAACACAGACTCTCTGTCTCTGGCAGGCGTCAAGAAAAATCTTCTCGCTGATGGGCTTATGTAGGTCATACAAACTGAGACTGTTTCACAACTGTTTAAATACTCTTTGTAGTAGCTTTAAGTAGGGAAATTGCAGTTTCAGACAAATATGCATCCAAGGCTGTGGAGAACTTTGCATGAACTTTATGAACAATGTGATAGGAATTATCAATTAAAGGTGTGAGGAATTAGCAGATCAATTTAAAAAAAGTTTCCATTGAAATGTCGAAGCTTGCAGCCTTCAGCTACAAGATTTTAAAAAAAATAATAAAAAAAAAGGAGCAGTGATTGATCACGTTTTTTCCTATGTGTTTATCCAGGAGGATGTTCCCCTTCCTGAGCTTCAACATCAGCGTTCTGGACCCGTCCGTCCACTATAACGTCTACGTGGACGTGGTTCTGGCTGATCAGCACCACTGGAGGTACCAGGGCGGCAAGTGGGTCCAGTGTGGGAAGGCGGAGGGTAACATGCCAGGTACATTTAACATCAGAGCACATCATAAAATCACAAGTAATGGATTCATATGTTATTTTTCTGTTGCTGCTTTATGACTGGAAACATTTTGATGATCAGAAAACATCATTTATATTCAAACAGATTAAAACACAAGAAAAGTGAGTACAAGGAAAGGACGTTAAAAATACTGATGTTAACTGTGTGTCTTTTTATTAATAACCCTAAAAAAAAACAGCAGCAATGTTTTATTAGTAAGATAAAAAAATAAATAAATAATCAAATGTAACCATATTATTATGTGCAGATTTGAAAAGCAGTGATGGAAAGTAACTAAATACATTTACTCCAGTTCTGTACTTTGGATCCAGGGAGAGTTTACAAATATATATTCCAATATAGTTACTAATTACCTCTTTAAAAAATGTAGTGTTGTATTACCTCAATACCAAAAATATGCAAATAAAGACAAGATAAAATTAATATTAATAAGATCACTTTTATTTAATCTTAATACTCAAGTGTGTATACATCCTTTTTTTTAAAAATTGTAATCCTGTTAGTAATCCCCCTTTTTACTAAATGTATCTGTAATCTAATTACATCTTTACCTGTAACTTTAACAGAATACAATTACCTTTTTTGTTTCCTAATCCTGTTAAATGTATTCCCTCATTGTCCAAGCCTGTTCAGATCAATTTTCAGATACTCGTACTTAATTAATTTCATTTTATGCTTCTTTATATTTACTGTACCACAGACCAGAGAAAATACTTGTACTCATCTTCATTTATTTAAAAGCTGAAGTAACTAGTTACTTTGCAGAGACATATTATTAAAACAATATAATCAGCAAATTAATTCCGATTATTGTAGATAAAAACAAACAATAATGTAACATATTGATATTATTTTAAAATAGGCCATTGTGCATTATGAGTGCATTTTATGTATTTTTTAACTACATTCAAAGAATTTTTGCACTGAGTAAAATTTGAAATGCTTTTTCCATTACTTACATTATATTACTACTAAGTTTTCAGTCACCTGTTCCTGCTACATGCACAATTTATTTCCCAATCGCTTACAGAATACTTTGCCCAAATATTATAATTTTCTTAAATCAGACACTTAACCCCATCAGACACAATTAATAGTTCAAAAAATACGTGCTCACATTTCCAATAGCGAATTCTCTCACAAAGTATGTGATCAAACAGCAGCTGATGAGCGTAGCTGTTGGTCAGGTCTTCAGCTTGGTGCTGCAGCATGGAAGGTCTTGAGGAAGTGGTTTAGTTAGCAATATTGAAGCAACCCTAGATGCATACAGTAAGGAAACCAAGATGTGCATCATGATGCACACGTAGTCTGAGAGGTTTCTGTGGACATTTTGATGTTGCTTTTGCTTGAAGTCCTTCTGCAGGGAGTGACAGAAGTAGAGAGAGAAATTCACAGGACGTTGTTGTTGTTGTTGTTTTAGAGGTTTTAATACTTATAGTTCATTTTTATTTCTCTGTGCAGTCAAATTCTAATACATTTTCAGATTTTAAGCAGACTACAAGGAGTTTTTTAACTGGTTATGAAACCGTTTCAATTTCATACTCATCCTTCTATATGACTTACAGCACAGGAGTCTCAGAGCCTGAGGAAAGAAGCTGCTCTGTAGTTTGGTGGCACGTCACTGAAACTTCACTTTGTTTCACCATCATCTTATTATAGTTATTTAACTTACGCAGCCACAAATAGATACTTCACCTCATCACTACGCATCCTGCAAACAACCAAAAATAGTATTGAATGTTGTTTGCATCTTTCTTTCACAAGCTTTCGAAACAAATGCCTGCAATGGCGAGATTAAGATCCTTATGAGAGGAGGCGGTGGGAACGCCACCGCTTTTGTCCACAGGGGCCGCCAGAGTGAACACGAAATGAAAGTTCCTTGTGAAGCGGCTTTAAAACGTCATATTTTCCAGCTATAAGTTCATTAAAATGAAAAGAAACCCCATATATTAACCCATATTCAATATAGTCATCAAATGCACCTTCCTTCATGCTTCTCCTGTAATACACTGTGATATATCAGTGTCAATATCAGTCACAATTTTCCCCATTATCTGTACGTAGCTGTTTCAGTACATAGACAGAAATATTTTGCTGTACTCTGGATTTAACTTTTCCAGCCTTGTTTCCCATTAGGAGATCTCTAAAGAACTTTTGGATTTGTTTTTTGTTTCTGTTCCCATCCATGTGTCACACTCCCTGTGTTCTCTTCCTCTTCTCATTCATTATTTCTTCCTGTTCACACCTCAGACAAAAAAAAAGAAACACACAAAATAGCAAGTCAACCAAGACGACACATTGTGTGTGATTGATGATAGACTAACCACAATTATATAGATGAGAGAAAGTGTAAGGTGTTGTCACACATGTGCCAGGTGTTGTGGAATAGTGACTGAAGTTGTGGAAACTGTGGTGAAACAACTTTACTCTATTAGAATTAATATTGCACATATGTGGTGTGCTGGCAGAAGGTTAGCAGGTCATTGTGGTAACACTGTGAAAAAATCACAGTGCTGATATATCCTGCAATAAGAAGGTGTCAAATATAAAAGGGATGAGAAACAATATCATTCCTGTTGGCAAAAATTAGACTCATTTAAGGTCATACATGATGTGAAGTATGTTTCTCATTCTCTTTATTAAACTGAATCAACCTCATAAAATACTTTTGTATTGCAATAAATCTAACGAGAGGGGCAGTTAATTGCATTTGCCATATTTTAGGTGTAATTTGCTGTTTGTTCTCAGGCTTTTGCTCATATATTTAATATTTTTTATGTTGTTTAAACTTTTTTGCTGTCTTGTTTTCATGCCTTTGTTTGTCTTTTATGTGAAACTTTTAATACTGTTGCCTTGGCCAGAACCAAAAGTGTAAATAAAACTGGTTTTCAGCAGTAGATTAGAAATACTTTCTTTTAAACTTCGCTCACGGTGTCGCTTTTCCTCCTTCCAGGGAACCGGATGTACATGCACCCCGACTCTCCCAACACAGGAGCTCACTGGATGAGACAAGAAGTGTCTTTCAGCAAACTCAAGCTCACCAACAACAAGGGCAGCACCAATAATGTGGCACAGGTACTTACCTTTTCCTGTTGTCTGTCTGATACTTCCATCTGAGCACGTCTGGACATGTGTTACAGTATGATTTCAGCTCCAGGCATGATGTTCTGAAGCTTTGTATTCATCCTTTAAAGTTTCATTTTCTGCATCAAAATCGAGATTGACTGCATTATTAGGAGTCACGGTGGAAAAGTGCTTCAAGATGCAAACAAAAATATCTTAAACCACATGAACCAGATTTCAGATTGTCATTGTCCCTGTCCTGGCCTGTATCTCCTCTCCAGATGATCGTGCTCCAGTCGCTCCACAAGTACCAGCCTCGTCTTCACATTGTGGAGGTGAAGGAGGACGGCTCAGAGGATCCCTTCCTCTCATCCAAAGCTCAGACCTTCATCTTCCCGGAGACGCAGTTCATCGCCGTCACTGCCTATCAGAACGCAGATGTAAGTCGCAGCAAATCGCAGGAAGACGGATGATAAATTGATGATTTTTCTTGATTTGTTTTGTTTTTAGTTTAGTTTATTTAAGAAGGGATAGTGCGAATTGATAAAACACATGGTAATACATGAGTGAAAATGCCAGAATCATCTGAAGTCCCGTGACCAAGGTCTTAAAAGGGCTTCCTTATATACAACAAAACAGCAAATATGGCATAAAATGTAAAAACCTTTTCTTTTTCTTAATTTTCTCCCAAATTATGGTCAACCTCAGCTTAGTTTTCTTATTTTTTTTATCAAATCTAACTCAGAAAAGCCTAAGAATAAGTTATAAATCATGTGTTAAACTCCTTTATTTACACATTTATTTGTTGTATTTTATTTTTAGGACTTCTTATTCATTCATCCTTTCATGATTTTTGTTTTGTGAGCAGCATAAAGCGACTACAACTACCATTTTGTTATAACAACCCCCGTGTTGCTGAACGATAAATAAATGTACACTGCGAGGCTGCATATGAGGTCATAGCACCATAATGACACCTCTTATAACTTTTATAACGCCGTCTTAATGAGGAGTTCAATGATTCATGTCGGAGCCATGTTTCAGATAGAAGCTTTGGTTAATGCATGGATGCATCAAAAATTCACACGCGCTAATTTACATTCCTGCAATCTACTGCAAGTGTAAGCATGGCATTACTATACAGTAGCCAAGTTCAACTAAGAGTCAGCTCACCTCAGCTGACCTGAGAGCTGCAGCTCCGGCCTCGCAGTATGTGCTGTATATAGTATATCTACAACAGCTGTTCAGATACATTGTGTGAGAGCTAGTGTACTCCAAAGCAAAATACACTCGCCCTGTTTCTATGTTTATTCCATCACTATCTATATATACAGTACGTGTGCCCACTCTCTGGTTCAGACATGAAGTCTTTCCAACAACAAGAGAAGAACTTGCATATTATCCTCATTAATTATTAGTCAGAGGCCTCCACTCTTTCTGCTCTCATTTCTCTGACGTGCTCACTCACTCCTTCTCTTTTTCCTGTGCCTACATTCTCTCAATGCCCTCCCCCTATTCCTTACACAGATCACTCAGCTGAAAATAGACCATAACCCCTTCGCTAAAGGTTTCCGCGACAATTACGACACGTAAGTATTTCAAAAAAGTTCTGTTTGTAAAGAGAAAATAATTAATATTTGTTTGAATCGTGCATTGGCTTCACCGTAAATATAGTGAGACTGGATCATTGCTGGTGCTTTAAATGTGCTCACATCTTTATTTTAATATGGGAATATATAGATGCAATTACTGGCTGCTCAAGCACGCTGCAGTGAAAGGGTGTGAGGGGCTGTGAAATGTTTGATAGATAGTTTGAGGTTTTGGGCAGGAAATAACACCTTCTTTTTTTTCTCTCTTCTCACACTCTCTTCTCTTCCCCTCCTCCTCCCTCCTGCCTAGGCTGTACGCTCCTCCCGACTCTGATCGCCTCACCCCCTCCCCCACAGAGAGCCAGCAGCTGCTGCCAGGGAGCTGCTACCCTCAAGGCTACCTCCCCGAGCAGTACATGAGCCCCCTTCCACAGAGCCGATTCTATGGCCGCGAGCCTATCGGCATGGGCCAGCAGCACAAAGACCCGGCCTCCAGCCCTGGCCCTCATAGCCGCTGGTACCTGCCACCTCAGCAGGGTGTAGCCCCCAACCGGCTCGACTTCACTTCCTCCTATGAGGGTGACTTCTCCGGAAATGGTTTCTACAAGCCCTTCCCCTTGCAGACATCCGCTCACCATGCCCTCAGCTACTACCCAGACCATCCGTTTGCATCTACCAACGTGTCTGTATCAGGAGCCACCTCAGCGGCCTGGACCACCAGCCGGCCCACGCCTCAGTACCTCAGCCACCCGAGTAAGCCCGGCCCAAGTCTGGGCTGGTTCAGACCCATATCATCCTCTTCCTCCTCATCATCTTCCTCTACGTCACCAGGCAACCCCAGGCTGCACCCTCCCTCGCTCTTGGAGCCTCTGCAGCCGCCCCTGCTGCAGGACAAGCCCAAAGACTCTGTGGAGGTGGCGCAAGGAGAGGACCCCTGGCTCGAACCTCCCTCTGTGAAATCAGCGGCCTCGGCTGACTCGGGCCTGTTCGAGGGCGCCGTGGGGGACAACAAGAAGAGGAGGGTGTCGCCCTACACATCCAGCACTGAAAACTCCCCACCTCCGCGCAGTGGAGACGTCTGCGAGAAGGACAGCAACAGCGATGCAGACTACTATGGCTATTACACCCACTGAAGACCTCAAACTTGAACCACACCGTCTGCCAGTGTCCACCCACACCGCCCTCATGAACATGTAGTGGTCTGTCGAGTCAGGTCATGATGAAGGGCTGGAACAGTCTCCACTAGAACCACATAAGAGAACGTCCACACAGTCTATAAAGTCTCCACTCAAAGTGTCAAATGATTACAGGAGGAACTTTCAAGGTTACTGTCAAAGTTAGTGTTGAACAGAAGTGGATGTGACTGGGACGCTGCCCTAGAGTCACATAAACACCACGCAGACAAACAGACCTGTGACTTTAGCCTTTGAAACATCTGGAGATTTGGGGAGGGAAAAAAATGATCTGCATATCTGCCTGCTGACAGACGCCTGCAGGGATTGTCTGTTCGTACCGCATCAAACAC
Organism: Pagrus major; assembly: GCF_040436345.1. Classification (NCBI taxonomy): domain Eukaryota; kingdom Metazoa; phylum Chordata; class Actinopteri; order Spariformes; family Sparidae; genus Pagrus; species Pagrus major. Next base: position 22,360,229 of record NC_133234.1, on the reverse strand, counting down.
TCTCTCTGTCCCTTCCGCTCTGTCTTATCTCTGTCCGTCTCGTCCTTCTCACCCTCAGCCATTCACACATACTCCCACAATATGCTCATGTTTATTTCCCCTGATGATTCTGAGCAGAATTCACATTTCACTCACAGTCTTCTCTCCTAATCCAGCCCAATACGTTTAGTGCAGCTCCCACCGGTGGCGACACGGGAGCGCTGCAGGCGCTGAGGCCAGAGTGAACTAAAGTCAGGAGGTTAAGAGAGCTTAACAAGCACATGTTCTGAAGTACGGCCGCTAATCTAACTGAACCCAGCTAGGACAACCTTTGTGTGTGTGTGTGTGTGTGTGTGTGTGTCTTTGTTTGCGTGCAGAAATAGCAAATCCTTACAAGTGAAGACAACCAACATATCTCTCAACTGTAAAGACAAATTGATGGAATTAAATCAGCAGCAACAACACAGAAGAGTGTTTGGAGGGTAAAGCAAGTCACTGAGTCTCTCACTAACAGATGTTTAAAGAGGGTGTCTTAGAGCTCGGTAAGAGCTGCAGCATTTAATCAATTAGACAATTGCCAAAAAATTATTTGATAAAGAATGAACTTGATCATTCGTTTTTGTCATTTTTCAAGTAAAAATGACTGAAAAAATCAATATTTGCTGGTTGCAGTCCGTCAAATGTGAGGTTTTGCTGCTTTTCTTTGTCACACATGATAGTAACCCGATTATATTTGGGCCTCAGACTAATGGAGGCGTCATCTTGGGAAATTATAACCAGAATTTTCATTATTTTCAGACATTTTATGGACAAATTGATCAATCAGTGAATCAAGAAAATAATCAGCAGATAAATCAATAATGAAAGTTATTATTAGTTGCAGCCCTCAGCTCACCACAAGGTCCAACTGACTGTCTTGTCGGTCCTGGCAGATGTGAACGTCCTTGATCTTTTTCTGCACACTGACTCCTGGTCGTAACGACCTTTGACCTTTCCTCAGCAGGACCAGGTTTTGGTTATGCTTGAAAAGAGCCATTTCCTACAACGTTATGTCCGACCTCGTCAGAAGTCCAAAGTGTTTACGGCTGATCTGAAAAGCCAGTCGACATACACTGTAGAGAAGGAGGATGAATATTGTTTAAATACGAGCAAAAGGCCGCACATTTTCAGACTCAGGGTGTTGCACCCTGTTGTCGTTGTGACGGAAATAGTCGTGTCAAGAATAAACTAAAAACAGAGTTCAATCACAGGGTGAAATGGGCGCAGACTGTCGGTTTCGGAAAGTAACACAAATCAGGCGCAGCTACCCGGATCCACCATCATGAAGGTGCGGGGGGGTTTCTGAAGCTATTCAACCATCCGCTCTGATGAGGCACACTAGCAGCTTTAAAACATGAAGGTGGTGCTTGATGAGATTACATCTTTTAGATCTTTAGAAGCTGCTCTGAACTGATCCTCACTAACACAAGTTGAGAAATAGTGATATTCAGCAGCTCACTTTTCTAATTCTGGGTCTGACTCAGGTCTTTAAACTGCGAGATAAGGTCCTAAAATATGATCAAGGGTTAGACAATTAGTAAGACATTCTGTAGTCACACCAATTTGTCACAAAAATCAGTAAAATTATCTAAATTCAAGCCTCTCCTGTAATTTAAAGACAAGAATAAATTATATAAGACATTTGTACATCTCAGCACCAGGCCAGCTGAAGACTGTTTGCTCCGATAGAGTGAAAAAGGCCTCATTATACAGTCAGTCGATGTGAAAATGCTCCTGTCACCACACACAGATAAAACCTGCGGTCAATACCAGCATCGATAACAATACGACTGGAAAACTGTATCGGCAGAGGCAAGTGTGACAGCTTTAGAAACACACACACAAACAGCACTAATGAACATGAGACTGTCCCCTCAGCCCCCCTCAAGTCACCTACTGCACGACTCCTACTTTGAAAATCGTTGATTTTGATTAGAGTGCATTCAATAAAAGTCAATGTCCCACTCTGGCTTCAGCTCTTCAGAATCTTAAAAGAAAAGTCCACACAAAAATTTTAATTTAGTCTTTATCTACTCACCCCAATGCCGATGGAAAGTCGGAGTTGCAACATTCTCCTAAAAAACTTAAGCAGCTGGAGACTTTCTTTTAAAACGAAAATCAACAGAAAAAAAAACATAAAATGGCTTCACGCAGCTCCTCCGGCGTAATCCAAGTCTAGGGAAGCCTTGAGATCCCAAATGGACTTGTTATTTCCATTTTTCTTTTAAGCCGAAATCTTCACTGTAGCAGCTGAGACTTGGATTACGTTTTTTAGGAGAATGCTGCAACTCTGTTTTACTGTAAAGCTCCTGAAATATTTTGTGGACTACGAAAATGAGTAGATAGTGACTGAATTCTCATTTTTGGGTGAACTGTTCCTTTAATCTTATTTGTTTAAATTACAGAAATGACCTGTAAAACATCCCGAATTCGGCGTGGACTTTGCCGTGCTGCCTGGAAGTGTTTCTTCCCGTACAGTAGCAGCAGACGTGTTAGAAGTGGGTCATTCTGACGCACCTGTGGTTAAACAGACGAGGCACTGTCACGATAAACAGGAAGCACAAAGTGACCAGACAGACACAGAATTTCCCCCCTAGTCTTTGGGCCTATCATGTTGTGACACCGGTTGACAGAGGCCCGGCTCCCAGCCCTGGTGACAGAAATGAAGAGTGAGGCCACAGTCGGCGCTGATCAGAGGTCTGCTCCTCATTCCTCACCAGGTGTGCTAATGGCCTCAGACAACACTGGGGGCGACAGACAGGCTCCCGCTCTGTGAAGTGTATAGCTACTAAAGCCTTTACTGAAAGGGAAATGAAATTACTTGCATTTTTTATTGCTTTATTTCTGAAAAGCCCAAAATGAGCAGATGAAAACAGTCCCAAACATCTACACTATGTATATGTCAGAGAGTCTACTACAAGAAATAGTTTGACATTGATCCCAAAAATGTAGCTAAAGCCAGGAGACAGTTAGCTTAGCGTAGCATAAAGACTTGAAGCAGGGGGAAACAGCTAGCCCTGTCAGGAAATACTTCTCAATGTAACCTTTCATAAAAGCACAAATTCTCATTTTTACACTTCAGTTTTTGTACAGATTAAACCAACAGGGTATAAAGTGTTAATGTGTGAGCTAAGATTTTGCATGTGGACACAAAATTTAAGCTCTTTATTCTTTGCTTCAGTGATTTTTATACAAGCGTATAACGACTGGGACTTAAACTGGAGACACAGGAGTTTAAAGATGTTTTAAATCAAGAAACACGATCCATATAGATGTGAAATCATCCTGATCCAACTCCTACATTCTGTATAAAATGGAGCTAGAGCCGTCAAGAAATACTCATAAAAGCACAAATTGACGTGTTTGCGCTTAATTTTTTGTACAGATTGAACAAACTGCAAGAAATAGTTGAGATATGGATACTGATGCAAGAGATTGATGCAAAAAATGGAGCTAGAGTTCGAAGACTCTGTTAGCCTTAGCTTAGCGGAGTGTAAAGACTTCAATCGGGGGGAAACAGCTAGCATAGCTTGTCAAGAAATGCTTCTGTAGATACCTTCATAAAAGCACAGGTTCAAGTTTCTACACTTCAGATTAAACAAACAGGATATAAAGTGTTATATTTTAGCTTTAGAGGTGCTAGTTGGCAGGTTTTTGTTACCTCTGGGCACAGTTCTGTTTGCCTTACTAAGGTTTCACATGACAACACAAAATCTAAGGTTTTTTCTGAGCTAAACTGATTTTATGCAAGCTTCATTTAAAGACTGGGGCTTAAACTGGAGTCACTGGAATTTAAAGACAATCAAAAACATGATGCATAAAGATCTCTTTTGCAAGCACTTGACAAAATGGTCTGGATCCCACTCCTGCACAGTTAGCTTAGCGTATTATAAAGACTTGAAGCAGGGGGAAACAGCTAGTAAATACTCCTGCAGATAACCCTTGACAAAAGCACAAATTGTTGTTTTCACACTTCAGTTTTTGTAGAGATTTTATAGAAGTGTTGTGGGACTTAAGCTGGTGTCACTGGAATTTAAAGACAATCAGAAACATCATGCACGTAGATGTAAAATCTCTTTACAAGTATAACTACGGGGACTTAAAACTGGAGAGTTTAAAGATGTTTTAAATCAAAAACATGATCCATATAGATGTAAAAATCTCTTTTAAAGCACTTGATAAAAAGGTCTTAACAATGATGTTGATGCAAAAAGGACACGCTGTGTGACAGCTCAGTCCTGAATATTAAAATAAAGTGTTAATGAAGTGTTAATTTTATGCTGAAGACAGAATGGATATATCGTTTGATTATCTGATGAGAAAATATGTATGTTGCTCGTGTAACATTTCCAACAGATGTACTATTTAATGTTTATGTTGAGAAGTGTCAGAGAAAAAGCTGATGATTCTTAATAATGAAGGTTGAACAACGGACAATTCATGTTTTAAGTGCAATTAATAGCAAGTTAATTAGTTTAGAATTAGTGATGACGTTTCAAAAAAACAGCAAGAAGCAAAATCTTGTCTGATCACTGGCCTGTTATTTATTTTATGTGCTGTGGTTTTGTTTCGTGGTTCACTCAGTGATCCTGCTGCACCAACATGAGGGCAAAGATCTCCGAAAAAAAAGCTTTCAGACACCTCAGGAATGACCCCTGCTGGCTATCTCAGCTATTACAATCAGCCAATCCCTGGTGTTAAACCTCTAATACCTCCCTTTCCCCATGTGTCTGTGTTTCCCCCGGAAGACACAATTTCCCTCAGTTAGAAATAAGACTGTTCGGGAACAGAGATTTTAATGTACGATATATAAATATAAGAGTGAAGGAGGGAGACCAGACGAGGTCGAGCGCCAAGCATGTTAATTTTTTGTGTGTGATCCATGTGCACTGTTGATTTCGAGGGGAGCGATGATAACTCCTCTGACTCTTTCATTAAGAGCTTATAAATGGCAATGCATAAAAACAAATAAGAAGATTTCTGGAAGGGGAAAACTGTTATTTATTAAAAGGTGGCATATTTGTGTATTGTACTGTTGTTTTTTTATTCATGAAATTAAAGCTTACACATGAACAAATCTGGGCTGCTGTGATGTGTTCATCTGAGATCTGAAAGCACCTTTTCAAATTGTGAGATTTAATTCATACCATAATTTATAATTTTAACGATTTTATCCTCTTAGTCGATATCATTCTCACACAAAAGTCTTACCATGCGTATACTAGACACACTAATCTGCAGTGAAGTGCAGTTATAATAAATTAAATGATACCACTCAGAAATAAAAACACACTTGTGATGTCAACTGTTTAATTAATGTACTGTATAAATACAGCATGTACACGTTTCCAACCAGCTGGATGTTCTTTAACTATTAATGACATAAAAATACAGTAACACATCTTCTCTCCTCTCTTAAAATATGTGCATTTACTGAATGATGGTAATTATTTTTAAAATAATAAATAAAAAACATGAGCATGTTTTTGTAGACGTCGCACCGTCATGTGAGCTACAGTATGTCAGCAGTGACCAAAGAAGCATTTAGACAGATACTGTCTTAAACATCATCAATAAAACATCCTCTGTGAAGTAGGTGTTCGTGTTCAGCATCATACTCGGCTCTTGGAAATGCGAAAGCCACAGATACCAAGTTGGAGTACTTCATCTGCATTACATCAGCACAGGTGCACCTTGAGATAGGCAGCTAGATGCTGTAGTGTGGCAACCTAAGGGAGCTTTTTAACCCGTTTGTAATAATTTGGTTGGACAATTTATTTATTTATTTATTTATTTATTTAGGCGTATGCACCATGCACAGTTTGACAGGAGGCAACAATGCATGACCTGCCTTAAACTTGTAATAACTGAGCGCAACAGGTATCATTTGATACCATTGTTATAAGAAAAATATAAATTATAGCTGCTTTAAAGGTCCAGTGCAAAGGAATTAGAGACAAAGATGTCATAAAATAGTCATGATTCTGCTATCGTTAGTGTAAAATCACCTTAAACTCATAATTATTGTGTTTTCATTACATTAGAATGAGTCTTTTTTATCTACGGAGGGAGCAAGACCTCTTCTATGGAGTCCATCATGTCGCACCGCCATGTTTCCACAGTAGCCCAGAATGGACAAACCAAACACTGGCTCTAGAAAGGCCCTTTTGCAGTTATTTTAGCACCATACGCGCTTGGTAGAGGAGGGTGAGTGAAGGGATGTCCAGTTGGTTGCAGTCTACAATTCACAACTTGATGCCACTTAGTGAGACTCACTAGATGTAGACAACAACAACAGAAACCTCCAGGCTACACGCTGAAAATGACAAGTTACTCTGACCTGGTCACTAAACAGGAAGGCTACTTAACAAGCTACCAGGTGTTTACTTTTGCTGGGATTCAGCCATTTTAAAAGTCAGGACTCCCCATGTGCAAAAAAAGTTCCCCCTGACACAATTTTGCAGAGCCACCGTCGCTGCATCCTGGGTTTAGCAGCGCCCGAGACGACTGTGATTGGTTTAAAAAAAATACAAACAAACCGAATTGTTTTCCCCCTACAGCAGGATGATAACAGCTGCAGCCAGACCTTTCTCCAGTGCTGACACAACACTAAGCAAGACAAGATCCCACTTAACTGCCTTCACTGGACCTTATCTTTATTGTGCTTTAGCGGTGCATATTCCCAAACAAATTTACAATAAATCAAATTACCACAAACCAAACGGCCCTCTTGTGTTACCTGTTTTCCCCAGTTGGTGATCCAGCCCTGATCGTACCAATGACTTCAGAATATTTAAACATACAGTAAAATGGTTGAGAGGCTGATATGATTTGATTTGCTTACATTTAATACACTAATATATTAGGCCTCTTTCTAACCTAACAGACAAATGCAATTTTTGAGACCTTTAAATGAGTTTTCATTTTCATTTTCAAGTCATTTGTTCGTGTCGAGGTCTGCCGGGTGTGCGTCACACGTTCAGTCTTTTAGGCAGAAAACAGTGAGATTCTCAAAAATATATTTGAAGTAATCTAAAAAAAATAATAAATCCATAAAATGCATTATAAAATTGATCATAATGAGATCTGTACTGGATTCTGGTTGGTGACTATCTGGTTCCCATGAGCCAGTCATGGGCGCACAGAAGGAACGAGAAGAGATCAGCAGCACAATCTTCACTCTTCCTCAGAGCGGTTCATATATGCTGTCCAAATATCCACCACTGATACTTTTTAGTCTCTCTCTCACGTGTTTTCGTGTGATTTTGCTCGTCACCGTCGTCTCATCACCACAGAATTATGTTTTCAGTTTTAGCAAAACCTGGATTCTCTCGGAGCTTCCAGTACGTATCGTTTGTCAGCCACACGTCCCGTCCACAGGAATCTTTGGCTTTCCTGAAGAAGAAGAAAATAATTATTGATACACACACATATATATATATTTTGCATAGATATTGCTATCATTCATGTTTTTGCATGAGAATATGATGAGAAAACCAGAGAACAGAACATTTTGTGTGAGTGAAAACCTTCAAAATATCAACAATTTGGAAGAAAAAGACATTTCATGAAGTCCCCTCAAGCTGAAGGATACTGTGATGGGCATTTTTCACAGTTATCTTACAATTGGTTGAGAAAATAATTGCCAAATTAATTGATAATGAACATAATTTTCAATTACTAAAACTAAATTGCTAAAAAAAATAATCATGTAATAAAATTTCAGTCCATTGAGCTGCTTGCAATCTTGCAGCCAAAGACAATATTGCCAATTTTAAAGAACATAGTTGCGAGGTTTTCAGATGAGCAGATAATTAATCAAAGCTCAGAAAAATGACCAAGTACTAAATATATGGAGACATTCATGCAACCAGACATAAAAGGGTTTGTTATAAAAAAGCATTAAACAGATGATACAGGACATAATATGAAGCTTCAATAAAGAGGAAAAGAAGTGAACTTACTTGAAAAAACGTGGAGCGTGCTCTTCACCCCTTTTGCTCAGCTCTTTTCTCCGCTCCCTCTGAAACTCCTCTAACTCATCTTTCTTTCTGTCTGATTCATCCACCTGTCCCTCCTCAAGCATCCTACGACAAGAGCAAACAGTTTAAAGAGAAACTTTAACATACGAAAACGGACTGATTGCTGGAATAACTGATCAGAGAAGCATTAAAATACATTTTCGATACGATTCCTCACCTTTGGTCTGGGCGCAGGCGGCTGTCTGTAGGAGGCAGGAGAGGCTGCAGGTCCGGGGGCAGTTCATTCAGCTCCATGGCGAAGGTGGAGAAGCCATAGTACAGCAGGTGATCCTTTGGCTGGGGATCTGCAGGGTGACACGAGTGTCTGAGGTGAGCCGCTGCACAAACGTGACGTTTGGATTTATGCTGATTAGCAGCTTTGGCATCATTTCACTTCTATTCTGTTTAAACCGTCCACCTCTACAGCAAAATGTCAACAATCAGGCTAATGACATCAACACATGACACTCCTCAAGGACAAACTCAGGAAGAAACAGGTCGTGTTCGTGGACTCACTTGGCTTCCAGACACATTTGGGAGTGGGCAGAGTGTCGCAGAAGATGCCTTCATGCCACAGACCTCCGAACCGATGGATGACACTCCCACTCTGGTCCAGCACCGTGCCCTGCACCTCGTTCTTGTTCGTTTCTGAACCCCAATAACGAGACTACAACGAAATATAATAAAAAAAAACAATATTTAAACATTAAAACAAAGAAACATTAAAAGAGAAAAGCTCTGAGTGGAACAGGAAGTGGTTTCCTTCACCTTGACGAAGGTGATCTTGCAGGTGCAGGTGTTGCTTTTGAGGTTGCGGATGGTGACCTCTCCGTAATGCTCCAGGTAGCGCTGCTGACTGAGGACGTTATGGATGCAGGTCACCACTTTGTTCCACTCATAGTGGTCTCCGTACCTGGACCAAACAATAAGATTCAGCAATTTATCAAGCCAAAATGCCATGTTGCGTATACATGGCCAAATGCATAACAGATGTTTTTACGTTTTTCTTCAAGGAAACATTTTTTAATTCATTCATTTTAAATCGTTTCACAAAGTATAATTTTCACTTGCACTGTATGGCTACAGTCGTGCCTTATTGAAGTAAATCTACACACACAGACAGACAGACGGGTGTCGACTGTTTACCTTGGAACAGTGACATTCACCATTCCTGTCGGCAGAATCTCCAGTGACTTCCCCCAGAATTTATTCTTCCATCGCTGGTCTGTTCAGGAATAAAAGCAGGAGTTGTTTAGAAATAAACTGCACATCTGATCAGCTTTTCAAATACATTTCTAAAGCAACATGAGAGGCTAAAAATACATGAGATCAACTGAAACACCAAGAAAGGAAATATGAATTTGTCACCTTGCCAAAAGGAGTAGTTCTCTGCTTCTGCATGGCAGGCAGAGATGGGTGGATGGTGGCAGACCTGGTAAATTAATTATGATACAGTCATTATCATTTTGGAAGAAGAAGAAGAAGAAGTGCTGAAGAGATTTAAAGCTGCTGCACTGAAACACCAGGTACTCCTGAATAAGATGTAGTGTAATACACGTTCTGTTTGTGAAGATACCTGCTCACTGATGAGGCGGAAGCCGCGGTCCTCTCTGATGCACTCGTAGGTCTCCCCCAGCACCGGGTTAAAGGGCTTGTAGTGGTTTCTGAACGTCGCAGTGGAGTAACCAGAGATAGCGAAGGCAGCAATGTAAACCTGTAGGAGATTCAATATTACGCTCCCTTTGCAGTTGTGCTGAATTGGACTGCATTATATTAATGGGTGTTTCTTATATTTTGTCCACCCCGTTTCCATACATGAGTGGCATAATATTAGGAGCATAAGTACAGCACAACACCAACACCTACTGTGGCCTCAATAATAAATGTAAAGTAGAATTATTAGCATTCTGACAGTGTAAAAATCATAAATGGTAGACCTGTTGTATTAGGTTACATTGCATCTTACAGGTGTACCTAATGAAGTGGCCAATGAGTGTGTGTTTGAGTAGTCGTACCATCCTCTGGTAGGGGTCCGATGTATTGTTGGCAGTATCCAGCAGCTCGCTGTACTCCAGCTCTTCACACAGCCTCTGCAGCAGGTTAACGGGCTCGTTGAGAGCAGCAGGCATGGACACACGAGCCAAGTCTTTACCTGAAGAAACAGCACACAAGTATCAGAAAAATGCTTTGGGCCAAATTAAAGTATATGTACATGCAGTAGTTGCTTGCCTATGTTGTTGTAGAGGATAGCCATGAGGCCCACGTGGCTGTTGTCGGGACAGTGAGCGGGCAGTGTTGTTCTCCGGCCGGTGCTCTTGGGAACGACACTGTTAGGAGTCTTGGAAATGCTGGCGCGATACTTCCGGGTGGCTGAGACTGTAATGGTGTTGAAAGGAAAATATATTGATCATAATCTGGCAATCAAGACTGGAAATGATTCTCAAGAGCAAAAAGTACAATTTGATATTTCTATTCAGGCAGTGAGTGAGTTGAATGTTTCTAAAAACAATAAAACACACTGTTTTCTGTTTGTGTACTGACTCACATAGTTGTTAGAGTTGCTAAAAGCTAATAAAAAAATGTATATTTTATGTACATGTACCCACCATGTCCCTCCTCTGGCTCAGAGTTGGTGGTGCTTCCATCACTGAGTCCTGATTCATCAGAGACCTCAGAGGAACTACCACAAAGAACATCATCGCTGGCGTCAAAGTACTCCGCAGCCGAATCTGTGACTGAAGGAGGGCCGTGGGATGAGTTCCTCACTGCTGCCGGCTAACGACGAAGACGGAGAGACAGCCATGAAAAACCACAAAGGGGAAATGTGCCAGAGAATCCAGATGACAGGCGCAGTATGAATCCTACCTCGGCTAATGTGTTTGACTGGTGGATGTTGTTTGTTTCCCAGACTTCCTGCAGCTTTTGCCTCTCCTGGGACAGAGTTTCATGCACTGACTTCAGGGAAGCAAGCACTGCAGAGGAATGAAAGACCGAGACATTTCAGGGGAAATTTGGATGCATAATGAATTCAGATTCAGGAAGTTTATACTAATATGCTCCCTTTCTTAATAATACATGCATGTTTTTCTGACCTCGTAGCGACATGGTGCAGATGTCTTGCTGGATTTTCTTGCTCTCAGGCGTCAGCGTGACAGTAGAAGGGGACAGCTGGGTGTAGACGTAGTCAGGGATGGAAGGGACTGAAGCGCCGAGGTGAGCCGAGCTGCCCAGGTGACTAGAGGACAGCTGTGAGGTGAACGGAGGAAGACGGAAGATGGTTGATTTATTGGTTTCAATCCTAAGCGCTCACGATTGTTACTACTAAGATTTTACAGGCTACTATGAGTGAATACTCACGAATATGAAAAATTTAACATGGACCATAAGAATATTGGATTATGACTGTTAGAGGAATAGTTTAATATTTTGCAAAATATCCACTTTCTTGTCGAGAGTTAGATGAGAAGATTGATACCACTCACATAATGTCTGTACATTGTGAGTATATAGCCAGCAGCCAGTTAGCTTAGCTTAGCATAAATACTGGAAACAGTCTACAGCCATGCAAGCATCTCTCTGAGAGCTAATTGCTAACCGCAGCCTGCCAACAACCACAGTGTTATGCTGGTGCCTGTTTAGTGGGTATATTACCATTGACACCATCCTAGTTTAGCGTGTTAGCATGCTAACATTTGAGAGCTGCTATAGTACTGCTTACACAAAAAGTACAGGAGGAAACAACAAGGCAACAAAATCCATGCACCAGCAACAAAGCTCACAAAAGAAGGTAGAGTCTTCTTGTTCTCCTGCACACAACCTCCAATAAAACTACACGTTTTATTCCTCACACTGCAGTTTTTTACAAATTAAACAAACTATATATATATATTGTGTTATTAAGAGAGCATTAGAGGTGCTGGTTGATGGATTTCATTGCCTTTGCACAGTGCCAGGCTAGCTCTTTCCCCTCTGTTTCCAGTCTTATGCTAAGCTAAGCTAACCAGCTGCTGGTTGCAGCTTCAACAGTGGAATTAATCTTCTCATCTACTCTTGACAAGTGATAATAAATGAAGGAAATAATCACATTTCCCTAAATGTCAAACTCTTCCTTTGATACAAAGCGTGGTATTGACAGAAAATGATGCAAGCCGTGCACTGACGGACGTGTCTCTTCAATGTCACATTAAAAAATACGATTTGCCAAACACAGGTGGGACTAATCTGATTGTACTATTAAATTGTGCCAAGACCTGGGCCTGTTGTATCCCTGTTGTGGTTTTGAGTATTTTATACTATAATAAACAAAACTCCAGCACTGACACAGAACAGGTCTTCTGATTTATTGTGGGCAAAACAGCTCAAAGCCATCATCAGCATCTGAAGACGGCTTTGAGCTGAAACGCATCAATTAAACTGAATTAAACAAAATGGAACAGAGTCATCATTACACCTGTGCTTGTCCTGCTACGACAGGTGACTCTGTACCTGTACTGTAAAGACAGACATCAGGTTGAATACATTTTTCATGGCTCAAACTTGCAGGTTTCCCGTCCAACCAGCTACTTAACTGTGTTCACTGTGCATGCTTGATTTTTAAGAAAAAACACCAGAACTGTAGACCTGACCAGCTGCAAGGATAGAAAACCAACAGCACTTTGGAAAACTACTACCATCTAAACGAACTATGCAATTCAAATTATTCTATAGATCAATATCATATCATTGTTATGTTCTATTATGTGGGAAAACAAGATTATCTGGCACATAAATATGTTGAGGATGTTGAATTAAACAGTGCTTGAAAGGAAGGGCATCTACTTCAAATACACCAGGCTGGAGCACAAAGAAATACATTATGAACACATTTACCTTTTTACCTGACAAACCTTTTCTTTATGTCATTATTCACACACTCACAATTCATTTTAGGGATGGCCTAATTTTTATGAATGAAGTTGTCTCATGTTTTGCCTATTGCCAACTCACCGATTTAGTAATCCCACGAATAGGCTTTGGATTAGAGAAAGGCCCCAAAATGTTACTTGAGAATTCGATTTTCAAATACTTAATCCCAATATTGTTTTTTAAAAAAATACACTAAATACAGTATTAAGACTTCATTTATGCTTCAATCAAAAAACAATTAGTAGGAGTCGTTTCAAATCAACTTTAAAAATAAATACTAAAAGAGTGAAAAAGTAAATGACAGACCATTCTTACCATTCCCAGGGCCTCCACTCTGGACAGTGTGCGGGAGTGGCCCCAAATCTTCCCTGACCTCGGCTTCTTCGGCTTCTCAAGGGAAAGATTCTGTGTCGAAAGAGATTAAAAAACAGAATATTTACCACAAACAACTTAATTTTAACGTGATGCTGCTTAATGCTGGTTAAATTAGCTGCTCCGGACTGAACAGCGAGTCCGACCTGTATGCTGATGATGCGCTTAATGTCTCCATTAGTGACAGCTTGGCTCGTCTCCAGCGTCTGCAGGCTCTGGATTAAGCGGTTTAGCTCAGAAAGGTCCAAATGACAACGGTTCAGCTCTGAAAGAAGACATGAGAGGTATATTATAAGTAGATAAGATTGCTGTGGTCATGTATAAGGTTTTATCCACATTTATCCAATGTGTTTCTTTCAGGCTCTTTCATTGATTTGTGAATGTTGTGTCTTTGTAACTGAGAGTATATACGACAAATACCTTGAGCACAGGTGTCCGGGTCGTGACTTTGCTGCAGCCAGGCCGACACTTTGCTGTTCACAGCGGTGTTCGCTGAGGGCAGCACTCCTGAGGCTGCGACTGAATCCACCATGCGTGCAGAGTTCTGGTGACACGATAACAGAGGGGAGTCGATAGAGGAGTTAATCTGAGACTCACTTTGACTCACCTGTAAAGACTTTGACGTCATTGTTTATCTGATAGTCACCAGATCTCCGTTTCTCTGAGCGAGTCCTGCCACAGTGCCGTGGGACAAAGTCTGCAGGAATCCGCTTTGAACGTGAGCCGTCTCATTCTTCTTGAACAGGCGGTGGGCTTGTAGCTTCGTCACCCAAATGTAGAAGAGTTCATGGCTTTTTGCCTGGGAGAGACAGGTGTTGTTAACATGAAGTCACTCTACGTATTTGTTTGAAAAATAGCAGCAGCATTTGATGACTGCAATTACCTTCATATGATAGAGAATGTCTCCTGCATCCAAGTCGATCCGATTTGATTTCTTGTTTATCGACATCACTGCCAGGCTAACATCGAGGGAGCCTTGCACTCTCCCCCTGGAGACCTTGAGTGGAAAAATGTACGTTTAAGCATTTTCAAATGTGTAAGGTGGAAAATCCTGTTGTATAATGTGACGTTCACTTACATCATGTTGATGTTTGGAGTAACGCAAGATCCCTGCTTCCAGGACAAAGTATCGCTGAAGAAGAGATCAAATAACTTCTTTATAAAATCTGACTTCATTCATAAAATCAACCTCTTGTGATGACAGAGATGTTGTATTTCTCACCTTGTGCCAACCTTTCAGAGGCCACTTCCTCCTCTTGAGAAGATATCCTTCACAGATACCCGGGAGGGTCATGTCATGAGGACTGTCACCTCCTGTGTGCATTTCCACCTGAGGGTCATCGATCACTTCCCAATCTTTGATAATCTATAGACAGCGTGAACGGAAAAACAAGTTTATTTAGCTACGTTAAGATTTTGACACTTCTCTGAGGGCTACCACCCTGTCAAAGTTGTTATTCTAGGTGTCTAAGAACATTATAGAAAGGATCCCGACAGAGATAGACCTTTTTGTTAAAGAGTAAAATCCTTTTTTTGTGTATCCAGCAATCTTGCCAAATCCGCCAGACCCCATTTACAAAAACATTCATTTTACCGTTGTAAAACCTACTTCCTTCAAACTTATCAGAAACAAAATGAAACTCACCAAAGCCATCTTGGTTTTTCTTTCCATTGTTTCAACAATCACCAACTGTGGTTTGGTTGAAATGTGGACTTAATTCATGTCCTCAGATCTGGAAATATCAGGAGAGGAGCGAGAGCAAGTATGGACACCTGAGCATGTAGAGCCAGAATATTTTCACATCTAACACGGTGAATTAAGGGTTTTTTCCAACCAAACCAGAGATAGTGATGGTAGGAAAGACTAATAAAGAAGGTTTGGGTGAGTTATATTATTATACTTTGTTTCTGATGAGTTTGATTGACGTGTGTTTCACGATAAGAATAAAATGTATGTTTCTGTAAATGGAGTCTGGTGGATTTGTCGAGAGCGATTTGGTGACTGTTTCTGGATAGCGATAAAGGATTTTACTCTTTAAGAAAAAGGTCTGTCTCTGTAGGGATCCTTTCTGTAATGTTATTAGACACTTAGAATAACAATCTGAGCCTGTCACTGGCAACAAGAACTTTAAGTGGACTTACTTTGACACTCGAAGTTGCCCACAAGGATTACGTTGCAGCCAGGAAAGTTCTGCTATCAGTCCAGTAGATCGTCTCAGCTGGCATCTATGAGACGATCTACTGGACTGTTTCCAAAACTTCCTGTACTGATTAGTCTTTCACACCAAAGTATGTGAACATATTGCTAGAATTAGTCTTTACTTTAATTTGCATTAAATCTTGACTGATATGAAGCCTCACCTGTCTGGAGTGGCGAGACGACAGAGTGCTGCTGCTCCGAGAGTGTGTTGGCTTCCACGTCGGCGAAGACTTCTCCAGGCCGCTCGCCAGCGATTGGCTGCGGTTGAGTGAAGATCCGTATGAATCCATTTCAGAGCGCAGACCTCAGACTCCCTGTAGCGATCAGCTGGTTGTTGAGAGAGATCCACATTTAATTTAATTGTTTCAAGAGTGTTTTTTTTTTTCTTGAGTGTTTCCATTATATGATACTTTATATTTCTAGAGGAAATGATTGTACTTTTTACTCTATTTACTCCATTTTACTGTATTTAGCTATTTAAAAGCCATTGTGATGAGTTACATTACAAGTAAAGATTTTTACACATGCAAATCAAGTGATCAGTTTCTAATATGAAGTATCACACCCAGCAAGATATGAAGTGCTGCTTAATCAAATATATCAATAACCAATAAAACCAATAACAGTATTATTTGAACTCCAGATGTAAGTACTTGCAATTTACTTAAAGTATATTTTGTTACTGATGCATCTAAAATTGTACTTAGGCAAAGTTTTTAATGCAGGTTTTTTTTACTTGTAATAGAGTACTAGTACTAGAGTACTAGTGCTGCCTCTACTTAAGTTAACGATAAATACTTCTTCCACTACTGCTTTTTTTTTTTTACCAATAGTTTTGACCGACCCAGAATTCAAAATCCATATCTACACTTTCATGACAGCTGGAAATCAAAGAGAAAGTGTTAAATAGGCTCAGCGGCGCAGGAGATAGCACTCTGAGTAATCCAGTTACCTAACAGAGGTGGGAGCTGAGCTGTGATCATGTGATGTCGTAAATGCTTGCCTGGACACACTTCATGTATCTTGGAGCCTCATCTAGATCACTCTGGATCTTACAGTCACCACACTGAGCACCGAACTCAGACGACTAATGTGAGAATATTTTTTTATGACATATTTCAATCATCCAGTTCTTAAAAATCCCCCAAAATATATTGTTAATAATGCATCTCAGCACAGTCACCAAGCTTTTTTCTTTCAAATATGTGAGGTAAAAACAGGAACAGCCCATCAAGATGTGGAGTCATTCTTGTGGCTGCTGTGTCACAGAATAATCTGTTAATCTTAAATCTTTTGAACATGGGTGGGGCTGCTTAAAGAAGACACAAACACCCAATAACAGGCTCCAATCGAGTGAACGAGAAAATGGTTGTGAAATATCTGAGATGTAAATATCAATCAATCATTTTTGCGAGATCATTGGGGGCTGAACCTCATTTACGACGACACCGAGTCAAAACAAAACAAAGTAAAGGAAACAAAGCGAGGAGATGCATGACAAAGAAAAGGCAGTTTAACCGGTTATAGAACATAACTGAATGATAAAATCCAACTTCATCACACGTGATTTGCACAAGCTGGTGTCACAACAACAGTATGGGACACCATGACCAACACGGCCTGCAGGGAGAGGATTACCGACCTCTGCTTAATTGGTTTTTCAGGGGACGTTTTTAGCTACTTGTCACTCGGACATGGAGAAACAAGATCCCAAGGCAGAGAGCACTGACACAACATTAAAATGTGCGAGGTTGCTGACCACAAACACAACAGAACAGCAGTTAGAAAAATGCCCATTAGATTGGTATTAAAATAGCACTTTTGAACAAGTCTAGTCCTTTGTGGATTTAAAATTGAGGTTCAGTTACAAATTAGAGTAAATACAGTGCAGTGCTTTGATGTCAAAAGGTTTATTGTAACTAATTAAAACTCAATGCTTCCATAAAGGCTTGTGTCAGAGTAATTGTGTGTTATTTTCATTGTCGATTAATCTGTTGATTACTTTCTTGATAAATCGATTAGTGGTCTGCTCCATAAAATGTCAGAAAACGATGAAAAATATCAATCAGTGACATCGTCAGATTTCTTGTCTTTGCCACAACCCAAAGATATTCAGTTGACTGTCATCAGGGAGTAAAGAAATCAGAAAATATTCACATTTAAGAAGCTGGATTTAAAGAATTTCGACTTTTATTTCTCACGAAAATATTCAAACTGATTAATCAATTATCGGAATAGTTGGCGATTAATTTAATAGTTGACAACTAATCGACCAAAACATTGCACACATGCAACATTGCAACATTTCTGGTGTGCATTTGATTTGCAAACTTAACTTTATTCACTAAAGTAGAGACGATACAATTTTTAGTACGTCTCTATATTTATAACGTCATCACTGTGAAGACGCAGTGAGAATATAGGCCATCTGCATGGATAAACAATGAACTGTACGCAACATCCAAACGGACTCTAAATCTGGGCAGAACTCGCCAGGCTTTCTGTTACGTAAGGCCTGGAGAGGATGAGAGTAAACTGACCTCGGTGATGAAGGCATGTGGTGGAAACAGGATGAAAGGATTTGCAGGTTTCTGAGCTCGCTTCAAGAAGGAAAGTAAAAAATATACTGGAAGGAAAACATTTGCTTTTGGTTCAGTTTCCACAAGGAAAACTATCATTTCAGATCTGCAGCTTTTGCAAAAAGCAGCTGAAGTTGTGAACTTAAACTTCTGCCCCGGTCAGAATTCAACCTTCCCTCATGTTTTACTCAGACGAGACAGTCGTACTGATCATTCTACGGACATGGAGGCCAACAAAACAAGTCAGCCAAGGTGAAGAAGAAATTCTGGGCAACAGCCACCAAACTGTACCATGCCAGATGGCGGGGTTAGGATGCAGAGATTATGACGGCTGTAATCTCGTTTTTGGAGTAAAAAACTGCAGCCAATGAAGGATTTAATATTTATGAATGAGTGTGAATTTTCGCAACTTTACTCCATTTGATTCTCCAGGCTAATTTTTTTCCAGTTTCCTCTTGTTCCTACAGTTGCATGTTCGAGCTTCTCTGTGTAGAATGATGTACAGGCAGGGTTTGACACTGCAAGGCTGTTTTCACATCCGTTGCTGAAATCGTAAATTCTCTGTGCTCATAAAAAAATCAGATTTTTTAGGGCAGGCCTTGGAGCATGATTTGTGACATCACAAATAGTCTGGAAGCCAATCCTGGTTCAATATTTAGCAAACACAAGTGTGGTGAGGAAGCTTGAAGCCTCAAACACTGAGAATAAATAAAGTAGGAGACATATTATAAGGAATAGATTTAATTTTAATGATTTTAACAAGATAATAGAACTTTTTTGTGGGAAAACCGCATCAGAAACATTAGACAAAGTATACTGTTTTGAAACGTGTTTGGAGGGGATCTTTAAATCAAATTATTGTGCAATGTGAATAATCTATAGCGAATCTTGTCAGTATAGAGGATTTCTGTCACACACACTCTGTATTTGATATGACAGACAATTAACTGGAAGTCCACCACCCATTTAAGTCTCAATTATCAAGTCTCTCTTATATTATTTGGATTATTTCTATGTACATTTTATATCCAAACATGTATTCTCCAAACATTAACTTCTGGTGAGCTCAGAAAAACTACCTTCAGAATTGTGAGAATTGATTTTTAGATGATCCAGTGGGGTTTTTTCAATGGATCCTTCAACCAAAGACATTCTCAACCCATAAATAAACAGTGGCCAGTCCTTTATTTATTCATTTATTTATCTATTTGGCTAAAAATATTCAAATTAAATGTATTATGTCTACATTCTTGAATCAGCCTGTAAAATATCCATCAATGTAGAATGCAAACTCCCTCCAGGTCCCAAAAACACCCAAATTCCCCCAAAAAAATTACAAAAAGACTCCTCAGAGACCTCAGTGTCTTCAGTGACAGCTACAGCGTTTTTAATGAAAATGGTTCAGAATGAGCTGATTTCACTGATGTCACATGAGTCCTTTAAGGCTCATGTGAACTGTTCAGGCCTGTGGAAGCTCTTATCTAAAGCCCATTAAGAAGTCACTTAATGTCCTCAGAGAAGTGGAAGATTTTAGCATTTCAACCAGATACTCTTCTTTATTTAACATATGAACAGGAAGCCGCGATGCATCCACGACAGAGATGACTGTATATAACCCAAAATATCTGCATTTTATTAAATATTCTGGTGTTTTGTTTCTGTAATTTGCATCAGAATTCAAGACAAACTTCTACTTCTAGTTTTGCGTTTTCAAAGCAAGCTAACGTTTAAAATCCAGGAGATAAATCTCACCTGAAATCCACCTCCGACTGTCATCATCTGTCGCTCTCCTCTGCGCCCGATAAACCCAACAAGTGTCTCATTTGGCGTTTGAGAAGCTGAAAATCACCATTTCGACGAAGAAAAGCGTTTTTCCATCGAACCCCGTTCATTTAAGAAGTCAAACTACATGTTGTCTCCGCCGATAATCACTAATTCTGATCTAATCTCACCCACCGTGCCCTCTGCGCCGGTGAGAGACACACCAGCTCCCTCCAAATCCGAGGAGAGCTGTGCGTCGCAGGCAGCGCGCCGTGCGCAATGTGTCCTGGGCATTATCCGCATTAGCTGGAATTACACTGAGTGTCTAGCAGGGATGTTGTGGAGGGTAAATCTAGCCAACCTCCACTCACTCTACACACCTAGTTTACTCGTTTTGAAGCGTTAAGCAGAGTGCACGAGTTTAAAAAGAGCCTATTCAAACTACGAAGTTAAGGAATTTATATAAAATTGTATTTTTAGGGGGGAGTTTGGGTTTATATGTGCTGATAATCCTCTTAAAATCATCCATATTTTGTTCATATGAATGTCCACATTCACTAAAGATCATAATTGACCTTTTATTTGCCATTATTAATATTATAAAAGGTTGTAAATGGTGCACCTGATGCCTCCTTCTGTCATTTTGTGATAAATATCAAAAATCAAAATTATTTTAATTTAATATATAGTCATTTTGTGCACCTTTACTTTGGTTTGTGAATCACAATGTATTTAAAGACATTCCAGTATTTGCAGAGGAGTGTGAGGGCCACTGTAACGTCTGTCCCTGTCAGAAAGGCAGGCCATTATAGACTAACTGACCCAGATTAACATGCTGTAATCTGCAGATTAACGTATCGGGATCTGTGACCACTTGTGTTTATTTGGCTGGAGTGCTTTTCATGATGCCACTTATGCTTTACAACAGTGCTGCCCCTCAAGCTGGTGCTCTACTGTATTATACTATAAAAAAAAACACACATGCAGGGATTTAGAGGAAACAGCTGATCTTTTACCATTAAAGTACAACTGCAAAAACTGTACACATCAAAGTGTGTTTACAGGTCTTTGGGAGTACTACCGCATATGTGAATAAAGTAGTATAAAGCCTTTTGTGGCTCCAGAGGAAGCTGCACGTAATCTGATGAATTTTCCTCCAGTGATGTCAATCAGTGGCTACGTTGCATTGTGGGTAATGTGGGCACCAGGTTTAAAAGGAAGAGAGTTCTGAAGAACTTGCAGTTGTGATTGCTGGCTGTAAGAAGTGGAATAATGCCACTAATGCATGAATGATGTGAACATTTATAAGGTTGGTGGCTTTAACATATCAGTTTTCACTTTCAATCCATGACGCTAAAATCTACAGATCAAACAAGAAATCTTGTGGTAATTATGGACTTCGATCTGCATTTCGGCAGCAGGATTTCTGTCTTAACAAGATACAAAAAACTTGCTGGTACAATCAAGTGTGAACATCATGCACGATAACACTTAAGAACTCAACTTCTTAATGCATGTCTGACAAATCCAATCCAAAAACATGAAACTGAGCAGCAGATTGTGTTGACATAGTTTATTTACATGCGACTCTATCCTTAAATAGAGGAATTGTTTGGGCAACACTGACATATCTGCTGCATTGTCCTTTCAAGACTTCACTGAAAAACAGTCAACTCTTCAGGCTACTTCTTTCACAGTAGCCACAGTGCTCCGACGGGTGAATGCACACTGAATTTAGCACCAATTGCATTGCTCCACTCAAACTTTTAAGATCTTTTTCACAGACTTCTTCTAATCTTAAAAGTTTGCCTCAAATTTTGCTTCTAAATTGTAATAAATTGTCAAGTGTGCATCCAACCCAACAGTCCCTCCTCATTCCAAGGCAGCCGGAAATCTGCGAGGCAACAGTCCCAGTAACGTCCTCTGAAGCTCTACGTGGCTTCTTCTTTGCTGTCTGAGCTCTGCTGTTTGACGTACTGCTGCAGCAGGGCAGACAGGTGGGCCGGGTGGCGCTGCAGCATGGAGGCTGTGGTGGAGGTCAGCATCGTCAGCCCACTGACCAGTTCGCCCTGCACGACCGTCACTGACGGCAGTTTGGAGAAGCTCAACACGCCCTGTGCACTCAGCAACGTGTCGTCTACACAGGCTCCTGTTGAGAGATGAGCAATGCAGTGGTGAACGAGCTGATGTTAACTACCTCAATCACAATCTGTTACATGCGTTTTTCAATTAAATGAATCTGTAGCAAACAAAACAATCTTCTAAGATCACATCACGACATCTGTTTTCATGCCAACAGGGCCTCTTTTAAACTGAATTACAAATATGAGTCATGCAGACGGAGAAGATTACCGTACCCAGGAGTGTCATCTGTGGGCTGGCCCTCAAAGTCTTCAGCATCTCCTTCGCCTTTGGCTCTTTACTAACAAACAGAACTGTTGGACCGATGATCAGAGGGGACATGTTGCAGTAAACGCTGTCCTTCAGGAACGATCGCATCACCTGATAAAGAGCAGGATTAAAGATTGGTTCAACCTTCAATCTATAACTTTTACATTTTACTAATACGCAGCAGCTTTAGAGATGACGCAGATGATAAAATAACTTTACCTCAGCAAACTACAAAGAGGGATCCACATGGAAATCTTTCATGGTGAAGCCACAAAACTATAAAAACAATTTCAGCATCACCTGGTTGGGGAAGAACTTGACAGTGATGCCATGTTTGTAAAGTCTGTTCCTCAGAATCATCATGTCTTCTGCGTTGCTGCCGTTGTTCTGGACCACAGCGATCATCTTATGGTCCTCGAACACCTTATTTAAATCCTTCTTCAAAATTTTCATCAAAGGATGATCCTGGTAGGATAAAAAAGAAGATGTTGAAACAAACGTGGAATTCAGAAGAG
The DNA here is from genome assembly GCF_040436345.1 of Pagrus major. Taxonomy (NCBI): domain Eukaryota; kingdom Metazoa; phylum Chordata; class Actinopteri; order Spariformes; family Sparidae; genus Pagrus; species Pagrus major. The sequence continues at coordinate 22,337,467 of NC_133234.1, read as the reverse complement.
ATACCAACCTATGGTTTAAAACCTGTTCGATGAGTGCTTGATGTTTGAGGACAGTGGCAATGTTTTAATCTGAAGATAGGTTTTTGAAATGCACTTAAGTCCATGCTTTAGGAACAGACAGACATCATATATGGATATAATGTTTTGATGTCCCTGGCCACGCAGTGTAGCGTCTGGACACTTCATGTCATGAGGGGAGCAGAGAAATCATAACATCATGTCAGAGGAAGGATGAGTAAGGGATGTTACCTCCTGGACTCTTTTGTTTTGGGATGGAAAGGCGCCTGGGGGACCAACCCTTGGAGGAGGAATGTACCGTGTGACAGCCATGAGCTTCTGTTTGAGGATGTGCATCGGTTTCCTGTGGCGAGTCACGGCCTTGGAGCCGTGCCGAACACTCTGTGTCAGGGGGAGCCATCCTGAAAGACAAGAGATCTGTCAGACACCAGCTAATGTTCAACCCGCTGAGGATGCTGTGCTAACACACCTCGAGCCTGGTCTGATAAGCTCTTTAGCTGAAGCACAGCTAATAATGCTAGCTTTAGCTACTCTTAGAAAAGATGCAACAAAGTACCAACTCGCTACAGATAGATAACTACTCATAGAACTGCAGTATTTACTGTACATTACCCTGTTTCGGTAGTAGTTTTACACACAAGGTCGCCGCCATGTTTGACGGGAAAAGCTGATTCAGGAAGTGACGACAGCGCTAATGGTGCATTCACTGCTACGTCGGCAGACAGGAAATCACCACAGATTATCTTGAAAATCAATTCAAAGCTATTTTTTTATCGTGTTATATATTGTAAATTCAAATTAAAAAAAGAAATATTTAGCTTATTTGTGATGGATAAATCGGTTTGATGGGTGTTAATGTCGGGTTTTGTGTAGTTGAGCGAGCGTTGATGGCTTTGCGGTCATTCTACAACTGATTTGTTGATACTTGTGTGACATTAGTTGTTTTCGCAAAATTTAGATATCACATTTTAAAACAGTGAAAGTGAGGTTATTATCCTTCCGACTTGGGGATAACCCACACATGGATACAACTCGTTGGCTGGCGTCAACCGCTTTTCCATCCATAAAAACAGACATGACGTGAACGCAGCATAAAGTTTCTACGTCATAGATGAGCGACGTGTAGTTTTTTTTTTATTTACTTTTGTTTAAATCACATCTGCTGTACATTTCATTCAATATTTATTCTTAACCCAAGCCTACACGTGAGAATAATATTTTAAAAAATTTCCAAACTGTTGTTACATTTAAAAATGTTGTCTAGTTACAAAACGCTTTGCATAATATTTTACGTAAGGGGGCTGCGCGCTTACGTCAGCGTCAGTTTTGATCAGCATGAGGCGCATACTCAGTGCAGCTGTATTAAGGCATATTGGTTTATTAGGTACAATTCCTCCCTCACATGCCTCTCTGACGGTGGGTCAACAAAGCGTTTGTGCACTGAATTTCTACCGGAAATCAACGAGTGACCGCACAACCATGGACCTGAGTGACATGAGGAAGAAATACAAAGGAGATGAGGACGTAAGTGGCTTTCTTAACTGTGTCAGGGTGAAATATTCTTGCACATATTAACTAAAAATCCACCGCCTGGACTGTTTAACTGCACTGTTATGGTAAGTACGTGTTGAAGTCCTGCAGTGTGCAAGCTGCTGTGTTCGTTGTTTTGAATACTGTATGTGATACAACTGCAGAAGGCAGGTGTGTTTTCATGCTCTCCAGATGTTTCAGACCTTGAATGACCTCTGGTCTGTCTTAAAAAAGCCAAAACAGACCCTGTATAGTGTCAGTATCAGTGTGTGTTTCTCAGTGCATTCGTATTTAATTGGGTATTTTGTTCACAGTGCTTCGAGGAGAGCCAGCTTGTATCTTTGGACCCAATCAAACAGTTTGGGAACTGGTTTGATCAAGCCACAAAGTGCCCTGAAGTAGGAGAGGCGAATGCTATGTGCATTGCCACTGCCACCAAGTGGGTAACACCTCCACAAAGTGATCGTGTGTTTTCAGTTTTTCACAGTCTAATGTTGGCCTTATTTCTGCCTGTACAGAGATGGACGTCCGTCTGCTCGCATGGTCCTCCTGAAAGGTTACAGCGACGAAGGTTTCCGTTTCTTTACCAACTACGAGAGCAGAAAGGGTTCTGAGCTTGTGAGTTAATAGTCTCTGGTTTGGTTTGGCTCTCTGTGACCTTAAATCTCCCTAAAAAGGGGGATCATCACATTTTTTTTTTAAGGCTGACACTGTTAATTTATATTTCCTCTCATAATGATACACTGGTGTCGCTAATGGAGCATCCGATCCACAGTATATGCAATTAAACCATCTAATGTCACTTGGAGCAAAGTTTCTACAATCATGACAATAATTGGGATATAGTATTTTAATTATTGATCTCAGCCTGCCTGATCTGTTCTCTGTCCACAGGAGAGCAATCCATACGCATGTTTGGTCTTCTACTGGGAACCTCTGAACAGACAGGTCATCATCTTTTTATACGCTTATCCAGTTCTTTGTCATTGATGAGAATAATTAAATTGATTCTCCCATAATAAATGTTTATTCATTTTGATTTTCAGATTCGTATTGAGGGAAACGTGGAGCGAATCCCCTTCCAGAGCTCCTGTGACTACTTCCACTCCCGGCCGAAGAGCAGCCAGATCGGAGCTGTCGTGAGCCGTCAAAGCACTGCGGTTCCTAACAGAGATGTAAGAACCACAATTATACACTGTTTCATTTAAGTAATACGAAAATGTGAAAGACTCGATTCTCACTGCCTTTTCTTTTAGTATTTAAGGCAGAAAAATGCAGAACTGGAGGAGAAGTACAAGGACACAGAGGTGCCTATGCCCGACTACTGGTGAGCATTACTTTTGTTTCTTTACCTTTTTAAACTAAAACATCTTAAAATGATAGAAAAAGATTGCTTGCTTCACAATAAAAGCAATAGTGCTACATTTTGGGAAACACTCGATCACCTTCTTGTAGAAAGTTAGATGATAAGATCAATACCACTGATATCTGTCTGTTAGCTTAGCTTAGCATAGAGACTGGAAACAGGTGTTAACTGCTAGCCTGGCTCCATCTGGCATATATTAATATTTACTCTAACGATACCTGTTTGTGTCAATCTTCTCATCTAACTCTTTGCAAGAATGTGAATTAGTATTTAGAGCAAGGCTTTTCTTAATGTTTTAACTGTCCTTTTATAACAGGGGCGGTTACATCGTAAAGCCTTACCTGATCGAGTTCTGGCAGGGTCAGACCAACAGACTTCACGACCGCATCGTCTTCACCAGGCCGAAGGACGGAGAGTCTGAGCTGGCAGAGTTTCAGCATCCTGCAGAGGGAGGGTGGGTGTACCAGCGGCTCTCTCCGTAAGGAGTACCTCAACAGACTTTCATATGCAGGGAAGGGAAGTTCATCTAGAATTCAACTTCATCACTGATTTAAAAAAACTTTACCTCACTTAAAGCTCATCTACTAATGGAAACCATTCGATGTTGGTGCTTCTGTGTGTAGGATTTATATCAACAAGCCAAACATCATTGTGTCGTCTTTGCGCTTAACTATGAGAAGTCCGTCTTGTCAATCACAGGTAATAAGAGTTTCTTCAGAGGTGTGACACAACACACTGTGCTGTACAACCCAACGTTACCATGCATTATGCAAAAGAAGCTGTGTGCTACACCGGAGAGCAAACTCCAGCTGGTTACTCAACAGTGTTGTTGTTAACCTTTAATGGAAACTGTGTCTTATTTCGTGAAAAGCACAATCTGTCCACTTGTTATCAGAACAGTCTCGTCTGTTCTGCATAGACGCAACGTCATGTTGTTAATTTTCAATGTCGGAACAATTAGTAACAGTTGATTTTACAGGTCAGTAATTACCTAATAAGTTTAAAGAAAGCTGCCATTTGTAATTTTGTACTAATTAGAGAGACAAAAGTTCTGAGACAGATGTTTTGAGCCTAGTTAATTATGTTGAGTTTATCAGCAGTTATCAGCAAAAATTAATCCATTTAAACCCAAATACAAACACTCAGTGGCCACTTTGATAGGTACGTCTGTACGGTCTAGTGCAGTGCAAACAGTTCTACCATAAAGTCTACTTTTATGATGCCTATCAGGTTTTTATTGACACTGTCATAGAGGTGATAATTTAATTATACATGGTTTAGCACTGAGGTCTTCCTGTAGTGAGTGGGGGTGTTTCTATTATTCTGAATTGACACATTTTTGAGTCATCCAAAACATTTTTAACTCCTTAAAGGTACAATTTATGGCCACTGAGTGTCTTCTTTCTTTATTATCTGTTATTTGAAACTGTATTCTTCATTTATATTATATTGTATTTTTGACTGGTAAACAGAGTTCACATTTTTGTGTGTTCAGCTGACCTGCTGAGCACTTATTCAAAATTGCCTAGGCAATGTTAGCAGTTAATATGACTTAATTAATTAATTGGAAGTGTATTGACGAACTGAAAACTGTCTCCATTTTACTTGTAATTAGTACTAGATTACATAGTCCTTTCCAGGTACTTTCTTTAAAATATACACTAAAATATCAGTGTCTTTCCATGAAATTATAGAAAACTATAGGATCCATAAAACACAGCGTTACTACATTATTCCTATGGCCCTGACAGCGTTTAATTCATTTTGACGTGATTGTAGCGGTTTTAGATGAAGACAGTGAGTCTACCTGCCTTTTAATAATGAGATTAAAAGTGCTGATGATTTGAATTGTGCCTATTATGATGTGTGTGTTATGAATGTCTTGTACTATTTGAGATGTGAGATTGTTGTTTATTTGTTTACTGAATGTTATTTTGACTTGAATTAATTGTGGAATAGAGCCAGTAATAAAGTTTAATTTGTAACTGTCGACTGAGTGCGTGTTTGTCCAGCAGGTGTCAGCAGCACAACACTCAAACAAAACAGAATGATTCAGATTCAAAAAGTTTGAGGTACTTATGTCTTTTCTTCTCATACCACTCTACTTCTTCTTCTTCTTTCACACACACAAAATATGAGGAGCTAATGAAAAATGATGAACAACTAAATGAAACTTTTCATAGAAGTGCAGCTGAAACTAATCTGAGAATCGTTCAAGTCATTTTTCATGCAGAAAATATTTTAGCTTCTCAAAAATGAAGGTATGCTGCCTCTACAAACATTGTAAAGAGGTGACTTTGGGAGGAGCACATCACCAGAGTAACCGCTAACTGCTACTATCTATAGCTGCGATTAGCTAGCTAGCTCAGTTAGCAGTGCAGGTAGCAGTCCAGATTGGGGGCTTGGTGCACGGGGGGAGTGTTGGTTACACCGCTAGCAGAGGAGCTTGCAACAGTTAAATCCTGCTATAACATCAATGCATGAGTCATAATAAAATTATATTTCTTTAGTATAGAAGTCACAGGGGACATTTTGCTGCATTGAGAACGTTTACTTTTAATATTTAAAGTACATTTTCCTGATTATACTTCCTTGAGTAACAGAAGAATCCTCACCGCTACATACCAGCTGATTAGTGGAGAGTTCTTGCATGACTAAAAACCACCTGTACAGTATCTGCTCTCAGTGTGTGACCTGACATAATGCCATATTACAACATGTAGGAGCACGGTGCACTGTATCAGATGTCAGTGTCTGCTTACTATCTCCATGTCAACAAAAGCAGCACACACAGGCTCAGGTGAAAAAACACACTTGTCTCGATAACCCAAAAGAAAGATTAGCTCAAAGAGACTCTTAAATCATTGATCCACATGTTCAAATAATTGTGACATCATCTTGTGCTCTTTTATATTAACTCATCTTGAAACATTTATTAAAAACAAACTACATTTTTTTTTTTTTTTTGCTTTAGGACTCCAGAAAAGATTATACAAACGGCATTTTTATTAATTTACCATCAACAATATTTTATACACATTGATTACAAAGTTAGAAGAAGCCTCTATTTGCTTTGGTCATAAACATTTTCACCGGTGTGTTGATTGTGTACTAAGACATAAAAAAAGGAAGTTTAATTCCCAAACTTTTCATCCATTACTGTAAAAATAAAAACTTAATTTACAATAATGTTCATCCAGAAGGACGTTTTCATGAGGGTAGGCAGAGTGACTTTTTTTTTTTCTTCATGTCATTTCTGAAGATAAATAACAACAGTGTGAGCACAGAAAGTGAGAAAGGAGAAGGGAAATGTCTCCAGGACTTTGTTTAATGGTTGTCTGCTGATACCAGTTGTTTGTTTAAGTGCGAGTCCACTGGTTCCAGTATCTACCTGGGTGTGGTGCCTGGTAACGAGTGTTTATCCAGCTTGCACATGTAGTGCCACATGGTTGTGCTTGTATATATTTCAGCCTGTGTGACGCTGATATATGACACATTTGTGATCAAGTACGTGCATTCTGCTATTTGTCAGTCTTGTTTTTATGGTTCTCGTCGCTGAGGTTGTTCTCTGCGAACAGATTTGGGTTCTCAGCCAGCGAGGCACGGACCTTCTTCTTCTCCTTGAAGCGTCCTGAGTGGGACACCTTGACGTGGCGGCCCTTGGTAGCAGATTTATCTACAATCTTCTCCAGTCTGGCGTTGAACTGGCTGTCCAAGTGGTCTGCAGGGGGGGCATTGTTGCTCGAGTGCTCTTTGTGTCCGGTGTTGCTGCCATACTCGGCTGGGATCTCATACAGGACTTTAGGCTCAGATTTCTTCTTGCGTGAGAAGGTCAGCTTCCACCAGCTTGGGTCAGCCATGGCACCAACAGAGACTGGACAACTGACCTGAAGGGCACAGATGCATAATTAGGACTGTGGAGAACATATCTCTTATTCACCTGTCATTAAAATAATAAAGATAAACTAAACGTTCAGCAGCAGAATGAGGAAGTTCCTCCTCAGCTTGCAACTTTATTGCTCCACACTTTAGATGTCTATTTCCTTAAGACATCAGACAATAAAATTTATTGAAGGGATCAAGTTGCCTCCTTGAAGTCACATGTAGCTACAGCTGAGGACACCAAGGTGATTTCCTCTGCAGGAGGAAGAGGTTATACTCCCCACACAAATGACTTATAGTGGGATTTGAAGGCAAATTCTGATATTTTTTTAACCATATAGCTTTAAATTGGAATGATTTTATGGCCAAAAATATCTATTTCAACTAATGAGAGAGGGAATCACCCTGTCTGTGTATCATGTCACTTTGACCATCATGTAGGGAGGTAAAATTTACTGAAAATACAATTTACACGGACAGCAGCAAAATGGAACCACACATTTAACAACTTTATTTTTATTTCATTTTGTGTGTGCATTTGTGTCTCAATCCATTGTTTTTTGATGTCCTCACATTTATCTAAATCACTCACATTTGATTTGTTTGCAAGGTGCTATATAAATAAAGTTTATATTGATTGGCTGAACATCAAAAAAAAAACTCCACAGTCACCGTCTTGTAATCTTGTAAATGAATACACCAAAGAAATCTCATGTCAAACACCATAAAATGTGTCCGAACAAAGACAATGGTTATACAACCCCAACTGAGCCATCACCATGACAACTGAGCAAAAGATATCCACTCATCTGAAGGCCTTAAAATGAAAAGTATTGTTTTAATCAAACTATGATTTCCAGTGTCAATTACATAAATAAATAAATAACATAATCCAGAAAGTGTCAGACTTTTTGTGGTGGCTAGTTAAACATTTAGGGTTTTGGCGAATTTGGACTTTTGACCTCAGTGTTTTTAAAATCCTGACTTCCCCAAAGTCCTGAACTGTTTGTTAACTTCAGTGCACAGTTAAATACATAATTGTTATCAGTAACATGTACTCAAAGTATTGAAAGTAAAAGTATTTACTGTGGAGAAAGAATGGGTCCTGTTGTTGTTGTATTTTTATTGTGTTAGATTTTTACTGATGCAATCATTTTTGTGTTTTTTGTAAAGCAATACACCATATTAATGTTTTTTTAATTCTTATTTCATATGTAAAATGTTAATCTGTAAAGTAACTACAGCTGTCATATAAATGTAGTGGAGTAGAGGCATAAAGTTACATCAAATGGAAATACTCAAGTAAAGTACATCACTGTTGTACAGAAAAGTACCAAAATGTCATACTTCCTGGCAATAAATATTAGTGTCAAAAGTACAAATAAAAGTAAAATTACATGTATGTATATAGTGAATACTATATACCATGGGTCATTATTGGAATCAGCAGATTTTATTGATTATAGCTGAACATGATGTTTTTAATGTGACATCACTCTCTTATGATTGATCACCACAGATATGACGCTGTATTCTCCTTTTCACATGTCCGACCCATCTTCAGACAGCAGACACTGACTGTGGACGGACTCTGTGAGTACGAGGTGTCACCTAACGTGGGAGGACACCTGACACTCTCCTGATAAATTAATGAGCATCTGAAGAGTATCTTCTGTCCCTCCCATGTGATCTGATATGAAGTCAGTAAAAAAAAAAAAAAAAAAAGGGTTTCGACTGATGAAGAAGCACACCTTTGTCTTAATGCTGAACCAGGAGTCTGTTAGAAAAGTGAAGCTCACACAAACACCTCTGGATAATCTGTTTATGATTCCAGCCAAAGTCGTTAAGATTTATGGCCGCATGTAAACAGAGTTATTACCCACAGCTATTGTGATTCTCTGCTTCCTGGTAGTCATTTTGCTAATATAACTTCCTTATTGAATGAATGCTGAATCTGTGATGACATGTGACATTTGGATCAAGTGTCATAAAATAGGTTTATGATATGTTGTTTAAAATCTAATTTGTAAACAGGCCTAACGACTTAGGACGCAGAAAACTCTTGTTTTTGAAGCATAAATAAACGAATAAAGGAGTTTGCGTTGAAGTTAAGATCATGTATTGAGTTATGTAATTAGATTTTATTTGTTTTTTTGTCAAACTACTTATTCCAAGGTCAACTATGACATTTCTGGAGCACCATCAGGAATAAATCACCAGCTATTTGGATAATAATTAAATAATTTCAGCTATTTTTCAAGCAAAAATGCCAAAAATGTGAGAAGTTGCTGCTTAAATTAAATTACAGTTTAAAAAATGCCCCCAAAGTGTCAATATCAAAATGGAAAAGAAACGTAATATCAACACCAAAAAGATAAATAACAGTTTATCAATAAAATTCTGATGTTTGTTGTTGTTTCAGATCTCAAAAGGCCAACTGTCAAATTCATATTCCTAACAAATAGGGTGACTGCTAACTGCTGATAAATATAGCTGCCATTAGCTAGTTAGCTCAGTTAGCAGTGCAGCTAGTGCTCCTATTAGTGTACTCGATTCTACCAGGACTGGAGGCTCACACCACAGGAGCTTTGGACCACCGGAAGGAGGAGGTTTCCATCCTTGGGGCTAGCGAGTTTGCATGCTAACTTCACAATCTACTTTATAAGTTTTAAACTAAAATTCTGACATATTGCTCCTTTAATTCTTCCAAATTTTGTTTCTCACGTTTGCTGATTTTTTTTAAATATATAAATGCATTTTAAACTGGGATGAACTTCAAGCTCTGAAATATAAATAGCTTGTGAATAAAACGTAGCTTATAAACCAAAGTTTATGAGTTTCACAAAGGCTGTGATTTCTACTTTATGAGGGTTGGACAGGAAGCAAATAGGCTACCCACACGAATCCTCCTTTGTTGTGGTCATTTCACCATGGAGCACCTATGCAAATACACAGTCCATGCCCTTCAGCTGAAACCCTCATCTTACTCTTATCTGAGGCATGTCGTGTGACTCACCTGGCACGCATAAGTTGTGCCAAGGTTCAGCAGAGACAGTGGGGGAAACAGTTGAGGGGAATTTTGATTTAATGTTGTGATGGGTTTGAATGGTATTTAAGCATTTTTTACATCAGAGCCCCTCTGCTTCATCAGTCTGAACCTCATGTTACTTCTGGGCCCCTTGTTGCTTAATCACACTTATTTCTGACCTGGTTGTTTACACACACTGCGGTAACAGATAGTGTTTCTGACCTAAATGAACTTTTATGAGCTCTCCAGTGGCTGCTGAGGCTGAGCATTAAAGGAACGGTTCAGCCAAAAAATTAAATTCAGTCATTATCTACTCATGCTGAAGATTAGTCAGGTGAAGTTTCGAGGTTTTCCGGTCCACAAAACATTTCTGGAGCTTCACAGCAAAAGCAGTGTACAGCATTCTCAGATGAAACTACTGGGGGTTTGTTTAAAAACTTTAAAAAAAGCCATCTGATGGCTTGTTGCAGCCAACACAGAGCCATTTTATGTTTTCTTTTTCAGTTGTTTTTTTTCGTTTAAAAAAAAGTCCTCATCTACTTCAGTTGTTTAGGAGAACGCTGCAACACTGTTTTGCTGTGAAGCTCCAGAAATGTTTTGTTGACTACGAAACTTCACCTGACTTTCCATCAGTAAGGGGGTGAGGAGATAATGACTGAATTTTCATATTTGGGTGAACTGTTCCTTTAACTTCTTTAAAGGATGTTTCTTATTTTTTCCAAGAATTCCCCTTCTTTTCCAGCCAAATTTAGCAGCATGCACGTGTTTAGTCTTCAACAAAAGACAGGTTCCTCTGTAACAAATGTGTGCAGAGCATTAACATAGTGTTGTTGACTTTTCATCAGTTTCTGCAGAACAAAGTCCCTCAGAAGGCTCGAGCGGCACTTTCACACCATGTTAAATAAGAGAGCACGGCGGTACAATATGCACACATATTTCTTTTAGTATTCTGTGTTTGACTTAGATGTGACCTTTGAGACAAAAAGCCCTGTTGACATAAAGGAGGCCCTCCATAGTTCTCTTTAATAAGTTACCATGTATTCTGTTATGTGTGGGTGAGCTGCTCGGCAAAGCCTCAGAGATCACAGCAGGAAGGGAACACCGTGGCCACGTTTTGGAAATCACTAACCAGCTGCAGAGCCTTTCAATAGCACAATGTTTGAGAGGAGGCTCCAAGGGCACCACGCACTGTGCTGCCCTCATAATTGAGCCGCAGGTTCATTAGATTCTCAGGTTTCGTCTCTCCTGCCAGCTTCACTGTTGACCCGTAACAGCAAAGTTGAAAGAGTTGATGAAGAGCCCACATGTTTTCTTTTCAGCTTAAGTGTCTAGAATTTGTTTAAGTGTTTGTTTTGTGGACGTGGAAATCAAAGAAATCTGAATTTTCTTTAAAATCTATACTATACTATATCACCTTCCTTAGTTTGTGGAAGTCTTGAAATTAAGGATGGTTTAATTTTCTTACTCAAACAGTGTAACCTGCTTAAACATCACACAGCATAGCAGTGACATCAGCTGGAATAGCCTGAGGCTGTTTTGGGTCCTATTTTCTAATATTTCTTAACCTCTTGGAGCCTTATCTTAGCTTTACAGTCAGAAAAATTATGTTAAGATTACATTTTCCATATGTAAATGTTTCCTCCAAACACGTCATTGCAGCTGCACGATGCTATATTACATTTAAAGGAAAATTCAAGATGCTTTGTGCATCATTTTATACGTTTTCCCTCCGTCCAACCTGGCATATTTCATATTTCTGTCAAATTTGGACTCTTCTTTAAAATTTGAAATGTTTTTTCTGTGGGTTTGCACGTTTGTCAACACAACCTGCAGCTGTAACGACGGATCAGTCATCCAATCCAGCAGGGTTTAAGAGGTTTAAAGACACCGACTGCCTGTCTCCATCTTTTAGCTCCAACCACAGATACTTTGATGAATCCATCCAAGTATTTTTTCTCAATCAAACATCAGTAAATACTATAGAAATGTCCATCACAATCTCTAATAGCCCAAGATGACATCTTAAAATGTCTTGTTTTGTTCACCAAACAGTCCAAAACCCAAAAATATTAATTTCTCTATAATGTAAGATGACAAAAATAAGCAAATGATCACATTTTAGAACCTGGAACCATCAATTAAGTTAAAAAATGGCAAATTAATTGACCAAATGTTCCAGCTAATGGTTGAACAGTGAAAACACCAAGGACAGCGAAGGAAATAAGTCCTGTTCATATCATTCTTTGCCTGACAAAGTCTGATATGTTGCATTTTTTTAATATAATGTGTATATTGGATGGTTGTCAATAAATCAAACCAATACTTCAACCATATCGGCTGCTTTTACTGGATGTACGTTTAGGCAAATGTACATTCTGTCATCAAATAATAGCTTCTGCAGCAAAACAGAGACATAAAATAGCTTTAAGGTGCACAAATGTGTTTTTTACCTTGTTGAAGACGAGCTGGTTGAAGGAGATTCTCTCAGATGTGAAACTGTCCCGCCATGCTCACAAATTCTTTACCTCCTCTCTGCTTTCTCTTTAACTCTTCTTCTCAGGTGACCGTGCACAGGTGCAGCATCTCTCTCTCTCCCTCTGCCTCTCACCTTGTCCCTCTGTACTCTCCACTCTACAGCACACACCCTCCTCAAACACACACACACACACACCTAAAGCCAGCCCAGCTAAGTGCACGAGTGAGTAAATGTTGCAACCATGTGATTTGATGGGATCTTTTTTTTTTTTGTTTTCAGGCCGGCCCAGTCCTCATCGAGATTACTGACATCAGAGTTAATGTGAACTTGAGAAGCGAGCAGCTTTCCGGACTGCCAATATATTCCCTTTTTATCAGCCTCTGTCTTGTTTTAATGTGGAATTTGGACGCAGAATAAAGAGTTTGAGTTCCTCCTGTTACATAACACCGAGAGACAGACAGACAGACAGACAGAGAGAAAGATCACCTGAAGGAGGTGAATGTCCCTGATGTTTTGCATGGCTTGTGTAAAAGCACAGACAGTGAGTGGATGCTTACTTTGCAAGTTTGGTTAACATTCAAATGACATGAAATTAGGCCACTTGAGAGGCACGACTGCAGCTGCTGTACATGCAGGGATGTAATGGCAGTGTTGGAGCCATTTTCATTTCAGTCCAGCTGCCAAAGTGTTGTGTTATTCTTTTGTTTTTCAGAGATTTGTGTATGGACTGATGCAAAGAACATGACAAACAGAAAGGTTCCCTTTAACTTGCTCGCAAGTAGCGGTCTGCTGGTGGGTCGGTCATTAATCAAATGTAAAAGTACTTTATTTTAACTTCTAATGGAGATCTGAAAGTTTCTAAAGACACCAGGTATGTCAGGTTGAATCATGGAGAATGTGTTGTGTGTAAAGTTTGATACATCTATATTAATCCATTTGATGAAATGGAAAGTAACTGTGTATATTTTATGTGCTTAAGTGCATTTTTGAAGTACTAGTAGTCAGAAGCATGGGGGTCCTTCCCCAGAAAAGAAATGCAATGATGCAATTAGATTTATGTATTGAAAGACTTTAGGGGTTTTATTTTAAAACTTCACTAATTCAGTTGACATAATTAAGAGTATTCTTTGGACTCATGATATAAAATGATCATAACTACATATCAAAAGAGATAATTGTAATAAATCCTGATATCAAAAATCTTGTGGAGCATATCATACTTCTTCCTTCACTACATTCATCTGACAACAGTAGTTACTTTTCAGATTAAGATTTTACAACGATAAATATATGATACGCTTATTTTTAATATAATACCAGAGGTTCTAAAGCCTGTTGTCACATTTCAAATAGCTATGAGTTGTTAGCAGGTCCACCAAAGACACATCTCTCCTCTAAACCCTGAGTTTGCTTCATTTAAATAACTTCTCAATGCCAAAATATGTACAATTATTTAATATTTCACACAAAAAGAAAAGTCCAACAGATGAGATGTGTGTCTCCTCTCCAAATAATCATCTCAGGACCCCTCAGATTTATGTTGTGACACTTGGAAACCACTAACCTACAGTACAACTGTATACGTATTATGTCATTAACACAACTAGTAGTAGTAGTTGTTGTTGTTGTTGTTGTAGCCTAGTAGTATTACCAGTTACAATGACCCTTAAAGGGACTAAACAGAAGGGCTACATTTTGTTAATCAAACAATTGATTATAATTACAATTTTATGTCATTTTATGACATGAAACTTGATAGAAACTTGAAATATATATGATCCAAACAGGTAAATAGATATTTTTTTATAACAGGCCTTAAAACCTGCTCATTCTCATGTCAGAGCCTGCAGACAGCTAAAGGACAACACCGCCCTCTACCGACGGACTCTGACTCTGCAGCAAGTCCGGATCTAAGCCATCCACCAATCAGCTCCCGCTGTCAGCATAGTGACACATCATTGGTCAATCCTTCTCGCTCATGTAACATCGCCTCCTCCTATTGGCTCTCCTTCTCGTAACGTGTCATAAACAGTGAAAAGCGGATGGTGAATACAAACCTGGATTACAACATTTTAAGTAAACATAAAATGAAGCCATAAAATCTCGGAAGTGTTTTCGTTTTGACGAGGTGACGAGAAAATGGAGGTAAGAAGAAATAAAATCCCTCTGACTCGGTTTTATTAGCCTGCTAGCTAACGACTAGCTAGCTAGCTGTCACACAGTCAAAGTCCAGTTAACTGAAAAATAAACATTTCACAAAGATTATTGAATAAAATAGTTTGACCTCTTTTGTTGAGACTCATTTCTGTTTTCTTTGAAGTTGTTTAACGTTACAAGTCGCAAAGAAAAGTCAGTATTTTCTCGCTGTTCAAGTTACTGGAACAAAAGTGGAGGAAAAACGGTGTAAATTGCTAATGTTTGGACGGTTTTTCTCACTCCAGCAGAATATTCAAAACCTTCCAATCGACATACAGACCAGCAAACTTTTGGGTAAGTCAAAAGACACGAATATAAAAACGGGCTGTTAAATCCATATGTTACTGTAAACTAAATGTTTCTTCTCCAGCTGAACTGTAACCAGCTGTTGCCTGCAACAGATGAATCAAATGATGCCAAATCCACAGATATTAATGTTGTTGAATCTTTCTGTGCCCACAGACTGGCTGCTGGATCGACGTCACTGTAATCTGAAATGGCAGAGTGCAGTAAAAGTTATCAGAGAGAAGATCAACGCTGCCATCCAGGACATGCCAGAGAACGAGGAGATCAAGCAGCTTCTCGCTGGCTCCTGTAGGTCCCTTATAGCCCCAGAGTGTTATCATTACATTTATGTCACAGAGATCCATTTTATGTGAAAGATAAATACAACAATTAGCCAATGTTTTGAAGGTATTTCTAGAATCCTCTAAGAATCTTCTGACCAACTGGATATTTGTACTACATGAAAAAGTTATGGTACTTTCTATGTTTTACAATAAGTCATTCATATCATTTTTGTGTCATTTTTTAAATATCATCCAGGATCAGAAAAACAAATCATTAGCTCTGTGATTCGAATGTAATGATAATACATTCGAAGCACAAATTGGGGCTAGGTCCCTTACTACTTAGTGCTGCCACAAAATCAGCCTTTTTCACCTCTGTGATTCAAGTCATTCTTAAATATAAAGGTGTAATTTGTTGCAATATAAACACCCAGAATCAGCTGAATTAATATGTGTATTGTTATGTAATGTAGCTTAATTCCTGTGTTGTTAGTTTGTTTGCTAATTGCTGTCCACAAATGAATTTATCTGTCCTCCCCCTTGTCCACCGTTAAATGCTCACAAATTTGCAAACTTGTTTTGTTTGTATGTTTTTATTGATAGACATTCACTACTTCCACTGCTTGAGGATAGTGGAGATACTGAGGGGAACTGAGGCTTCCTCCAAGAACATCTTTGGCAGATATTCATCTCAGAGGATGAAGGTGAGACAATTGAAACAAACTTTGTCTCACCCTGTCAGTTTATAATTTGCATCACAAACAAAGCGCTCTTAGGTGATTTCTGTGTGTTTCTCTGCAAAAAAAAAACTAAGACTATCTTAAAATTGAGATTTGAATAATGTTTTCTGTTTTGTTTGTCACAGGATTGGCAAGAGATTGTGTCCCTTTATGAGGCAGATAATATCTATTTGGGTGAGTGTTATTTAAATAGAAAGGAAACCTATACATACCTACATATTTATATTTTTATCAAAAGATGACAACATCTGTGCACGCCAAAGGTATTTTATTCAAACTGATGGTAGTTCCAATATCTGTTATCATTTTCCTGGAAACCAGAAAGTCTAAAGCTGTCTTTTACTAAACTGTTAAACAGGAGATTTTGTTGCTGCTGTTGAGGGTATTTTTTTCGAACTTTTATTGGATGAGGGGTATTAACATCCAGCTATAGAAACTATATACTTCCATTTATAGCATTCTTTAATAAAACAAAATCTTTATGTGGGTCCCAGCGGAGGTGGCCAGCCTGCTGAGTCGCAATGTGAGCTATGAAGGTCCGGCTCTGAGGAAGCAGCTGGCCAAGGCCCAGCAGCTGCAGCAGGAGCTGAGCCGGCGGGAAGTGGAGTGCCAGAGTTCAGCCGCAGACCTGAGGGAACGCTACTACGCTGCCTGCAAACAGTATGGCATCACAGTGAGTACAGGAACATACACATCTGCAGGAGAACTTTAAAACACAAAATCATTTCCAAGATGTGCCTTTTATGAAATGACATGATGCTTGTTCAGACTCTCATCCTGTTGCTTGACTTTTTCTCCTCTGACAGGGAGAAAATGTGGCTCGTGAGCTTCAGGCTCTGGTCAAAGACTTGCCAGCGGTTCTTGAGGAGGTCGGGAAGGATGCAGCGAAGTTAGAGGAGCACATTCAACTTTATACTGCTTTCACAAACTTTGTATGTGAGTGGTGAGTATATAATCAAAATACAGTCTGCTTATTTACTTTTATCTACTTTATTGTATGTAACAAACTCTCAGTCCAACACAGTGTTTTTAGATTACATACACATATCGAACAGCAATACAGCAACAATGCAACTTTTTGTCTGCTCTGTTGTTATTTTTTAGGTCTGAACCAGTCCTGCCCATGCTGACATTTGCCCAGAAGAAAGGAAATGCAACATTTTACGAGTGGAGAACGGGGAAAGTCCCCACAGTTGTTGAGAGGCCAGTTGTGGAAGAAGCTCCTCCTGATACAGTCACAGACGACACGGTTGGTTTTACTGTCTCTATATTTTTTAATGCAATAGAAAGCTCCAGTCTATAGATTGGAGGAAAATCACACAGGTCAACTTTTTTTTGTTTTTTTTTATTCATAAATTCTCATTAAATCCACTTTATTTTTATTTTACAGCTCAATGCTTTGAATTCAAATTATTACGGTTCCAAAACAAATTCACGAGTGAGAGAAATGATCTAATACAGCCCCAGGACTCATGTGGCAGCTCCGTGCTGCTGTGAGATATTCAACAAATGTCAGAATAGGTCAGATAGATATATTAATGTGTCAATTCATTACTGATTTTTCTCACCACTGACTTTTCTTTGTTTATGTCTTCTAAAACTTGCTTTAGATTGACTGGGGTGACTTTGGTACAGATACCCAGGATGCAACTTCTGGCATCACAGTAGAGGGTGGAATAGACTGGGGCATCAGTGTGGAGCCAGGCTCTGAGGTAAGACACCTGACATTTCAACAACCAAAATCAATTCACATGAACACATTTGTAACATGCCGGGAGGTTCTGATGAAGGTGTACTTGAGTTCATCAGAACATCACACAGAAACTGTCGAGGACCACTGCTCTAACACACCAACTTCTGTCTGTCTCCTTTGACAGGATGCTGGTGGTATCGACTGGGGTGACAGTGAAGCGTCTCCTATTGAAATTGAAATTGTGGATGCGGGCACAGACTGTAATTACGTTTCTTTTTATAAATTGCCATTCACTTGAAATCTCACATGCTCAGCTGTTGAAATGTCTGTTTGCTTGTAGGTCCAGAGGGTGTGGCGAGGGGTGAGGACGCCTTAAGTATACTGGAGAACTCTCAGTCACGCAGCCAGTTCATCGATGAGCTCATGGAGGTAAAGACGAGTCATTTACTGTCATACAACCCTTATGAGGCTGTGCCTCATCTTGACTTTTGTGTATGAGGTAATGTCGTCACAACTGCTATTATAGTCATTTAACAAACAAAGAGATAGAAAGTATAAACATGGCTGCAACCAGGGACCATTTTAGTATTATGATTCACCAAAACACATTTATCTTGTTTTTGTCTTATAGTAGAAGTTACAGGGGTATATTAGTGTTACTTTCTCCTATTTTACATTTGAATTTACAGTAATGTGTTTATATTTGTCTTGTTTCTTACAAAACGTCGATGTGATACAAGTTCATTATTAACGTAGAAAAAATAGAAGATAGTGAAAATGACTATCGTATTTTTTCAGGTGATGTCTTCAGATTATTTGTTTATGTTCCACCAGACCAAAAAGATTTTTAATTTGCAATGATACAGAGCACAGACAAACATCAAATTCTCCCATTTTCAAAGCTAGAACCGAGTAAAGCTGTTTTTTTTTTCTTTCTAAATAGTTGCTAATTAATTTTCTGTTGATCTTTATATCATTTCTTTTTAATGAATATGAAATCTGTGAAAAAATAGAACTTCTTAGGTTTGGAAATAGAGGGTGTACTTTTGCAGATTATGATGACTAACACTTAACAGGATAGTGTACAGTATATACATACTTAAAGGTCCTGTAATCAATATGTATATATTAATCAAATGACTATGTTATGCTAAAGGGGTTTCCTGTAGTGATGGAAACAGAGCATTATCACCAAAATCTGCAGTCCTCTGAGCTCTATGGAACTTTATCTCATTTCAACTCATTGTTTCGGTTTTCCCCCCCTAAATTTTACCGTTTTGGTTCACTGTCATTGCTCTCACAGCGTCGTCTTCAGCCGCAATAGGCAGCCTGTTTTTGGCAAAAAGCTTTAAAAAGCCACTCTAAACTACCTGCGAGTGAATACTGGACTTGCATTCCTCATGTGGCCACAAACGACTCAAAATCAACCTTATAAAGTGATATGACAGTATTGTTTTTTCAGCTTGTTTCCACCGCCCTCAAGTGGCCAAAGCAGTTAATGCAGGCTTTGTAACCTTTTGTGTTTAACCAATCAGGATTTTTACATGTGCAAATTCAAAACCAGCTGCTCCAAAAAACAAGACTATATGGATGTATCACAAATATTAGTAAAATAAATGTATAGTATTTGTTTTAACTTGTTTTACTTTTTAAGTTGACAGTAGGGCTGTGTGGTATGATCAAAAAAGCATGTTGTGATTATTTAGACAGATATCGAAATTTTGAGTGATTCACAGTTAGTGGGAATGATCATTTTTGCATCACAATTTCCTTTTGAAATCAAAATGCTGTGACATTTCTTGGGTCTGTATCAAAGAAACATGTTTTCTTACATCCGGAGATCAAGATTTGTAGGTCAGAAAATCTCTGCAGCTCAACAGTTCTTAATTATAATGCTGTGTTGTCAAACAGTTTTTCATTTGGAAATTAATAAATGTGGGATTGAAAGTTGGCTGAAGCAGAGCCACCATGTTTACTGTATCATTTCATTCATTGGACAGTGTTTGGATGATAGATTAGACCATCTGTCAGATTTATCCCAAACAAGTGACACTGGTTTCATGTGTTTGTACAGCTGGAAGTGTTCCTAACCCAGCGCGTGAGTGAGATGGGAGAGGAGGGAAACGTGGTCGCTATGAGCCAGTTCCAGCTGGCCCCTTCTGTCATCCAAGGCCAAACCCGCGAACATATTCGGAAGATGCTGTCAGGGGTGCAGGACCTTCTGGGCCGGCTTACCTCTCTTCGGATGCAGCACCTGTTTATGATCCAGGCCTCGCCACGGTAATGCTGCCAGGACAGATCTTCGTAGTATCAACTTCAGTCAGCAGAAATTGTCTGACTATTTCATACACAGAATCTGATGTAACTGAAGCAACATCATCATTATTTTTTGTATGAAATGTGTTGTTTAGGTATGTGGAACGTGTGACAGAAGTGTTGAGACAGAAGATGAAGCAGGCGGACATTCTGGTTCTGAAGGGTGCCACAATGGTTGAGAAAAGGCAGGAAGCCCTGGAGGAGCAGTCCAGACTGGAGCCTCGTGTTGACCTGCTGGCAGGACACACCCGGGAACTCCAGAAACTGGTATTGAATTACTATTTCAATTTATTTATGCTCACAGGGTTGGCAGCTGTCCAGCTCACTGAAAGAGAAGATTGTATAGCATTCTTCTCCCCTCTTAGAATACTGTAAACATAGGACGTTTCACATTTTAAATAATATTTGATTTAAATTATATCAGTTGATATATGCGTACTTAGAAAGGAATGTATATTGCACAGTATTGACAGTAATCCTGATTGTTAATTTTTATTTGTTTTTGCAGATTGAAGCTGACATTTCAAAGAAATACCACAAAAGGCCTGTCAACGTGATGGGGGTTAATATATAGTGAACTTAACATCACTAAAAATATTGTGTCATGATCTTCTTGGAGAAATAAAAGTGGTATTTAATTTTAGATCTCGTGTGTTCTTTAAATTTTCTGGATTCACATTGGGTAAGAAGCATTTGACATTTTAGAAATGTGTGTGAAAGGTATGTATGTGTGTTTGTGTTTTGTCGAAACTTTGGTTTAACCATGTATGAATACATCCATCCACTGTATGCTTGGTTAAACTTGTGTTTACTGCATAGATCATTTTGTTTTATTTGATATAGTCTTTTTTTTTTTTACTTAAAGTGGCAACAGACAATGTTTTCCTCAGAGTTAAATAACAACACAGGACAAAAAAATAAAAATAAAGCGCATAGAGGGCATACTTATCCTGCTTAAATGTGGTAAATGATGGCAGACACATTTCTTATTAATGGTTTAGAGATGAATAAATAAAAATGTGGAAAACTTGCACTGTTGGATGAATGATCCACAAAATAAAACAAGTAAATTAACAGTAACTTCTCACAGTTTACATTCTTTGGGAGGATTTGTTTGGAAAAATAATCCTCCAGTTTTCTCCTAGAATAACAGAAATCAGTAAATACAATTTCATTTTTTTTTTTTTTTTTTCAAATATTGATGTGTTTTTTGGACTAAAATGATTTAAATAAGCTCTTTCTTGTCGGTTAATATCTAAATAAATGTGACTTTGTTGAAACAATCTGTGTGATATTACCAGTGGGGGAATTTTCGGTCGGCTGATGAAAGCTTGCCACTAGAATGTTCTACGCATGCTCTGTGTGAAAGCGTGTTTTGGTGTCAAGCGCTGCTGCTAGGCTAGCCGGGCCAGCTAGCAATTTTGCAAGTCATGGTGGGCCATTCAATGAGGAAAGGCTGGAGAATGCTATATCGCTCGGCACTGGGGAACTTTTAATGAAACGGGACGCGATTACTTTTATCGGGCGGCAGTGGACTTTCGGGCATGAAGACACAGTTGCAAAACCTTCATGCGTAAGTAAGTATTAAATCAAGACGTTTTCAATTAAGTAATGCGTAAGCGGATACATGGATTGCAGTGATTCATGTCAGAAGCTAACGTTTGCGGACACATGGACGAGTAAGTAGTAATTACGGGTGAATGACTGGATTCGGTAGTGTTTCTTTTTAAGGACAAGTTACTTTTCAAAGTAGTTGGATGGTTAGGATAGTTAGCGGCAAACTAGCATCCAAGGCTAGCATAATATAGTCTTCGAGTTCCAATAGTAGTTTAGCATTTTGTTAAAACCCCACCCACGCTTTATTCCTATTGGCCGGGGGTTGCTGGAGTCATATGTCGTAACCGCGCTTGAGGCTTGCGATAGGCTGAAGAATCTGTCAATCATATTTTCACCACTTGTTGCTAGGGAGATTGTGTGATGCTAGCCACAGCGGAAGTAGGTAGTCTTAAAATACAAATAGAGGTACCTGTCACTTTTTAGCGTCAACGGAGATGCGAGTGAACGAGCTAATGAGGCGACACGTCGTGTCAGTGCTACTTTATTATATGTAATAAAAGGTGTAAAACGGTGTAATAGCATTAGCCGGGTCTTCAAAACACAAGGTAGCTAACGGCTAACGTCATAAGGACGAAGATAGGCGCAGCTGTGCAAGAGGAGGGAGGGACCCTGCCTGCCACCTAACGTTGTCGTTGGTGCGTGTGCTAGCCAGCCCAGCGAGCCTTCTCGACTCTCTCATTCACCTTCAGCAACCCCCACAAGAAGTAGTTGTCCTGTCAAGGGTGGGGTGATGCTTAAAGCTCTGTGTTCATCATCTCTGGTCTGCTGAATATCCAAGAACGACAGGGTTTTACGCGGTGCGAGCCGACATCACTTCTCTAGTCTTGGGAGGATGGAGTGGTTGCAGTGGGCTAGCAAGTCCTGATTTTTTTTTTTTTTTTTTTCCCTTTCCATTAACATGTGCTTAATGCAAATGTAGGTAGGTAAGACTTGCATGTCTTAGGGCTGAAAGCAGTGATATTATAATGTTGAACTAATGTAGTTTGCAGCAGAGCTTTAAAATGTTATTTCTCACTTTTGTCAGGAATGGGAAGATGAGAAACCTATGAAGAACAAAGCTGTGAGCACAAACTGGACTCTCTCAGAGTGGACACCCCATCTTGGATCTTACATGCCTTTTAAACATATAGAATCCTGTTGAAGACCCTTTCCCCTCACTATCTTTAACCACTTTTTACGTTCATGTATACAAGTACAGAAGTATTGATCCAAGGTAGTTGGCCCCGTTTTTGTTTTTATTTTTTACTTTCACCTTTTGTTCCTTTGTAAAGAAATGCTTTACCTGAAAAAGTACTTCACAGAGGGCCTGATTCAGTTCACCATCCTTCTGAGTCTCATTGGGGTGCGGGTGGACCTTGACACCTATCTAAGCAATCACCTGCCCCCACTGAGAGAGATCATCCTGGGCCCTAGCTCAGCCTACACCCAGACACAGTTTCACAACCTGCGCAACACGCTGGACGGCTATGGCATCCATCCAAAGAGTGTGGACCTCGACCATTTTTTCACGACTAGACGGCTGCTGAACCAGGTGCGCCAGCTGGATCGCCTCTCCGTGCCCAGTACCGAGCTCAACACCTGGCTAGTGCATCGTGACTCTGAGACTGTGGTGTCCACCAGCAGCCAGTCCAGCCCTAGCATCACCCTGGACAATGGGGCCGGCCTAGAGGACGTTAACAACCCTGACGCTACCCCGGCCATGAGGGGAGGTAGTGGAGCACCTGAATCCACGTACAACCTGAACGCAGCGGACAGCAGCCTCGGAGCTGTGGCCCCAGAGGGCAACCAGGAGCAGGGCAGCAGGGATGGCAATGACGACCTCACCAAAGAGGTACTGCAACTTGTTTCTACCTTCGCTCTGCTAACACCTGGGGAACATCTGTCAAGAGGAGGGGACAAACACCTCCTTTTGACAGTTGCTTTATTGTCACCACATTCACTCGGGGACAAGCAGGATTTAATCATGTATTGTAAACCCAACAGTCGAGATATTAAATGTTAGATTGGATGAACATGTTTGGAGTGGCCTCATTTAGTGGTAAACTGTTTTTCCAAGTAGCAATCATCATAAGCCACAGATATGAGCATAAATACATTATTAACAACTACTCAACATATATTTAGCTATAAAAGGAGTTGGTATCAGTTTCATAAATATTTGGGGAAAAACACACCAAGTGTTCTGTACTCCGAAATTAGTTTAGATGGGTTTACCAGTGTCATTCATTGTCCACAGCCCTGGCCTTTAATCAGATGTCAGATATTTTTAGTCAAACCAGTTGAGTCACATTCACTACAGCTGTGTGTCTGGTCTCATTTTATGTTCATGAGAGTCCAACCTTGAAAACAGTCTTCCTCTTTAATTTGCTCTTTTCAATGTTATTTTTTTAGATTTACTTTTATACATTTTAACAACATTTCTGCGTATGATTAGTGGTTATTTTACTATGAGGCAACTTGCACATAATGGCCATATTGATGCATTGGACCTAGGGGTGACACAAAAGTCATTGTTGGCCTGTATCGAACCAAGACTTCTTTCTAATCACATGAACCACCATGTCAAAATGTTAATGTCATGGATGCATCATCTGACTGCATTTCTGGTACATGATCTCCCAAAATGAGCTTTTGTGTGATTAAATAAGTAAATAATTTCAATCATAAATAGCCCAGATATGTTGGGTTTCATTTGCAACACTACTAGTTAGATTCCAATACACTGAAATCTTACACAATACCTTGTTATTAAAATAACTTCTCTCTGCACAGTACCATTTTTCAATGGTTACTATATGTTTCCCCAGGACATTGACTTGATTGACATCCTATGGCGACAGGACATCGACCTTGGTGCAGGAAGAGAAGTGTTCAACTATAGCAACCGTCAGAAGGAGAGTGAGGAGGAGAAGCCCAACCCACATGAAAACAAAGACGGAAATGAGGAACAAGAGAGCTGGAGAAATGGAGTAAACTTACAAGGGGCAGCTCAGCCAGTGGACGGCGAGACAGGAGAGAGTATTCCAGAGCAGGTTGGTAGACTAAATGGATCTCTACATCCTTGTCTTTCATCCAGTGGGAGGTGGTACATTTAACTGTCTCACAGCACATAAAAGAAAATAGAGACTTGGGAGCTGCACACTGGTGATGAAAGATAATTTTTGTCTGCTGAATATGAGTTTTTATTCATGTGGAGACATTTCCAGTCAGTCTATTCACCATTGTGGGTTGAATAATTGAGTTCATTTGTGAAATTGCCCAGTTTGAATTTAAGAGTTTCATCTAATTGTTCAGTCACACAAGTCAATGAGTTAAGTCTCAGACAGTGGAAGGAGAGCTGTGAGTTGTGTTCATATTCATTTTATTCAAATACTATTGAAATCTATTTATTTTAGGGTTCATCATTCAAGAGAATTTTAATGTTGATCAGTGGCCCTTCAGAATTGTTAGCCCAAAAAGTAATCCTCGTAAAAAAACATCCAGTGCTGCCATCTGTGATGTTTTGATGAAAGAACCTAAACTGATAACCAAAGCTATAAATGATGGTCTCATTTTCATATTGTATTAAAAAGAATGGCCTGTCTTGATGAGCCGAGCATTAAGTAGGCCAAAACAAGAAACTGATGTACAGTTTTGTACAGTTGGTCTGGGCTGGTGTGAAAGCATTCAATCAAACGGCCTGAACAACAGCACCAGCACTAAAGCTGCAACTAAAGATTATTTTCATTGTCATTTTGTTATCGCTAACTGAATCATTTAGTCCATAAAATGTGGAAAAAATGCGAAAAAATTCTCATCACAATCTCCCAGAGCCCAAAGAGACATCTTCGATTTGCTTCTTTTGTACAACCACCAGTCCAAAACCCAAAGACTCTTCATTTGTTGTCATAAATGACGAAGAAAAGCAGCAAATCCTCACATTTAAGAAGCTGGAGCCAGCAAATATTATTGATCATCAGAATAGTTGGCAACTAATATTCTTTTGATTGCAGCTCAAATGAGCACACTTCTCCTTCAGGGTGTCTCAGTTTGCTGCGGTTGGTGCCGTTGTTTAGCTTCCAGGTGGACTCTTGTGTGGTTTGTTTGTGGTGTGAAACCACAGGACTGTGTGACATATTATTTAAGCTTGAATTCAAAGCACTTAAACCAAGAGGTCCATCTGCAGATAGTACGAACTCTTAAGAGAGCGATCTGCTGATCTGTATAAATAATATACTTTCCTTATTCCTTGCCCCCATGGTACTTGCGTGAATTATGGGCACCACTTACATTGGTCCTGCCGCTTAACCAGAACCAGCTTTTTCTATGGCAACAGGATGCTAATCCTATAGACTAGTGACTTTATCGAGTGAATACAGCACTTTTAAAGCCTTGAAAGTGCTGCCGGTGTGTCAGTTGTTATGATACTTTACCTATGTTAGTTCTGTGGAGCACCGGAAGTATCATCCATAATCGTTGACCCAGTAACCTCCCCAGGAAAATTCATGGATAGCCTGTTTCTGCAAGGTCATATTGTGACCATGGCAACAATATGAACGTAATCATCTAAGTGTAGGGATCTTTCTCGATCAGTCAGAATCTAAAAAAAGAGTTCAAACAGAGGTGTGTTGAGCTTCTTTGTCCTACTCCGTATTTTAGCAGATCCTCAATAAAAAGTGAGTCAAACGCAGTGAACACTCAGTTAGCTGTCCTCCCACAATACTATGCTATAAAAAACTTCTATTTTTTTGTCTCTTCATCGTTATTTCTGGCTAAGAGCATGGCAGGACAGGACACTGTCCAATCACTTACCTGTCATTCAATATGACCTCATGTTTGCAGCGCTATGTTTGTTTGTAAAAAGTCAGTGCGAACACAAAATAACCCTGAAAGAATCAGTACTTCTGACTTTATTGGTATCTCTTTTTGTTGTTACCCAGCTCCCAGGTATCGGCTCACAGACTTCACTGTCTCTACAAGAATGCTTGAGGCTGTTGGAGGCCACTTTCCCTTTTGGAGAAGAATCTGAGGTAACATAAAATGTTTTGTTTTGCATGGAGTCTTGTAAAGCACGATATATATACTACCGTGAAGTTGTTACAGTGTTTTCGCTTTGTTTGTACGACATTTTCATTTAGTTTCCAGCTCCTGTTGTAACCCCGGAAATAGTTTCCAATGAAGAATCTCCTTCTACATCTCAGGGCCTTCCTCTGGCACCACAGCTGCCCCCAGCAGAGCCACAGTTAGACCTGGAGCAGCAGTGGCAAGATATCATGGCCATCATGGAGCTACAGGTATGTTCCCTTTTTAAAATGTATCACTCGTTAGCCATGAGATATATTTGTTGGTCCTTTTTGGGAACTGAACGAGGTAGGTCCCAAAAAAAACTTCTGTATTGGAAAAAGTCCTACTCTATCAATAAATGTACCATTTTAGGGCAAAAGCATATGTGGAAGCATGAAAAATAGCTTTTTTACTGTGTCAAGGTGTGAAACAATGTAACCATAAAATATATAGAAAGATACAGCTTTTGTCTCTTGATTATTTAGCACAAAATGTGCCTTTATAATCTGAGAAATATGTTTATTTCCTCTAACTAAATCTTTCTATTCATAGGCAATGGAAGTGAACAACACTTCACTCCACTCCAACTCCAGCAGTGTGAACGACACAAGTGGGACACCTGAGTCAAACAATGCGGGAAACTTTGAAATCTCTACTGGCTCAACACCGGTAAACCAGGATGTCAGCCTTCACCAGGCCTCCCTCCCCAGCTGCAGCCAAGACTTCCCCCAGATGTTCAATCCCCAGTTGGACTCTGTCAGCATCACCCCAAGAACCACCATACCCAGACTCTCCTCCAGCAACTCCAGCAACATCAACTCCACGTTCGGAGTCACTAACCTGACCGGGATCTTTCTTCCACCACCCATTAATAGTACTAGTAACAACATAACATCCACACCCATCCTGCCCGATCCATTCAGCACCCTGCTGGAGGAGTCCATGCTCGATGAGATCAGCTTGTTGGACCTCGCCATGGAGGAGGGCTTCAGCCAGGCCCAAGCTTCCCAGTTGGAGGACGAGCTTGACTCAGATTCTGGTCTTTCCTTGGACTCCAGCCCCAGCCCGGCCTCTCCAAGCAGCTCTGAGACATCCTGCTCGTCTGCAGCGTCTTCCTCTTCTACATCTGCCACCTTCTCAGAGGAGGGGGCTGTGGGGTACAGCACTGACTCTGAGGTTGCCACTGTAGAGACAGAGGAGGGTGCTGTTGGGGGTTATCAGCCTGGGTATAGTAAGCTCTGCCGTATGAGCTATCAGGACCCCTCCCAGTTCCACGGCCTCCCTCAGCTGGATGGCATCAGCCACAATCATACTTACAACCTGCCACTTTCCTCTGCATTCTCTGAGCACCCAGAGCTTGCCATTTCGACTGGGAAGAAGACTGTCCGCGACAAACAGCACTCAAAGCTTCAGCCTCATCCGGACTTGCTTGACAAGCACGCGAGTCGCGATGAACGCCGAGCCCGGGCCATGAAAATCCCCTTCTCCAATGAAAAGATCATCAACCTGCCTGTTGAAGAGTTCAACGAGCTTCTGGCCAAGCACCACCTGAGTGAAGCGCAGCTAGCCCTCATCCGCGACATCCGCAGGCGCGGCAAGAACAAGATGGCAGCCCAGAACTGCCGCAAACGCAAGCTAGACACCATCATAAACCTGGAGCAGGGCGTCCAAGACCTGAGGCGTGACAAGGCCCGTCTGCTGAAGGAGAAGATGGAGTGCATTCGTTCCCTCCGGCAGATGAAGCAGAAGATGCAAAGTCTGTACCAGGAGGTGTTCACTCAGCTACGGGACGAGGAGGGCCGGCCCTATCCTCCCAGCGAGTACTCGCTCCAGTACAGCGCTGATGGCAGCGTGCTGATCATGCCCCGCGGCGTGACAACTGCAGAGCAGAACCGTAAGCCCGAGAAAAAACAAAAAGACAAAAAGAAGTGAGGGGTGGCAAACTGCTGTTTATTCTATAACTTTGCTAAATCAGTAAGAAAGATTTCTGCAGATGCAAGAGAGATGTCCTTTTTTCCTTTAAGAAGATTCTGGTGAGTAGAAAAATGGCATTGTTGACTACTCTTCCTGCATTAGTTTCTCCCTTTTCATTCTGTTCCTACATTATTTTCCTGGAAACAACTTTGAAGCAGAAGTAGCTCTTCGTTTGAGTACTGATATTTCATTATTTAGACGGGGGGAAACGATAAGCAAGGAGAGGAGGGATATAAAAGGACATAAATTGAGCTATTAGAAGAATTTTAGCTGCTCTCGATCCTTTTGCACCAAACCACCGAGGACGGAGAAGATTTGTAGGGTGAAACGAGGGACTGGTATTGAGAAAAGTGGGAGGAAAAGAACACTGTCAACGAGGATGGTTGGAGTACCTATGCACGGAAGGTTTTGAAGGACTATCAGATCACATCCCACCCTGGAGACTTTTAGTGATTTTCATAGTCACTGAGGCTTTTAAGTTGCAAATCTTCAGGCAAGGAGCAGCATCTATGGTCGTGAGAGTTTAGATACCAAAGGTTAAAGGAAAGTCCATCATTTTAGGATGCTATTAACACCTATACTAACCAAAGGTTGTATGGTGCACATCACTTGATCCGAATACATCTTAAATGCTCAAACACTGCACTCTAATTCTGTAGGTTTGTATCGCAAATTCCAGTTTTCGAGTCAGTTTGTCGGTTGCATCTAAGTTTAGAAGGCTCTAGAGAGACTGGGTTTGATGTGTGGAGGGAGGATGTTGAGACAAGAAGGAGTCAGAGGCTGAGTGTTCCCTGGGCTGGCCACTGCTAAAAGAGGCCTGGAGGCGAAGTCCTGCAAAAGGGGCAGATGGATGTTTTAGGGAGGAGGCGCACTGCATTGCTAAATGTATCAACTTCCTTATAAATTATACATAGCACTGTAATTTGTCTTTAAAAGGCTTGGCTATATGCATTTTGCCGTGTCTGTCGCTATTCCTTCGCTGCAGGTTTAAATACGGGAGCTGCGTTTAGGAAGGCTCTTATTAACTGTTCATAATCTGTAGTATAAGCAAGGTTATAGGTCTAGCCACATCAGCTTTATGTAAAAGTCTACACCTTTTTTGTTAAGTTGAAAACTTCACGCAGAGCCTGTAATCATAAGAGGAATTCAAGATACTGTGACGGGCCAGGAGCTGCAGAGAGTTCTGTGTGATAACTACCAACTCCAGGCGGTCACAGATCGGTTATTGATTATTTCTGGTTTCTTTTTCCTCTTGGATGCCTTGTTTTAACCTAAAACAGGCTCATTGTCACTGAGGTGTAGCGAGTTCCCTTTTAAGTAACTTATTTGCCAACTTTACCCAACTGAAAGCCACTGGAGGCAAATTTTTAACTGCTGTAAAGCCGAGGTGTTGGCTTAAATATTATGTTTTTAAGTTTTTGTGTTGATAACAAAGTGAGCCAAGCTGTTAAATGAGATGAAGAAAAAAGTTATCTGAATGTGTGACATGGCGATGTGTGTTGTGGCCACTTTGATTTGAATGCCTTTATTTCTCATGAAATTCACTTTAAATGTTTTGAGAACTGAAGGAAAAACGTTCTCAAAGTAGAAGTGCTATTACTTGTCTATTTGAATGAGGTTTTGTCAGTACATGTTACATCACCCTCTTTTAAAAAAAGATAAAAATAGGTCTATTGTTGCAGCTGAGATAGCAGTTAGGCTAGAATATTTACAAGAGGCTGAACAGAAGTCGCAACATTAAGATGATGTCCAAAAAATAAGTTCTGAAAGGAGAAACGTCCTCATTAAATGTGATATTCAGGCATGAAACTCTGGTTAACATTCACTTCAGTGTAACCCACTGCGACACCAACTATTTAGTACGGCTACTACTTAGTGCACTTTTTTGTCCGTCTCGTTCTGTAAATATTTTCATGTTTGTGTTCGTCACGATTTCTGTAGTTTGTCAAATGTCTCCATAACAGTCTCACCCTCTGCTTTGAGTTTGGATGTAGTTCCCTCTGTTTTGAGATATTTGCTGGCAATCAAGAATTGTTTTTATTGATTAATAAAGTGTTTTTATTTTCACCTGTGACTCTTGTGTTCTAGGTGTCATGAATGCTATGTTTATATGTGGGCTTGGTCCAAAAAGGAGGTTTTGTAATTTACTTAGATAACATGGAACTTGTGATTTTTAAGTTTTACGTCAGTCCGTGTTTCAGCTTTTTGGGGGATTCAAGGTTTTCATTCACAAGATTATCCCAACAAAATCTGCTTTTTAGAAAGAGAGGGCTCCAGGGTCATTAATAACCAAAAGTGAGGAATTGAGCTGCAACAAATCAAATCAATTGCTGATCCATAATCTCTACACTCAGATATCTGCATGTGACTGCAGAATTTAAAGGGTGAAGATTCTGGTTCAGAAGCAGTCTGGTTTCTGTTTGTATACCGAGTAATCACATTTGAGTCGGCTCTGTTTGCATGCAGATCAACAGTTGATTCGGAGAACAGAGGAGGTGGGACACATTGGCTGAAATGCACTTTGGGAACCCATCAGGTATCGTCTAATAACTAAACTTTGTATTAGCTTTTAAAAAATGTATCTACATTAATATGCAGGTAGGTATTTGTAGAGATTGGCTGAAATGTGGTGTCTTGCTTCTTAAATTGCTAATCAAACTCTAATCAAGCCGTGCGGATATTTGGTTTTCATTATCCGGATATCTGCAGGCGACACCTGAAACCCCAAAACACTGGCCATTGCCCCAAGAGGTTAAATCGTCTTCTGTCAATAAGTGATGGGTTCCAGTATTGGCCGGTAAACACAAGAATTGCCAATTCTGTTGACATTTGATGGTTACAGGTTTAAATGTGAGAATTTGCATATGAGCAAATTGAATATTTTTAGTTTTCTGACTGTTGACTATCACTTTGGACTCACTATCACTGTTTTCAGATGTTTTACAGCAGGGATGCTCAATAATATCAGTATGTCAGTGGTATCGGCAGATAAAGGCTTTACAATAAAATATTGGCCATAAATGAGATGCTAAACCAGACTTAGAGTGACAGAATGTAACTTCCTGCAGAGTAATAGTTGATTGTTGAGTCTCATCCTCAGGTCATCCATAATACTGACGCATCAGTATTTGACGATCTGCGGATGAGACCATCTGTCTCCAACAGTGATGGAGTGTAACTAAGTAAATGTATTTAAGTTACTGTGAGTACTCAAGTACAATTTTGAGGTACATGTACTTTACCCAAGTATTTCCATTTTCTGCTACTTCATGTTTCCACTCCACTACAATTTGTTGGCAAATATTGTACTTTTTACTCCACTACATTTATTTGATTAACTTCAGTTAATTTTCAGATTACATAAATTATTTTATTGGCAACCAGATTTTAAAAAACTAAACAAAAGAAAAACTTGCTGAAAAAAAGCTGAATATCCGATACCATAATCGTTCTGGCGGGTAATCTGTCAACCCATAGTATTACATACATGTAGAAATATGTGTTATTGAGTTTTTCTTGTACTTTTGACACTACGGGTGACTTTCACTTTTACCAAAGTAATACACGATATCTTTACTTTTTACTCAAGTATGACTTTTGAGCACTTTTTACAACACTGGTTACGGGTTCAAATTTGCTGCTTTTTCTAGTCTTGCATTAGAGGAAATTAAATATTTTTAGTTTTTTGACTGTTGGTGGTCAAACTTTCACTGTTTTCTGATGTTTGACAGTAAGGATGTACAATAATATGGGTACGTAATGAAATACGAAGCCCAAAAGAAACTTTCTGCCAATTAACTATGTGGACGCAACACAAACTGTTAAAATGACTAAAATGTTTTCTAATTTTGCCCAGTAGATGTATACATTTTGAAAGGCATTGTATTTTGGCATCTGCCAGTGGTCCATCTTGATAAGAGTTGGCATATCTTTTAAATTTATCTACAGGACTACGGGACTTGGTGTTCTCTGCAATTTTAGTGGAAAACTATATGCGCATATTTCGGCAATCGGGTCAAAATTAGCTGGAAAATATCGGCAAAAAATCAGAGACCAAACGATGAATAGATTCATGGCGAAAAAAAATCAGATCAATCACTAAACATTTGTTAGCTGCAGCCCTAATCCTGTTATATTAAAAGTGACACCAGTATGAAACAGCACGGTAACAAAAAGTGGTTTATTCTCCAAAACCGACAAGCAAGACATGTTAATGAAAAACACTACAAAGATTACCAATGAACAAATTAATCACTGAAAAGGCTTCTTTACCAAACACCAAACAAGTCCCACAGAAACAGCTAAAATTAAGGAACAGTTTTGCCCTTTAAAGCACCAACGAATCAAGTAAAAAAAAAATGGCACACGAATGAAATGAAAACATCACCTCACTGATACGATGTCATAGCAAGATGACCGAGCACTGGACCAAATGTTGTGAACATACTGAGACAGCCGAGCGGCTTTCTTAAAACTGAGGTGGAAAATTAACACTGCGTTGTACATTTCAGTTGGGTTCAGCTGGTTTTTGTCAAGCAAACCTGAAGCATATTTACAGTTACATTACTTCCAGATTAAAGTAGAGTTAAATGAGTGAATCTACACCAAAAGACGAATGAGTTCGATGGTGTCTTGCTTGCCTCCGCCCCCCTCCCGATCCCACAAAATCCCCTGTCGAAAGTACAATGATCTTCAAAACTACTCTTTCTCTCCCCCTGCCCCTTTTTGCCCTGTGTTAGTTTTTGTCGTCTTTTTTCTCGTCTTCGGTGGGATACGAGTGCCAAGTGAGTCTCTCTTCGTAGAAAGAGATGACCACCTGCGGACACTTCACGTTGGCCTCCTTTGCCGGCACCAGGTCAGCTTCATCTGAATTTTTCCTGCAAAAACAGAAAACGACACAAAAACTAATTCAACATTCGGCACGAGCAGACACATTTTAATTCCCTCACAACAAAGGCAGTTACACAGCCACTGATATTCCAGTTTCAACAGCTGCCCAGCAGTTATGGCACATACAAACCATTTCATGAGGAACATGAGTTCTCCTGTGGAATCTGTGGCACCGATAATCCTTTCTGGAGCCAGGCCTCGAGCAAAGCCCCTCAGCTTCTCTGTCTGAGGATCAAACGACAAAATGCAATGTCAGTCAAGCTCAAAACAACATCCCTGCATAAATGCTAACCATTTACAGTTTGTCCAGGTTCATATTTGAGAGACAAAAACATGAGGCTTTGGGGGAAATTGCTGTAACAGAAAGTGTTCGTTTGAAGAAGTCATGTTTGTGTTTATGCAAAAACAGACTGCAGGTAAACAATCCTGCCTGTTTGCATATGTTGCAGCTGAAACCAAATGTTCACCCTCCAAACGTTTACCCTGAAGCTTTATTAATAAAATGCCAGAAAACAGTGAAAAATGCTCATTTTAATTTCCCCCTAAAGGTGACGTCTTCACATGTTTTGATTTGTCTGACCAGCAGTCCAAAAAATATTGAGTTTACTATCAGGTATGACAAAGACGAGCATCAGATCCTCAGGTCCGAGAAGTTGGTACCAGCAAATGTTTCACAATAACTCAGATTATTATTCAATTATCAAAAAAGTTGCATTTTGTGACAATCAACTAATCAATTAATTGAATTATCTTTTCAGTCCTACATACTGTATTTGTATGACATTTTAAGGCTACATATTGTTGTCTTGTGTTGACTATTTAAAGCGTCTGTATTGCAATGAATTGTGGGTAGTAAAAACAGCTAATGCTGCGTTCCAGTCGATGTCAGAGGTTGGAATTTCCTTGTTGAAATTTCCAACTTCTGACCTCCAAGCATTTCAGTTGCACAGCAGTTTCATACCTGGAAACGTATCTAAATATTTAATTCACTGGCAAAATACATCCTACCCCCTCCCCATGGCTGTTGCCATCGTTGCATGTGCCCCGAGTTAACAAGTAGGAATTACGACCATCCAGTCCATTACAAGTCTGGTGAAGTCTGCACCCCAGGCAGCCTCTCCAGAAGTCAGCAGGAAGTCCACATGAGCCCCCTTGTGGACTTGATGAAGTGTGGATTTGGACAGCCTGAAGCACCCACAGACTTCTGGGAACTAGTGAGCAAAGCGAATAAAAGTCTGGACATTTGGGATTCAGCCTGAGAGTTGCCTGTTTAAAGGGTGTGTGACCACACAGAAGGCATCCTTGCATGTGGAGGAGGGAGGAGGGGAGCCTGTCACTGGTTGACTGATCCCAAACAGAGGCAATGTTGAAGTGGACACCTGAAATTGAAGGTTTACCTAAACTACAGTAACCACCTGTCGCCTGCAAATCTTCATCTAACAAACAGGTTTGGGGTTTACTAATATTTTAAACTGTTCTGCTCATTAAATATGCAGGAACATGTAGATCAAAGGAGGGTTTTTGTGTGTCTGCCTTTTATTTTTTTGTTACTAGACAAATTTTTTCTGAATTTTTTTAAATCTGATTAAAAATATCGCAGTACTTTTGTTTGTCTTTAGATACAGACCACTGACGAGTTGTGTCCTCATGCAAGTGTTAACATACATGCATGTTGTTGGTCAGCTGGCTGCTGGCTGTAATCTTTGTGGTGTCAGAAGTCGATACTTCAGAGTCGGTAACCCCAACTTTCACTCTAAATGCGTCCCAGTGCATGGACGTGCGCAGCAAACGGATGTTTGTATGACACGTCTGTGAACTTCACAAGCAACTACAGCTGATATAACAGATGAGCTCACGTGGAGGAGTAGGTTTGCACCGCATGCTCAAAGGACTTAAATCAACTGAATGGGCATTAAAAAAATGGAAACGACAACATTGCTGTTACAGCACGTTTAACAACACAAACACTACATAAAGTAAAAAGTGATGACAAGGTAAAAAGCTAATTGTTCACTGTGTGTGCTGCCATAGTCGGATTTGGTTGATCTTGTCTGAGATCACGTTTTCGACTTGGATGACAATCGCACTTTTCCACGTCGGAGGTCGTTTTTTCCCGAGTACAGTCGTACGCAGCATTAGTCTGTCATTGTCTAAACTACAACCCTTATTCCAGAAAAAGTTAGGACGCTGTGTAAAAACATCGCCACAACAGAATGTGGTAATTTTCTAATTCTTTTAGACATACTCAAGTGAAAACAGTAAAAAGACAGTACATTTAGTGTTCTACCTCATCAACATCTGCTTATTCTGAATTTGATAGCAGCAACATGTTTCAAACAAGCTGGGACAGGAGCAACAAAAGACCACTACAGCTAACGGAGATTACTACATGGGCTCAGGAACACTTAAAAAAACTGAGCTTGTCTGCATTCTGTTTTCATTTACACTTTACACAGAGTCACAACTTCTTAGGAATTGGGGTTGTAGCTTTTTTGTAACACTGATGCGGCTCTCTGCAACTCCAAAATAGGTGGACCGACCGCTCACGGACTCTTATAAAAACAAAAAATTGGGACTTACATCATCTTTTTTCTTCTTTGTTTTACTCTCATCGCCTTCTGCTTCTCCGGCCGCCTTCCTCTTCCCATCGTGCGCTAACTTCTGGGACTGCAGAAATTCTGCAATCAAGTCCGGACAGTCCAGGTTGTCTTCTGGCTCCCACGTGTTATCTTCCCTGCAACACAAATTCAGAAAAGTACAGTATTTATATCAGTCACCTGGTAAACATACTGTTTCTCAGTCTTTCTTGGTTATAATCTTAATTGGAGGACTGTATAAACAGGACAATGATAAGAAAAGAAAAGGTGGATTGTGGCGTTTTTAAAGACATGAAGTGATAAGTTAAGGACATCAACTCCACCCAAAACACTCACTCAGAGAATCCCTTCCACTTGAGAAGATACTCTACTCTTCCCTTCACCACCCGCCGATTCAGGACCTTTTCCACTACGTATTCTTCCTCCTCCTCCTCTTCCTCCGGCACGTCATCTGGCTTCTTGTCCTTCTTCTCAGGCGAAGCCATCTTAGGCTCTGCTGGATTAGAAACAGGAGAAATGGGGAGTTACTGATCCTGAAGGCCCCCACCCTTTAACAGGTGACTTGAAACTGAAAACTGGTGTTAACATTCATGTTCACATTTGTTAGAGATGTTTCTTACTTTGTCTTTTACCACAACATGTTAAATCATTCTGCTGAGTGCAGTTTCAAGTGTTACAAACATTTACAGTGCCACTTCAAGACATCACTTAATCCATTCCTCGACTCTTGGACACACACCTCATCGCACAAGGACAAGAGATAACAGAGAAATGTATGTTAGAAAATAATGATATGTTAAACCTTCTGTAACAGTGGGAGCATCGTTAGGGGGCTCTGTAGTCAGGCTCATACTCATCAGGTAGACCTGGGGACCAGCAGATTCCTGGTCAACGTCAAGATTGTTGCGTGATGGAAGAGAGCCGGAATCAATGTTGGTAGAGAGGAGAAAACAGCATTGGAGAATGGGATTCATTGAGAAGATACATGGGTAACAATGTGAGGCAATGCAGATCAGCAGAAATGTGTTTCATGTTTGAAAACCCAGGATGCGTTTGTTGATTTTGTCCTAATTATGGATAAGGATGGGAGGATAGAAGATTTTATCATGGATCGGGATAAAAAACACAATCATGAATATCCTCAAACAAGTGACTTGAAAAAGCTGTTTAGCTCAGTACATATAGTCCTATATTGATTTCCTGATTCATTTTGAGTTGAATAAGCCTGTCACCATGGCTGAAGGCTCAGTTTGCACATTGTATCCCCACAAAAACAAGTTAAACCACGTGTGTAAATTCCAAATTAAAAAAACGTCAGGGAGATGAAGTTACCACTGTTTATTTATCCTTTATTTGAACAGGAAGACCTTATGATTCATGATAACGTCTTTAAGAGTATCTGTTTGTTTTCTACAATGAAAAACAGACGTGTCATTTGTTTCCTAACAAAATTTAAGGTTAAAATGGTTCCAGTATGTTTAAGTCCAATTTAAATCATTTTGAAGTTTGAAGAATATTTTGATGATTATTTGCATAATATTGTGATGACATTAATTTTCATATTGTCCCATGCCTAACTATAACCCCTCCTACAGTGGGCCTTAAAACTTTGACACATACTTTATTTTCTTAGCTCGATCCGTCTCCTGTTTCGCTGCGCCAGTGTGATTTCAGGTTCTTTCCAACTTTCACTTGTCATCGAAAATGAACAGCATCGACATGGCCTCAGCCACCGGCCACACTCCACTGAGCACAACTGTTTCTGGAGTCACTTCCAACTTCATAAAGAACAAAGAATTAAACTTGATAATTTATTGACTAAACTTTGATTCCGTATATAAATAATAATAAACATTTTGAAAATATTTTCCCATGAACGCATTCCAAACTAAAGAACGACAGGAAGATGAGGTGCCGACCATTTATTCATCCTTTATTCATGCAGGGTATGATGACAGCATGATTAACGATTACTTATTGGAGATTTTTTTTCACTTAAAAGTAGTGATGCAGGATAAATACGAGGATGATAAATTAAAGCCGAAAAATGGCTTATTACAAGTGCAGCATCTGCACATTCTGATGCAGTACTTGGCAAATACTCTAAAGTAAGTTTGTAATCTGGCAAAGAGAAGAGGAACAAGCCAACAACAACAACAGCAACAACAGCAACAACAAGATGGTACTTTGCAATACATGTTCTAAAAGGGTTCAAAAGGCAAGGCAAAGGTGTACGAGTCATAACACAACAAAACATATCAAAGTTGTAAATCATCCATCTTTGCTCTCTACATCAAAGATATCTTCTTTATCAAAGGTTAAACTTTCCAAACTTTCCAAAATGTATCCTAATATAGATCCTCTGTGGCATGTCCTGCCTCTTTGGGGCAGATGTTCTGGCTATGTCCAAAATTATCTACTTTTTGGGACTCCATATTTAAAACTTTGTCTGATATTTTGGGACATGTGGTCAAACCTGATCCCCTCTTGGCTGTATTTGGGGAACAGTCCTCTTAAAAGACACCTTTCAACCCCTTTGGCACGTAGATTAATCTTACTGAACTGGACACAGACAAAACCTCCCGCCAACGCTATGTTGTTAAAAGACGTTACGCAGCACCTAAAGCTAGAAAATCTCAGATTCACTTTACGAGGCTCTGTTGACATTCCACTAGACTTGGCAGCCCTTTACTGATTATGTAAAGGCTAGGCAGTAAATATCCTCCTAAATGTCAGCCACTACAACTCGATCAAGTAAGATGTCAGTAATTACAATGTAAGCAGCCCTGTACCTTAGTTAAAATGTATTCTGTATATCGTTCCCGTTTCTATGTTGTTTTGTGTCTGTCCACGTAAACCCCATACTATCTTTTATGATATTTTGTATCATTTATTTTCAGTCTGTACTGTTGCCAATAAACAGACGTTAAAAAAAAAAGATGTCTTCCATCTATGATGCAAATTTCCATATCCTCCCATGCCTAATAAATGGATTTATTTTAAAAAGACTGGAGTTACCCATGTATCTTATGACATGTGTAAACTCATTTAGGGGGGGAAGTGTAAGACGTGTATTTAAAGGGGCCCTATGTAGTTTTGGAGAGGAACTTGAAACTCAGAATTTTAATATGAATTTAATATGAATGCAGTAACAAAAGCTCAGAAATATTAATTTTTCCATAACTGAATAAACAAGCTGTTTTCAGAGGAAAATAAGGTCCCCAGAACGATGTTTGAAGCTAGGAAGGTGGCAGGGTCCGCCACGTATTATACATAATAAAAATGGTAAATTTATTGTTGATCAAACTTTAGTTGACAGTTATTTCACTGTTAGGAAGCAATGAAATGCTTTATCAATCCTTTATTAGCAATTGTTTATTGGAAAGTTGCACTTGATGTTCATAATACTTTGTAAATGGTTAATAAATACTGTGTAGTTCATTTATAAACATTATTTGGATGGAGTTGCAACTGATGTTTTTAACCTTTACAATTGCTTAATAAATGTAATTATGAATGTTTCATTGTTTCTTAACAGTGAAATGACTTAACTAAATATAATTAACTATTAATTTACCATTTATTAATGACGGTTATAATAAAGTGTTACCCATGTCAATAAATCATTTTAAGCAAAGAAATAAGTATGTTTAAGTCAAAACTGGCCGTATTTGTTATGTATCTTCTTCTTCTGTTGGAATATGAGTTCAATTTTCATCGATATTATTTCCTAAATGATTATTGATCCTGTCAAAATGCAGAGAAATGCACTGATTTATACTAAAGTCCTTCAAATCGTCTTGATGGATGGACAGATGGAGGTGGGGGGCAGGACCTCAGTATGTCTACAATCCTGGCTACGGCCCTGGTATGAAACTGTGTTTTACTTTAAGGTCAGTTTGTTTATTTATTTCATTCAGTCATGAAAACAGTTTGTTTATTTAGTTAGTTCATGCATTAAAAAAAAACAAATCTTTATCTTCTAATTAAAATTTCTTCTCCAAAACTACATAGTGCTCCTTTAAGTGGCCCTGACCCAATGTATGATATACCACTTTAAACGAGCACACACATCCACATCTGTCACTTGACTAATCAATAATACAGATGTTTCAGGCCGGAGCGTGTTTCTAGACGT